>NC_064929.1:163298114-163923114 GCF_023897955.1 Schistocerca gregaria | reverse complement strand
TTTCTACCAAAAGTCTCTAAACTGTTCTTTTGTTTATTAGCAAAAAATTTGCGTTTACAGTAAAGCCTTGAAGAAGGTATCAGTTGATACACTGGAGTAGATGGCCAGTTGTGTGTGGATCCGACCGTACATTCTCTCCCTGTCGAAAATGAGGCTCATTCTGGAATCATTTAATGTCGGTCAAGCACTGCATTGCTACTGAGTTTCCTATTCGATCTACTTTTTGTTTCTTTTCTCACCCAGTTCGTCATTGGACTTAACCTAATCGTTTAATTATTTTTTAAATGTATGTTATTTCAATTCGATCATTATTTTCCACCATAGCCCCAATATTTCCACACCAGTTATCTGTTAAAATCAACATCCATCTTTCTCCTTATATTTCCATAATCTTCTCGCACCTGTTACTTACGACACTCAACATTCACTCGGATACTGTTTTACCTTTGCGAGGGCCCTAAAATATTTTCACCATCTACTGTGGAGTGCCAGGTTAATCGTTTGTGGACGTCTAACTGATGTTTCACATGCCTCTCCCTATAACAACTTATTTCCCCACTTGTTCCTTCTAATACTCCTCCATATTGTGCTTTTACAGCACAACGTTTCTTCTTTACCCTTTCCTATAACACACGTTCCACTTAACTCACACTTGAGCAAAATCCGTAGCTCAACAACAAAGCTAAGATGGTTTTATTTGATATGTGTTATCGAGTATGGTACATCGCCCACGCTTCTGTCGTAAAAGAGATTACACGCAATAGAATCTGTTGTTCATGAATTTGCGCATATGAAATGTCACCCCAAATTGTTTTGCTCCTGTTCTTCGATGCTGAACGATCCGTTACTGAAAGTTTGCTGCACGTTTCGTCACCAACACCTGAAGACAACGCCAGCTCCAGCTACAGAAACGTTCTAGTTTCTTAGACGAGCAATCGCCTGACTTGTGCTCGTTAATAACTGGAGACAACAGCGCGGCCAACTGCGCTAACGTTTCGGAATTCTCAGTTTGTCACCGAACAAATCATTTCTGCCCACGCCACCTGACCTTTTCATGTTTTGTGACACGCCTGTCAAGCGGGAACGCGTCTCGGCGTGTACGCCGTGTCTTGTCCTCGTTTCTACGTAGTGACACGAGCCCGTCCTCGTGCATCATCCTGCTCCGACAAACACCCGGCTCTCCCACGTCTTGTCCTCCCAGCGGGGCATTTCCCTGTAACCTGACGCCGTGTTCCTGTGCCGCCTCCCAGGTCTCAACCTATCCCTTTTTTATTTAACTCTTCGTTTCTTCTCCCTCCCCCTCGTCCACAGCCCTCCCCACCCCCACTCCACCCTCATCGACTTCTCGTCGTGCGTGCTTCCATGCGCGTGCATATCACCAAACTAGGGACATCTTCAACGAGAGAAAAAAGGAAGGAAGGAAGGAAGGCCAGGGTTATTGTCCAGTCCACGATGAGGCCATTAGAGACGCAACACAGACTCGGATTGAGGAAAGAAAATTGGCCGTACTCCTCCAGAGGAACCATCCCGCCATTTGCCTCAAACGATTTAGGTAAATCATGTAAACATTAAATGGTGAGCCCCTGTGCTACGTCACTCAGTTCTCCGCAAGGAAATTCGACAGTACATCAAAGTGTCCAGCATCTATATCTGTGGTTCCCAAACCTTTCACAGATGATTAAACCTGAAGTCAAACCGAGCGAGGTGACTGTGCGGTTAGCATACTGGACTCGCATTATGAAGAACGACGGTTCATACCCGAGTCCTGCCGTTCTGACTTAGGTTTTCCTTGATTTCCTTAAATCGCTTTAGGCAAATGCCGAGATGGTTCCTTTGGAAAGGCACTGCCAATTTCCTTCACCATCCTTTCATAATTCGAGCTTGTGCTCCGTCTCCAATGACCTGGTTGTCGACTGGACATTAAACACTAATCTCCCCTCCTCCCCCTCACCCTTCCCCCCCCCCTCCCCTCCCCCTGAGGGCGGAGCTTGAGTCGTGCTTGGGTAGCTCAGGCGGTAGAGCACTTGCCCGCGAAAGGGAGAGGTCCCGAGTTCGAATCTCGGTCCGGCACACAGTTTTAATCTGCCAGGAAGTTTCACAGCATTATAGTAGCACTTACGTAGTTACTGTTGTGTCGTGCTGTCGATTAATTCATTTACCTGTTTCGAAGTGACTAATGAAGCAATTTCTGGCCTTTTGCTTGAAATATCCACTTGGAAAAATTATTTTCAGCATACATCGTGCATTTGTTACGTATTAGCCACCATGCCTCGTTTTTACGGTCAGCGATGTATGGTAGGAAGTACGAAGTGTTTGTGTACTTGGTGGAGTATGTGAGGAGCCTGCGACCTCTGCCACAGTGTGTCACGCATTAATGCGAGTGATTGATTAAAAGCTATTATTGATAATTTATGTAGTCGATAATATCTTTTTAAGAAATATAGTTGAACGACTGAAATACAATCAAACCTATTTCGTCGTTACTCGTCAAGGGGTAATCATCCCCAAGTTGGGAACCGCTGATCTACATGTACAAGATACGATCAGGAGGATGTGGACACCTGTGTGTAATGTGTATCGTGCCACTAGGTTTCATGAAAGGGGAACCCGCCAGTATAAAAGTAGGCAGTGGGCAATTAATAAGTTGCGAGCAGAGAAATAGCAATAGCAGAATTGGCCTTTCAAGAGAGCACAGTGTCTTTGGACGTAGACTAGTCACTGGATGTCACCTAAGTAAGAGGTACATCAGGGACATTTCAACGCTTCTAAGGTTGCCCAAGTCGACTGTTGGTGGGGTGATGGCGAAGAGGAAACGTGAAGGAACGGCCATAGATAAACCAAGACTGAGTAAACATCATGTACTGACAGACAGCCGCGGTCGAGCGACTATCGATAATCAAAACAGAACTGCCAGTTTGTTGAAGAACAAAATTCTAAATATCGATTATCGATACATAACTACCGCTTCAACATTCACATGTGGGAGATTTGGGTCAGATTGGTGACAGTAATAAAATGCCGGCAATGCCTCGAAATGCTAAAACTAAGCACTAGTCACAGTGCCCACGCCGGTTCCCGTCAGATCATCGAATTTAAGCGCTGTCAGGCTTGGCTGGCTCTTGGATGGGTGACTGCCCGGAGCGCTGTTGTCCAGCGGGTTGCCCTCAGTCCTTTTGAGGCCGATTGAGGAGCTACTTGCTTGAGAAGTAGCGGCTCTGTGAGGGTTGGTACTGACAACTTGCCCTCCACGTCCGCATACAGTGATGCATAGGGGCTGACAATCACACGGCAATTGGTCGATAAACTCGGGCCTCCAAGGCCTGTTCAGGCAGAGTTTGGTTGTTTTCTGTTGGACATAACAGAGTTATTAAACGCCGGGCCTTAGCGACAGAACTCAGAGGGTTGACAGCCCTCGCACAGCCGCAGTACATTACACTTATTTATGAATACGCTAACAGATGCAGATATCGGCCGATTGGTTTCTCGACAGTTGAGTTTACAAAGTCGTGGTCACGAACGGTGTCTTGTTGACGGACAAAGGCAGACTGTTGGCAGCCCTGCGCGGTATCGCCCATCTGGAGGCGGCGCCTGCCGCGGGTGGCTGGCACCCGTCCCCGCCGCCTCCACCGCCCCCACCTGTTTCCCAAAGCAAACCCCTCCTTCCCCCCTTTTTCCCTTTATTTGTGGACGCGACAGGCGCGGGCTACGAATTTGTCGCCCGCCCTGGGTGTCCTGCTAGGCGTCGCTACATCATCCCTTTTATCTGCGGAATGTTGGTACCGCTGGCCGGGAAAGGCCCGGCGCGGCTCCTTGTCTGCTTCGCCCGTGAGTTATTACCGCGCGAGGGTGGAGGCCCTGACCGCAGGTGATTTACTGATTGGGAGACCGACCCGTAAATCACCGCTATAAAGGTATGCGCGCCACTGAGAGGTCACTATATTACTGCCCATGCCTATCGCCCCGAAAAAAAAACTAGCTAATGCAACAATGCTTTCAGTACCGTGAGTCTCAGTCGGAAGAAACGTAACCGATGCTCCGATACACCAGCTTAGCTTATTCACGACTACACAAGACCGCATTTTTAAAATTTTTGTCAAACAATTTCTCAAAATAACTGTACTAAAATTAATTTGTGATACGGATTCAAAAAAATTACTATCATTTTTTTCTTTCACGTCGGGATTTTTAATCGAAGCGCAAATACTCAAATAAAATTGTAATCGATATCTGTAGTTTTATCACTGCCGTTTTTCCTTTTAGGCGTATCCTAAACATACAACAGTTGTCTTGGCAACATTACGAGTACTGTGTTACATTCAATTTTCTAACTTTCTCAGTTCTTATTTTCCTCACACAACCTTCATCCTTACTGCCCTCCTCAACATCGAATAATAATTGGGCGTCACAAGATCGAACAATAAGTGGGCGTCGCACTTACATTCCATCTTTCCTGGCACCTCTTCTCCATCTTCATAATGTCCTGGTGGAAGAGTTCTCCCAGCTCTTCATCATTATTTACGAGGGTTTAGGAAATGCACTTGTACGCTCAAGATAGAACTGAACATCTCGAAATGTCACAACATGACTTTGGCAGTGTTTTAGTAATTTGAATCTTTTTTATTCCTGAGAAGGTTTTCCTTCTTCGCGTATTTTTCTCTAACATTCATCGTACTCTCAATTTCGTTGTCCTTCATCAATTTGTGAATTTGGGGACCAACAGAATACCGAATTTTCAATTTTCCTTGACCCTGATGAAGAGAAATTTCATCGGAGGGTTGCCGAAGCGTGATCCATCTTAACGAAAGAGTTCTTACAAGTTGCTTGATCAGTCGCAGTTTCATATATTGTTGCGGAAGGAATATTCTCTTCTGGTCCAGTTTTTAGTCCCTGGCACTGTCATCAATACCTGTACGCTAGAGTGCTTTGCTTTGCCCAGCTACCCAAATCACATAAAAAGCTGGGCATTTTTGTATACCTAGCTTACTTTCCGAATAAATTTTTCATAAATGAACGTAAAATAAAATTTTGTTACCTTATGAAAAAAACTGCACGTGTCAGAAGAAAGCTAAGAACAGTTTTGAAGGCAAGGTAAAAAAGTTATTTAAGAACTCCTTTTCTTTTCTCAATCATCCGATAGCATCCAGGCGGGTGTTAGCCGAGGCTTTGCACGCATATGCACTAACATCCCATCCGCACCGAGTTAGGTAAAATTATTCGTATAAACACCGTCTTCTACTACTCTACATACACGCAAACTCATCACGTGGCCTCTGCAATTTCGTGGTTACTTTCTCCTAGCACTGCTTTAGGTTTATTCCATGAAAAGTGAAGATTTCTTAAAATCTGTAATACACCACGTTCCTTTTGTTTATTGGGAACTCAACCCGTATCCCATGATCAATCCTTCGATGTATATATGCAGGTCAGCCTGTTTTTTTTTTATTTTTATGTTAATCTAGGACTGAAAATTCAACAGACAGTGTGAGTATGATATAGTAAAATGTGACGCAACAAATGAACGTAAAAACAAAAACTCTGCAACGATATTTTTCTAAATTATTTTGATCATTTGAACCATGAGAAATGTGAGAGTCGGCTTCAGGAATTAGCCCCCTAGACATGAAGGACTGTAGCCAACTGTGCAAGAAAAGATAAGTAAAAAAAAATTGCTGTAAATCTTACTCGTCTCGAATCTTCTGAAAAGACTTTACCATAGAAGACGGTAGCAGCAACAAAGAACGAGGCGGTAGAGTGCACGTACCCTTTCAGCAGGCGGGACGTACTTTTGTGAAGGCTAGTGACAAACTGATACTTCTACATTTACCTTAAAGTTCACTGCATGAAATTTGTCTTGTATAATTCTTCGGGACTCGCCGCTTACAGCGGACAACACTACGTCTGAAAATGCTAGCAGACCGCTTACGTTACCGCTTTTATGTAACTGCTATAGTATGGACTCCAATGCTTCGTTCCAAACCTTTGGCCCACACACTGGTACCTGTGGACAGCGTTTCTTCGGTATATTACCATTAGTTGAAGCAGTGTTTTGCTCGTAACTCTTGCTCCTCTCAATCTCCTGAAGAGATTAAACCATAGTGGACAGTAGCAATGATAAAGAAAGAGGGGATAGATTGCATGTTCCTTGCGAGGTACTCTTTCAGCACGCGGTAGTTACTTATGTGAGGTGCTAGTACAAACGGACACTTATTCAAGTTCACTGAGCGCTGCATTACATTTGTCTTCTACAATTCTTCGGGACTTACAGCGAACAACAAGAAGTCTACAAATCCTAGCAGACCGCTTACGTTCCTGTTTTCATGTAACTACTATAGTATGGACTCCAATGCTTCGTTCCAAAACTTTGGACCACACACTGTTCCCTGTGGACAGCGTTTCTTCGGTATATTACCATAGGTTGAACCAGTATTTGGTACTGGTCTACAAAGCTATTGTTTACCTGATTGGTGAAAAGCACACCGGCCCGTTTCTCGCCCTGCTAGAGATACACCGAGTCAGCAGCTACGAGCCGGATCGGTATCACCAACGAAGAATGGCTGACGTTACTGTTTGTCGATGTTTATCGATACACCGCCTGTGGCAGCCATGAAATCAGACGCTGGGACTCTCTCCCTACGCGCGTGTGTGTATGTGTGTCTCCTTGTGTCCTACTATTTACGCAGTCAGCCGGCAGGGCGCGTGTAATTTGACCTCGGGGCGCCGAATCTTCCGCGTGACCTCGTCTACCCCCTACCCCTTCCCACCAACAACCAACCCCCCCCCCCCCCCACATGCACCCCGCGTCAGCTGCCACTCCTCCCGAAATAACTCACGGGGCGTCACTCGGGCAGCGTCGGTGGGAATTTGAAATTCAAATCACTCTGCCCAGGTCGGACGAATCCTGCGCTCATAACAATAATTGTCCCGTAATTATCCAGATTTGAATTTTCAAGGCGCTCGCCGCGTATTATACAACGTGACGTCCTTCTGCTCCTCTCTCTCTCTCTCTCTCTCTCTCTCTCTCTCTCTCTCTCTGTTTCGACTTCCTCTCTCCTTTCCCTCCGCGGGAACGTCCAACCACTGTATCATCCAGAGTCTCTCATCAAACCGTAGCCAGGCGCCAGGACTTGCTACACGACGGATTTATTATTTCCGTTTCGTTTTGCTCCACTTCTCCCTCCTCGGGAGCCAGTAAATTCTAATTCGACGCTGTTTTTCCCATTACTTTATTGCGGTGCCCTTCCCTCCCACTGCACCACCTCCGATTTTATATAATGATTTCCCTTACGGATAGCTGCCGCTGCTTAATGTAACGTAAAGGGTTGTTTGGATAATTGTCCCGTTTAACATAACTCTGGTGCTACCGAGTCGACCGTAAAGTAAAAGGAGTACTTTTTTCCCCGCCTCTGTCTTTTTTTTTCTCGTTTTCGTCCTCTGCAGTGGTGACCTCAAGTTGCTCCGCTAGTCTGCGGTGACGGAGACGCCGCAGGTACGTTTTGCGATATAGGCTGTGGTCGACGGCGGCTCTTTTGCCGAGCGTATGAAGTGGAGGTTCACCGCGCTTCGCGAAAAGCGGGGCGCTTTGCGAGAACCCAAGCGGATGCAATTTTTTTCTTTGTCAGTATCGTGACTCCAGTTGGAGAACACAACCTAAGCTGGAACACCTTGTCATGGTGGCTTGTTGGCCAAGTGGTTGAGTCTCAGAGCGCCGATCGATAGGTCTGTGCTGAAATCCCCACCCTAACCTACAAAGTTTTTAGTTTCTTATTGTCCTTTCATTTTTAGGCTTCCGTACTTTAATCAGTTAAAAAGGATCCTTCATAGGATCACTGTGCTGTCTTCCCCCCCCCCCCCTCCCCCCGTCTGTCTGTCCGATTGTTCGGATTCCTTTTTTTCAGAAACTGGTAGACGTGTGAAGCTGAAATGTGTGTCGCATATTGAGGTCAACTGTCCCTTGGCGGTAAAATAAACATTAGCTTCTAAGTGAGTGCAATCAAAAGATAGGGAGATATGTCACGTATTTTGATACTCGAAAAC
This sequence comes from Schistocerca gregaria, assembly GCF_023897955.1. Taxonomy (NCBI): domain Eukaryota; kingdom Metazoa; phylum Arthropoda; class Insecta; order Orthoptera; family Acrididae; genus Schistocerca; species Schistocerca gregaria. Next base: position 163,915,080 of record NC_064929.1, on the reverse strand, counting down.
TCAGTTTTCAAAATCCACAGGCTACTTCGAAACGACCTAGAATCTTTAAACTTGCCAAGAAGCAAGGTTTCACACTATAACCAAAGAAAACTATCCGCTCACGGTTAATTTATTATTATGTCTCAGAATCAAATTCGTCATTTGTTGTCACACTGTCTGTCTGTCCGTTCGTCTGTTAAGACCCCTTTATGCTCAGGAACGGGTAAACATGTCAGGTTGAAATTTGTCACATACTAAGGCCTATCGTCCCTTGGTGGCATAACAAACGTTAGCTTCTGCAGCCAAAAGATACGGCCATTTAAGTCACGTATCTTGGTACCCCCAAAATTCAGTCATCAAAACTTGCAGGTTAGTTCCCGTTGCCATAGAATCACGAAATTTGGCGAGAAGAAAGGTACATATATGAAATTGTAATAGTAAATATATTCGTAAGGGAATTCGTAAGTGTATTACCAAAAAAAATTTTTTTTATCGTTTGATGTCTGACTTTTTCCGTCCGTCTGTCTGTTAAAAGCCCTTTATCTCATGAATGGGTAGGTTTTACTCTATTGAATGGGTAGAGTTTTCAATCTGAAATTTGTGTCACATACTCCCAATTATGGTATTTTGGAGGATTAAATATGTTAAGCTTCTAAGTCAATGCAATTAAAAGATACGGCCGTTTATGTCATAAATTTTGGTGTTACCAGATACACTCACTAAAACCTACACGGTACTTACCCTTGACGTAGTATCATAAAATTTGGCAAGAAAAAATGTTTCACAGTTCAAGTAAAAGAAAAATACCAGAAAATTGTTAATTTGTAACTTCTTGGCAGATTAAAACTGTGTGCCGGATCGAGGAAAGTGCTCTACCCAATCACGACTCACTCCCCGTCCTCACAGCTTTACTTCCGCCAGTACCTCGTTCTCCTACCTTCCAGACTTTACAGAAGCTCTCCTGCGAACCATTACTGAAAGAAAGGATATTGCGGAGACATGGCTTAGCCACAGCCTGGAGGATTTTTCCAGAATGAGAATCAGCGCACACTCCGCTGCTGAGTGAAAATCTCATTCTGTTAATTTGTAATTATATGACACAATAAATATTTGTTCTGTCACTTGGTTCAGCCGGCCGCGGTGGCCGAGCGGTTCTAGGCGCTTCAGTCCGGAACCCGCGACTGCTACGGTAGCAGGTTTCGAATCCTGTCTCGGGCATGGATGTGCGTGATGTCCTTAAGTTAGTTATGTTTAAGTAGTTCTACTTTCTAGGGTACTGACGTCGTCAGATGTTAAGTCCCTTAGTGCCCAGAACCATTTGAACCATTTCACTTGGTTCCTACTTCAAACTTGAAATTAAAAACATTCTCGAATGTCTGAATCCCTGTGACTGGTCCTTTCTAGTGTTAGTGTTGATAACAGGCAAATACCTCGAGATTCTCCATTCCCCGGATGTCTGACCTGCCCTGTAAGTACAGCAAGCTCTCGATTATCCGGGGTAACTGGGGTCTTGAAGATAGCGGATAATCAAATTCCGCTGAGGCTCCGGAATTAAAAAAACGCAGTACTGTATTAGGGATGTTACTTACAATGTCATATTTAAAAACATTAACTAACGTAATAGTGAATTCTACTTCAATCATCGTAGTGTATATGAAAATAAACCGAAGTCCGTCTCTTGTTTTACATGCTACTGAACCTATGTGGTCGTTCCGTTTCATATCTCTAAAAGTTGTTACACCCACGTATTTGTATGATGTGGCCGATTCCATTTGTGACTCATGGTACTCTAGGGTAATTTGTTTTTTTCCTTCTGAGAAGAGCTCAGTTTTACATTTCTAAAGGTTTAAAGCATGTTGTCGATATTTGCAGCATTTTTAAATCTTATCTAGATCCGACAGTAAATTTGTACAGCTTTACTCAGACAGTACTACAGAAGGGAAAACCGCATCGTCCGTGTAGGATCTGAGGTTGCTATTAACGTTGTCTGCAATGTCGTTAATATACAAAACGGATAGCAAGGGTCCCAACACGCAACCCTGTGGCAGACCTGAAGTTAAGTCTACATCCGCCGATGACTCACCATTTACGTGCCGGATTGCAGCCAAGTAGGGGAAGTCAGTAGGTGCATAGACTTAGGAGTGGGGGGGGGGGGTAGGGAAGAGTTGTGGGGGAGGTACGCAGGTATTATAATTAGGTGGACTTTTCCGGCTGCTCGTGTTCCAGAGGCGCTCCAGGAATTTCCGCGGCTGCCGCGACAAGTGGAGGAGAAGAGGCCGCCATTGTCCCTTCCCGCATGGCGGGCCGGTAAAAACACGGCAGACTCGCCCCTAATATATTAATACCCAATTAATTAGGGGCACTGCAGAACGCGGGGCTAATTGCGTGCCTTGGAGTACAGGGGGGCATTCCTTGGGGGAGGCGCCGCTGGCAGTGGATTTTTGATACTTTTTTACCAGCGCCCCCCTCCACAGCTTTGCTTTGTTGTCGCGTCGGGGAGTCTGTTTGTTGTGGCTCTCTTCATTTTTCGTCCGTGTCAGGCCGCTCTTCGCGAAGTGGAGCCTTTGACGGCTGCCAGCGGAGGGAAGCGCGAGGGAAGTTCGATTCGTTTACTTTTTCCCCCTTTTGTTTACTTTTTTCTTCTCCTTTCTGTGCAAAAGATTCTAGCCAGCCAGCACTGGAATGTTAGCGTCGTCATAACGAGTGACCTGCCGGCGACATGTTTTTACGCGGAGAATTGAGAGGAGTTAAGGAACAATATCAGGTGTTTTGTAGTGAGAGCGAATTTTATGAGGCTGTTGGTGGAATGACAGGTTGTCAGAGTTTGCAAAATGAAAAACACGTCTGAAGAGAGGTGGAGGACGTCTGTTAATGAGGCCGCTGACGATGTTTCTACTGACATACTGCGTAACATGTTACATCGTTAATTGGTTCAGTCACCCCTTTGGTCTCACCGACAAAGCTCACTTCGGACAGTCCCTTTAAACACAACTGTCCCACCTTTTTTGGTAGCTCACGTGCGCTGTTTACTGTGAGTGATAATGAATGTAAAGAGTAAACAGGCCCAAGTTCAATAAAGGGCTGAAAATCACCTATAATACGAATGAAATACAGTAGACGAAGAAAAGGGGCTGGCCGCTGTGGCCGAACGGTTCTAGGCGCTTCAGTCCAGAACCGCGCTGCTGCCTCGGGAATGGATGGGTGTGATGTCCTTAGGTTAGTTAGGTTTAAGTAGTTCTAAGTTCTAGGGTACTGATGACCTCAGCAGTTAAGTCCCATAGTGCTCAGAGCCATTTGAACCTTCCCCGAGTGAAGTCAACCAAAGGTCGTCCCCAGGTCATATTGTAATGAAGACCACCACCACAGCTGTCCGTGATTGCTCCCTGATTGACTCACACTATGTTTCCCAGTTCCCTCAACTGCCTCGTTTTGAGTGGCCAGATCATTTTTGGCGCTATAGTCACACTAATCGCACATCATGCTACATCAAGCTTCCTGTGTTCGACTGTGAGACCCTTGGCAACATGCTCCCGCCCTTTCAGAAACTTACACCAAATTGTTCATATGTTACATTACTTTATTTATCTCGTCCTTACGTTCTGCAGAGCAGTGTATCTGTAGTACTGACGTGTAGCCTCACACATCTGCACTGGACTCGCATTCGGGAGGACGACGGTTCAATCCCGAGTCCAGCCATCCTCATTTAGGCTTTCCGTGATTTCCCTAAATCGCTCCAGGCAAATGCCGGGATGGTTCCTTTGAAAAGGCACGGCCGACGTCCTTCCCCATCCTTCCCTAATCCAATGAGACCGATGACCTCACAGTTTGGTCTCTTCCCCCCAAACAACCCAATCCAACCCACTTCTGGCTATATCATTCAGTTGAGAAGTCTAACAAGCGTTTGGTCCGATACATACCTGGCACGACGTTTCACAGTCATGTATTCGGTTTGCATAGGGGCGGAGCGAAACTGTAGCTACTTTGCCACCTTCTCTATTCCCAGGCGCTGTGGCTAGCAGCTCCCATCTTTCTGGTAGACGACGCTTCTTTACCCACCTGCTGCGACGCCACACGTGGTGCGTGCGCGCTAATTGCGTCCCCTGTCGAGGCCCTGGTGTGAGAATAAATCCGGCGGCACCTTCTATTGTGCCCCAGACGGCAAGAACGCCGAAAGCCGGCGCGGTGCATTTACCGAGCGAGCTCTCCAGCGCCTGTCCGCCACACTGCAGCTAAGCTATATCGGACGTCCCGCCCAGACAATGACGCGAACCGGGGAGGGCTTTGTCTCGGTTAATGAGCGCGAAATTCCGATGGCCTTAACGAAAGTCTCTGAAAGGTCCAGTACATTCCCGCGGAGGAGGGGCCGGGTCTTCTTGGCGGATTATGCGATAGGCTCCTCCGACTTTGCAGCTGATCTCATTGTGTCGTACTGACAGTCTAGACGGCACAGATTCCAGCTGAAAAATCATTCTGATGCACTGTGTTTGTTGAGGTTCTCCTTAATCGATGGAGGAGAAAACTGGGTTTGTTCCTAACACAAGGGGGCATGACTTTGCATCAGATCATAACCATCGTCCCATAAATCTGTCTCCATCCGCACAGGCCACGGATGGCCCAACGGTACCCACCGACCACCGTGTCATCCTAAGCGACAAGTGTCACTAAATCCGGATATCGAGGGACACGAGGTCAGCACACCGCTCTCCCTGCTGTTGTCAGTTTTCGAGACCGGTGCCGCTACTTCTCAGTCAAGGTGCACTCCGCTTGTCAACAACGCTTGGCAGACTCGGTCACCTATCCAAATGCTAGCCAAGGCCGACAGAGCTTAACTTCGGTGATCTGACGGGAACCTGTTTTACCACTGCAGCAATGCCGTTAGCATCATCTCCTAAATCAGCCATTCAGCGACTGTTCACTTCTGCGCCAAACAGGGGAAAGGAAGAAAGTGATTGCAGGCCGACCGCCACGTCATCCTCATTCGTCATCGGAACCTGTATGCAGGGGGCTGCAGCACCTATGGGCCATTGTCAACGTTTCGACCTTGGAACCACTTCTGTCAACCACGTAGCTCCTCAGTTGGCCTCACGTGGCTGAGTCCATTCCTCCCACCAAGGAAAAAATCCATGAAAGTATCGGGACTCGAACCCGGGTCACCTGTATTAGGGCCTATCGCGTTGACCACTGGTGTAGGCAGGCGGAGACTTCAAATAGTGATAACTGAAATCTGAGCTCGGTTCCAGAATGCACCGTGAACCAAGATTTAAGAACAATGAAGAACTCTTCAACTGGATGGATCAACGTTGCACGGTGTGTAGAAGGTAGATCGTCATCTTTGTGAATCTGATTGTATCTTTGGTTACAGCGAGCCGTGAGCGTATAGCGAAAATTAAATTTTATGACTTCCGATCCCAGTCGTAAAATAAGTATTGTTTCATGCTCTTCTCCTTTCATACCATTTATCCTGGTGTAGTGCTCCGCGCCGACTTCGTAGTTCACCTAATTTATTTTAACTTTGTTGCCGGATATCTTCTGTCCCAATCCTCTATTAGTGAGGGACGGAAGACGTATAGCCATCTGTCTGTAAATCGTGTAAACTTTTTTCTATCTGTTGTCGTTTTTACACTCTGTGTATATTGCGTTTTCTGAGGGGGATTTTGGGAATCGGCCCAGCATTTGACTAAAATAGCGTGCAAAACCGCCTTAAAATCACACTCACGGTGGCTAGTGTACCAGGCAGATGGTCGTTAATAATTCCTGTGTATTCGATTGGTGTCTCCCTTACCACCGTATATCGCAAGCGAGTGCGCTGTGAGTTAACCTATGCGAGCAGCTCTTGCTGTTATTTTCTGCTGCGAAGTATTTACTAATTCAAACAATCAGGATGAGTATGTTTTAGGATGAGGTCCGGCTTTGGCAAAACACAATCTTGTTCCTTATCGCCAACATGTGTCGCTGCAGTTGCAGTATCATCAGTGGGCATTTATTTTATGGCTGTGAAACATAAAGAACATACTTTATATTTAAGAGCAATAAAATTAATGCCCACTGATGATACTGCAACTGCAGTGGCACATGTTTGGGATAAAAAACAAGATTGTATTTTCCTAAAGGCGGACCCCATCCAAAAACATATGTATTGTTAAAGCAAACACGGACAAAAGAGCTTCAACCTCAAGATGATTATCATTCAGGATGCGTTTCGATTCTCTCCTCATCGTCAGTCAACCATTCAGAAAACGTAATACACTATCATTATCCTTCATTTTTTTAGGCAAAAACCTTCCTACGAATACCAGCAGTGCGATATCAGCAACATTCCTCAGAATGCCGCATCGCTAACGTCTCGGGATTCATGCTGAGCGGACCAAATAATGTGATGTGTACTTTTTAATGTTCACCTGACGATGAGCAGAGGTCCGAAACGCGTAGTAAGATATGTAGTAATAATATCTGGCATGGATGTGTGATGTCCTTAGGTTAGTTAGGTTTAAGTAGTTCTACCTTCTAGGGGACTGATGAGCTCAGATGTTAAGTCCCATAGTGCTCAGAGCTATTTGAACCTTTTTTGCAACTCGGGCTTTATGCCTCAACTACCGCGAATAAAGGGAAAGAAGGAGAGAAAGAAAGGTGACTTGGGAGTAACAGCAAGAAGTTAACAATCGCCTTGACATGCCTGTGGCAAATATTTCTTGCGACTACCACCGTTGATCAGCTTTTTTGTGCTCAGGCGTCGTAAGATACGCTGGCGGTTTCATTAATGGCGAATATTGTTACGGTCTGTCCGCAACCTATAATTTGGATAGTTTTATTGTGGACCTACCCGACAGGTGTTGTAAAGCGAGAAATTACTCGTAAAGCGCCCCCGACACACGCACACACACACACACACACACACACACACACACACACACACACACACACACAGACTTGATCTCTGCGAAGCAAGAAACTGGCAGTGGTGAACAGTGGCTTGTTCAAGAGTACGGGTAAGTAAAGAAGAACACATATACGCATGACACACACACGCACACGTACACACACGTACACGCACGCACACACACACACACACACACACACACACACACACACACACACACGCGCGGTGGACACGGTGGGGCGTGTGTTGGTGCTTTTTTTATTTTTCTCTTTTTTTCGCCAGAAGGCGCTCTTATTTAGTCCGCGGCCTAAGCTGTAATTACAAGCGGACCTGCGCTGCCGGCTACCGAGTGTGTAGCTCGTAATTCCTACCTGTTCCGCTCCGGCAACTGTATCGCCCCGTGGGCGTCTTTATTATTGCCTCCTTTCAAATTTACCTCCGCCATCTGTTGACCGTGATAGCTTTTTTTTACTTTTCATTTTTTTTTTGTTTCGTTGGCAATCGGCTGCCGTGCGGAATTTTCGTGTTCTGATAGGCGGAATTCTGACAGTTACCTAATACTTAAGTCCTGACAAGACAGCATCACGCTGCCACCGAAATGGAAATGTCTCATTACTGCACTTCTCATTGCAGTGCCAGTAGCAGTCTGTATTTCCCTGACCTGTATGTCGCCCGTCTTTATTTACTGCGTGGCAGATAACATCAAGTTTCCTTAACCTCTTCGCTTCGTGGACTTAAAAAAAAAAATTATGCCGGCCGGTGTGGGCGAGCGGTTCTAGGCGCTTCAGAACGGAACCGCGCTATTGTCACGATTGCAGGTTCGAATCCTGCCTCGGGCTTGGATGTGCGTGATGTGCTTAGGTTAGTTAGGTTTTAGTAGTTATAAGTCTAGGGCATTCATGACATGACCTAAGATGTTAAGTCCCATTGTGCTCAGAGCCATTTGAACCATTTGATTAAAAAATTCAAAGGAAGTTTTCCTTTTCCTGTTTTCCAACAAATCAATTCACAAGCATGGCTCGAATGCAGAAAAAAACATTTCATTGATGACTGACTTGGGTATAAATAGTTCAGCTGTGTCGATCTTCATTCTCATTTATCGTGAAAACGTACTAGCATTTGCTTCGTCTCTTTTCTTCCTGTGTTACAGTAAAAATAGTGATTTTATTTGAAACAGTTTACTGTGCACGCTAATCTACTTTGATTTCATTTGAAACAATCAACTGCATTTGCTAATTTACCCAGAAAATAGGTTTCTTAACGTTCACATTTTCGAAATACGTGATTTCCAACACAGGTTTTTATTGGTGTTCTTGAATAGCTTTATAAATGCAAGGAAATTAGAATCATACAATAATTCGTAGATGGTAATAATTTCCTAACGTCAGTAAATATATATTTATTTTTTTTACTTTCAAAAGAGGTATTTTTGAAAATATATAAATAGATTATAGATCTGATGCACATGACTCGGAGTTGCAGCTGGGTTACCTGCATTTTGAAACATTCTTTGCGTCACGAAATATTGGTAGGCGCTCATCATTGTCAAACTACATTTCTGCAGTAGGTTGCAAAAGAACTCTAGTTGGTTGTTTATTCAGATTTTCTGCATCATCTACATCTTAACTGTCACAGAAATCCACTGTACAAGAATGTCTTCTTCTAGCAACTAGTACACATTTGCAGTTTATTATAGCTTTGCCATCACGTATCTTGTAGTTAGCCACTAGCAGTCTTTTTTGTTCAGGTGTTTTGATTGACTGAACACCATCTGTGCTACATCACCCAACAACATGGTCCATAACTGATTAAAAATCCATGCCGGCCATTTTCCTGCGGGGAATGTAACATCTGTAATACGATAAACATCTGCCACAAAGATCAACATCCCCCATGCTTTTGTTACAGGGTATCATTATCATTAGTTGTGGAACATCTCAGCTTCCTTTTCTGTTATCTGCATTATGACCCAAGGTCCACTTACGGGGACGCTCAGATAGTGTGTTATATTGTTGACATCAGCTGAATTTATGCAAACGAAAGCTAATTGTCACCATCCAGAATAGCAGATAAAAACAGATTCTTAGTGTAATGCTTGAGGATAATAATTATTTATAAGTTTCTTCGGTTTTTAGAAGCAGTCACATTCAGAGTATGACCAACTCTAAACTTAGACACGAACGTTCTTTGCAAGATTCTGCGTTCTAATGTTAAAAACTAAGAACTAGAAGGTACTCATTTGTGGATCATCGTTGTACAAGCTGAAAAATCCGCGTATTTAGGGAGAAAAAAAATGAACTAAGGTCCACATATGTCGACCGACAAAACGAAGAGGTTAACAATGCTGTGAAGAGGTTAACAGTTTTGTGGTAATTGATTCGGGACCGGGTGAGGATGCGGAGAAATGAAAGATGTAAATCGGGAACAGTCCATAACGAATAACAAACCTCTAAGTTAATATTGTGTTTTTTAAGTCAATAACTGAAAAATTCACGTAGTCTGTAAAAGTCCTGTATGTGGTGACTTTCAAGAAATTATTTTGTATTCAAAGTTCTTCTTTTCTTTAATTTACTGGCTTTCGGGATGCGTCCATAGAGCCATCTCAACGTAGGCAATATTATATTACAATTTGTTTCAACAGTTCATGGTACATGTTAGTGTAATTCATACCCTGCTACGAAGTTAGAAAGACTATACAAACAGACTGATTCGCCACAAAAAAAGATTTACGACCAAAGTACACGAAAACGAGTAAACGAGGCGGAAGAGTAACACAAGATACACTGTGGTTGTATTCTTTAAGATTCCTACCCGTAACAGAATAAGGAAAGATAAATCGCCGTTCATGTTTTTTTTTATGCTGGTTTGACGCGGCTACCACGAATTCCTCTCCTGTGTCATATCCGAGTAGCTCTCGCAGCCTACCACCTCAATTATTTGCTGGATATTTTTCAGTCTCTGTTTTCCTCTACAGTTTTTGCCCTGAACAGTTCCCTCTAGTACCAAGGAAGTGATTCCCTGTTGTCTTAACAAATGTCTTATCATCCTGTCTCTTCTCCTTGTCAGTCTTATCCACATACTCCTTCCTCCCTGATTCTGCACAGAACCCCCTCATTCCTCACCTCATCAGGCCACTTAATTTTCAACATTCGTCTGCAGCATCACACTCAAGTTGTTCGATTTTCCGTAATTCATGTTTCACTACCGTATAAAGTTTTGCTCCAAACACTCTCAGAAATTTCCTCCTGAAATTAAGGGTTATGTTTGATATTAGTAGACTTCTAGACTTCTCTTGACCAGGAATGCCCTTTTTGCCACTGCTAGTCTGCTTTTGATGTCCTCCTTTCTCTGTCCGTCGCTGGTTATTTTGCTTCCTAGGTAGCAGAATTCCTTACCTTCACCTATTTCGTAAGCATCAACCCTAATGTTAAGTTTCTCGCTATTCTCATTTCTGCAACTTCTTAATACCTTCGTCTTTCTTCGATTTACTCTCAATCCACATTCTGTACTCATTATACTGTTTATTCCATTCAGCAGATCGTGTAATTCTTCTTCACTTTCACTCAGGATAATAGCAATGATGGCTCAAATGGCTCTGAGCACTCTGGGACCTAACTTCTAAGGTCATCAGTCCCCTAGAACTTAGAACTAATTAAACCTAACTAACCTAAGGACATCGCACACATCCATGCCTGAGGCAGGATTCGAACCTGCGACCGTAGCGGTCGCGCGGTTCCAGACTGTAGCGCCTAGAACCGCTCGGCCACCCCGGACGGCGATAGCAATGTCATCAGCGAATCGTATCATTGATATCCTTTCACCTTGAAATCTAATCCTGAATATTTTGTTTACTTCCATCATTGCCTCTTCGATAGGGGTATACATTTCGAATATTCCCAATTAAATAAATATTAATGACTATATATCTAAATAAACAAGAAATGTTCTTTGCATGCTCTGTAAGAACCGTTTCAAAAACTACGGACAGATATTTGAGTTACTGTGCCGTTCTATAAGCGCTATCTAGACAGAACAGGAGAACAGTTTACAAGAACCAAGATTAGTGTATTACAGCCACACGCTTAGGTACACCAGCATTCAGACACAGACATATAGGAGGTACATAGTGACATACTGTGATCCCCACTACATAAAGATTGGAGTTTTTCGTGTCTGTGTCTGCGAAGTAACGATAATAAAAAAAAGTGGTTCAAATGGTTCTGAGGACTATGGGACTCCACTTCTGAGGTCATGTCTCGATTACGCTGGTTTCCTCTCGGGGGAATCGTGCAAAGGCTCCATCCGTCACTACTGCCGAAAGCGTTGGTTCAAATGACAGTGAGAACTACGGGATTTAACTTCTAAGATCATCAGTCCCCCAGATCTTGGAACTACTAAAACGTAAGTAATTTAAGGGCATCACACACATCCGTGCCCGAGGCAGGATTCGAACCTGCGACCCTAGCGGTGTCACGGTTCGAGACTGCAGCGAATAGAACCGCACGGTCACTTCGGCCGGCTAACGATAATCAGTCTGACGAAGTGTCTGGGGTCGTCTGCGGTACACGCTTCCACGCACGTTCATTGAGGCCGTAGCTGGGAGACACGGGAGAGAAATGTTGGTTTCTGTGTCTCCTTGCTCCCCTCCCGTTCCCTCAGCGCCCCTGTCCCAGCGAGCGAGCGCGAGATATTGTTTATGTGGCGGCGGCCGCGGAGGCGGGTCCGACCGGGCGGTGCCGTTGGTCGTTTTGGGCGAGCGCTGTGCGCGCTGGCAGGACCCCCCAGGTGGAGTCCCCGGCCGCTGCTGAGGAATGGGTCATCGCCACGGCAACCACCACCGCGTCCCTTCTGTGGAGCCGTTACCGTCACCACGTCATCCCATCCACAGGCCTGTAGATACCGGCAAGGAGATACCTGTTGACATTCTATTAGGGCATGTTTGGCAGGCGCCGCTGCCGATCAAAAGAACCTGTCACTACCCGTAAAGTCCGTAGTGTATCTTACAGTGTGTGTCGAAGGGTACTTATCCGACAACCGTCTCCTGTTCCAGCCCGCCCCCCCCCCCCCCCTCCCGCCGTCACCTAATCACATTCGCTAATCGTCAGAAGAACGAATGTCGAAAAGCCATTTGCATCTACACTACTGGCCATTAAAAATTCTACACCATGAACATGACGTGCAACAGACGCGAAATTTAACCGGCAGAAAGATGACGCTATGATATGCAAATGATTAGCTTTTCGGAGCATTCACACAAGGTTGGCTCCGGCGGCGACACCTGCAACGTGCTGACATGAGGAAACTTTCCAACCGATTTCTCATACACAAACAGCAGTTGACCGGCGTTGCCTGGTGAAACGTTGTTGTGATGCCTCGTGTAAGGAAGAGAAATGCGTACCGTCGCGTTTCCGTCTTTGATAAAGATCGGATTGTAGCCTATCGCGATTGCGGTTTATCGTATCCCGACATTGCTGCTCGCGTTGGTCGAGATCCAATGACTGTTAGCAGAATATGGAATCGGTGGGTTCAGGAGGATAATCCGAAACACCGTGCTGGATCCCAAAGGCCTCGTATCACTAGCAGTCGAGATGACACGCAACTTATCCGCATCGCTGTATCGGATCGTGCAGCAACGTCTCGATGCCTGAGACAACAGATGCGGACGTTTGCAAGACAACAACCATCTGGCCGAGCAGTTCGACAACGTTTGCAGCAGCATGGACTATCAGCTCGGAAACCGTGGCTGCGGTTACCTTTGATGCTGCAACGCAGACAGGAGCGCCTGCGATGGTATACTCGACGACGAACGTGGGTGCACGAATGGCAAAACGTCATTTTTTTCGGATGAATCCAGATTCTGTTTACAGCACCATGATGGTCGTATCCGTATTTGGCGACATCGCGTTGAACGCATATTGAGAGCGTGTTTTCGTCATCGCCATACTGGCGTATCACCCGGCGTGATGGTATGGGGTGCCATTAGTCACACGTCTCGGTCAGCTCTTGTTCACATTGACGGCACTTTGAACAGTGGACGTTACATTTCAGATGTGTAACGACCCGTGGCTCTACCCTGCACTAGATCCCTGCGAAACCCTACAGTTCAGCAGGATAATGCACGACCGCATGTTGTAGGTCCTGTGCGGGCCTTTGTGAATACAGAAAATGTTCGACTGCTGCCCTGGCCAGCACATTCTCCAGATCTCTCACCAACTGAAAACGTCTGGTCAGTGGTAGCCGAGCAACTGACTCGTCACAATACGCCAGACACTACTTTTGATGGACAGTGGTATCGTGTTGAAGCTGTATGGGTAGCTGTACCTGTACACGGCATCTCAATGTCCAGGCGTATCAAGACCGTTATTACGGCCATAGGTTGTTGTTCTGGGTACTGATTTCTCAGGATGTATGCACCCAAATTGCGTGAAAATGTAATCACATGTCAGTTCTAGTATAATATATTAGTCCAATGAATATCATTTCATCATCTGCATTTCTTCTTGGTGTAGCAATTTTAATGGCCAGTAGCGTAGTTAAAATATTAAGCCTTTGTATAGTGTATCTAATAGCAAATCCACATGTTGTTTCCAATCCCAGGCCACAAATGAAGGTAAAAAAACAAACAAAGAAAGCAAAAGAGAGAGAGAGAGAGAGAGAGAGAGAGAGAGAGAGAGAGAGAGAGAGAGAGAGAGAGAAGGGGGAGGGGAGGGCTTGGCTGTGGAGGGAGGGCTGGAGGTAAGTCTTCGTCAGTAACATATAAATTCGCTACCACTAAAGACGTCAGAGTGAAGTAGTTTGGCACCAACGCATCACACGGGACAACAGAGCGGCGCCGCAGATTCGCACCCCCTTCGGCACCCCGGTCGCCATAGCAACGCAGCCCCGCACCCCGCACCCGATCGGAATCCGCCATTAGCGGGCGCGCTGATCCAGCGCCGTCATACATCAGCGCCGCCGGCGCACCACACACGCAGATAGCGGCGCCGGGCCCGTGTGTGGCGGCGGGCTGATAGCGCCGACACGCCAGATACTGTCGTTGCCGCAGTAAACAGTGACGCGGCCGAGCTCCGCAATTAGCACCGCCCACTGTCCGTGCGCGCCGCTCTGGCGTGACGTCACGCGGTGCCGCTGCGTCCCTTGAGCCGCCGCTGATACCCGCTGAACATCGCGTCCCGCAATTCTGCATCGTACTCACCACCATTACGCGTCACTACCGGCTCCCAGAGACTCGCATATACATCTAGTGAAATGACCATGCCGAGGGAAAAGAATGAGACAAATTATGCTCACCGTCAATCGTTCCTCCACGAATGGAACAAAATGAAGTACCCTCCACCATACGTTGTAAGGCACATTCTGGGATGCAGATAATGTTATGGTCTTCAGTCCAAACACTCGTTTGACGCAGCCCTCTACGCTACTCTGGCCTGTACATGCTACTGCATGTCTGCATAAATGCTCCATCCATTTGAACTTGCTTACTGTGCTCAAGTTTTGCACACACCGTACACTTCCTTCTGTTACGTCAGTGATGATTCTTGATGCCTCAGGCTGCGACATCAGTTTCTGTTTTTTCCAATTCGATTCAGCACTTACTCACTCCTCATTAGTTACGCAATCTTCCCACCAGATCTTCACCATTCTTCTATAGCTCTACATTTCAGAACCTTCTATTCTTTTCTTTTCTATGTTCATGATTTGTATTTGGGTCTCTTGTATTGATTCGTGTTTTCAGTTAAAAATACTGGATATACGTTCCTCCTTTTATACAAGACACTGTGGGGGTAAGGACTACCTACCTATGTGAGAGGCGGGGGTTGGGTTGAAAAAGAAGCGTAGCCCACGACGCGTAAATTCCCAAAAACAACAAACTTAACACACAATTTCAAACCTTTACGAATTTTCTTTCTTTTCACATTGGCCCCTATACAACGACGAAAGCAAAAATATGTATTACTTAAATTTTTCCGCTCTTCGTGCAGTTAAAAGTATTGCGTGGGCACGACGCTATAATTCATTACTTACTTACTGCTATTACTATTACCGACACGTTTTGCAGACAGTATCTGCAAATATCACTGAGCCGGCCGACGTGGCTGAGCGGTTCTAGGCGCTTCAGTCTTGAACCGCGCGACCGCTACGATCGCAGGTTCGAGTCCTGCCTCGGGCGTGGATGTGTGTGCTTTCCTTAGGTTGGTTAGGTTTAAGTAGGTCTAAGTTCTAGGGGACTGATGCCCTCAGAAGTTAAGTCCCATAGTGCTCAGAGCCATCTGGATGAAATATCACTGAATATACTTGCAAAATTGTATCACTGAACGGCACGTAGTTCAGGGGCTCTGACGTCATTAACAATGACATGCGAGAAAAACTGCCGCATCATGCATGATATTTAAATTTATTACTTCTTTGCACCTACGTTAGTGTTGTTCGTTCATGAAAGACGATAAACACAAACGTTCGTAGCGGTAACTTCACGGTAACTCACCTCTAAATCAAAGTGCACGTGTTTATCAATATAAGCATGTGCGCCTACTGAAGAGGTAGGTGGTTAGTTCCAGCTGACGTCATCGGTCTCTAGGCTTACAGTCTACTTCATCTAAAAAAGACTGATATCAGAAAATTGAGTCCGCCTTGGTGGAAAACACCTTGATATTTGTTTATTTCTTAATTCTCCCAAACTAGTTTCGGCGGCAAATATCACCATCATCAGTGGTTTTTTTAATTGTATGCTACAGCATGTTTTAAACAATTATTGTCGCTGCCTGCGACATATTTTCTGTGCATTTTTTTTTCTATTTCCTTTTTTCACTTAGAGAACATCATGTCCTCTGCAGCGTGACATGATGACATTTATGTGGCGAACATTAATACCATCAGCCGCTTGCAGGTGAAACGTCTCTGAGATGCGCAGCTCGCCCAAGACCGCCGCCGACAGTTCTCTGTGTGGCAGCCAAAGCGCCGAAGCGGAGTGTACCTGACGATTGCGAATCACTTGGCGATGAAACGCTCGCGGTTACTGCCGTAACAGGCTATTACCGCCGCAAAAAGAACAGGAAGCGGAGGCGGTGGTGAGAGAGAGAGAGTACCCGGAGCAGGGGAACCTCCGGGGCTAAGCGTGATTTCATTACGCCTAATGCCGGGCCGGCAGTGGGCGGCGAGCGGTCACGTGCTCCGAACACGTCCCGGCCATCGCCGTCCAGAATGCACTCGCTTCTCCGGCTCCAGCCGGCTCCAGGGCATCCGCGAGGAGAGTCCGCACCGCCATGCTACTTACGAGCGCGCACCCACGCTGCCCGAGACTGTTGCTGGCGTTCTGTGGGAATTACAAACTCTGCGATATTTCGTGCAATTGGCCGTCGACCTCTGCGTGACCGTCACACTTCCGTAACTCACGACATCGTAGCAACCACTGTGCAGTCTTTCGGCTATTTATGCACTTTTATATATGCTCTCACAGTCAAGTCGGGCGTCAGACATTGTCGAAGCTACGCTCTTGGCGATGAATGTACTCTGAAGCGCCAGAGAAACTGCTATAGGCATGCGTATTTAAATACATATATAACCAGGCAGAATACGGCGCTGCGATCGGCAATGCTTTTATAAGACATCAGGTGTTGTATCGGTTACTGCTGCTAAAACGGCAGCCTGCCAAGATTTAAGTGAGTTTGAGCGTGGTGTTATAGTGGTGGACGAGCGATGGGACACAACATGTCCGACATAACGACGAAGTGGGGATTTTCCTATACGACCATTTCACGAATGTACCGTAAATATCAGAATATCAGAAATTCGGTAAAGCATCAAATATCCGACGTCGCTGCGGCCGGAAAAATATCCTCCAAGAATTGTACCAACGACAACTGAAGACAATCGTTCAGTTAGACAGACGTGCAACCCTTCCGCAAATTGCTGTAGATTTCAGTGCTGGGACATCACCGAGTGTCAGAGTGCGAACCATTCAGCGAAACATCATGGATATGGGATTTCGGAGCCAAAGGCCCACTCGTGTACCCTTTATGACTGCATGACAACAAAGCTTTACCCCTCGCATGGGCCCGTCAAAACAACAGTGGACTGTTGATGACTAGAAACATGTTGCCTGGTCGGACGAGTCTCGTTTCAAATCGTATCGAGCGGATGGACGTGGATGGGTATGGAGACAGTTGTCACACACATACACAGTTTTTATAATATGTACAGATCTTTAACGCCTCTGGACGATGGCCAATAGTGACTGAAACGTGTAATACTGAAATAGTAAAGAGCAAAAAATTAAGATCTATGTAAGTAGGTGCAGAAGTCCTTAGACACTATACACACTTCTTCAGCCGGCCGGGCTGGCCGAGCGGTTATAGGCGCTACAGTCTGGAACCGCGCGACCGCTACGGTCGCAGGTTAGAATCCTGCCTCGGGCATGGCTGTGTGTGATGTCCTTAGGTTAGTTAGGTTTAAGTAGTTCTACGTTCTAGGGGACTCATGACCTCAGATGTGAAGTCGCATAGTGCTCAGAGCCATTTGAACCATTTTTGAACACTTCTTCAGAATGAGCCAATGCAGACTGACAATGGAGATCTTCAGCTACATCACCTACATATAGGGCGATCACAAAATGGGTTGAGGAAGTAAGAAGGGATGTGAAGGAAGCTGGAATCAGCCGGAAAGAGATCTTACATTAAAAATGTATTTTTAATGAAAGTTGAAAATGGGTTCCAAGTAAAGGAAAGTTCAGGTTGTGTAAAATGAGATTGGTCCGCAGCAAAATATTTCATGCGCCTTAACTTATGCAACCCAACTTGCAACATCCACACCGAATGTGGATGACGTAAGTTTGGTTGCATAAGTTAAGGCGCATGACATATCTTTTCCCGGACCAGTCTCCTTTTGCGTACCCTGTGCATGGATTAAGATCATCTGTGGAGAGGAAGGGAGGTAAAAACTCAGTGGAAGAATGGAGAGATTCTGGAGAAAGAAGAAAAGATTAACTAGCAAACCAGATGTTTCCATTGACGCACAGTAGTCCGAAAAAATAAACTGCTATCCACAGACCTCGAAAACAATGTTTTGTTTCTAGAAATAGGGATGGCGTATCACTCTTTACTAACAAGTGGGGACAGTTTGGGTAAAAGGAAAATGTTCACCCGGAGGCTGCTGTGTAGTTGGGAGAGACAGCAGTCGACTCTGGTGCTGTTAGCAACACAGCCGATCCATTGTGCGAACTGTAACGGTGATCTGCAGCTGCGAGTTCATCGCCATGCGGCTGGCGAGCCTCCGCGGCGCTACGTCATAACGGGTATTCCCCCGCAGCACTCGCTAAATGAGTTTCGGCGCCGTCCATCAGCATTGTCATCGTCAGAGGCGACCGGGCTGGGCCGCGCCGCACTCGGCTGATGGAATTCTTAACGCGGTCCGCCTTGCGCAGCGCCTAATCCGGTTTCGGCTCATCGATGAGCGCCCGGTATAGGCTGCTACCGAGTGTGTGCATATGTCGGACCGGCGCGCGGGATCCGGCCGGCGTCGGACGAGTGTAATATGCAGATCCCGGCCATTCGCGCCGATCCCCAGGGAACGTGCGGACGCCGCGATGACAGACGGTCAATACCGAGATGGGGAGTCCCGGAAGCGGAGGCTGCGACAATTACCGCGAGACTTGGCAATTCCCCGATGCGGTTCCGTTCTGCTAGCGTACATGGCGTCACAGAGACGATGGAGAGGATTTCCGCACGGCATCAGTAGGTCAACAAGCAAAGCGACTAGCGGGCACTGAAAAGTCCAGTATCGTTAGATTCAGTTGATACATACATGCAGACTGTAGCGACGGACCAGAATTTGTAACAGGGCCGGGGTAAATACGTCATCGATGTTTTGGACTTGAAAAGGTCTCCGGAACCTTACAGTTTCATTTAATTAAAATCACCTATAACTGGGTCTCGGGCAGGATCCCACGTTTCGTCCGGTGCTGAGGTGCTGTTCCAATACAGTTGGAGAGCCTCTAGAATGCCGTTCAAGTTCAGGGGGGATACTAAGACGGCTCAGAAGAGTGAATAGGAATTTGGAGGGAGAAGCGAGGCGCTCTAGTGTAGTCCGTGCAGCTGCATCAGTTCCCATGCACTATAGGAAACCCATATCAGCACCTGCTGAATCTCTTCCAGCTCGTCTAGTTTATCAGATAGATTGTCTCGATACATCATTGGAGCTCCAACAACACGTGCTGAATCTCTGCTGACTTTTCTAGCTGCAGAGGCAGTATGTCTTCATAGTCCTTTGGCAACCGATGACATGTCCTACAACTTATCCAGGTGCTTAAACGGTGTGTCTCCCTGCTCTCATGGAAACCCGTATCAACACTTCCTGCATCAGTTCCCGTTTGTCCTCTCTGTTGTTCCAGCATTTACCACGACAAGTGACTCTCCACTGTACTTCTGGGTGGACAGCAGGTGGACTGTGCGGCTGGTCCAGGCGGAGCTTCGAGTCCTCCCTCGGGCATGAGTGTGTGTGTTTGTCCTTTGGATAATCTAGGTTAAGTAGTGTGTAAGCTTAGGGATTGAGGAATTTAGCAGTTAAGTCCCATAAGATTTCAGACACATTTTTTGGACAGTGGTGTAATGGGTTCCTTCTCGTCTAGCTGATTCTACAGTTTGTCACCATACACTCCTGGTAACTTGTCAGTACCTGCTGTATCTCTTTCCAACAAGTATAGCTGCAGCAGACAAATGTCTCCATGCACTCTTGCAAACCCATATCAGAACCTGTGGATCTCTTCCAGCTCGTCTAGCTGATCAGACGGAATGTCTCCACGCGTCGTTGGAGGCCCAGCAACACATGCTGAATCTCTCCCAACTTTTCTGTCTGCCCAGACACTGTGTCTCCAAAGTCCTTTGGCGACCGATGACAACTCTTACAATTTATCCAGTTGCTTGAATAGGGTGTCACTGTGCTTTCTTGGAAACGTATATCAACAGTTTCTGCATCGGTTCCAGCCTATTCAGCCGTTCACTCTCCACTGTACCCAAGGATGGAGGGCGGTGTGTTTCAAGGTAACCTGCCTCAGCCAGCCAATGTCTCCTATTGGAAACGCGTATCATCATTTTCTGCAATGCTTCCAGC
The DNA here is from genome assembly GCF_023897955.1 of Schistocerca gregaria. Classification (NCBI taxonomy): domain Eukaryota; kingdom Metazoa; phylum Arthropoda; class Insecta; order Orthoptera; family Acrididae; genus Schistocerca; species Schistocerca gregaria. The sequence goes on along the minus strand of NC_064929.1, from coordinate 163,895,120 downwards.
TTGTTCATCCGGGTGTTCACGCTACTATCACGACAAAATGACTCTACACGGTATACTGGGTGGTGGTGGTACGGGGGGGGGGGGGGGTTCAAATGGTTCACATGGTTCAAATGGCTCTGAGCACTATGGGACTTAACTTCTGAGGTCATCAATCTCCTAGAACTTAGAACTACTTAAACCTAACTAGTAGCCTAAGAACATCACACACATCCATGCCAGAGGCGGGATTCGAACCTGCGACGGTAGCGGTCGCGCGGTTCCAGACTGTAGCGTGGCCGCTCTGGCCGGCTGGAGGGGAGGGTCGAGGGGGGAGGGGGGGTGCTGTTTTGAGAGGAACACTATCGCAGCTGGCGGGTGTTTCCGTGCTCTCTAGGAAACGTATATCAACAATAGAATGAGATTTTCACTCTGCAGCGGAGTGTGCGCTGATATGAAACTTCCTGGCAGATTAAAACTGTGTGCCGGACCGAGACTCGAACTCGGGACCTTTGCCTTTCGAGGGCAAGTGCTCTACCAACTGAGCTACCCGCCCCTTCCTCACAGCTTTAGCTCTGGCAGTACCTCGTCTCCTACCTTCCAAACTTTACATCTATCCACATTTATACTCCGCAAGCCACCCAACGGTGTGTGGCGGAGGGCACTTAACGTGCTAATGTCATTACCTCCCTTTCCTGTTCCAATCGCGTATGGTTTGCGGCAAGAACGACTGCCGGAAAGCCTCCGTGCGCTCTCGAAACTCTCTAATTTCACATTCGTGATCTCCTCGGGAGGTATAAGTAGGGGGAAGCAATATATTCGATACCTCATCCAGAAACGCACCCTCTCGAAACCTGGCGAGCAAGCTACACCGCGATGCAGAGCGCCTCTCTTGCAGAGTCTGCCACTTGAGTTTGCTAAACATCTCCGTAACGCTATCACGGTTACCAAATAACCCTGTGACGAAACGCGCCGCTCTTCTTTGGATCTTCTCTATCTCCTCCGTCAACCCGATCCGGTACGGATCCCACACTTATGAGCAATACTCAAGTATAGGTCGAACTAGTGTTTTGTAAGCCGCCTCCTTTGTTCAAATGGCTCTGAGAACTATGGGACTTAACATCTGAGGTCATCAGTCCTCTAGAACTTAGAACTACTTAAACCTAACTAACCTAAGGACATCACAAACATCCATGCCCGAGGCAGGATTCGAACCTGCGACCGTAGCAGTCGATCGGTTCCGAACTGCGCGCCTAGAACCGCTAGACCACAGCGGCCGGCACCTCCTTTGTTGGTGGACTACATTTTTCAGGAGCTCTCCTGCGAACCTGAAGAACTGGCACTCCTGAAGCACTTGCCCGCGAAAGGCAAAGGTCCCGATTTCGAGACTCGGTCCGGCACACAGTTTTAATCTGCCAGCAAGTTTCGTACATCAACACGTCCTGCATCACTTCCAGTTTTTCCAGCCGGTTGCTCTCGCTACTACTTGGACAAAGCGACTCTCCACTGTGCATCTTGGTGGGCAGGGGGCGCTGTGCTGCGAGGCGCCTATCTGTGCCCGCAGTCCCCGGCGCGCCATTACTCGACGCCCCATCCCCAGCGTGGCGGCGCAGCGCTGCGCATCGCCCAATCAATGCGAGCGTGCGTCACGCGTGATGCACGGCCGTTAGGAGCTCAGCGCCGTCGCTGGACGGCCTGATAATAGCCCGGCGCCGGATTAGCAGCCCCACATACATGCCCGTGGCCGGGGGCCGCGCTTCGATCCCCGATCTGCGCGCCGCAGCACAGCCCCGACCGCGGTCGGCGCCGGCGAGCTCCGGCGGCACGTTCATTACGTGCTCCGAGTAACGCGCTCAGTACCTCCCTCTTTATCTGCACAAACAAGAAAGGAATACTGAACTCTTTGACGACCCGTCGGTGTCGAGGTGAAGGTAATTTCAGGAGCGATGTGTGATAAGGCCGTTACTGTTTACAATATACAGTGAGGTGACAACAGTCATGGGATACAGATATGCACGTATACACATCAACGAACCAATTTCCATGCACTATAGGAAACCCACATCAGCACCTGCTGAATCTCTTCCACCTTGCCTAGCTGATCAGACAGAATGTCTCCATACATCACTGGAGATCCAACAACACATGCTGAACCTCTGTTGACTTTTCTAGGTGCAGAGGCAGTATGTCTTCATAGTCCTTTGGCGGCCGGCTGGTGTGGCCGAACGGTTCTAGGAGCTCCAGTCTGGAACCACGCAACCGCTGCCGTCGCAGCCTCGATTCCTGCCTTAGGCTACTAGTTAGGTTTAAGAAGTTCTAAGTTCTAGGGGACTGATGACGTCAGAAGTTAAGTCACATAGTGCTCAGGGCCATTTGAAATATTTGAACTGCAGTTAATGCGTACATTCTAAATCAGCAACAAAGTGCTGCATGCCTTCATGCCAATATCTTAGCATCCTTTTCTATCATAAGTGTAATTTCTTTTCCTTTGGTGCCACCGATCAAGAGACTTTGTATGGGAAAAAGGAGTTTTTAAAACAGCTTCTTCAGATTTAGAGCAGATGAAGTGAACTCAGTATGGAAATTAAGACTACAAATCACCTCAGAACATTTCCATTTTCAACTCGTATGAATGCTTTATATAGTGACTTGCGCAATATGTACAGTATGTTTGTTATGGGTGCAAACTGAAGGGTCAAGTAGTAATCAGTGATAGAAGCAAATAATCAAATTACATACATGTCTGGGAATCAATGGCTTCATACCATTGCAACACTGTTAACGACTACGGCTTCATTTATTTCGAAACACCTCAAGTGAGGCGTAAATTACAAAGTGATGAACTGTGCTCCTTTGATTTTATCATCGTTCGAGGTACCCAAGTGCAGGTAAACAGCGTTTGTACGACAAGTGTTGCCTCGTTCCGACTTGAATTCATTAGCTTTTCTGTGGCCGTATTTAAAACTTCGCTGCATTGCAGCCCGGCTGAGAATGTCGATGAACTGTGGGAACCATTGTGGGTAGTTCTCAGTGGTTTGGGACCACGCCTGAGATTTTTGGCCGTGTATCGGCATTAATAAGGAGACGTTGTGAAGCCTTCTACTCGCATGCATTGTAGCCGTGTGGAGGACTTGCTGTGATGTGAAACTTCCTGGCAGATTAAAACTGTGTGCCGGACCGAGACTCGAACTCGGGACCTTTGCCTTTCGCGGGCAAGAACTCTACCAACTGACCTTCCCAAGCACGACTCACGCCCCATCCTCACAGCTTTATTTTCGCCAGTACCTCGTCTCCTACCTTCCAAGCTCTCCTGCGAACCTTGCACTTCCCCGGAAAGGCAAAGGTCCCGAGTTCGAGTCTCGGTCCGACAGACAATTTTAATCTGCCAGGAAGTTTCATATCAGCGCACACCCCGCTGCAGAGTGAAAATCTCATTTTGCTGTGATGTGTTTGTCCTCAAGTGAGTATCTGCAGTTTGGATCCCAGGGTCCTGTGTTTTAAGGTGATAATGTACTCGTCGTGGTACAGTGTATCAGGTGACTTACTGGTTTCCAGACCTTCGTTTGTTTGGGTTATTTGATTTTCGTTGTTGTTTACTCGCCACTTTCGCGTATGTACCGATAATAGCTACCCGGCACTGGTGTAGACTGGTATTATTGCAGCCCGTCACGAGTTTTTGTGTAAGTATTTTGACTATGTTACAAATCTATGTCCACAGTTAGGTCTCCTATGACGACATTGCAGTATGGATGGAAAATCAGTTAAAACAAGTCTGAAGGGGTTTCAGTATTGGTATAAGCGACTGTATGGTACAGTGGCTCTCCTCAGATTCTGCCCACAGGATGAGATGAACAGGCAGGAAGTATGAGAACGCCTCTGGCGTCGTTTCTCAGAGAATGACTCATAGCGTGGAAGAAGCGACTAATATTTTCCTGTAACGAGGCCCCACGCCCGCCTCGCTATTACGCCCTCAATCGCGTCTACGTGCCGCGCGCTCCAGAAAAGAAGAAGAAGAAGAAGATCCGACCACTGTGTGTATGCTGTGGCCGACGTCACGTCCGCGACGGAGGCTTAAACTGCCGCTCGGCCGCCGTGGCCGTAATGATAGGTTTGCCGCAGCGCCGCTTAAACGGGTAATGAGAGAGTATAGTGTCGGTAGGATCCCGCGGTCTGCGCTACCTCGCCTGCAGAGATGGGCACGTGCACGTGAACGCTCAAAAAGTGAGGTTATGTTGCGCGGGCTGCGTCCGTGCGGCCACCGGCGAGAACCCCGTGCTCCGGGAAGCTGGCCCTGTTAGTGGCCGGCGCGGCAGCAGTGCCCCCACCACCGCGGCGGCGCGGACCAATCACAGAGCCGGGACAGCGCCGGGCAGCGGGCGTCGTGCGCATGCGCGATCCGAAGACCCTGGTCGCTAGCTTTGAAATTGCATTGTTGAACCCAAAATTTTACAAAAGCTGCCGCTTTTTCTTTTCACGAAATTACATTCATACTCAGTTTCGGCCTGCCTGATTTAGCAAAGCAATTCGATTTCATGCGTTTCAAAAACACGTTTCCATCTTCAGGATACCATAGATTGCATTGTGTAATATGTAGCTTGAATGTTTTTGCTTCGTGTTTCTGCGAGGTTAGCTGTCGAGTTATTCACGTCCATAATAACAAAAAAAGCTAGTGAATGTAAATACACTTCGAACTGATATTATTTTGTGATTTTAATTATAAAGCGTTAGGGTCTACACCTGCATTTTGTAAACACACATTCTTCTTAATTTTCTTATCCAGATATGTTTCAAGAAATTTGTAATATCTCCAAGGGGGCGTTATATAAAGTACACACATGTGAATATTAAATACTTGAACAAGATGAGTAATTATTGATACATGGGATTAACTTACTGTTGTTTGACATCTGCTATTTTTTCTGATTTAGTGCTAATACTCTTCTACTTCTGGAAATAAGGCCTTCCAGGAAAAACTTCCTAAGTCCAGTTCTTAATTCTTCATTGTTCTTTCTTCTTCTTCCAGTATTCCTTCATTGTTCCACAATGTTTCCTTGTCCTATCTTAAGAGCACTTGGTGCCAGTTTTCATTCCTGCCTTGGTATCTTTCCATTCTTGGCGAATTTTCCCTAAAAATACGTTTTTCCAATTCTTCTTCTTCTCTTTCCAAGTCTTTCCTAACCTCTTAAGTCCAACCGGATGTTAATTTCATTTTCCAACATATTTGAAGTTCTACTTGGTAAGTATTGTCATCCCTTCTGTAAATATGTCCAAAAAATAGTAATCTCCTCTTCCAGTTTCTGATACGTTTTCTATGTAACTTTTTTCCCAAAATACTGCATTTTGCCGGCAGGTGTGGCCGAGCGGTTCTAGGCGCTACAGTCTGGAACCGAGAGACCGCTACGGTCGCAGGTTCGAATCCTGCCTCTGGCATGGATGTGTGTGATGTCTTTAGGTTAGTTAGTTTTAAGTAGTTGTAAGTTCTAGGCGAATGATGACCTCAGAAGTTAAGTCGCATAGTGCTCAGAGCCTTTTTGCATTTTCCTGAGCACATGATATTTTTCGTGTAATTCTTCTTTTTAATATTTCTTCTTTGTCAAGCATACAGCTTGGTAATAGACATTCGCTAGTATATAGGCGCTCTGCCTTCACAAGTGTGTTGTATTGCTTTAAGTTTCTTATATAAGGCCATTTGTATATTTAGCCACACCATATACGTTTTCCGTTAGTGTATCCTTTCCTCTACAGCGGATTTTTCCAAAGCATTTTCTTGTAAAGTCGCACCCGAGTATTTGATTTTTTTTTTTACCTATTCTATTTGGCCAATATCTGTTATCAAATATTTTGGAGCACTTTTCGCATTTGTCTTAAATTTTGTGCAGCAGTGTTAAAATCTTATACACTGGTGGCACATTAGATGTAGGGGTGACAGCAATTTATGCTAGGAAGAGGGGGGGGGGCGGGAGAGGGAGAGAGAGAGAGAGAGAGAGAGAGAGAGAGAGAGAGAGAGAGAGAGAGAGAGAGAGAGAGAGAGAGAGAGTAACGAACAGTAGTGACACCAGCCTCAACCAGAACCAAGTCTTACATCCGTGTCTGGTCTTCTCCTGTTTACTTCACTTCACGGCCATGCTTTGATGGCAGCGTGAACATCAATTGAACTACGACTCGTCAATGTTGACGTTCCACGCTGCCTGTTTCTGTGGCTTCTCGCCGTTCGCGAGCGCAGAACCCGCAGCGCCGGCGCCCACGTGTGCCGTATTGACGCGCCGTCCATCGGTTCGCGTGCGACCACCGTGGTGCCAGGCACAGCTCGCCAGAATACACGTGGGAAGCACGTGGGTCCCTCTATTCCGCCGTCTGCCCAAATCAGCCAGCCGACTGCGCTCCACACTTCCAGCTGTTCGGACACATCTACACTCCATAATCCGTGGTGGAGGGTACTTCGTGCCAACATTAGCGATTATGTGCGCCTATATGTGCCCTAATCCCTATTATCGTAGTCTCTCGATCACTACGCCGCATATATAGGGTATCAACATGTAACTTCCCCTGATTTCTGAATGCAATTAAAAAAAACTAAGACATAGATACTAGCGGTTTGCGGATTCATGTAAAGAAACCCAGAAAGTTTTATTCAAAAGAGCACCTTTCTATATTGGCTCCTTTCGTAGCCGCTGTGGCCGAGCGATTCTAGGCCCTTCAGTCCAGAACGGTGCTTCGGTCGTAGGTTCGAATCCTGCCTCGAGCATGGATGTGTGTGACGTCTTTGGGTTGGTTAGGTTTAAGTAGTTCAAAGTCTAGGGGACTGATGACGTCAGGTCTTAAGTCCCATAGTGCTTAGAGCCATTGTAACCCGTAAAATGTCGTGGTTAGGATAGACAATACACTGTCTCAAACCATGAGCACACAAGCATTACTAGGGTGATGGAGGCTATTTCATCTGCAGTTATTCTGTAGAGACTGCCAGGGTCACACACAAGCGAGAAATACACAAAGTCTTTCACGTTATCTTGTAGGAATAAATCCACAGAGGTTATGTCCACAAATGACGCTGGCCACTTGGCTGGACCATCCCGGTCTATCCATCACTGTGGAATTGCTCGCTCCAGGAAGCCACGAACTTTAATACCCCAGTGCCGTAGTGCACCAACCAACTGGAAGGTCACATTTCGTTGAAGGGGACTGCTCAAGCTCATGTCCAGATACAATTTACCTGTTGCTACATACTCGATGAAAGAAAATGGTCCTACTATGCCGTCTTTCAGCAGCGCACACCACAAATGCACTTTTGTTGAGTGCGTTAGAAACGTATTTACAGAAATTTCGACGCCGAATCAGTCGCCAGCCGCTTGAAGACTAGGCAGCCCCTTCGACACTCCTCCGGTGAGGTATGTGTTGTTTTGGCTGAAGAGCCAACACCGTGTTATTAGAGGAGACCAAAAGGCACGCGTTTTAGCTCACACAGGCTGGCGTGAGGAGGGAAGAGCTATCCTGACGTGAGGTCTGGAACATGACAAGGAATTAGAATTCAGAAAGCGGACGTAGCTAGTTTGATAACTTCAATCCATTAATGATGAACGTCTCTCTTCATGGTACATGAGTCACAATATCATCGGTTCAGACGCCATAGTAACTGAATATGGCGCCTTGCTAGGTCGTAGCAAATGACGTAGCTGAAGGCTATGCTAAACTATCGTCTCGCCAAATGAGAGCGTATGTAGTCAGTGAACCATCGCTAGCAAAGTCGGCTGTACAACTGGGGCGAGTGCTGGGGAGTCTCTCTAGACTAGACCTGCCGTGTAGCGGCGCTGCGTCTGCAATCTTGATAATGGTGACACGCGGGTCCGACGTATACTAACGGGCCGCGGCCGGTTTAAAGGCTACCACCTAGCAAGCGTGGTGTCTGGCGGTGACAACACAGTATGACTACCTTAAGGTATTAGAGCAGCCGCCAGGCTCAATTGGTATAAAAGTTGCATGTGTGGCAGAGGGACCCTTCGCCGTTTTATTCAAGCGCATGTTAATGTTGCACTTCTGTGTGATCATCTCCCAGAAGAGCAGAATAAAGGACGGTTGGAAAAGCACAAGTACTCTTTGCGGCTTCGAATCACCAGCCGCTGTGGCCGAGCGGCTCTAAGCGCTTCAGTCCGGAACCGCGGGCCTGCTACGGTCGTAGGTTCGAATCCTGCCTCGGGCATGGATGTGTGTGATGTCCTTAGGTTAGTTAGGATTACCTAGTTCTAAGTCGAGGGGACTGATGACCTCATATGTTGAGTCCCATAGTGCTCAGAGCCTTTTGAACCGTTTTTGCAGATATTTCATCAGTCTAAATGATCGTCCAGAATTATCCCCAAGTTCTTTGCAGAAGGGGAAGATCTTATTTTTGAGCCTTTCATCATTATAGGTGGAAGATATTCTACGAACTGAGGAGTAATAAACTTTTTGTGGGCAACTATGATTGCTTCCGTTTTAGAGCGGTTAAGTTTCAAACGTAGGTTTTGCGGCCACTCTGATAGGGCAAACAAGGCAGCATTTGAGTGCTGAATGGTTTTCCACAAGTCTTCTGGGCTTGTTAGGAATAAATGGAAGTCGTCTGCGATTAAGTGTTATTTGCAGTTGGACACAACACTCTACACATCGTTTACATGTTATAGTGAAAAAAGTATTAGACCAAACACTGATCCTTATGGGACCCGTGATACTATCTCCCTTCATTGAGGCTATTTTATTCCGATTGTTGTGCATTATTCGTGGCATGTAAGGTATGAGTGCCAAGTGCGGCAGTGTCTTGGAGATGTATGCTTTGGTCCATTTTTATTTTATTGTGCTCTTGGAATGCCACTTCGTGCGGGCGTTGCAGCGGAGGCTGAGGGGGTTTCGGGTTTGGCCAGGCCTCCTGGCGCGCCATTTGCAGGTGACTGCGGCATCGCCCGGGGCAGCGCCGGTGCGGGGGTGGGATTTTGGAGGGGGAGGGGGTGTTGCGGACGCCGGCCGCAGCCCTATTGTTCTGGCCGCCGCGCACAAAGGACGCCGCACAATGGGCGCCGGGACGCCTGGGCCGGCGCCCAGCCGAGCCGACGCGGCCGTCGACGCCGCATGCGGCGCCCGCGGCCAGCTCCGAGCCCGCTGCAGCGCTGCCAGCAAACGGCCACTGCACAGCGGGGAGTAAACGACCCTCCACAGATGCTACTGTGTACCATACCTTTCAGAGCCCAGGTTGCATTTTATGTTTCATTTTTTTAAAACAGAATCTACTGGGATGTAAAACCTAGTCAGAAATTATTAGAAAAATTAAAACAAATTGATTTTCGTAAATATCTAGATGTGGGGTGGGCTTTGTCTCAGTTTTTTATGATACACAATCTAACTGCGTCAAGTTTTCAGTCTCCCTTTTTTATGTGATACAACCGAAAACAGTTGGCATCTTCTGATAAACAGACAGCTGGCCGTGGTGGCAGAGCGGTTCTGGGCGCTTTGGTCCGCAACCGTGCGACTGCTATGGTCGCAGGTTCGAATCCTGCCTAGGGCATGGATGCGCGTGATGTCCTTAGGTTGGTTAGGTTTAAGTTGTTTTAAGTTCTAGGGGAGCCATTTGAACCATTTGAACCTTCGTTCGAGAGTTGTTGCATGTCACCTTCAACGTACTGCAAAGTGGATGGTTCTTAAAATTCTTCTCCTGAGGAAAACGAACCAAGGGAATCTTTCTACGAGTTTCCAACATTTCTCTTCGCAATTAAGAGCCAAGTAGAATGAAGTTGGACTGTGCGGCTGGTCCCGGCGGAGGTTCGAGTTCTCCCGCGGGCATGGGTGTGTGTGTTTGTCCTTAGGATAATTTAGGTTAAGTGCTGTGTAAGCTTAGGAGCTGATGACCTCAGCAGTTAAGTCCCATAAGATTTCACACATTTGGATTGCGCACTTAACGTTAATATAGACTGTGTACTTGTTTCATTGTCCTCTGCTCGCTCCTTCCGTTTGTATTTGCAATAATCACATACCCTGTCTATTTGAAAGCAAACATGGACAAAAAGTCAGCTTAAACTGCAAGATGAATACTTCTATCATTGCTCTTTCTGATTAAGAGTGTGAAGAGGCTAAACGTCGAAGGTATTTATTCTTCTAGTCAATCCCCAGGACGGAATCAGTGAACCCCAACTGTATTGGTCTAGGTTAAATCGAAGGGTAACTCTGAGGAAGTTTTTTGATTATTTTCCAAGCGTGTGAATGAGGACGTGGATACTAGCCCGGTATTTGCCTTGTCGGATGTGGGAAACCGCCTAAAAACCGCAACCAGGCTAGCCCACTCACTAGTCCTCGTTGTTAACCCATCAGGCGGATTAGATCCGGGTCTCTCTCGCCTCCCAGTGTCCAGGCGAGATCTTCAGGCGGATCTGTTTTGATCACATTTAATCACATTGGACACACAGCTGTTTCGAGACGAGATTTTCGGAAATACTAGGACTTGTCCCTCTCCCCAGAGGTCATATTCCTGAAATCTGGATCACCGAGTCTACCAGCTGGTGTGTGGCGTGGATACGCGTATTCACGCTGTGCAGAACCCACCCTCCGCCCCTGTGTCTGGCTGGCCTTTTATTCGACGATACGGGCGTGAGAGGGAACCGTAAAATTTGCAGTCGCGAGGTCGGCCGCGCACTTTACAATGGGGCGTGCCGCTCGCTTGCTTTTGAGCGCTCCCAATGGCAGTTTGAGTGGTTACCAGACCAGACCGGGCCGGCTGAGGTGGGAGTCGGCCGCCCTAACGAAGAACCGCTCGCTGGATTCGGCAGCGCTCGAAAAATGGCAGCAACAGCAGCCGCACGGGTGCGTATTGTGCGTGGTCGCACATGCGTGAGGCGACGCGCCTCCTGTTGGGGTGAGATCCTCTGTCACTTCGCTACATGCACGCACGTCCCTGCCATCGATTGTCCCCGTGACAATTCATCGCATCGATATGATAAGTGAGGCCGCCTGTCACAATTTGGTACCCTATTGTAAATGAAAGTGAGTCGTCACAGATGAATACGACAATTGAATATGCCAAAGACACGCAGAATAGGAGATCCTGTACACAACTACTATGAAACTGTTTGTATAGACCACGTATATTGGCGTCACCAGAGCGAAAAGCAAAGTAATCGACATCTGCATCTACGTTACGGTTACGTGACCTCATCATTCAATGCAGGATTTGACCTATAATTTTGTATTGTAGTCTTCGTTAGAAAACCAGTCTATTTGCTAAGATCTCTGTGCTTACTAGTTTCGGCGATGTGTATTGCGTCCTCAGATTCATAAACATAAAATATGTATTGATTACAGACTAACTGTCAGAAATAAATAAAAAATGTAATAGGGCATACACAGCAGCTCAGTAACAAAAATTGCATATCCGTAAAACGGGGCAGTGGTACTGTATAATTTAACTACCGCTGTCCAGTTTACATTCTTAAACATTTGACTTCGCTTCATGACACCACAACAAAATGTATACTTTTGTTTTTTCGTCTTTTCTTTGCATTTATATCGTTCATGTGTAAAATCAAATTTTTTCGCATCTTTACCCCTACGGTTCTGTTTCGTAAAATATTAAATGTTCATTCTATCATTATCTAAAGTGTTTGGTTCCATTTACAACGTCCGTTTCAGATTCCAATAGAAAATGGCTTGTATATGTAAGCTACAACTGTTTGTGCAGTAAAATAAGCATCTTCTTTGCAAATGGAACACATATTCATTAATTCAATACACTGCTGCCGCCCAGCAGCACTCTCCAAACGTGGAGAAGCTAATAACTTAGTAATTCCACTTCGAACATTATTATACGAAAGGCAGATCGCGTCTAAAAATATTATATTTCGGCAAGAAAAAGGGTGCTTGAATTTGTAATGTGTACTTCAATTTTGTTAAATAACTCTTGTAAGTACCTGGTGTCCCACATACTTCGTACTGAATGGTAATTAATTTTCACATCGTGATATTTAAATGGCGGTAGAAATCGTGCCTATGCTGCTCCACGGGAGAATTAGTAATATTCAGGCTGCTACTAAGACCTGCTTGACTTTCTTGTACGAAAGAAGAGCAAGTACATCGGTTATTTTTCCGTCTCATTTGCCCATTTTTTAAAAAATATGTTTAGTTTCGATCACATTCGATGATCTTCAGATATGTGTAATTCGTAACTTTTCTAAATAAAAATATTTTTTGTTGTGAACTGAAACTGTAGTAAAATGAAGTGCTATTGTTTGTAACTCGTAAATCAGCGCTATAATCCTGAACAAGTGATGTAGTTACGGAAACGTTATCTGATGAATGTCTGATAAATGAGTCGCCAGAACTAGAACTCTCTAACTGTAGTTTTTAATTAATTTCGACAGAGTGATCAGAAAACCCAAAACCGCAGACTAAATAAGCTATCTCATAAAAATGTGTTTTGAACTTCTTGAATGATTAAATGGAATCAAACTTTTGAAATTAAGGTATGTTGATCATTTTTTACTTTTGGTCCGTCTAACTACAACAGAATGAAACCAATTTTCGTGCCATGGAACAAATTATTCCGCATTTGCAGAGCACTTAAAACACCACTACCTCCACCCGACAAACATGGAACAAGATATGAAAATAATCAGAATAAACAGCCGTAACAAATACTTTAGGCCTATACAAATACAAGAAAATTTCGGCATCTACAATGCTATTACTAAAAGCAGACATATGATAAATGAGCAAACACACATCGGTATAGACTCCCTACTACACTTACTAAAAAAAAAAGACAAAAAATCATCCCTCTTGTACATGCGGCCACATAAAGCCTAAAATAAATACACATCTCTCTCTCTCTCTCTCTCTCTCTCTCTCTCTCTCTCTCTCTCTCTCTCTCTCTCTCTCTCTCTCTCTCTGACTTTTAATCACACACATAAGCCCATAAGTGCGCGCGCGCGCGCGCGCACACACACACACACACACACACACACACACACACACACACACACACACACATCTACAGCTATCTCAAACATTACATTCGAAAGTTGGCAACAACATTCGATCTTTGGCAATAACTTGACAATCGGTAACACAAACCAAAACGTAGCATCAAAACAAGTGTTTAGTTCCTAGCGTTTTGGAGTGTGGAAAACAAAAACCAAAATGGCAACTTTAAGAACAAGAACAAAACCACAAAATGTAGAACATCACCCACTGAAACTGTAAGTAGAATTTAAAATAATATTATGCTATAGAAAAGCGAACAACCAGAACTGTTTGTAACCTACATATACATAGTCCAAAAATGTAAACTAGATAGTAAAAATTTGTACACATTAAAGACCACTGAAAACGCCTTGCAAAGAATAAAGGCGTTCGCTATTACACGAAAATTGTGTTTCATTTAATTGTAGTTAGACGGCCCAAAAGTAAAAATAATCAACACAACGCAGTGTTACAAGCAACTGAGGACGGTAGTACGACAAATGTTGAAGATGCTAAAACTTTGAAACACGGTATTTCAAAACAACTGAAATACATTGTACACCTCATAACAATTTTTACTGTGTCAAATGATTAATTACTGCAATGGTAAAGGAGCAGGAAGTCTGTCATCCTTGAGAGCAAGCCATGTGAATAGAAAACTTTACTTATTCTCGTCTGAGCAATGGAACGAACTAGCCCAAACCAATGTACAAAAAAATCCTCTTAAAGTTTCCCAAACGCATCACAATTACGCATGAGCAACGAATGCAGCAACACTTAACCCCAGAAAATCTTCGCTTGTCCAGTTAACCATTACAAAATTGTATTTCACAATTCTCCATCCTCTGTAATTTTCTCCCTGTGCTTGCTCCGCAAGCTATTTCAGAACTGCTTAGTAGCGTAGCCAAAACCCGACTCTCACACTAGCTAGCCGGTCGGGGTGGCCGAGCGGTTCTGGGCGCTACAGTCTAGAACCGCGCTACTGCTACGGTCGCAGGTTCGAATCCTGCCTCGGGCATGGGTGTGTGTGATGTCCTTAGGTTAGTTAGGTTCAAGTAGTTCTACGTTCTAGGGGACTGATGACCTCAGAAGTTAAGTCCCATAGTTCTCAGAACCATTTGAACCATTTTTTCACACTAGCTTCTCTTAGAATGTTTACTGTAATGACAGTGCTGTTGACAACCAAAGGTCACGTTGTTTGTGCTCATAACCTGTGTGGAGTGACATATTGACTATTGAAAACTACTGTTCGGAAAATGTTTAGCGTACAAGTATCAAATATGACATATCCAATGAAAATATAGAGGTCACATCACTTTTCTGCAATAACAAAAATAAATTAAAACCTTACCAGGTACGTAAACAACAGGTGTTGGCTCTGAGCACTATGGGACTTAACTTCTGGGGTCATCAGTCTCCTAGAACTTAGAACTACTTAAACCAAACTAACCTAAGGACATCACACACATCCACGCCCGAGGCAGGATTCGAACCTGCAACCGTAGCGGTCGCTCGGCTCCAGACTGTAGCACCTAGAACCGCTCGGCCACCAACAGGTGTTGTCCACACAGGGACTACACGTTATGTGTAGTTCCGTGCAGATACGACGGGTTGCTCATGCAGTACATAGATCTGAAGATGATGATATGAGGTGCAATCTAGGCGTACCGTTAAATGATGAATAGAAAAATAAACGATATACGTTTAAATATCGACAGAGCTGCTAAAGTGTTTCGGGACGAATATGTTAACTACAGTGTTACTTTCAAGCTTCCTAGCGTGGCTCATACAGTAACTGTCGTGTAAGCTCGAGCAGTTCGGAAAGAGACAGGGCCAATCCATCACGACCTGAGCATGTGGCCTCGGACAGCCAGCTATCCAACGGCCCGCGCCTCCCCAGAACAACAGATCCCGCCACCTGCTCTTTGCCACCGGCTGCCCGCTTCCGCCTCGCCATTCCCCATTGTCTCCCGGATAAAAGCGCCTTCTGCCTCCTAGAGGCACCCAAAAACTTGGCGGGCACCACCCCTCGCCGGTCCAGCGTGCCTTTTTGCCCACCTGATCTGTCCTTTTCTCCCCCCCCTCTCTCTCTCCATCCTTTGTTGTTTTGCTCTCACTCTCGGACTTCCTAACCATCCTGGAGGGGGCGGTAGGTTTTTCGGGGGAAGGTCGGGCCTAGCCGGGGCTCGTAAAACTGTCGAAGAGGGCAGAGCCGTATTCCGGCCGCGCCGTGATGTATCGCGCCTCGGGATGAGCCCTTGAAGGGCTTTTGTCTGCGCGGCCTGATGGATCGCTCTTTGCTGCTCCTCTGGAGGGTGGGGTGAGGGAAAGTACTCCGCCTTGTCCGTGAGAAGCTGGCTGGCTAACGAGCTCCACTCGAGAGTATAACGTGCAGGACCAACAAAAGTTTTCCAGCGGCGCGTCGCCTGTATCAACCCAAAATGGAACTACTGAACCGACCGATACCATCCTTCTATTCTCACCCACTCTGTCATGAAAATGTCAGACTAAAATAGCTCATCGGACTCCAATGCACATAAAATACGGGCCTGCTGCTTGTACCAGAAATCAAAACGAACGTACTGAACCTACCGTAGTCCATCTGCCTGATGTTTGTATTAGTAGGCGAAAAAGAAGTACTGAACGTACCGACACCACTCGTCTGCTCTAGCCCATGATGTCATCAAAATGGCACATCTCAGAGTTTCAACCAATTCCGATATATGTAAAATACGCTTCGCAACAAAAGTTACATCTACTTATAGTCTTAAGTCCTATTCTTAGTCTTTGGCAGATTTTAACAAAACTATTGCCTTTAAACATAACCTAGACCCAAGGCGACGTGAGAGATAAGTACGGCAGTTCACATTTCGTGTATATGTTCATTGGCTTCGGCAACTCACAACCAGCGTCGTCTTATAACCTGCCACAACTTACAGGTCAAAAATAAATCAGAAACAAAATTAATATTGTGACTGTTCCATTCCGTTTGCGCAAGTGTCACGCATGGCAGTATCATTGCGCGACAAGGAGTGTATATATGTCAATATTCAGTCGATACTGTACTACGATGTTCAGAGAAGCCACCGAAATTCGTAAGAACCAAGACAATTTTAACAGCAAAGGAGGAGAACTGAATTTAAGTTAATTTTGACCTTACTCCTAAACAAAGCAAACAGCGCCAACTTTCGTATACTATAAGCTCCGTAACACACGCGGGTGTGCTTGCGCGATCTTACGCAGTGTTCTGATGATTCTACTGTTACGTACATAGTGGGCATAAAAAGTGGCCCGGACGATTGGATACAATTGGACGTGAATGTATACATACAACCACACCCACAACAGTCACTCCCAATAGGCTGGAGCAACTAACTGCCCATATGGCTGTCCAAACGTTCGAACACATTTACACAATCTTCATGCTTGACAGAGTTATTAGCAGAGGTCAGTCTGGTCGCGGCTTTAGCTTGGCACCAAGGTCACCTGATCAGTCAGCGTGCGATTACTTTGTGTGAAGAGTCTTCAAGTCTAAGGTGTGTCACAAAACCCTCATAGTCTTCAAGAATTGCAGCAGAAGATTTCGGATGAGACTGCAGCAATTCCATCAGTCCAGCTTCGATCCGCCTTCAGCAGCCTGCTGACGGGGGCTCAAAAGTGCCAAGAGGTGAATGATGGTCACTTTCAAAATACCGGCCATGAAAGCCTTCGTGTTACGGGGAGTGGACCCACTCTGCGACGGACCTGTGTTCCGATTGCGTCCATCCATAAGGATTTACGAATTGCGTGCTTCGTATAAATTGATCGCCAGCCCAAATTTTGCTAAAGCATAACCATGAGCACTTCCGCTATCTTGTTCATATTTATGAAATCATCTCGGGTCGTTAGACTGTCGTGGCGTGGGATTGTCGCAACGTTTCGACGAATTTACGACTCGTCATCTTCAGGCGCAATGTCGAGTTGACGTGCAGTTCGTTCCTTGCAGGGCCACAGACTGCTTTGTCAAAGGCCCAAAGGGTTGGCTAGGCACTTGCCTCCTGCTCATCATTCTCCTAAACTAATTTCGCCTCCGTTAGTTTCTAAAGTTCTCCTCCGAAGCTGTCCACGTAACTTCGGCCTTTTGCGTCAATTTGCAAAGAAATGAGAAATGACCGCGGCGGTTCAGAAACGTGCGTCGGCGGCGCCGCTTTTGCGCAGATGACGACGGCCGCCAGGTGGCGGCGCAGCTGCTGCGCCGGGACCCAAATTACTGCGCCGACTGCGCCCAGATTTACGGCGCCATACGTCTCTGTCATAAGCCCGGCCAACACCTGAGACCGGCGCTCTTTTCCCCCGCGCTCGCAGATGTGAAATAATTGCCTCTCTGGCGCCGCGGCCCGAGAGGGCGTCAAACGCCATCTGGTTCTCTTTCGGGAAGGACCGTATTTACGAGCCTCCCGGTGCTCGACATGTGTCAGAGAAGTGTGAACAATCGTTGGTTGTTCACGTGTCGGCATCTCTTGTTCTAGCCCGCCGCCCTACACCGCCAAGAAACGCGGGGAGATTCAGGGGTTCCGCAAGGTTTCATCTTCTGACCTAAATCACTGATAATCGTTACGAATGGTCGATTAAATGGATTTAACTTCACTGTCACACGGTAATTTGATAAGCATGCTTTCCACCATCTTACCTGGGACGCATTAACTATCAGCGACAAAGGTTAAATGGATAGAAGTGTTAACCAGAAACAGAGGCCATTTCTCCCGTCAGTCGTTCTTCTAAAAATCGTCGGTCATTTACAACTGGGCTCCTCTTACCAAAATCTGTCACCTTGCGCCGCCCAGTGTCTATCTAGCATGTTTGCTAGAGAAAAGCGTTGAAAATCAAAGGTTCCACAAGGATTCATATTGGGACCTATATTACTGGTAGTCATAAGGAAATGTCGATTAAACCCATTGAACTTCACTGTCACGCGGTAATCTGATCATGCTACACACAGTCTTACCTGCGGTCTCTTAACTATCACTGTCTACGCAAGAAGAGCGTTGAGATTCAGTGCTTCCACAGGGATTCAACTTGGGAGTCGTATAAGTAACAACTGACGTCACTTGTCACACTGTATCATCGTCAACTGACGTTCATTAACGCATACCGCATTGGCTCTTAACTGGATGGAAATGTTTACTAAGACGCAGCATATAGCGCATATATCACACCAGTGCACCTGCGTAGCTGAGTGGTATCGTGGTTGCCTACCACGGAGCGGGCCCGGGTTAGATTCCCGGCCGTGTACTGGGTGCTGTGTTGCCATCACCATCATCACCATCATCATCATCAGCGTCGCGCAAGTCGCACTGTGCGGCGTCACCTGAAGTAAGACTTGAAATCCAGCGGCCGAACTTCCCAGGATGGAGCCTCCCGGCCATCAGTGCCGCACGACCGTTTCATTTCATTTACATCACACGAACAAAATATCACATTTTTTTATCCGACTTTGAATTATAAATTAAAACATTCTCGGAAGTTTTGACATCCTTGGGATCGATATCTGGCCAGTACCAATGTCGACAACAGGCAAAAATCATCGAGAGCCTCCACTCTGGGAATTGATAAATGGTTTATGTACATAACTACGATTGTATGGAACCCCTTCATTGCGCTAGTCGTAGTGCCACCTGGACAGTTTATTTTTAAATTAGAACCTTTTTCTTGTTACAAAGAGTAAATTTACTTTTATGATTAACATCGAATACCTAAGAGGAAACGTGCACAATAAAAAGTGTTGAAATCTCATTACAACTCGTTAAAGAAAGAGGAAACAATGAAAAGTGAGAAAGAAATACTGAACGCTTTTGCGAACAGTACAGTGGACGAAAAGTGTACTTTAAGATACATTAGAAATTGTGGTACACATGTAATTACAAAAGAAAGGAATGGAGCTTATAACAACAAAATAGAAAGGCACACAAATAAAGCGACGCCATATCTGTAGTTTTTGAATAAGCACGTATTTTTTCAATTGTATATTGTCAGTGCATATTTCAGAAGAAAACATGAGAGCAGTGTTCACTAAAAAAATTCTTTCGCGCTCGTGCTAAATGGGAAAAAAATAGTTTCTCACCCTTTTCTGAATGTAGGATGAAAATTCCTCAGGGTCTACGTCTCATTTTTACCTCACTACAGAGCGTCTGGAGGAATTCGCGGAGGGTGCTTTGTACAGTCGGAGAAGCGAATAGTTTGACACTTTCACCAGGGCGTTGACTGCATGGCTGCAATAGCACTCGCCCTAATAGTCATAAAAAACCACCTTTTTACGAGAATGGTAACTTGACAGATATGTTCGTAACTTTGAAGATGCGTTTTCTCACCTCTACTGCCCCCTGCATCCCCCTTCCTTTTTATGCCAAACCAGTTAATTCCACAGCAACGGGACCTGCCCTCGGTCCGTAATAATAGCTGCGATAACGATCTGATGTAGCCAGCATCACCATTGTGTGTGTGTGTGTGTGTGTGTGTGTGTGTGTGTGGTGTGTGTGCGCGCGCGCCATCTGTCGGACACGGCAGGGCAGGTAGAGGCGCCGATAGGGAGGTGGGTGATTTCACCCCCCTCCTAACCCCGCACCAACCCCCTACCCGAGCACCCTCTTTCCACCAGACCTGGGAGGGTGGTGCCGACCCCGCGGGTCGCGCCGAGGGGCGGGCGGGTTGCAGAGGGAGGGCAGCTCCGCCGGCGCTGCTTTGGGAACCCAATTTAGTATATTTTAATTGGACGCGGGGGCGGTGCTTCCGCGCGCCACGTGCCGCCGCCATCTTTACGAGCGCCCCCAGCCGGCCGCCCCCTCGCCCCTTCCCGCCCCTGTCCCCCGCTTCCGGTGATCACTCTTCTAACACTTCCGGCGCCACTTCCCCGATCCCAGCCTACAGCATATTCTGTAACCGCGGCCGCTTACCCACGCCGAGTTAACACCGACGCCTGTCCTCGTCGTACAGGCAAGGCGCACCCTCCCACAACAAGTGTAATCACTAACGTCTCGCATTCGGTAGGACGACGGTTCAATCCCGTGTCCGGCCATCCTGATTTAGGTTTTCCGTGATTTCCCTAAATCGCTCCAGGCAAATGCCGGGATGGCTCCTTTGAAACGCCGCGGCCGACTTCCTTCCCCGTCCTTCCCTAATCCGATGAGACCGATGATTTCGCAGTTTGGTCTCTTCCTCCAAAACAACCCCAACCCCACTGACGTCTTCGCGAGTGCCATAAAGCGAACTCACTTTTACTGTCTGTAAACAGAAGAGCGAGCAGTGCTAGCGGTGGAGGAAATCGCTCGTCCAGGTAAACGCTACAGTTGCCGAACACGCACAATAATAATAGCAAATGCCAGGAACCGCATTCTATAGCGTACAGCTGTACCTAATTTTGTTTTAAATACCTATTTCGGTCACACTCTCACCATCCTGGAATCACCTCTACCAAAGTTGTACAAACATACATCAAACGTATATAGTAACTGAACATACCGTTCAATATGACATTTTTATTGACTACTATGCGTGTCGTCGATGATACAAATCCGCTGTAGTAAAAATTATTTATTTCTAAAAAAAAAAAGCACAACCTAGTTTGAAGACGTGTACCTTTCTTCAGGTGCATATTAAAATGAGAGTCTACAGAGCGTGCATAACTGAGGTTAAAAAAGAATTTCAAAAATGTGAAAATAGTGCATCGTGATACACTTACTATTTTAACATATTTTAAACTCACTTATACTTTCTGGGCTCATATTTTAATATGCACCTAAAATGGGATACATGTCTTGAAAACGGGTTTTTCTTTACATTTTAGAAATCAATAATTTTTACAACCATAGTGGACTTTTACATTTGATGATGAACAACAGTTGTCCCGCCAAGAGAAACTTGTGGATCCTATGCGTGTATTAGACATATTAAATCCGTGTATACGAAGTGAAAAATTTTTATGGGACAATATGTACAACACGGGTGTCCAACTTCTCAGCTTACATGCCCCACACTGGAGCCACATTCGAAGAAGACGACGACTATTGTATTTTTGGGTCGCACATAATATAGTCTTAACACAAACACACTGAGGGGGGAAAAATGGAGAGAGGAACGATCGGAGGTATGACGGAGGTGTGCTAGGATTTCCAAATTGAAAACAAAATATTGATTTTATCGTAAGTTTAGGTAACTGGACATATAAAAACCGATTGTATGATACTCTCAGTCCATGGGCCGCACTGATACTTGCTTTGAGCCACACGCGGTCCGCGGGCCGATGGTTGGACACATCTGATGTGCAGTTACGATCTGCGCCTTTAAAGAATTTTTTACTATTATACGAGGGTGTGCTGCAATGTAGTGCCTCCGAAATTTTTATGTGAAAACTCGTAAAGCTTTTTAATCTAATTTTAATAATATTCTACATCTTAATCCTCAAATCTTCAAATGCTGCCTCTGACACGGATGTGTGTGATGTCCTTAGGTTAGTTAGGTTTAAGTAGTTCTAAGTTCTAGGGGACTGATGACCTCAGAAGTTAAGTCCCACAGTGCTCAAAGCCATTTGAATCATTTTTGTTCTTGTGAGATCACACCGTCGACTAACAATAGGGATGATGGGAAACATTTAGACTTGAATACGTTCACCGTACATCAGATTTTGAACAATGATACACACAAGCAGAAGGCTCGTGCCAAAATGATACACAAGAACCTCACAACTGAACGGAAGGACAATCTAAATGTGTGCGTTGATCTTCTCGGGAGGATTTCCAATGACGACGAATGGTTCAGTTGCGTGATTGTAGGTGATGATTTCACGATTTCTGAATACTTTCCTGAGACAATCCGACAAAGTAAGAAATGGCAGACTGACATCTCCTAGACCGAACAGAGCTCGAATGAACAAATCAAAGATCAAAACAACGCTCATTTGCTCTCTTTACAGGATGGTTATCGTGTATAAATAATCTGTTCCTCCGGGACAAACTGTCCACCAAGTGCTTTACAAGATATTCTTGATAGGCTCAAGGAAAGGGTAACAAGAGTGGGACTGGACATTGCACACAAGTGGAAAGTGCGTGATGACAACGCCTCATATCACACGGCCACTTTCATCACGGGATTTTTCACCTCGAAAGGCATTCCTGCTGTCCACACGCCCCCTGTTCACCTGATCTGAGTGCTTTTCTTTTCCAGAAATTGAAAAATGTCAGCGAAGGACGCCGTTTTGGGATTCTGGAGGACATTCAAAGTAATACGACCAACATGTCAAAGGCCCTAGCAGTTGAAGCCTTTCAGCCCTGCTACCAAGATGAGAATCATCGGCCTATGCTGTTAAGGGAACTGATTTGAAGTTTGAAACAAATAAAAACATTGGTAGACAAAAAAATTTGCCTCATTACTTTTCTCACACAGCTCATATTTACGGCAGCATGCATTCTGATACAGCACAGGTATTGTTCCAGAAATCGAGACGACACCTTCGTTGTGTTGTTAGTGCAGTGTCGGAAAGCAAATCGTGACGTACGCCATTTACGAGAACCACTGGACGCCGGTTAGTGGTAAAACAGACGAATCTGTTGACGCCAGTGTAGTATTTACGTGCATATCGAACGCGTCCATAAGGAACTAATAGACGCACTGCAGTCGGTAGGCGTACTGGTCTAACGCCAATGAGCCACTGCAGGGTTAAAGGTGGAGCTCTCAGAAACAATAGCCGGTCCATCAGATTCCAGCCTCTTCTCCAGCCGTGACCGCCGTCACGACTCCATCCAGAAGGGGTTGACGTATGGCGCCGGCCGGCTGCCATCTGTTTATTGGGGTCCTGGAGGATTAGCTGCGGCGATCACGACGCAATCTGTTGTCCGTAGCGGCGGCGTGTCCCGGCCATCTCGGCAGACGAGTTCATTAATCCCGCCCAGGTCTCTGGCTCTTGACTCCTCCCCCCCCCCCCCCCGCCTCCCTGCGCTGCACTCGCAACCCCCGCGACGTCGTCGCCTTTGTCGGGACGCCTTTTGTAACCCGCGGCGTCTCGCCGGCTCCGTCCAGTACTGCAGACGAAGTTTACGGGGCACTCCGTTCCGAGACGGGTAGGTACTGGTCGCCTTCGATTGTCCGCGCGTCGTGGATAGAGCGATCGGCCGCAACGTGAGTTCCTGGCTGCACTTCGTCATTGGCCGAGTACCTCTGATGAAGAGCTCTCGGGCTGGCAGGTGACTTACTACTTCATGGGGTCTCTCTCTCTCTCTCTCTCTCTCTCTCTCTCTCTCTCTCTCTCTCTCTCTCCCCCATCTTCGTCTTCGCCTGGCTTTCTCCCTTTCGCAAGGAGAGACCTCGCCCTTCACTGTACGAATTGCTTAGCAAGACCGCTCTGTTGCAACTGTGTCTTGCTTTTCTCGTTACCATCTCTCGTTCCATCTCTTCAAGTTGTAAAGTAAAATCCTTGACTGTGCACGCCCCTGAAATTGACGGAAAACGTCAGTTTTCAATTTATTTTTTATTTATTAGTAGTACTCGCGGACAGTGATGAAATGGCATATAAAGTGCCTGAAAAATAATTAAACGTGTGACGCTACCTTCCTGCCAGGCCTACTTTTTGAAGCAACACATCAGATGTAACTTTGTGAACGACGACTCCGTGAGTTACTGCCATGCAAACTTGCACAGAATATATCTAGAAGGCTGTGATATGTACCCTTGGATTTGTAAACCACCTGTAGCATCTCTAGGTCTCTAAATTCAATCATAGGACAACGTCAACCTAAAAACACATTTTCATCTATTACAGTTGTCACAACTACAACTATTAATGCTGTATTTAATGATGCGACGTAGGGAGGACGAAGGTATTATAAAGAATGAGCTCTAAGATTGCGAATTTCACTCAAGATAACTCGAGAAAAATAGATTTACAGCGCCTCTCTGCAGCTGGAAAGTCAGTCGAAGACCTGGTAAAAGAATGAAACGCAGAAAATAAGAAACCACAAGAGAAGGTTGAACCTTAGTCTTTCTTTAGACTTACATGGATGCTATTACGACCTACGTGTATAATAATATGATTTTATATAGATAGCGCGAAAGTTCTTCCAGCAGAAGTTTGTTGTAGGTCTCTTTGGCAGCAAGATGTTCCGAGCTATCGGGAAAAAGGTACGTTCTTCAGAACGTTCAGTGGAAAGATGCCACAAGCGTCAGCAGGTTTTGGAATAATAGAGCAAATTTTGGTGCATTTCTTGAGTACAGAATTGTTTATATGTATCGACATGGATTTCGGAAACAGCAGCCTTTTTAACTAGCTCTTACACCGCAAGTGCCAGAAGATGTTGCAACAAAGTTCGAGCGGTCGTAGAGGGTGTCCTGAGGAACAAATGGAGGATAGGTACCCTTAACTGGAAACTTCATTCATCAACGCTACAGTGTGTCGAAATTATAGGGGCCAGCGCCTGCCGCTAGGCTACCCCTATGGCAGCAAATGTGACTTTGTGCAGTGACAGACTGTAGGCGGAACATCTCGCACTGTTGTTTGTAACTCAGTGATCGGACTGACTGCGACGATCGTCAGTGGAGAAGATGGAGCTAGCTCCTGCGTAGACAGACCTTCTCTCCTAAGAATGCAACAGTCTGTTGCCTTGGTGGATGGCAGTAGGCATAGTTACGTGTTCCATATTTAATTGGCATTTGGAGTGATATCTAGCGGCAGTGGTGGAATTTACGAGATGGTCAGTTACAGAGAAGGCGCTGTCTCGTGGCAAAAGCAGTGAACAACCGCAGCGACTCCAGAGAGCGACGAAACGTGACCAGAATCTACACACATTACAAATTAAGGACCGCTTTACGTTTTTCTGCCTGTATATCAAGGCTAATCTCAGGCTCCCTGGAGGATTTTGATATACTTTGCACTAATAAATGGGCTGATCCATGAGGAAGATTTGTGTATATCACTACGTGGTATTCACAAGTAGTGTAGCGGTAGATACTTAGGGTTTCCTATGGAAAGCTGTGGTGGGTCGCCTGCATTTGGACTATTAGAAAAGGTGCTTTAATATTGTAACATTTTACCCAGCTTGGTGTTAATGAAATCGGCTCGTACTGTTCCCCCACGAGTTCCAGAAGCCAGTTCATAGCTGCATCCAGGCTTATGTCAGGCCATATCCACACTGCCTGGCTTGTCAACAAAACACGACTCTCCAGGTTATTACACTAGTTTCGCGTTTTGCTAGAAAAGCTGACTGGATGCGAAACTTAGGCCTTCATCATAATACTGCCTCGCAAGATAAAATACTGACGTTACCACGCGCAAATGTTTATTGCAGAAACAAGTTTCAGTTCTACGTGAAAGGGCTGCAAGGGTCATGAAGTCTGTGATGCTGATTGCGGTGACTCTAAAGGGGGAAGGGTGTATCTTCGCGTGCAGACAGAGAACTGACTTTTCGTCTGAGCGATGGGGACTCAGCGATTGCCCTGGTGGCACGTGCAGTGTGTTTTCTCTTTTCTCTCTCCGCACGCCCGTATCTGTCGCCGCGCTGTCGGACGGTCACCGACTACTGTTCGTCCAGAGCGAGAAAAAGGACGCGGCGGCTGCCTTTTCATCCTACCCGTCCTGCCGCCCGGGTGCCTTTATTTACGTCACTCAGTCGGCGTTTCCAGTTTTTCAGTTTATCGCGTTTCCCCTCCACTGTCGAGACACACACACACACACACACACACACACACACACACACACACACACACACACACACACACACACAAACACGGGACACGGAGGGAGCAGCAGACGACCTCGAGCTGTACATAGCCTATCTGCGGGCTGTCCTCGTATTGGGTGCAAAACGCTTCGACCGGAGACGACTCCCATTGCGAAGCATACATCTAGTCTCGCTATGCACCGCATATGGATGCTTCACCTCCATACCCTCCATCAGAAAAAGGCCACAGACGTCGAGGAAGATGCCAGTTATTAATGCTCTTCAGAAAGCGAAAGAGCTATCAAAATTTTGAAAAAAAAATTGTGTCACACAGTTGTGTATTTCAGGACCAGTGTTACTTACAAAATAGATGAATCGTAATGAATATAACATTGGTATTGTGCCAGGAAACAAATTTGTGGACAAAGGATGATGACAGAGGTTGATAGCATTTTGGAGGAATAAAGAAAACATGATGACAAGTAATTCAGAGTGGAGTAAAGAATTACTACAACGCAGAGAGAGACAAGAAGAGGAGGATGAATGGTCGCTATAAACGGAACGTTGTACGACTGGCAGGTGTGATGTCACAATGGTCATTCCTGCAGAACAGAGCGCGTTATCCGTAAAAAGCGTGGACGTATTTTAAGAACAAAGTATCGGAAAGTCCACGCGAGCGCAGTACTGGCACGATTGGTGCACTGGAGCATGTGTGCGGCCGTGGAATGCAATAATTGCTGGCCGGGTACGAGTGCAGGTCGCAGATGCTGGATTCCTTTCGCCGTCAATTCGCTCAGCAGGTGGCCTTCCTCAGCCAATAGGAGGTCGCGGTTTCCACTGGTGGCGATCGACAGCAGGGCAGCAGCAAGTAGCAGCTGTCGCTGGTCGTAGCAAATACGACTCTGCTCTGTTCGCTTCTGTAACATGAGCGAAAAAGGAAAGGATGAAATAATAAACCATCGTTGTCGTAGTACTGTCTTGGAATGCGTAATAATTTTGGTAGATAGTTCAAGGCAGCTCCTGTCTCTCAAAGATCGCCTAACAGAGCGCGTAGTGCAAGGCTGGGCGAAATGAAACTATCCTGGAAAATATTTCGTGCACCTTACAATAGGCTACCCTGCTTACATCATTCGCTACAGTTGTTGAATATGTCAACTGGGTTGCATATCTTACGGTGCCTTGAATATTTTCCAGGTCGGTTTTATCAAATGAAAACCTAATGTGTCTACGCAGTTGGGTGTGGGTGGGAATGGAGTTCAATATAAAAATAATCGCAAACGGCACACATTATTTTGGAATAGCAGTCAAAAACGACAGATGTTAGTGTGAAATTCACAGCTTTCGGATTGGCTAAGCTCGATGGTTGTGATCAGTTTGAGCTTTACGTCGAAAGACTTGGAATCGAATCTCTCTCTCTCTTGGTAAATTCTTAGAAATGGCTAGAGTAAAGAACGGTACCCCGAGACATTGCCTCACGCCTTTGTGTTTTGAGAAATCATTCATTTTCGTGTTCACGTTCGTTTACCATGTGAAGGATTGATGGGTCGGTAGAAGGGGTGAAACATGTAAATTTATGCCGGGCCGGAACCCAAACCCGGATTTCTCGCTTATCGCGAACGGTCACCACAACCACTTCGGTTATCCGAGCACGCCTGCAGAACCGATCCTAACTTCAGTGTATCACATAGTCACGAGCCCTAGGCTAATACAGTTCGAGATTCCCGCACGGAGAGACAAATACATATAACGTTATAGCCCATCGACGCATGAATACTAACACAGGCATTGTAACCATCAGATATTTTTTATTTTTTTATTTAAGCGTCTGATTCCCCACCACCTGAAGCTCTCAGTTACACTGCCTGACAAAAACGTGAATGGCCCCCCAAAAAAATTATCATCGGATTCCAGTGTAACAACATGGCGAGACAGGCGCCATCGGCAGTTACGTAAATGATTAGAGCTGCAACTCTCTGTGACAGAACATCCACCAGAGAACATTACTGATGTTCGTGTTTAATGTCTTTACCAGGCTTGGTAGGGTTTATAGGGTCGTGGGCGACGTTAGATTTTGAATGATTACTGTGAAGGAAAGGGAGATGCCTGCCCACTCGTTTGAGATAGCGTTATCAGCACCTGACGTTGTTCGAAAGGGAGCCAATTTCACCAGCTGGTCGAACTGTGCAGCATCCAGATTTGTCGACATTCGAATGTGTTAGTGGCTCAGCGTTGGACTGGGTGGGAACGTGAGAGCAGGCATCCCTGTCAAGATTCCAGTCGACCAAGTTTGACCACAACACGGGAGAATCACCGTATTGTGCTTCAAGCCCTTCCACATCGGCACCTTCCACCAGAGATCAAGTACAGCACCAGATGTCTAAATTTGTGAAACTTCGTCAGGTAATTGCAGAGTCTCGACTGTGGGGTCACTGAGCGTGGCGTCAGCCTAAAACAAATGACAGTCGACACGAAGTGTTCCGAACATTGCCAATTTCTAACGATCTGTATTTGGGGACCGGTGACCAAATTATCGCGCTCTTGAGATAGATAATCTATTAGGGGCTCACAGCATGTATGTACTCTGAAGCGCCAAACAAACTAGTAAAGGGACAAGTTCTCAAATACAGAGATATGTAAACAGGCACAATGCCGTATTGCGGTCGGCAACGCCTGTATAAAACAGCAAGTCTCTGGCGCACTTGTTAGATCGGTTACTGCTGATATAATGGCACGTTATCAAGATTTGAGTGAGTTGGTACGCGGTGTTACGGTCGACGCACGAGCGATGGGACACAGCATCTCCGAGGTAGCAATTAAGTGGGGATTTTCCCGCACGACCATTTCATGACTGTACTGTGAATATGAGGAATCCGATAAACTATCAAATCTCCGACATCGCTGAGGCCGTGCTGTCCAGAGGAAGTCTCTACTCCTTTCTACTTTTACGGTTTTGTGGACAGTCCTGCATCACTCATGGTGTTGGTTCCCTCCAGTACTAGTTCAGACGTTGACTCCATGCCACGTCGTTTTGCGGCACTTCATTGTATTCGCAGCGGCCCTACATGGTATTAGACAGGTGTTCAAATGGCTCTGAGCACTACGCGACTTAACTTCTGAGGTCATCAGTAGCCTAGAACTTAGAACTAATTAAACCTGACTAACCCAAGGACATCACACACATCCACGCCTGCGCCTGAGGCAGGATTCGAACCTGCGACCGTAGCGGTCGCTCGGCTCCAGACTGTAGCGCCTAGAACCGCATGGCCACTCCGGCCGGCTAGACAGGTGTACCAGTTTCGTTAGCTCTTTAGTGTAGGTTACCGGTTAATAACAAGATGGGTACACATGCGGCCCGACGAGATGCCATGCCACATTGTCAGTACTGCCTCTTGAACAAAAAAATTTGGCGACCACTACTTTAGAGAAAACCAGCCCCTAGCGCCCCCCCCCCCCCCCCGACCACCGTCCCCAGCATCCCCTCCTGTCACTCTCCCTCCCCCCTCCCCTCTCCCCTTTAGAACTTCAAAGCTAGACCAAGACAATTTCTGTCCTTTGTAGTGCACTGGGCAAGTGTTTCACTGGAGTGTGCAGACGTCTACAGCGTCGGGTATCTCCGACTGTCTCCCGACTAGCTGCCCCCATCTCCGAGGCGGATCTGTTTCGCTTTTTGTTCTGCCCACTCGTCGACCCTGCCCCCGGCCGTTGGACGGCGCGATCTCTTCCTCCCTGCGGACTTCCGAATAGGGCAGAGCCGGATCAGCGAGGCGAGCGAGCGTCCCTGTTTTGAGTGAAGGCGAGACGCGGAGGCCGGCGTCCAATTAGGGAACCGCGCGGCCGGCAGCGCCGATGGCGGCTTTTTGCAGAGACCACCGGTCGAGGCGGCGGCTGCAGACGCGGGGCGCCGCTGGCTTTCCACAGGTGCGGGATGAATGTCGATGCCGCCCGCCGGCGCCTAATGGGGTGGACCGCGTCTACAGTGACCACCGTCCACCAGCTACCAGTAGCCAAAGGTACGGGGAGAATGGGGGACGAGCAGTTGATTCGTTTGTATTGTCAAAAAGACCACATTTTATCCACTTCATTCTGCAGTATCACGAAGGTGATCGAACTGCGAAGTTCCAGAGCAGTGTTCCTGAGCCCAGAGCGAAGAAAGCGTATGACCATCTACAGTGGTTAGACGGCGGGAGGGGGGTACATCAACTATGGCGAGGCAATTTTTGATGAGTGTGCTGGCATAACGGGTACCGTGCGTAACTTGGGTGGCCTATGAGGGGCCGGCCGGTGTGGCCGAGCGGCTCTTGGCGCTTGAGTCTTGAACCGCGCGACCGCTACGGTCGCAGGTTCGAATCCTGCCTCGGCCATGGGTGTGTGTGACGTCCTTAGGTTAGTTAGGTTTAAGTACTTCTAAGTTCTAGGGGACTGATGACCTCAGATATTAAGTCCCATAGTGCTAAGAGCCATTTGAACCATTTTCGAGCCCATTAGGGTCCGTCCACCAGCTACCAGTAGTCAAAGGTGATCTTATAAGCCATTGTGCAAAATACAAGATCGAAGAAAGCATGAGGTGCAAACTGGGAAGATATTAAAAAGTGCTTTTTAAGGCAGGGATGCAGTCTTTCTCCGCTTCCGTTTGTACTCTACATCGAAGAAGCAATGAAATAAATGGAACAAAATTGTACAGGGGAAAAAAATCACTATGGAGGCACATCATTGATAAGATTCACTGAAGGCATCAGTGAACGCCACAAAGAATTTGAGCTGAATAAACAATCCAAAAATCACCTGGTATAGACTGAGAGTAAACCAAATAAATACCACGTGATGACTGCGTGTTGTGTGATATCCTTAAGTTAGTTAGGTTTAAGTAGTTCTAAGTTCTACGGGACTGATGACCATAGATGTCCCATAGTCCTCAGAGCCAAACCAAATAAAGACGAAAGTAGTGATGAGACGTAGGAAGAAGATCAGCGATAGACTTAACATCATAACTGTGGGCTGCGTACTATACGAACTGATGGATTCCTGCAAATTTTAAGTAAAACTTAAAAAAAGACGTAAAAAGGACAAAAAACAGGGCGGCACAGACAAACAGGGCATCCGTCGCTGAAAGAAAGCTGCTGGTATCGAAGATAGACATTGATTTTAGAAGAAATATCTGGGAATGTGCGTTTTGAGCACAGAATTTTATGCAAGTGAATGGTGGAGAAAGGGAAGAAAAGCGAATCTAAGCATTTGAGATGCGATGTTACGGAAGAGTACTAAAAGCTGAGTGGGCTAATAAAACAAGAATGAGATGAGGTTTTTCTCCACAGAATGCACGAGGGAAAGTGTATGAGGAAAATACAAAAACTGGTTCATGATGTACGGAATAATATACTGACATCGGGAAATACTTTTATTTTACTGGACAGACCCGTAGAGAGGGAATACTATGGAGACAGACGGAGGCTACAGCATTAGCAACAAGTAATTGAGGAGATTCAGAGTAAATGCTACTGTGAGGTAAGCAAAGTGACACGGGAAAGTGTGGCGGCTGGATCAAACCAGTCAGAGAACTGATGACCCAAAATATGCCTAAGAAAATCCGTGACATGATACAGTTACTCATGACGAAAATGTTAACGACACGAACGTGAGCAGGCAGCAGCCGAGATGTAGAAGCTGAAAGCTTCGATATTACTGTGTCAGTCCCAAGGCTTCCATATTTGGATGGATCTTTCCACTTCTCTCTCCATTGAAGTGTATTGCAGACTTCACCAGCTAGTCATACCTCTGTTTTGGTGACGTACTATTTCGACATATGGGTAGGATGGAAAGTTCGTCTCTTCCTTGCCGTTGTTTCAGTGCCGCTGTACAGTTGTTTTTCAAATCAGAAGGTT
The DNA here is from genome assembly GCF_023897955.1 of Schistocerca gregaria. Taxonomy (NCBI): domain Eukaryota; kingdom Metazoa; phylum Arthropoda; class Insecta; order Orthoptera; family Acrididae; genus Schistocerca; species Schistocerca gregaria. The sequence goes on along the minus strand of NC_064929.1, from coordinate 163,863,616 downwards.
CCTTGCGCATTTGTCTGGGCCCGTGAGCTATTGTCATTGTATGCCGGATGACGGCTGTACAGAAGCAGTATGCAAGTAGTACGGGAATGCTTAACGAACTGCATGTGAATGCTACTCAATTTCTTTATATTCTACACACATCTCTTCACCCACGGTACGTCTGACACCCATATTCCGAAAAAATCCTATTTAGTATTTTCCTCCTATCTACAATTCCCTCTAATCACCTCCTACAGTGGCCCTAGTTAACCTACAACTCGTTTTAACAAACCGTCTTCGGTAAATTGTATCCCCTGTTGCCTTACACCCCTTCACCTTCACCCGCAAGTAGATATTTTCTTGCAATTTTTTTTTTTTTTTTGCTTTTATTTAAGAAAGTGCAGAAACTCGCTACACTCCTCTTTTTGACCTTTCGGACCACCAACCACATCTCTTACTGATCGAAACAGTAATGGCGCCCTTCCGCTGGCATATTACTCGAAGCTTTTACGTCGCTCAAATAATGGTTCTCAGGCTGTCGTAAGTTATTCGGAACGGCCTCGCGTGAGCGTTTTGCCGGAATTTTCTGTGTTTTCCTCGGACCTGTTATTTCCTCCGTGCGATACAGTTTCCGACAAATTATTATAGCGTGGAATACGATGGACTGCAGCGAATAACCAGCTACTTCGTGTATGCTTCCTCTACCAAACCCCTCGTTCCAAATAAGTCACAGTGTCCAGAGATTACATGTTCCATGCAAGTGATCTCTGTCTCGCATCTAATTTTAGATTTTTTAGGGCGAGAATGCTGGAGCCTTGAACTGAAACAAACTGTAAAAGCCGAATTGATGGGATCATGATAACTGTCTCTTAATGAGACACGTTACACCGTGTTACACGTAATGTAATTTAAACAGGATGACTCACTTCAGTTTTATAGGACTTTAGCATATGGCGCTTTTAAGATCAAATCTTCGGAAAAATCTGGAAGTTCAAAAGGAAAAAGAATTTTTTTCGTATTTAATTAATCTTAGCATAACCCTACTCTGTTACACTTGACAATGTTTTACGCTATACGTTATGCTCATGCCATTCTGCTCATTGCTTCTCCACGTATTCTTTCTACTCCCCCCACCTCCCCCCGTTCCCCTCTCTTCCATCCATCAGCTACCTATTTTAACCATAATTCATACCTACGTGCCACAGTAGTGTTATGTGTAGTTGCTTACGAAGCTACGTAAATAAATACACGTTATATGCAATAGTTTCCTACTGATTGTAAAATACTATGCTTATTTAGTTTTTCACTTTGTTTAAGGCCTGAAAACGGTCAACTCTGTTCGATATAGCTTTACGACAAAGGTAAATGTGCAGGTGAGACAGCAAAATCAACAGTAAATTTTAAAACAAGATGAGCATGGCGTATGTTTCAGTGAGAAAATGTGGAACTATGAATTGTATGATTCGTGGCTGAAGCGTCAGATCGCCGTAGATTTTTTTTTAATTTTCTTCCAATATTCGTCACATTTGCGATAATAGTCATTTCTCTGCGGTGAATAGTTCCGGGCCATCACAGTCATTTTCAACCCATAGCCTGAGAAGTACGTGTTATCATACAGTACACCAGTTTACGTGAGAGTAACATGATGTTCATTATTCACCACTAGAAATCATTGCACAAATACAAAGCGAGCGAGGTGGCGCCGTGGCTAGCACACTGGACTCGTATTAGGGAGGACGACGGTTCAAACCCGCCTCCGGCCACCCATATCTAGGTTTTGCCGTGATTTCCCTAAATCGCTTCAGGCAAATGCCGGGATGGTTCCTTTGAAAGGGCAGGACAGACTTCCTCCCCCGTCTTCCCCTGATCCGAGCTTGTGCTTCGTCTCTAATGACCTCACTGTTGACGGGACGTCCTCCTCCCTCCTACGTGAATTTGAAATACTAAACTTCATCTGAATATACAGTACAACGCAGCAATTTGCTTTAGACTGGAAAGAAATCGCGATGTACGCTCATGTGAAGTTTAATATTTAGTATTCAAGTAATTATTTCTAATGACAAATAATGGATATTTGGTTGCTCACATGTAGGCCCTATATTGAGGCACTGTATGACTACGCGTATGTCTAAAGCTGTGGTTTGGAAATGGACATGATGATCCGAAACTAGTCACCACAAAAAAATGACTATTCTCTCAGTTGTGACAGAAATTGGAAGAAAATAAAAATATTTAATACCCAAGTTGTTGGTCCTATCCTCCATCAGTGTGCTGGAACTTCGTAAGTCATAAAATTGTTTTCAGTCGTGCGTCGCTAGTTTCGTTTCTGCCAATGAAATGTATTCAGAGTGTTTAAAAAAGGTGTCACATACTCCTAGAGTAAAAGTTTCTACAACTATTTGTCCAGAAACCGGTGCGTGTTGAGATATGCACCGTTTTAGTGGCGACAGGTAATTTGTGTTACGAGGCAGGTTGCGCAAGAGACGGCATAGAAAATTATCATAATACTTGGACAGGTCGTTAGAGGGAGTCTTCTTCTAGTTTTGACCAATGTTGCCTCTTACGGGAATACGTGACATTTAAGAAAAAAAACACTTTGTATATGAAAAACTCAGCGTACCAATGTGGTACCGGAGTCTACGTTAAGCTGTAGGTCCGCCTTCAACTGGGTGGTCAACTCAGTTGAGAAGTCGAGGGAGGGCAACGGCAAACCACTTCCAACAGCACTACACGCACTAAAGAGCTGCCGTACCCAAACCAACCTCACGCCTCATGATCAATTTACCTGACAGAAATTGTGCCAGGATTCGCTCGGATTGGGAAAGGACAGGCAAGGAAGTCGGCCTTGCCCTTTGAAGGAAAGTATCCGGCTCTCGTATTTAATCTATTTATGGAAGCCACGTAAAATGTATTGCAGGATTTTCAGACAGGGATTTGAACCACAGCCGGCTGGGGTGGCGGAGCGGTTCTAGGCGCTACAGTCTGCCACCGCGCGACCGCAACGTCGCAGGTTCGAATCCTGCCTCGGGCATAGATGTGTCTGATGTCCTTAGGTTAGTTAGGTATAAGTAGTTCCCAGTTCTAGGAGACTGATGACCTCAGAAGTTAAGTCCCATAGTGCTCAGAGCCATTTGAACCATTTGTTTTGAACCACAATCCTCCCGAATATGAGAGCGGTGAGATAACTGCATTGTTACTGCTGTCTTGATACTCGGTCAGAAATCGCTCGTACTGGAAAACTGCTCTCATCCTTAAGTCTAAACTCCAGTGCGCGAAATTGTAGTTACTTTCAGTGAAATTGATTCTGACATTATGATGTGTATCTTGATTTTTATGCACCGTCTGTTTTGTTGGCAAACTCTCTAATTGTTCTCTTTCCGTCTTTTTTCAGGTGAGTTTTCGTGAGTTACATACACTGCAGCGTGCTGTTTGGTGAGTCATAATTACTGGGACTTAATAGAAAACTTCTTGCAGACTATACTTATTTAGCCGACACGTCCAACTTTTAAAGCCATCCTTCCACGACCAATGAACAAGCAAACCGTAGCGTGAATTTGTGAGCCACTTTTTTCGTGGATGAGTTACATTTCGTCGAGAGTCTTCCAGTCAATCTGTCTGGAATCTGCTTTTCGTACATCTAGTTTTATGTGGTCGTACAGCTATAGGTAGCTCTGGAAGATTACTACTAGGTATTTCGTGATAGTTACTGTTTCCATTGATTCGTCGCCAATAGCATAAGTTAACAGTAATGGATCTCTCCGTGTATTTGTCCACAATGCGTAACATTCACTTACGTTCAGGCTCAACTGTCACTTCCTTCGCCTATTTCGCTACAGTCTTGCGGCTCTGTAATTTCCTGTAGACAAAAGCGTAGTTACCATGACGAACACCTCGGTAACAATCGTGACAATTCGTGCCCGTATGAATTCGTACGACAGTTTCCTAATTTTCGAAAGCAAGTTGCCTTAACTCCTAGGGAAGCCCACAGGTGTGACATACTGATTACACTGCAAGTAAACCATATCTGATCGGTCTGCACTAATATCATTTCATGTCGTTGCATCCTCATGTATCCACGCATTTTGTTTCAGATCAAGCTATTTATGACATATATTCAAACGTTTCATATGGTAAATAATATATATGTTTCAGTCTACAGTAGCAGTTTTTCATTTTGTTACGCTTAAAAATATAATCGACGTGACTGTGTCAAGCACTACACTACTAATGGAGTATTCAAACATTACGGGATTCTTTTTCCTATTCATCTGCATTAATTTACATTTATCTATATTTAGAGTTAGCTGCCATTCTTTACATCAATCACAAATCCAAGTCATCTTGTATTCTCCTACAGTCACTCACCGACGACACCTTCCCGTACACCACAGCATCATCAGCAAACAGCCGCACATTGCTATCTACCCTATCCAAAAGATCATTTATGTAGATAGAAAACAACAGCGGACCTACCACACTTCCCTGGGGCACTCCAGGTGATACCCTCACCTCCAATGAACACTCACCATCGACGACAACGTACTGGGTTCTATTACTTAAGAAGTCTTCGAGCTACTCACATACTTGGAACTAATCCCATATGCTCGTACCTCCGTTAGGAGTCTGCAGTGGGGCACAGAGTCAAAAGCTTTCCGGAAGTCAAGGAATATGGCATCCGTCTGGTACCCTTCATCCATGGTTCGCAAGATATCATGTGAAAATTGGCAGTCCATCGCCAAGCGAGTGGAAGCTGTCTGGGTCAGACCCGCGCTCGTGCAGACCGCCGCGGGCCGCACCAGAATCTCCATCCCTCATCTCGAGATTGAAGGGCCGCAGCGGCCGCCATAATTGGCCCGTCAGTCATGGCGGTGAAAACGCGCAGCCGCCATTATGCAGATGGCGCCAGATACGGCGTCACGTGATGCAGGCGCGCGGGCCCCAACAATGCGGCGCATGTCAGCTGTCGGCGCCCACGCAGTGCGCCATCTGTCACCGCCCTCTGGGCTGCGCATCACGCAAGACGGAGAAAGTCTCGCGACGTACCTTCAGTCATCATCATCATCATCATCATCATCATCATCATCATAATTCCGTCTGAATGTTGCTGTAAGGAAAGGGGCACAACCCGCTTTTCTCCTCTGCTGTGAAACCCATGTATCAAACAAGAACTGAAGAAAGTAAGGGAAATGTGGAGAACAGTGACCAAATAGTTAGACACGAAGAGATATTGTTTGAAAATATTGGAAGTGAAATGAAATGATGGCTGGGAGAAGTGTGTCACAAAGTAGGTGGATCAATAAGTTAAGAAATGAGTGGAGACTCCGAAAAATGTATAAAGAAACAATACAGGTCTAAGAAAAACGGTTAATACATACGATATAAGGCATTGGGGAATAATCCCCGCGGTAAAACTCTAGAAGGCAAAGTTTGGAATATGTAGGGCAATTTAGTGAGAACTATGGTCTCAGGTGCTACTCTCAAGTGAAGAGATTGGCGCAAGAAACGAAGTCGTCGTATGTCACATTAAACCAGTCACAAGACTGACTGACATTTCTAGATACGAGAAACAAATCCCAATAACATATTTTCCAGTCATCTCACTGGTTTGATGCGATCCGCCAACGAATTCCTCCTCTGTGCCAACCTCTTCATCTTAGAGTAGTACTTGCAACCTACGTCCCCAATTATTTGCTGGATTTATTCAAGTCTCTGTCATCCCCAATAGTTTTTACCCTCTACAGCTCCCGCTAATCCCATGGAAGTCGTCCTCCGATGTCTCAACAGATGTCCTGTCTTTCTATCCTACTTGTCGGTTTTTTTTCCATATATTGCTTTCCTCGCCGATTCTGCGGAGAAATTCCTCACTTCTTACCTTATCAGTCCACCAAATTTCAACGTTAACTTGTAGCACTATCTCTCAAGGACTTCGATTATCTTCTGTTCCAGTTTTCAAAAAATGGGTTCAAATGGCTCTGACCACTATCGGACTTAACTTCTGAGGTCATCAGTTCCCTAGAACTTAGAACTCCTTAAAACTAACTAACCTAAGGACATCACACACATCCATGCCCGAGGCAGGATTCGAACCTGTGACCGTAGCAGCAGCGTGGTTCCCGACTGAATCGCCTAGAACCGCTCGGCCACACGGGCCGGCATGTGAACACTACCTTTTAATATTCCGCTTGGTTACTTGGACTAAATTTAAAGTTCACAAATTCACAATGTTCGTACCCCCTTTGTTGCATTATTATTTGTTGCTTGAAATAAGATAGTTTGCCCTTTTAAAAACTCGTCGCTGGTGATACGGAACTGTAAGAAGGCGTGGAACGCAGCTGTCTGAGGCGTGGACAGAGACAATAAGGTGGGGGACAATGGTAACGATGTAATGGCGCGATGTACAAAAATAAGCTGGCAGACAGCTGAAAGTACTACGATCTATAGCTCGACGAGAAAAGAAAAAGAAAAATAAAGGAAAGAAACCAGTGGTTTCGATCCAGAACGCAGCCGCAGTGCGTGTGTGCATGCACGCCAGTCTGCGAGACGGTGGGTTGCGTGATTCGATTCCGTAAAAGCGAAAAACCTGAATCTGTGCTCTCGTCTGCTCTCCTCGACCTTCGTCCGATCAAAGACGCGTTTTTTTTTTTTTCAGAGCCGCGCACCGCGTCAGATCGGCTCGAATGACCTCTATGAGCTGCAGTCGGAAAAAGAGCGGGAAGTCGGTAGCAGCAGAGTGAGACAGAGAAAGGCTGAAGTATGAGGAGAGATAGGGACAGAAATAGAGTGAGTGAGTGAGTGTGTGTGTGTGTGTGTGTGTGTGTGTGTGTGTGTGTGTGCGTGTGTGTGAGAGAGAGAGAGAGAGAGAGAGAGAGAGAGAGAGAGAGAGAGAGAGAGAGAGAGAGAGAGAGAGAGAGGGAGGGAGGGGTTGAAGGAGTGAGGGAGACGCTGGGTAAGAAAAGCGTGTGATGGATATTATTATTCCGGCAGTAGGGGGGAAAATAATTAAAATAATTATATGCTGCCGCTCTGAACACGATTAAACCTCGCTGCCGTAATTTGCTCGCTCGAACGCGGAGAAAATAATAAAATTGTGTGGCGGTGTAATTGGCGGAAAAAAGGGCCCGCTTCGAGATGAGGAAAAATAACAAGAAAACGAAGTGAAACAAAAATTGTAAAAGTTTGGAAAAAATGTGTAGGGAGCTACTCAGTGCAAGGATAGAAATTCCAGAGCACCACGCTACATTTTCTCATAAATTCACTCCATCTGTCCATCGTATACTACTCTAGTTCAGTGTAGCAAATATGTTCTAACTAGCACGAGCAGGAAGAAAGGTGTAATAGCAGGGAAGATTGGCGAGTTATAAGGCAAACGGGTGGCTGTAAGATTTTTAAGATGTGCGGCAGCCAGATCGCCAGGAAAAAGATACTGCCTATTAAAAAGAAACGTATTTAATATTTTGAGATTTGGAAGTATGAAGATTAAAATCTTCAGTGAACATGATCTTCGCTAGTCTAAAACACATGTCTTCTACTGCAAGCTCTTTGCTGTTACGAACAGTATAGGGACGTTAGTAAACAAATGAGGACATATTCCTCTGTTGTTGTCCGTGGATAGAGGGTGCAGCAAACATCTGTTAGTGTTGTTACTGTAATCTGCATTTACAGTTCGGCGTAAATACTCTGCGTGATCAAAAGTATTTGGAGACCCCCACTTGCGTCATACGCCTATACGTGAGATTTCCACACTCCTAAACATCCCTAGGTCCACTTTTTCCGGTGTGATGGTCAAGTGGAAACGTGAAGGGACACGTACAGCACAAATGCGTATAGGCCGACCTCGTCTGTTGACTGACAAGAGTTCTCACCCGAATCCAGTAGGACACTTTTGGGATGTTTTTTAACGCCGACTTCGTGCCAAGCCTCACCCACCGACACCGATACCTCTCCTCGGTGCAGTACTCCCTGCCATTCCCCAAGAAACCTGATTAAACGTATGCCTCCGACAGTGGAAGCTGTCATGAAGGCTAAGGGTGGGCCAACACCATATTGAATTCCAGCATTACCGTTGGAGGGTGCCACGAACTTTTAAGTCATTTTCAGCCAGGTGTCCGGATACATTTGATGGCATACTGTACTTCGCGTACCTAGTTCTGATGGGACCAAGTTGTTTTGTGGTAAGTTTGTGAAATTCGTTCTAGATCCAGTTGATCCTACTGAGTGCACTCAAACTTTGGTCTACAATTTATATATCCCACACTTCTCACTATTAATAAAATGAAGTCCCATGCTTCTTGACAGAGCGGAGGGGAAAGATGCGGGAGACACGCACCGCCGTACTACGCAAGGTCCTTATGGAGCGGTTTGCCGTCGCCTTCCTCCGAAGCATTGGTAAACTAACTATTATTTGAAGTCTCAGTTGGTAACGTTTATTTTTTCTCCAGTTAGATACAGTATCTTTTCCTTAGTTATTCGCTCCCTCTAACAGATATCATGCATCTGTAGGACCATATTTTACAACGTCTATTCTCTTCACTTCCATAGAAGATTACGCTCCAGACAAATATCTTTAAAAAATTGTTCCTAATACTGAATTTGTATTGGATGCTGAGAAGTTCGTTCCTTGCTCTTGCAATTTATATCCTCTGTACCCCGGCGCCGGCCGCGGTGGCCGAGTGGTTTCAGGCGCTTCAGTCCAGAACCGCGCGACTGCTACGGTCGCAGGTTCGAATCCTGCCTCAGGCATGAATATGTGTGATGTCCTTAGGTTAGTTAGGTTTGAGTAGTTCTAAGTTCTAAGGGACTGATGACCTCAGATGTTAAGTACCATAGTGCTCAGAGCCATTTTTTTTTTTTTTTTTTTTTTGTATTTCGGCCTCATAATTTATTTTTTGCCCGGAAAGGCACAACTCAACTACTCGTTAGTATCTAATGCAATAAGCATCGCCACATTGGATTCCACTTACATTCATCCGTTCCCTTAACCAGCTGTTCTAAGTCCTTCGCTGCCACTGAAATAATTAGAATGTCATCGGAAAACCTCAAAGCTTTTATTTTTACATCCTGAACTTAAATTACCTTCCAAAATTTCTCGTTAGTTTCCTTTACTGCTTCCCAATATATAGAATGTGAATATTCACACACACACACACACACACACACACACACACACACACACACACACACACACACACATATACAGGGCGATTCAGCAGCTGTCATTTTATGCAATCCCGCATCACAGAACAATGTTGCTGGCCATTTCGCTCTGCAGATGTGAAGCGCATTGTCAGAATGTCGTAGAATAACGCAAAATATACGAAGACAGCTTCGCCCTATTGCACAATTTTTGTATATGAAACTACTTCATAACATTAACGTGGCTAGTCATATACTGATCTTTCACTGGATTATATACCGGAAAGTTGTTACTTTCAAGCCGCCCATTTTGATATCTCCTGTTAATTGCGTTGTTTCTGATGGTGAAACAGACACTATAAGGCAACGTTTCTGAACCATTTACGAAAGACTGACTGCTATGTAAGGAATAAACTTACAGAGATATTCGAAACTAACGCCACTAAATACACAAAGAATTGAAGTATGTCTTGGTCCAAAAACACGTGTAACTCATAGTCAATCCTCACTTGTATTTTTTATTATATGGTTCTGTTTGCTAAGAGTCATCCAAAGCTCTGGCAGGGAATCTACTGTGCATATCCATTATGTGGCTGCCGCCTTTCTGAAAAGCTTTTCTGTTACAGTAGTAGTGCAGCTTGTACAAAACGACATTCGTAGCAGCAGCTGAAATATATATATATATATATATATATATATATATATATATATATATAATTGTTTGTGTGTGACATATTTCGACGTCCCTGGTTTCCCAGTTGCAATGCGCCTGAGCTAAACAACGAAACGAGCAAAGGCTCCGAAACGCATTTTAAATAACGAAACTTAAAATTTTGTGACTGGTTTCGTTGTGCGAATTTCAGACAGACGTCACGGAAACAGCTTACCAAATACAAATATGTGTGTAATTTCCAGGTATATTACGTACTGGCTGCAGTGAGCATCGTCGCGTAAAGATACCGAAAAGGTGACCAGTGGAAACCTTTTTTACGTCCATCCGAGGCGACTCCCAAACGTAACTGAAGTTAATGTGCGCATAGTTTGCAACATCTTCCAAACAGCCACACACCTGCGCGAGCAAAATTGCCCGGCGGTCGTATTATTTATGGAGAGTCGGGCAGTGTTGATGGACTGTGGAGAGAGCGAGCACGTCCAGCGAGTTGGTCAACGGTTTGTGAATAGCCCTGCGCGCGCGCCGTGGCGCGGTCAGTCGAAGCGATATTTACATAAATGGAAATTAACGCGGGCGTATATCTGTCGTGCCGTCGCCCCCCGCTAGGGCGCAGCAGCGCTGCCGGGGGCTAATTTACCCCGCTGCCGGAGGCGGGCGTTAAACTGCGTTTAGCGGTGCGGCCACACGCGCAAAAAGGGGAATCCCCGCATACGCGGTCAAAGTGATACCGTCGGCTCTTCTCTGGCGCAATTGCTGACGGAAAGAGTGTGGTCCGACTAGCTGATCATGACAGAGAGAGAAGCTCACTTCTGAATATAAACATTTTCTGGAAGGGTCGTGAATACTCGGTGTGCTCTCTTCAGCTTTGTGCTGAGCTAATTAAGTCCCATGGCTGACTGTGATAACTGCATTATGCTGTGGCCCATCGCTCGGACAGCGTAACTGGTACTGTAATTGTTCCCAGTATGTCATTATGGCCACTTATCCAAACTATGTAACAGAAGGCGTTTAGGGTTTTACGGTATAACATTCCAGCCAGTTGTTTGGCTAGTGCGACAGGTGTGGTATCGGTTTTCACTAGTTGACAATCTGGCCCTTAGTTTGGGCAGTGTGACAGGTATTGTATCAGTTTTTACCGCATGTCGTTCCAATTCGTTGTTTGGACTGTTGTGGCATTTCGAGTTTTGCTGCGGGACGCTCTGGTATATTGTTTAGACTACGTGACAGGTATCGTTTGGTTTTTACCGCATGAAACTCTGGCACATTACTAGATGACAGTCTGCCTTCTTAGTGTGGTATGTGGTGCACAGCTATATACTACGTGACACGTTATAGAGACTGTTCGCCCGATGGCATTTCCATTTTCACCTCTTTACGCACCATTACCTTGTTTGGATTAAGTGACAGGTGGCGTTTTAGTTCCTACCGCACGATACTCTGGCACGTTGTTTGGACAATGTGGTATGTGGCATATCAGTTTTTCCACATGACTCTTTGGCCCGTTTTCTGGACTATGTGATAACCGGTGTTTGTTTTTACCACATGACACTTCGGCCCATTGATTGGATAGTGTGGCAAGTGAGATACCGGTTTTTGCCACATGAAATCCTGGCACATTGTTTGGACAGTGTGCAGCTGGCCTATCAGCTGCTACCACAGGATCCTTGAGTCGTTTTTTAGACAACATAACAGAAGGCGTTTCGGTTTTTACAACATGACTCTGCAGGTCACTGATAGGGTACAGCAGCAATTAGCGTACCGGTTTTTACCGCATTACACTCCGACCCATTGCTCTCACAGTGTAGCAGGAGCCATGTTGGATTTTTGTTAATAACATTCTAGTTCGTTGTTTGTATTACGTGGAAGAGGCATTCTACTTTTATGATATAATGCGCTGTACCATTGTTCGAGCTGTCTGGAGGTAGCATTAAGGTTTTTACGGCGTGATGCTCTGCCCTCTTGTTTGGACTATGTGGCGGGTGGTAATTTGGTTTTTACCGCATGATGCTCCTGTACGTTATTCGGACTATGTGACAGGTGGTGTAATGGTTTTCAGTGTATGATGCACTGACACACTGCTCAAACATTGTAAAAAGTGGCACAGTGGTTTTTCACATGTGATTCTCCAGCCTATTACTTGGACTGTATGGCAGATGTCATAATTATTTTCAATATGGCGCTCCAGCCATTTACTAGGACGATGTCACAGATGGTGCAAAGACTTTCTTTGTGTAATGTCCCAGCCCATCGCTTAAACTATGTGACAGGTGGTTTATCGGTTTTCGATGCGTGATGCTCCAGCCCACTGTTCGGACAGGAGGCTTGTAGTCGGTGACAGATAGAGTAACAGTTTCCAACGCTTGGTGCTCTAGCCGTTGCTCAAACTGTCCTATTGCTACGACTGTGCTGCGCGTACCTGAGAAACTGTACCAGTTAGAAGAGAATACGGAATGAAGTCTAGTAAAGTTTGGGGCCATTTAGCACTTCAGCAATCATGAGTCAGCAGCATCTGCATCTTAAAACTCACCAATTCAATTACTGTCGCTCGACGCTAATACTGCAACTGAGTATTGCAGTCTCTGTGCAATAGAGAGAGGCTTCAAGAATTGGCTCTGAGCACTATGGGACTTAACATCTGAGGTCACCAGTTCCCTATAACTTAGAACTACTTAAACCTAACTAACCTAAGGACATCACACATATCCATGCCCGACGCAGGATTCGGACCTGCGACCGTAGAGGTCTCGCGGTTTCAGACAGAAGTTCCTAGAACCGCTAGGCCATACTGGCCGGCTATCTAGAAATGTCGATTTTCTGAAATGAAGTGAGTTAGCATTTTACTTGGGTGCAGTTCAATCGACTCAAAAGACGAAATCTGCTCACTACCGTGCATAAAAATTTAGCATATGTTTGCGTGAACATTCTCAACGCCGAACGCCTGTTTCGCAACTCTGGTACTGGGTTATCAAGACGTTGTTCAGCTCCGGTGCAGCCAACATCCACAGCAGACCAGGAGCAACACCCTAGCGGTCTGTTATTATACCTCCCCTGACCGCGTTCGCCGGATCTACCGGATTTATCCGCCTCTCATAAATCGTGCCAGCCAGCGAAAGGGGAAGGAGGGAGGGAGGGGAAAAAGAGAGAAGAGAAAATCAAGACGGAGAAAGTAAATTATCATCCTTTGATTGCGTGCGGCTCTGGCAGGTAACTTAATTGATCGAAACTTCCCTTTCCTTCCCTCCCCTAATCAGCTCACTTCGCTACCACCGTTCTTTCCTCTCTTCTGTGCACCATTAATCTCAGCAGGTCCGCTCGCTTTCAAAAGTACATAGTTGTGGCTCAGACTTAGCTGGCGCGGAAATAGTTTGCGGAATACTTGCACCCGTGTTTCTCGAAGAGACATAGTTTTGTATTATAAGTACCTTGGTAGAATATGTAGTCGATCATTGCTTTTCGTCTGAAGTTCGCTCGTAGGGTACGTGAGATCGCTGCTAACGAATTAAAAGTCGAAATTTCCGTACTGAGGTCTGTAATTTATATTTTTCAATCGAAATGATGGTCAAATTCGTCACTTGCGTCATTATTGCCTTCAGAAGTGCCGTTTTCGTGTTCACCACTGGGAGATAATTCGAAAAGCACAGCTTAAGCTTCCTGCGTATCTTCAGATAACCGACTACTCTACAATGGAGCACCTTCTATCAAGGAATATCCGTGCATCGAAACTATGTAGTCTCATTTCGGCATCGGATATTATTTCAGAACGTTGTCAGTCCAGTGAACTTGGCAGCCGACTATATCACATTTTTTTCAGAATTATTGGTAGAAATGATTTAGTTCTAGATTTCGTTCTACAAAATTTGACTAGTGTTTCAGCAATTCGGAAAGAACAACAATATTTAAAAAACCAAACGACATTTTTGGTGCAGATAATATTTTATGACATAAATGAAATAATGAGGGACCTATTTTTACCATTCAGCAGTGTCGCACGGTAGAAAAATGACAGTTCACTGAAAAGCGAAAATATGTGCATGCAGACACATTTGAAGTACTATTAAGGTAGTTAGAAGAAATGGAGCCACGCAGTTGAAATTTTGTAACCAACGATTTCTGATAATATTTTAATTCTATGTACATCATTACACCGGTTAAAAGGTCATAAACATACCTTCTGGAGTGCCCCCCCCCCCCCATCTTATTCTATACTGACATCTAGGCTGGATTGCTGTCATATATTAAACAGTCGACACACGAAATACGTCAGAAATGATCGTCTTCCGATTCACTGTTTACCGTCAACTGTCGCGGCACGTATCATATCGACTTGAGACTGGAATAACACCGCAACATTGGGCAACACGCCCTAGAGAAATCTACGCAAGATTTCGCGGAACTGAAGTCGGAACGCGCACCTTTGTTTTATTCTGTTCCGTGTTTTGAAGCGATATGGCCCACTGTGCGGCGTGGAGAATCACAGGAATGTTAAATGAACTCCAGCGGGAGACGCTACAGCAAAGAAATGTGTCATGAAAAAGTTAACGTTCCAAGGCGAATCGATAAACGGCAGAACTGCTCCCACAAAAATTCCACGTAAGTGTCGTGAAGATGAGAGGAAGTCGAGGACGTAGGCGGACTTTCTTCCCGAGAAAGGAACATTTGGTGAGTGAAATAGTAGTGGTATAATCAGTTCCCTCTGCCACACACCACGCAGAATTCGTCTGTAAACGTAGCGATTCCGACAGCCTTACTTTGATTACATTGTTTTAAGATTGTCTAAAATTTTTACGAGGGCAACGGAAACCGAATTTGCGTGAAATCAGGAAGCACAAAAACATCACCTAGATTTCCAGTAACTTCTTTTTTTTTAATTTAGAGTCGCTTTAAATTTACTTGCGCCATTAATACCGTCTTTGGCCACTTACGTCTGTGTGTGAGAAGTATAACGGAGCTAAAATGTGCATTTTAGTGTCTAGAATGTTGTCGCTATGGCCATATGCAGATCTGAAGTCGTATGAAAAAGGTATTGCACTTATTTTTTAAAAGGAATAGAGTATGGTAGAGGTACAGTGGAAGTTGATACACATTTTGAGCAAGTCGATCTCTAGAAATTAGAAATTCTCCTTCTTATACTGAACGTAAAACCGCGTGAACTCGTATATGTTTTAAACTTTATAGACTCATTCTTTGCAGGAATGATTTCTTCACGATTTGCAGGTGCCTGTAAGAACTAGGAAGGCAAGGGAACTGATCACTTAGCAAACAGCTTCGGCCACCGTTGCGCGCTACAGATTGTCACCTGCGCAAATTGGAAAAAGTGTACGGTCACGTTTCAGAGAAAAAAATAAAAATGTAATGAAAAAGTTTCGATCTCCGTTCTGCGTTGTTCATATCTTTTTTTTTAAAGTAAAGTGAAATTACAAAGAACGTGGGGTATGGTCGTTAAAGGGACTAATTAATCATAGAAATAAATAAAAAAGATTTTTAAAAAGTCATGATTTATTCACAATAGCTGTGCCCCAACAACAGGGGTCCTTTGCTACAAGGATCATTAATTCTGGACACGAGTCCATCATGATTGGTATCTAGATCAACACTACACTTTAACTGCAACAACATTATAGAATGCAGTAAAATGCTCAATTTATACACTGGGCAAGTCTATGAATGGCTGCAAATTGCCTCAAAGTAGCCGATCATAACCATTTCCACTCATTCCATACAAGCATTCCATTCATGCCATTACGGAGCCATTACCGGTTTTAAGAGTGCCTTGTTGACAACTTCAGTTTGTGGAGTTTGCGCCGCAGTTGAACCTACCATCAGCTCTTACAAATGGAAATTGGGGCTCATTTGACTAAGTCACGGTTTTTTCCAGTCGTGTAGGTTCCAACAGCGTTGTCATAATGGATACGTTTCTCGTACGTCCCATGTAGGTTTTTATTTGACGCAGTGTTGCTTTTCTGTTAGCACTGACAACTCTAGGCAAACGTCGCTGCTATCGGTGGTTAAGTGAAAGCCGTCGGCCACTGCGTTGTCCGTGGTGAGAGGTAATGCCTGAAATCTGGTGTTCCTGGCAGATTTTTGACACTGTGGATGGCGGAGTACTGAGTTCCCTAACGGCTTCCGAAGTTGAATGTCCCTTGCGTATAGCTCTAACTACCATGCCGCGTCGAAAGTCTGTTAATTCCCGTCGCGCGACCGTGATCACGTTCTTAATTTTCCACGTGAATCACCTGAAAACAAATAACAGCTCCGCGAGTGAACTGCTCTTTTATACCTTGGATGCCCGATATTGCCGACATCTGCAAATGTGCACACCGCTAGCCCCCGACTTTCGTCACCTCAGTGCAAATTATACGTATACAGAACCGGTATCTGTTTAGCTCCTCTCCCAGAATTTCTCTGGTCGCATACGAGTTCCAGATTCTCTGCCTTTACTGATGAACATTAGTCATAGCAAAGGGAGGGAGGGAGAGAGAGAGAGACGACGTGGTGCGGGTGGGGGGAGGGGGGGGGGGCTGTGGGCACATCAACTCGGGCAAGTTGCCGGTATTAAGTTGGCGGCCCTGCCACTGCAGACTTGTTATTAACGTCGGGGCGGCGTGCGTTTCTTACGGGCTGCATTCGAACCTCCTCAGTAATTGCGATGGGTGGGGCATGTCCGCGGAGCGCGAGCTCGAGGCACGCAAACGATCCAATTTGCCGCCGTCTTTTTGCTTTTCTCCTCGTTTTTTATTGCCCGATTGAGGAAAAACAAAAAAAAAACGAAAAGAACTGTGGAAGAGGAGGCAAAATAGGCGATTTCCGACCCGGCCGCCATTCCAAATAATTAAGTCGTTTAATTGCTGGTGTCCGCCGAGGCGACACATACACGGCACACTGTGTACTCTTCAAAACTGCGGGGAAAAGATTAATTATTTGTTAAATGCTAATTAGCTGGCTGAAATAACTGCCCGTTCTGGTTTGACCGAGTAGGTCGTCCGGTTTTTATTCCCCCCCAACCCTTCCCCCATCCTCGCCCACCCCTCACTCAGTCACACAATTTTAAGCGTTATTTAACTCCGTCTAAATTGCTCTATGCTGCTCACACATACGCACACGTAGACGTGCAGAAAAATACTCGCAAATTGTTACTGAGTGGGGTTTATGTTTATGCCGCCCTAAGCCTATATCGGGATGGTGCTGCTACCTGTAAGGCTAGTAAGAGTTTCCAATATTGTGTAATTATTTTCGTAACTAGCTTTCACCATACAAGGCGTTCTTCAGGTGAAAACTGAATATGTTGTCAGACACGACAGTTATGCATGAAATCGGGAAAGGACGCGGCAAAGTGGATGCACTTTTATTGAAACATCGATATGTTTTATGGTTTTGACAGCTAAAGAGTTTTCTTCTGGAGGAAGGGCGTATCTTGTGCGAAGAGTAAGAAAAGTAAAGTACATTTACTTTTATCTGTATAATTCCGTCATTTTTGGCAGTTTTGCCATTGTCTTGACAGCGCATGAACACGTCTTCCCTGATCTGTAGGTTGACCCAAATGCATTTTAACCGTAGATTACTTATCTGACAAACGGAACCAGCAAAAAAAAAAAAAAACTTTTTATTTGTTATAAGGTTTCATTATGTGCTATTTAGTATTTTTCCTGCTGTAGCCAGTGAAGGTGGCCATTGTGAGCCAAAATAGGCTACGGTTGTGTCATAAAAAGTGTCTTTGTCAAAAACCACAGATTTGCTCAAAAAAAGTCGTTATTTCCAAAAAGCCTTTAAAACGTCTTTTGACCAAATGACTCACGAATGTGATCAGAGGTCAATTATTACGCATTGTATGACACCGATGCTCAACTTTCTATCATTACTGTTTGAATCAGTGATATCCTTAACAATCCTTTGTTACAGATTGTGTGACTTCGGGTCTATTCATTACAGGTTGGGTCACATATATGTTCAGGATTCAGTCGTTTAGGGTTGTGTCAGAGATTATTCAGTATTGTGTTATTGAGGGTTGCGTCAAAGATACGTTCAGGTTGTGTCATGTGTCATGTTTCAGTTATTGCAAGTTCTGTCATGGATGTGCTTAGCGTTCTGTCATTACAGCTTATGTCTTGGATATGATCAGGATTTACTCACTATAGGCTGTTATGCTTACGCCCATGATACAGCCCTTACAGCTTGTTTCAGAGATTTGCTCAGTATTCTATCATTAAGGGTTGTATCACAAATGTGATTATGGTTTAGTACTCTCCAGTTATGTCATGGACATCCTCATGGTCCAGTCATTAAAAGTTGTGTGGTAGATAAGCACAAGGTTAAAATTTTGGGTTGTGTCACGGGATATATGCGCCCTTTATTTCTTACATGCATATGTGGCATTGATGCTTAAGTATGTCCTTGCAACACATGCACTCAGGGTTCAGATATTACAGGTTGTATCGATGCTCTGGATTCATTCGCCACACGTTGTCTCACAGGTATGCTCGATATTCTGTCATTAAGGGTAGTCTCGTGAATGTACTCATAGTTTACTCTATACTGGTTGCACCACGAATATCCTCAAGATTCAGCCATTACATGTTGCGTCACTGACACGCAAAGTGTTTCAAATTTTGGCTACCTCAAAGATACGTGCAAACGTTTAGGTCTTACATGAATGTATCACGGATATGCTTAGGGCAGTCCTTGCAGATTGTATCGCGGATATGCTCAGGGTTCATTCATTACAGGCTGTATCACAGATATGTCGCTGGATCTTACATGGAAATCGTTGCAAGAACAATGCAGTTTGTCTCGAAAAAAGTCTGTTAGGGAATGTTTAGAGAATCTCTACGGAAAACTCTCTGTAGAGTGATTCTGCTAACACAGTGCACTATACGCCTCAAAACAGTACGCGGCACATCTGAACGACACCTGGAGACATGTCCAGCTCCCATAACAGGCCCTGCGGAACGCAATCACACACACATTCGGTGTGATTACCTTGGCACTGATGCGTGTGACGCTTTCGTACATCGTTCAGACTGCGTTGGGAACGTTTTTATGGGGGTGGCTCGTCGCCTGCCGTGGAATGCGGAATGTGAATCGCAGTTCTGCAACTGTGACAGCAAACTCGTCTCTCCACGAGAGCGCGCTTATGAATTTATTCATACGCGACGTACGTACATACATACATACATATATGCTCACACATACACACACTCGAGCGCGTATACACTCTCTCTTGCTCTCGCTTTTTTTGTTTTATTTTCGTTTCTGATAAATTTTCTGCCGAGCGAGACAGAAGTTGAGAGGGGGTGAGGGGGTGAGGGGGGAGGAAGAGTTACTGGGATGTTAATGATCTCACGAGCGCAGTCTGGGAGCGCGTAATGGCCGCAGTTAATAGCGTTCGGCGAATTATCCGCTCGCTTTGTTGCGAAGAGGTGTGCGCTGCACTCGTAGATAAATATTAATTGAAATTGACGTAAACGTTTTAATGAGGCATTAGCATGTCACCGGTTGTAGGAGTTTGCCCCGCTTCGGCGTAGAGCGATAGAAACTACACTCTAAATCTAGCGATTGTTTCTGACCGGGCGGGTTTCAGGACGCATCGCACGCCGGTTTCGGTAATTTACCGGTTTTGCTCTGTGGTTCTGTCCAACTGTGTGGAAATTTTCCGGTTCGTATCTTTCCGTTTTTAATGAGTTCTCAAGCGATGTTCACAGAAAGAGCTTGCCAGATTCACGTGTTTGAGCTGACTTATATGGGGGCATAAAATTGCGTCCTTACGAGATGTATTGATCGCCTCATGCAAATTACGTTCGGGTAATAGGATTATGAACGACGCATTACCGAGAACGTTCAGATACCGTAATACAGCGAAATGTACGATGGAGTAGGTGACGTACATCACTTAATATTTCTGAACACCTGATGCAAGGCAGAACAAACAACTTTTGCTGCCAATATCGGTTGGAATTTTATCATCACCTTACGTGTGTGGGTTTATATAAAATATGACGTTTATCTGTTTAAAGATGTGCGGTATGGATACTTCCAGAGATTGTGCTGGTGATGTATAGTGTGTTAATAGCGCTGACTGGCAATAGTCGTTTCTCCCATCTTTTGTAAGTTGCCAGTAATGAAAAGAGTAGCACAGGATATACTTGAATCATGAGACTTGTGTTTATTGCATAGGGAAAAATGTTAGTGAAGGGACAAAAGGTGTAGACCTAATTTATAGCAGTCGCTGCAAAATATTTCAAATAAGATCACAAGAATAGTTGACAGTTTTGAAAGTAAGTGCACAATTTTTATGTAAATAGATGACAGAAATCGAGCAACATAACCAGCCGCGGTAGCCAAGCGGTTCTAGGTGATTCAGTCTGCAACCGCGCTCCTGCTACGGTCGCAGGTTCGAATCCTGCCTCGGGCATGGATGTGTGTGATGTCCTTAGGTTAGTTAGGTTTAAGTTCAAATGGTTCAAATGGCTCTGAGCACTATGGGACTTAACTTCTGAGGTCATGAGTCCCCTAGAACTTAGAACTACTTAAACCTAACTAACCTAAGGACATCACATACATCCATGCCCGAGGCAGGATTCGAACCTGCGACCGTAGCAGTCGCACGGTTCCGGACTGCGCGCCTTGAACCGCTAGACCACCGCGGCCGGCTAGGTTTAAGTGGTTCTAAGTTCTATGGGACTGACGACCTCAGATGTTGAGTCCCATAGTGCTCAGAGCCATTTGATTCGCACGTCAAAATGTCACGCATCAGCGTGCCTGACTGTATAGCGCTTGTGAAGGCCTACAACGCGAGCAATAACAGCCCAACTGCGGCTTATGGATGTTAGCGACCGACTTCACACTGGAGACAAGCGGTCCAAGTCTGCTAACAATCAAGAATCTGGTTCGAAAGTTTGAGAGAACGGGTAGTGTTCGTGATGACAGTTTCGGCAATATCGGTCGTCCAAAAAGGTGTGAATACGCCTGAAAACATCAATGAAAACTCGCGCTGTGTTTCAAACCAGCCACGTGAAATGGATCAGACGAGCTGTCGAACAGGTGGGAACGAACTGCGACACACTATGACGAATTGTTGTTGAAGACTTGCATCTCTTCCCACAAAATTGAAGCCCATCACCCATCAAGCCCTAGGGCCACGGAACGGCAGTGTTTCGCGAACGCTATTTTCCACAGAACTGACGAACAGGGCTTTGATGTGAATATGGTCCGATTTAGCGACGAAGCCCAATTTTATTTGGATGGGTTCGTCGATAAGCGAAATTGGCGCATTTGACGGACTGTGAATCCGCATTCGAGATCGGAATGTCTCTTCACCCTCAACGGGTGACTGTTTGGTGTGGAATGTACAGTCACGAAATAATCGGTGCGATATTCCATAATGGCACTGTGACTACCGAACGGTACGTGAAGGATTTGGGAGACGATTTCATCTCCATTATCCGAAGTGACTGTGATTACGACAAAATGTGGTTCTTGCTAGACACCGCTCGACGCCATCGAAGCAGGAGTCCACAGCTCGTGGTCGCGTTCTCGCTTCCCGAGCACGGGGTTCCGGGTTCGAATCCCGGCGGGGTCAGGGATTTTCACCTGCCTCGATATGACTGCGTGTTTGTGTTGTCCTCGTCATTTCATCATTACTCGTGAAAGTGAAGCGTTTGGACTGAGCAAAGGTTGGGAATTTGTACGGGCGCTGATAACCGCGAAGTTGAGCACCCAGAAACCAATCATCATCATCATCATCACCGAAGCAGGAGCGTGTTTGATGTCCTGCAGGAGGACATTGGGGACCGCAGTATGGCTCTGGGGTACTCACGAGTCACCAGCATCGGTCTCGATTGGCAGCCATATTCTTCCGGTCTGAACGCATCCGACTTCTTTTTCTGGGGCTGTATTAAAGACTAAGTGTGTAGCAATAACCCCAAAACCATTGCTGAGCTGAAAACAGCCATTCAGCGGGTCATGCAGAATTCCGCTATTCGCCTGCGCCAGATCATCGCCAATGAGGACAGGCATATGGAACATGTCATAATCTAAACCCGAATCACTACAGTTTACACGTTGAATACAGTGTGTGCACGCCGTAGTTTATAATTAATTTAAGTTTTTCTTCATGTAGTTCAATAATTGTCGCCCTGTGTAATACACGGGCATAGTGAGGCAACAAACTATCGCGCGCACATAGTGGATTAGTAAAAGTTCGAACAAAATAACAGAAGTGATGAGAGAGAGGGAGAGAAATATGTCGAAAAAGAAAAATATGAAAAGTCTCCAACGAATCGAGCGCAAACAGATGGGCAGCAGCTGTGTCTTTTCTCGTACAGTCGCAGCGGCACGATAGGCTCATCGTAAGCTTCACGCACGCGACATTCGGTCACGCGAACGCCGGGGAATTGAGTCCGCAAGAGATGGAGGACCGCTCCTCACCCCCGGGCCTCGGGAAGAAGTTATTCCGCGTCCGATTTACGAGCGCACTTTCCATTTTACATTCCGTTTCTATCATTGGCGACCGAGCCAGCGGAAGTTTTATGTAAGACACGGCCCGGGGACTTGTACACGCGTGCGTGTGTACCTCTGTACGTGTACGTCCGCGCGCGCGTGTGTGTGTGTGTGTGTGTGTGTGTGTGTGTGTGTGTGTGTGTGTGTGTGTGTGTCCGGCGTTCCCAGCCGAATATACCGGAGCTCGTCACGCGAACACTGTGTGTCCTGCGTGGGTGGAAACTGACTTACATCTGTGTGTGTGTGTGTGTGTGTGTGTGTGTGTGTGTGTGTGTGTGTGTGTGTGTGTGCGCGCGCGCGCGCGCGTGCTTTCTGTTACAGAACGCTACGTTCTCGTGTGTGTGTTTGTGTGCGCCAGGGTACGTGAGTGAGTCGTCCCCTGCGCTTCCTGTTGGCCAGTACTGGGGCAGCGGGCGTACTGCGAGCGACATTCAAGCGCGAAACGCGCAACAAACCACCTCGTCACCTGTTTTTCGCCCCGCAGTGTGTGGCGTGCCAGACGGACAACTTCATAGGTTCGGCAGAGATGGGCACTTCTATGACATGTCTATCTGCACTGCGCGCGTTTACAAACCCAGGCGTATGTATCTCCGCGACAGTGTCCGTGTGTTTGTGCATGTTTACGTACGTGTGTGTGGTCCCCCCCCCCCCCCCCCCCCCCCGGCACTGCTGCCAACTCTGCGCGCTATCGAAATCGGCCGCCCTGCCGCGCCCAGAACCAGACGCAGATACAATCTTTATGGTGCCATGTTGGCAGCCGTGTTGTCGCTCCATTTTTCGCCGTCGGAAAGGGCTTTATGTAACCGCCCCCCCTCTCTCCTACCCCTTCACTTCCCTCCCCTCTCACCTTTTTTTTGCGTACTGCCGCGCGCGAATGTATGTATCTATGTATGTTTGTCCTCTGCCCCACTGACTTTTTTTTTCAGCCTTTTCCTCTACAATTTTTTTTCTGTTGCCCCCAACTGTGCGAACACTTTTTTTTT
This sequence comes from Schistocerca gregaria, assembly GCF_023897955.1. Lineage (NCBI taxonomy): Eukaryota > Metazoa > Arthropoda > Insecta > Orthoptera > Acrididae > Schistocerca > Schistocerca gregaria. Next base: position 163,840,357 of record NC_064929.1, on the reverse strand, counting down.
CCCCGTTGCTTTGAGTTACAGCCGCTGATATTTTTATCGCTGTATTAGAGGATTCTTTTGCAAACACGCCTGTGCGTGCGCCCTAACAATAATACGGCCCTATCATTATTTTGTTTCGGGAGATGTGTTCATTCTTCACAAAAGCCACCTTTTTTTTTTGTGCCTTTCGGCCGCTTCCATCTCTTTCCATAGCAGAAGTATTATTCTAATTCATTTAATACAGAAATGCAGCGTGAAACAATCGCTGTAATTTTTTTTCGTGTCGGCAGGCAATTAATTTTTATCTGTGTATTTTTTTCGACGAGTAAGGCCTCTTTTATTAAACAAAAATGTGTCGACGGTCCGCGCGAGTTTTGTCATGTACCGTTCCATTCGTTATAATATTTATCAGCGTTATAAAGTGACAGTATTAAAGCCGGGATATACTGAACATATTTTGTAAATCCTCTGCGACGAACGTTTAAGAAGGGTATCTGATAATTTATTCAGGTCTGTATTCCAGCAACCAAATTACTTTTTTCTCTTCAGTCAGGAAATATGATAGGGAGCGATCGTTCACAGTGTGTCGAAAACTTACGTAAGAGTCTTTCTTTACATATTTTATTTTTTAACTTTGCCATTTCTTGAGACATACTGAATTCTGAGTTTTATTATTGTGGTACGTAACATGTATTGGGATTGATCTCTGTCGCTACAAGGTATTTATATCGCGTTGTAAAATGCGAGTCCACTTTTTAAATCTTGGAACTGTGAATTCCATTGTTTCTATTAACACGTGATCAATTAAGCACGCATTTTTCTGTCCTAGTGACTTTGCTAATTAAATTAGTACGATACTTTTCATCAACTTATTTTTTTTTTATTTTGCATTTGACTCCTAACACAAGCTGAATTCGTTCACATTATAGAAATCACAACAGCTGTTAAATATTTATTTATAAATAAATACTCATTTACAGGTATCCTTGAAGTGTTTCATTTAAAAAAATATGATTTTAAAATCTTCTTTCACTCATGACTACACTTCAGAATTACCAGCAACATGTCGACAGAATATTTCAAAACTATCTCGGCTGTCTTAGTACCTTCATTAGTAAATAATTTAAGAGAAGCATTTTTATTTCAGTGTTAATAAATCGTTTGGCACTTTAGCACTGTAATTAAAGACGGAGATAAAGACGGAACGATGCTGTAAATTTGTGCAGCGTTTTGATACTCTCCACACTACTACTTCTGGTTAACACTAACACTGCACACTTACAGAAGAGAAATCCTATGTACCTCCCAACATTTTTATTGATATTGTACGGGAAGCTGTGTGGCTGAGTTGGAAAATTGCGGGCAAAACGAGTATGGTTGTGCTATTAAGGTGTAGTGAGAAATAAGATCTAACGCACGTTATAGAACGTTGCATTGAGAAAGTACAATATGCAGAAATTTAGTGTCATTGACATTACGGTAATGCTTCCATGGACGCTAAGCAATTTTTAGCACATTGCTTCCAGAAATTTGCCTACAAGTTTTGTTCTCTTTACTGCAGTTTAACGTCGCACTGTAATCAGGGTCTTCCGTCCGACGAATAGTTTGATGCAGCTTTACACACACGCTAGTCACTGCTGTGGAAGACTCTTCGACTCTGCATAACTGCAGCGACGCACACGTAATTGCGTCTGCTCGCTGCATTCAAACCTTATTATGCTTCTACAATGATTACAATAATTTATATTTTGTCCTTTATTAGAATCAGTACACAAGAGTGATTCAGTAGTAGATGCCTTTGGGTTTTATGCAACTCGCAAAACCTTCAAAAACCATTCACGAGATATTCATATTATCTCGTTCGCTATGCGCAAGCTGTTAGTCCTACAGAAGAATCGAACAGGAGCTTTTTACGGTAAATTTAATGTATTTACACATTGTATTGGGATACTTTTTCGCTAGAGGCCATGGATTTCAAGTTAGTCAAGGAAAACGTGTTTGTAGGTCACTTTTTGTGCGTAATTCGAAAATTAGGTCTTCTAGAGAAAACATATCGCAGTACAGAATTTAACTACGTAAAATATCCTACAAAAAGGTGCTCTTCAGTTTTTCTGTACAACTAATAGTCTGCACATAACGAGCAACAGAATATGAAAATCTTGTGTGTGGTATTTGCAAGTGTTAATAGTTGCGTAAAAACACATCGGTAGGCACATCTAAAACACCATACGTACTCACTAGTTACTCGATCTACCGTTATACTCTCAGCGTTCATCTGTAACAGCACTTCACAAAAGCTTCTTTTGTATTTATTTCTGCTCTGTTTGTCGTTCACGAATCACTTCTATACAAGGCTACACTGTAGGCAAATATTTTCAGGAAAGACTAACTATTATTTGAATTTATATTCGATTTCGCAAAACTTCGCTTTACCCGAAACGCCTTTTATGCTATTGCCAGCCTGCGCTTTATTCCCTGCCTACTTTGTGCATCTTGAGTTATTTTGCCGCCTAAAATAAGAAACACATCTACTGCCGTTAGCGTCTCATTTCCTAATCTAATCTCCGCAGCATCTCTTGCTGTAATTTACCTACATGCCTTTGCCCTCTTTTCATTTTGTTTGATATTCATCTTATTATCTTATCTAATAACCAAACATTCTTTTCAACTCAGCTTCCACGTCCTGTGCTGTCTCCGACAGCCTACAGTGCTTTTTAGTTTCGCAACATGTAACCATATGCTCATAAGTATTTAGTGGTGTGTATAATCTTTTGTTCAGTGGACACCCACCTTATTAAGAGTTTTACTGTGAATATGAGTTATGAAACGTGCAACCAGCTAACTGATTAGCTGAGACGTCGGCTGTACGGCCAGTTAGCAAAAGAATGTATGTGACAAAACTATATCTACATATAAAGGGTGTCCCAGGAGGATTACTCAGTACTCATGGGTATGACAGGGGCGATTATTTGAAGCAAAATGCTGTATACGCTATTGCGAATGGTTTGCGAGATAGAACACATTTAATGTACATAGTTATTTATTTTCTGTATTATTCAATGCATTGTCAAGTTTGCACAAGTATTATCAATTGAAAAACATGAAATCTGAGCCGGCCGCTGTGGCCGAGCGGGTGTAGGCGCTTCAGTCCGGAACTGCACTGCTGCTACGGTCGCAGATTGGAATCCTGCTTCGGGCATGTATCTGTGTGATGTCCTTAGGTTAATTAAGTTTAAGTAGTTGTAAGTCTAGGGGACTGATGACCTCAGAAGTTAAGTCCCATAGTGCTTAGAGCCATTTGAAGCATTTTTTTAATGAAATTTGAATCTGGTGAATGCTGTACGATCAAGAACTTCACGTGCCGGAAAGGACCTACCGTATTTTTCGACATCACCACGAGTACTACCATCCCAGAAGCCGTAAACGTACGCTATATCAGCATATTCTTCACCAGTGTAGACAGCGCGTGTACAAACAGGGTTAACCGATGCGTCTCCCTGGTAAACTCTCAGCCTATCGCAGTATTTCACTCACAACACGACACGGACAATTATGCGTTCAATTTAATGGTTGTAAGAAATCCTGAGCAAAGAAGATTGAGAGCGATGAGGTACGTTGGGCTGAAATAGAACGCCAAGGAGGTGGGATGAATAAGACACAATAGATACGAGCCACTGGCCAAGAAACAAATGTACGTTAATAGTGCTCCACGTCGGAAACCATTTGTCATAGGCCATATTTCCTTATGTGGTCTTTTGGTTCACGTGAGCGCTCCCGTCATATTCTTGAATACTGATCATTCCTTCTGGTGCGCCGGCCGAGGTGCCCGAGCGGTGCTATGCGCTACAGTCTGCAACCGCGCGACCGCTACGGTCGCAGGTTAGAATCCTGCCTCGGGCATGGATGTGTGTGATGTCCTTAGATTAGTTAGGTTTAAATAGTTCTAAGTCGCATAGTGCTCAGAGCCATTTGAACCTTCTCGTGCACCCTGTACAATCTGCAACGCAATGTGCTCTGCTTGGCAGCTTATTAAATTTGTCGTGACATGACATGTGCAACGACTCAAAATCGAAGTCGAGAACGCTTATTCTGAACTTCATTTTTTCCCGCAGTACCTTAGATTGTACGCCACCTTCTTCAGTTAAAAAGAAGTAAAAAAGCAACAGCCGCAGTGTTTATGCGCTGCATAGGAAAGCTGTTGCGGACGACGCGATATCGCGCTGAATGGCAAACTAAACGGGACAAAACAGTTTACTTTCAGCCGTTTACCCCACTCTTTCTTTCTCTGTAGAGAAGCCCGTTTGTCGGACACAGGGAGTTTTCTTCCTTCCGGCAGCTCCTTGCACGCGCCTTATTCCGTCCGACTTCCGTCATTACCATTCCAAGGGAAGAAACAGAAAGAGAGAGAGGTATATAAAAAAAGAAGAGAGGAAAAAGTAGGACGAGGAAAAGTTGTTTGCGTAAACACAGGCATGCAAGGCGGCGGGTTTCCGGAGAGGAGCGCTAGAATTGGAATGGCTGTGCAGACGAGTTGGTAGCCGTGTATATGGCCGGCGGGCTGCGGACACGGGTAAACAAGTTGTAAAAGCGAGGACGGCAAGGTGGAAAGCTACCGCCTAGTGCAGACCTGGGGTAAAATAGTTCCTTATTTTTAATTCAGTGGTTTTTTTTTCGATGAAGTGTTCACTCTTGAGAAATGGAGGAAAATAAATCACTTAATATAAATAGGCAGTTGATCGTATTTTCTTTTCGGTTATATTGTAAAAATCACACACACATCTAATTTTAATTCAGGGTAAGAAATTAGGATTTGAGTTACATAAACGTAACACCTGCAAAAAATTTGAAACTGCTGTGTATATATGTATGACAGACTGATATAGGTAATGCTGGATATATGGCGACGGCGCCAGGACTGTTATTTTTTTTTCTCCCAGGACTTAAATTGATCTGCAACCAAGTAAATAATTTTATTTCATTGCTATGAGTACGATAATTACATCTCTCCTGCTCGAGTCATAACAAGCACTTGCACTTTTAGACTGAATGTGTATCGAAATTTAGTATACCTCTTGACTATATACTAACTATTTTTTGAGTATCTGTCTAGAATATGTTAAATGAACTGGATGGCAGGAATGTTTCTATCACGTAAACCTGTTTCAATTCTGATATTATCAGTTGATATATTGAATAATCAGTGGTACGTATATGAAAAGGTGGTATCTTCATGTTACAAGCTATCGTTTGGGCAATTAGCGATTTTATAGTTTTTTCGAATATACAATTATTATGAATGAAAAGCACCAGTTTCCATTTGTTCTTCAATATTACTTTTTTTGTAAACCGGTTTTCGGTTTACAAGGCTATCTTCAGACTCAGTAAACGTCTGAAGATGGCCTTGTAAGCCGAAAACCGGTTTATAGTAAAAGTAATATTGCAGAACAAAAGCAAACTGGTGCTTTTCCTTTATTATAATGTTGTTCTACCAAGAACAGACGGAAGATTCTGTTAATAAGACAATTATTAGTGTAATTATATAACTTAAATAGACCACAAAAGGCACATACTGTTCGCAACATTTCTCTTTTCTGGCAGTACATCGGATACGATTTTCGATTAGACTAAAGGAAGCCAAACTATTGTCGTCAGAAATGAAGCTTCTAGTAATACTAATAAAGACAGTAACTGAAACTGAAATTTCACGGAAAAGTCATGTCATTTGACTATTCTGCTGTTTTCCAAAGGTTTCAAAGACGTTAGGCTACCGTTGTGGCCGAGCGGTTCTAGGCGCTTCAGTCTGGAAGCGCGCGACCGCTACGGTCGCAGGCTCGAATCCTGCCTCGGGCATGGATGTGTGTGATGTCCTTAGGTTAGTTAGGTTTAAGTTTTTCTAAGTTCAAGGGGACTGATGACCTCAGAAGTTAAGTCCCACAGTGCTCAGAGCCATTTGATTATTAGGCTACTATTCGGGAGAAACGTTGCTGATATTCCTGTGTAGCCGTCCTAATTTAGTTTCTTCATGATTTTAATAAATCAAGAACAAATTAACGGCTGAATTCCTTCTCTATCCATATCGCTCGTAAGGTTGAACTCTGTTTTTACACACCACAGCTTCGACGAGGTTTAAGCTCTAGCTGTCCCTATTTTCATATATTTATGAGTAACTAGAGTCTGAGAATCATTGCAGGAAATATGGAAGAAAAATTTCTCTCAGACGGGGCATCAAAAGAGTAAAAATGGTCCTATCGAAAAATGCAACAAAAAAACCTGAAGAGTCGAACTGAACAAGAAGAAACGCATTCGAAACTAAAGAGAGAGTTAGGCGGAAATTAAAAGCCAGAGAAAAATATGGGTCAGGAAGAAGAATTACAAGAATATCGATGTGGCAATGATTAAAAAACAACTATCGAAACCGACTGCAGTCTATGATTGAACTTTTTACTCGAACTGAATAAAAGGGAAGTATATCACAAATTCGGGAACACTGCTCTGTCGACGGAATCCGAGGAAACAGTTCAAGCGACAGGTGCCTTTAGCTCAACGAATGGAAGAACATAATGCTACTGTGAAGCTGACGCGAAAATTAATAGTATGGAAAATGACTGCATACGGGATTCGAAATCTACATCTACATTTCGCAAGCCACCCACGGTGTGTGGCGGAGGGCACTTTACGTGCTACTGTCATTACCTCCATTTTCTGTTCCAGTCGCGTATGGTTCGCGGGAAGAACGACTGTCTGAAAGCCTCCGTGCGCGCTCGAATCTCTCTAATTTTACATTCTTGATCTCCTCGGGAGGTAAAAGTAGGGGGAAGCAATATATTCGATACCTCATCCAGAAATGCACCCTCTCGAAACCTGGATGCTACACGGCGATGCAGAGCGCCTCTCTTGCAGAGTCTGCCACTTGAGTTTGCTAAATATCTCCGTAACGCTATCACGGTTACCAAATAACCCTGTGACGAAACGCGCCGCTCTTCTTTGGATCTTCTCTATCTCCTCCGTCAACCCGACCTGGTACGAATCCCACACTGATGAGCAATACTCAAGTATAGGTCGATCGAGTGTTTTGTAAGCCACCTCCTTTATTGATGGACTATATTTTCTAAGGAATCTCCCAATGAATCTCAACCTGGTACCCGCCCTGCCAACAATTAATTGTAAATATCATTCCACTTCAATTCGTTCCGCACGCATACTCCCAGATATTTTACAGAAGTAACTGCTACCAGTGTTTGTTCCGCTATCATATAATCACACAATAAAGGATCCTTCTTTCTATGTATTCGCAATACATTACATTTGTCTATGTTAAGGGTCAGTTGCCACTCCCTGCACCGAGTGCCTATCCGCTGCAGATCTTCCTGCATTTCGCTACAATTTTCTAATGCTGCAACTTTTCTGTATACTACAGCATCATCCGCTTAAAGCCGCATGGAACTTCCGACACTACCAACTAGGTCATTTATATGTGTGGGGGACTTATTGGAAAGGCACGTAAGCCATTTTTGCCGGCATGGCCGTTTCTGTCGAGCAAATACAACAACTGCTACGATGCTGGCGATTAAAATGTTGCAGTGGAAGTAAGAGGGGCCATATTTTATGGCAGCCATGCGACTGTACCGTGTCGAACTGCGCTGACGTCACTGGTGCCCAGTCGCTGGTGGTACGCCTCGCGGCCGGTGTTTAGTATTCATAGGGACCGCTACATGCCAAACGGGCAGTCAGCGTGGTTTTATTGCCCGGGACATCTTCATCGCCGTTAATTACAGCGGCGTGCCGCTTGAAACGAACGCCTGGGAACGACATAAAACTTGGCGTCTCCATCTTTCATCCGCCGCCCTCTTCCACCCACCAGCTCTGTCTTCATTCCTTACCGGTTCCTGCGTCGCAGCTCCGTTCCCGAGAGGAGGCTTAGCCAAATAAAAGGCAACTGCTCAGAAGCCTGCATTGGGCAACATCATCGGAGACACTGTATCTTTCGGAGGCTGCATCAGGCGTTTCACCACTGTTCCAAATGTTGTGCATTTGCCGCAACCGCTGGGGACATTAAGATGCGGCACATTTACAAAATAGCAGGGAATCGTGAGTGAAAATTATTTGCATCACTTCCTTAAGTGACACAATGAGTGTCGTAACAGCGCCGTTTGTGCAGCAGCACAGCAAAAGAGGTAATGTGGAAAATGTGGCAACCGTGACAGGACTGTTTAAACTGATTTCCACAGTTCAGAAATAATGTCTTATTCAAATCACTGAACGAAGTGGTGCAGACACTTCAACACTGTACTCACACTTGCGCAGAGAGGGTTCAGTTCCTTGTCCATTTATCCAGAATTACAATCCATGTAATTTCCTCACATGGATTAAGGCGAATGTCGGGATGCTTCCCTTGAAATGTGGCTTATCCAATCTCAGGTCGTGCTCTGCCTCTACTGATAAAGCCATCGACGTAACGTCAAGCCCTAAGTATCCTATTTTTCCTCCGCCAGTTGTTGCCTACACTGACACCAGACGCATAACTGTATTCACATGTGTTCTCCCTTCAATTTCGGAAACACTTGTTCTTAATCTACTCAGACATTAATAATGAAGCCATGGCTTCAAGACACGGAGAAATCTGTCATGGAAAAATAGGTATGAAACAGTTGTAAATACAGGACAAACGGCAACTGCATCGTTCAAAATGTCGATAATAGAAACTCTATACTGACAAAGATATAAACATATTACTCTAACTGAAGGTAGGTAAAAGCCCGAAACGCGCCTTGCCATGAATAAAGGTATAAAAAAAAGTGTCTGGTTGCTGTATTACTTTAAGGAGGACAGTGATTCAAGAAATGATGTTTATATTTAATCCAGTTACAGACCGTAATATTTTGCACCAGGTGGTTAACTTCGGTCGATGATTACCGTCTTCGAAACCTGATTTGGGTATGTTGGTCATAGGCCAAAATTAATGGAGTGTTGTGCAATATTGTAGTTCATAACTGGAATAAATAAAAAAAATCTCAGTTAATTGACCCCGCAGCCATTGAGCGTTCATACCTCCATTACAAAAAATTATTTAATGCAGACAATACAGGTGTCTGTCATATGAGCGATCAGGTGATGTTTCCCAGATGTTTCGAAAAATATTTTGTTTAATTTTTACTATGTGTCAGTACCTGTAGAGATTGCTCCTGGAATAATTATGGGCCAGACGTTGTTAAAGGAAAAATTAACTTGGTTTTGGTTTTAATTTTGATACACGGTGCACTGTTTGGCATGTTTCATTCTAAAGAAGTTTGCAGAAAAACACCAAATAATTTAGTCTTAAACCGGAAGTCTGCAAATCTATGTTGTAACCTTTACTTACGGCACGTTCCCTCCACTCGGGCTTTTCTATACACATTTCGAGTTTCTAGCACTACCAGCACATCTTACTGTTCCTTGCTTGATTTTCACTGCAATATCCATTTGTCCTAAAAAATTGTAGTTCTGCATTTGTTCTCATTCTCCAGCTTTCGTACTCTCTCCCTGCCCAAAATATCGTTCTGAAAAATCGTCCTTTCCGTTCTGAAAATCTTCCATTCCGTTCTGAATATGCACCCTTCTTCTGTTATACTCATCACCCAGCCTACCGAACCGTACGTTTGGTTGCGTCCTGGTATTGGTATGAGTTGATTGGTTCCCGTTGTGGATGATCGTTAATATTACCGTCAAGGGATACAACGTTATTTCGTTTTATGAAGTGAACAATTTGACGTTTCTGAACATGTAAAGTAGGTTGCCCATCGTTGCACAATTTCTCAGCTGCACCACAGATAATTTCGGTTTCATCTGGCCTGAAGGGCATTATGGTCAAATCTATGTTTTATGTATGGGAAGGTATTGCCGGTGAGTGTCTTCAGGAGGATAAAAGATGACCTAGAAAGAACTTCTAGTTGGTGCGATCAACGGCAGCTAGATCTAAATGTACATTAATGTAAGTTAATGCAGGTGAGTAGGAGAAGCAAACCCTTAATGTTAGAATACAGAATTAGTAGCGTGCTGCTTCACACAGTCACATTGATTAAATATCTTAGCGTGACGACGCAAAACCGTAAGAAATGGAATGAGTATGTGAACATTTTAATAATGAGGGCGAATGGTCGTCTTCGGTTTATTGAAATAATTTTAGAAATTTGTGGTTCATCTGTAAAAGAAACCGCATCTCGGCTACTAGAGCGACCCGTACGGCTCGAGTGTTTGGTATTTGCGCCAGGCTGCAAGATTTGTTACCGGTATGTTCGAAGGACACGCTATTATTACGGATATATTTCAGGAATTTAAATGGGAATCACCGGAGGGAATGGGACCCATCGTTGATTAGTGTTCGAATGTTTGGGAACCGCAACAGTTAGGATTAAAGAAAGATAGCAAATCAGTCAGGGGAGGGCTTCTAGATTTGTTACAGGTGGGTTCGAACAAAACGCAAATATTACAGAGATGTCGGGAACTCAAGTTGGCATTTCGAAAAACAGTATTGAACAAAATTGAGAGAACCGACGTTTGAGGCTGGCCTCAGAACGATTCTACTGCCACCAACATACATTTCACGTAAGTACTATGGACAAAAGATTAGAAAGATTAGGGTTCGTACGGAGGCATAGAGACAGTCGTTTATCCCTCGCTCTTTTTTTAAGTAGAATACAAAACGTAATGACTTGAAACTTCCTGGCAGATTAAAACTGTGTGCCGGACCGAGACTCGACCTCGAGACCTTTGCCTTTCGCGGGCAAGTGCTCTGCCATTTGATCTACCCAAGCACGACACACGCCCCGTCCTCACAGCTTTGCGTCTGGCAGTACCTCGTATCCTACTTTCCAAACGAAAGGCAAGGGTCCCGAGTTCGAGTATCGCTCCGGTACACAGTTTTAATCTGCCACAAAGTTTCATATCAGCGTACACTCCGCTGCAGAGTGAAAATCTTATTCAAGGTAATGAGTAGTAGTGGTAGGAGGTACCCACCGTCACGCTCCATACAGTGACTTGTGGAGTATGTACGTAAATGTAAATGTAGAAGTAGATGTAGACGTACTTAAACAGCGGTCCCTCTACAATTATCACAACCTCGCTATGATTTTAGAATCTCAGTTGTTGTTGTTGTTGTTGTTGTTGTCAGTCCTGAGACTGGTTTGATGCAGCTCTCCATGCTACTCTATCCTGTACAGGCTTCTTCATCTCAATAGTGCCTACTCCAACCTACATCCTTCTGAATCTGCTTAGTGTATTCATCTCTTGGTCTCCCTCTACGATTTTTACCCTCCACGCTGCCCTAAATGCTAAATTTGTGATCCCTTGATGCCTCAAAACAAGTCCTACCAACCGGTCCCTTCCTCTAATCAAGTTGTGCCACAAACTTCTCTTCTCCCCAATCCTATTCAATACCTCCTCATTAGTTACGTGATCTATCCACCTTATCTTCAGTATTCTTCTGTAGCACCACATTTCGAAAGCTTCTATTCTCTTCTTGTCCAAACTAGTTATCGTCCATGTTTCACTTCCATACATGGCTACACTCCAAACAAATACTTTCAGAAACGACTTCCTGATACATAAATCTATATTCGATGTTAACAAATTTCTCTTCTTCAGAAAAGCTTTCCTTGCCATTGCCAGTCTACATTTTATATCCTCTCTACTTCGACCATCATCAGTTATTTTGCTCCCCAAATAGCAAAACTCATTTACTACTTTAAGTGTCTCATTTCCTAATCTAATTCCCTCAGCATCACCCGACTTCATTCAATTACATTCCATTATCCTCGTTTTGCTTTTGTTGATGTTCAACATATATCATCCTTCAAGACACTGCCCATTCCGTTCAACTGCTCTTTCAAGTCCTTTGCCGTCTCCGACAGAATCACAATGTCATCGGCGAAACCTTAAAGATTTTATTTCTTCTCCATGGATTTTAATACCTACTCCGAAATTTTCTTTTGTTTCCTTCACTGCTTGCTCAATATACATTTTGAATAACATCGGGGAGAGACTACAACCCTGTCTCACTCCATTCCCAACCACTGCTTCCCTTTCATGCCCCTTGACTCTTATAACTGCCATCTGGTTTCTTTACAAATTGTATATAGCCTTTCGCTCCCTGTATTTTGCTCCTACCACCTTCATAATTTGAAAGAGAGTATTCCAATCAACATTCTTAAAAGCTGTCTCTAAGTCTACAAATGCTAGAAACGTAGGTTTGCCTTTTCTTAATCTAGCTTCTAAAATAAGTCGTAGGGTCGGTATTGCCTCACGTGTCCCCATATTTCTACGGAATCCAAACTGATCTTCCCCAAGGTCGGCTTCTACCAGTTTATCCATTCGTCTGTAAAGAATTCGCCTTAGTATTTTGCAGCCGTGACTTATTAAACTGATAGTTCGGTAATTTTCAGACGTGTCAACGCCTGTTTTCCTTGGAATTATTGGAATCGCAGTACTGGTCAGAAGTAGAAAGAGTGAAAATTGAAGACACCAATGTGGTAATTGCCGCAGTGTCTGATTTTCCTGCTTCTGTCATTGGCGGTCCGTTGTAGTGAATATGTGGCCACTCGTTTGGGTGCCAACGCTGGGGCGATAGGCTGGCGCGCTTTCTGCATATAGGAATAATAAAAAGACGGAACGCCAGCAGAGCGGCGGCCGGCAATAAGAAGACGGCGAGCCCGGAAAGCAGCGGCCACGGCGCACCGCACGTCGGTGTAGAGCGGCGATCTCCATCGGCGGCGTGGCCTGTCCGGACGCCCGCGGGTTCGATCCTTGTCTGCGGTGGACGCCTGTCCGTAACGAGTGCCCCGCAGCCGCGCGCCGCCCACTTGTTAAGGCGAGGAGAATGCGCGCCCGGAACAGCGGGGCTCGGCCTGCGGCGAGGACACAACCCGTTGTGGGGATAGGCCGCAGCGGCCGCGTGTGTGTGCACAGCACCCCCACTTCACCCGTCCGCATTTATCTCGAGAGAGCTGGTGCTCACTCAGGATACCCTGTTCCGAAATATATTTCGTTACGCTCTCGGGTGTGAGTAAAATACGAGTGGGTCCTGACAGGGTCGCCAATAAAACGTTTATCTTCAGATGCATTGTAGAATGCCCAGTGGAAAATGCTGCAGAAACTCCGAGCAAAAGGATAAGATAACTGCTGAAATATTTACTTTGTGTTCCATCCAACGCTCAGTAGGCACTGTTAGGCGCCGGCCGGAGTGGCTGTGTGGTTCTAGGAGCTACAGTCTGGAACCGCAGGACCGCTATGGTTGCAGGTTCGAATCCTGCCTCGGGCATGGATGTGTGTGATGTCCTTAGGTTAGTTAGGTTTAAGTAGTTCTAAGTTCTAGGGAACTGATGACCACAGCAGTTAAGTCCGATAGAGCTCAGAGCCATTTGAACCACTGTTAGGAAGGTGTTTTTAAAGTACATAGTACTGTCAGCTGTATTGCGGCTATTGAAACACATAACATGTTATGGATCTTGAGTACATGTTCTGTTACGGCACCTACGACGTTTTTGTATGTTGTGTAAATAAACCAGTTCAAACTGACCTTTTTGCTGGCGTCTAACGACAAAAATGTTTACCTTGTCTGCTAAGTTTGCAGAGGAAAAATTTTCTCAAATGGCTCTGAGCTCTATGGGACTTAACATCTGAGGTCATAAGTCCCCTAGACTTAGAACTAGTTAAACCTAACTAACCTAAGGACATCACAGACATCCATGCCCGAGGCAAGATTGGAACCTGCGACCGTAGGCGGTCGCGCGGTTCCAGAGTGAAGCGCGTAGAACCGCTCGGCCACCCCGGCCGGCCCACTCAATTTTAGATTCTCCGTTTTGCTTCCCAGCCACCATCAAACAGACCTTCTCTTCTTAATTCGCATCATCCGCACGATATTTTTGGAAAGTTCGCCGCAAACTGCACTGCATTCCATCGCCGGTATTCGAACGGGGCTCCGTCAAATCGAGAGCTAAGGCATATCCTCTCTTTGCAGCTGCCCAATCGAAACGTATCCGAATAAAGTCTCACGGGCTGTAATGATGGCGTCAAAAGGAAACAGACAGTTAAAACTGAACGGGAAGGCGCCCGTTAGCTCTGCTTTCTACACATTCTCCTCCGAACGGTACCCCTGTCGATGCGAATGTCCAGTTCGCAATATGTTTGCTTTTTTTGCGGCAGTCGTTCCAGATGACCGCGCGGTCGAATTCTTCGATACGTGTGCAGTTGGGTTTGCGAGTCGAACGTGTAACGAGGCGCCGCGTATCGCACTGGCTATCGACCTGCTCGTCGACAGCGGGCGTTCCGGTCGATTTGCACGCGCGCGCCCGTGGCCCCTGGAGAGTGTCTCGTTAGCCGCCGCTACCAGTGTTCGGAACACAGAGAGTTCGGCTTCCGGGGAGAGCGTTCGCCATCCGCCGCGCTTGTCTGCCCAGCTCGCGGGCCAGATGCATCTCTGGAGCCGCCTGCACCGATTTCTCCTTCTCTCGTATCCCTTCGGTTACGGCTAACAGTAGTACATCGTTAGAGCGGCGCAAACCTAACGGAAAAAAATATCGGCGATGGGACTAGTTCGCATAAACGGTATGTGGGCCGGAGAAATTTTCCGCATTTACCGTTTGCGTTAGAGCAAAACTGACGCTTATTCCTTTTTGTTGGCACTGTCCACTCACAAAGACTCCACTCACACATTCCAGATTCCCCATATTTACCGAGCGAGGTGGCGCAGTGGTTAGCACACTGGACTCGCATTCGGGAGGACGACGGTTCAATCCGGTCTCCGGCCATCCTGATTTAGGTTTTCCGTGATTTCCCTAAATCGTTTCAGGCAAATGCCGGGATGGTTCCTTTGAAAGGGCACGGCCGATTTCCTTCCCAATCCTTCCCTAACCCGAGTTTGCGCTCCGTCTCTAATGACCTCGTTGTCGACGGGACGTTAAACACTAACCACCACCACCACCTCCCCATATTTATTTAGTGAAGTCTGGCAGTTACGTTGATTAAGTCCGATCATCTCTTACCCGAGAATAATCCGCAACGGAAGTTGGTCGAACAGCGACGAATATTACTGACCGGGGGACGAAATCTGTTCTTTTTTAGAGGAAAGTTACTCTTCCCTGATAAGTGACAAATGAACGAAAAGCCACACTCTGACAAAGCATGACCATTAACGAAATAAACTTTTTTAATACGTATTGATGGCTACCCTTATTATCTACAAGACTATCAGTTGCAATCGCAATTTTGCACTCAACCTGTGGCCGTACAGTGCTTAGAGAAGTAAGTCCTAGCCCGACTCAATCGACTACACATGACGTGCGATATTCAGGCTTTCTCAAGTCCAAGTGTGTAAAATATATGTTGCCTGATTTGTAAATAAAGTGGTTCTGGTACAACGACCTTCCAGGGGAGATTCTTGAAACACAGGTTTGTTAAAATACATTTTAACCTTTTTCTAAGCATTTTTAAAGTGTGCATGCGACGCACGTTTTGCACCACTTCAACTACGGCAAAGGTTCTATTGAATTACATCTCAAAATCTGCAATTGTAATTTTTTTTATCAGAAATACTGGTACGTCGTACCGGTGCGTACTGTCGACAAAAAATGGTTAGTCTATGCTGACAGATGTAGTCCATTTATTGGTGCAGTTACGAACGTGCACAGAATATATCAGTTCGTAGAGTTTGTGAAGTGTATGTGGGAGCCGGCCGCGGTGGTCTTGCGGTTCTAGGCGCGCAGTCCGGAACCACGCGACTGCTACGGTCGCAGGTTCGAATCCTGCCTCGGGCATGGATGTGTGTGATGTCCTTAGGTTAGTTAGGTTTCAGTAGTTCTAAGTTCTAGGGGACTGATGACTACAGCAGTTGAGTCCTATAGTGCCTAGAGCCATTTGAACCAATTTTTTTTTTGTATGTGGGAAGAATGTTCGACGCAGGAAAAAACAGCCAACACACCGATGTGTGTACATGTTACAGTACCACATATACAAATACCTGCATGTATACCCGTTACGCCCTGAATGCAGGGTAGTCAAAAACTGTCTGAAAAGCTTGAAAGGCTGTTGCAGGGTAAGCTGTGCTGAGAAATATTTGTTAAGAAAACAGATTAGTTACGTTGCCCTATTTCTGAGTTAATTAGATTGAAGATAGCCAATCAGTTCGCTGCACACGCAAATTTAAGCGCCTGGCAGACATGAAAGAATCTACACATATACCCCTTAATATATACAAAACACATTCACGCACGCACACTATATATATATATATATATATATATATATATATATATATATATATAGCTTCTGAACGGTTTGCGTTAGGACGTCCAACGTCCAAACTGCATGGTTGGCCGTGGGGCATGATGGAATTAGCATGTGGAGTATGGTTCGGTTTAGCGACGAAGCTCGCTTTCATTTGGATGTGGTCATTAATAAGCGAAACTGGCGCATTTGGAGTACTGAGAATCCTCATTCTGCGATCGAGAAGTCTCTTCACCCTCAACGGGTGACTGTGTGGCGCGCAATGTCCAGTCACTGAATGATCGGTGCCATATTTCTTGATGGGCGGTGACTACCGAAGGGTACGTGAATGTTTTGGAAGATGATTTCGTTCCCATTATCCGAAGTGACCCTGATTTCGACAAGATGTGGCTCACGAAAGACGGAACTCGACACCATCTAAGCAGTAGAGTGATGTCCAGGAGGAGCACTTTGGGGACCGCGTTCTGGCCCCGTGGTACCTAGAGACCCCTGGCATGGTCCTCGATTGGCCGCCATACTCTCCCTATCTGGACGCCTGCGACCCCTTTTTGTGGGGCTATATTAAAGGCAAGGTGTATAGCAATAACCCCAAAATCAATACTGAGACGAAAACAGCCATTCAGAAGGTCATCGACAGCATCGATGTTCACTTTAGGTCGTCACCCAAAATTTTGCTATTCGTATGCGTCACATCATCGCCAATGATGGCGGGCATATCGAACATGCCATAACCCAATCCAAATATCTGTAGTGACGTTTACGTGTTGAATAAAGTGTGTGACCGCCGTAGTTTGTACCTAATTTACGTTTCTTTTTCATGTAATTCAATAATTGTCCCCCTGCATATTCCAGTTACGCATTGCATACGAGTATATTAGCAAACCAGCCGCTGTGGACGAGCGGTTCTAGGCGCAACAGTCCGGAACCTCACTGCTGCTACGGTCGCAGTTTCGAATCTCTGCCTCGGGCATGGATGTGTGTGATGTCCTTATGTTAGGTAGAAGTAGTTCTAAGTCTAGAGGACTGATGACCGCAGATGTTAAGTCTCATAGTGCTTAGAGCCATCTGAAGCATATATTTGCCATAAAAAGTACACTCTGCCACGCATTTCAGTCTATTTCGCAGAGTATTGAAGTTGATGTAGAGGTAGGTAATGAAGAGGTTGATGGAGCAGATTGGGGAGGACGTGAAGGAGAAAATAGAGTCAGAAGAGGGCAGAAAAGTTAAACGATACACTGTGTCTCTCTCCAGCAACAAAGCCGCGCGACTCACACAAAGTGGGTGCGGGCCGGCCACTTCGTCATCGCTCGGAGACAATAATGGCGAAATAATCAAGAAAGAGAGGTGTTTCGCTGCTGGCCCGCCGGGGCGAGGATCGTTAATAAAGCCGACCGGGGACACCGCACCGCACCGAGCGGCGACTTGGAGCTGGCCGCTCGTTTACCAGGCGACCCGCGGTCCCTGTAAATCGTTCTCGCGCCGCAATTAATTGGCGCTCGCGTATTCCCGCCTCCGGTGGAAAATTAAGACGGACCTGCCTGTGTGCGCCTGGATTCTTCGTAGCCCGCGGATCTGCGGCCGGAGACCCGGTCGATAAATCCAGCCGCGGTGATTAAGTGCTACACACATCACGCCAGCCGCCTCTGCTCAGCCGTAATACGATATTAATAGAGACAACTCCCTGCTTTATGGATCCAAGGACCCTGCGCGAGTTGACGGCCCTGAGGGAGGCGGCGGGCTGGAATGTTTTCTGGAGGGACGCCGCTTGTAGTATCCGCTGTGTCCGGTCTTACATGGGCTGCTAAGTCGCTTATTGAAAGTAATTATGCTTAATGAGCACTTTAAAAAACAGCTGCATCGCAATTAAAAGGTGCACTCGCATCCACTTCTCTGACTGGATGTACAAGCCACATATAGGATGTAGACACTCATATAAATACAGGAAACTGCTACCATTGGCTTAAACTACTCTTCAAACATTTTCAAGCTGATCTTCAGATGGGGCATTTGGAAGTTACATGTGTGTTGCAGATCTGCCAAATAAAGATATGTTTGGAGACCGTGACTGTTATGACATAAAGTGTTGACGGTTTACAGCTACCAGCCTCAGATTAATGTTTTGTTACTTTATTCAAAAAAATACCGTTACCTGATCTTAGGATGGAGGCTTTCACGACCGGATGACGTACCCGCTGGTAAACATTCCTGGATGTGAGGCCGTCGTCCAAGAAAATCCTCCGTTCCTGACGTTGCTTCCAGGGCTGTGCTGGACATTCTCAGGGGCGCTTCTCCGCTGACCGGTCAGAGGTCCGAGGGGGAGTTGTATACTGTAGCAAAGGGGGCGTAGTCGAAGTAACACGTGATGACCACAGATAATCCTTGTCGAAGATAAAATTTAACTATCGATTGTCGTCTTATCAAAGATAAAATTGTCTAGCGATTCTGCAGAGCTACTGTCACTAAGTTTCATTGCCTCCTCTATCATATTAAAATTATCCTGATGCTTCTCTACATAGTCGTGGATAATAATTTGACGTTGCAGATAAAATTTCTGTTTCAAAAAACTTCACCTCGTGGTTTCCTCAATGAAGACAATGTTGTGCTACAGCTGATTTCTCAATTTTTCCTAGTCGGCATAGACTATCGTGCTCTTTTAACCATATATTTACTCTCCTCTTGGTAGTTCCAGTGTAAACTTTACCACACGTACACGGAATTTTCTATACACATGTCGACAGAGGAGGGCGTTCATCCTTCACAAGTCGGAGTGCTTGACTTATTTTCTTTGTTTGTCTAAAGACCAGTCTGATGTCATGTTTCTATAAAATATTGCCAACGTGATGAATTACTTTTTCTTTTAGTAAAAGGGGAAGAAGCTGTATTTTTGCGTCGTTGTGGTTCATCCTTTTGTTAGTGAGGGCCATTCTTTTGTAGGGATTATTGAAAGTCTGATTGCATTGCGCTAAAAGTATTGTGTGTCAGTTTAGTGATGATCGGAATAAGTAAACAGAGAACTGTCTCAGTGCATTCAGCTTCGCTCAGCTGCTTGAAAATCAAATAACGTATCAGTTTTTCCAGCACCGTCATTCTTCACATTCAAAGGGGACGTGTCAAACTTCGCCTTGGACCAAAAAGAGGAAAGTTCTGCTGAGTAGAAAAAACAACAGTAATTTTGCAGATTCTTTGACATTTGTTCCTGTTAACTGTACTTGTATCAGAAGTAACTGCCTTGGTTACGCAAAACAAGCAAGCAAGCAAACAACAACAAAGAGATGTCACCCGTTTCCGTTTTCTCTCTCACACATTAATTTTTGTATCTTTCCCTATCAGTACTATCTATACTACCATTTACTACGTCATGCATGTACCGTACCTAAACCACCGAATCGTAATTTTGGTAGTGCGATGCTGTATTCGCGCATCGAAACCTAATGTGGGAATCTTTTTTTTTTAGGTAGTCTGCTCAATGTACATACTATTTCTTTTACACCCGGTCGTTCTATTGTGGCGCTGGCGTCCTTACCGCCAGTGTCAACGCGCTTCAGACGTAATGAAGCCGACTGCTTGAACATGAGCCAATAAGCGGCCGTTCGGAGCCCTTTGTGCGCGCCGGGCACATGATATACTGCCGCCGAGCCGCTTCCCTTTCCACGCGAGTTCCATGCGACATGTCTTTTGTTTTCTTCCCTTTTTGCCGTGGCTCCCGGCTTTTGATCTAAGGCCTGCGCGCGCTGACGACGCGGTATCTTCGTGATCTGTCGCGCTGCGTCTCGACCGGCCGCCATAAATATTTCATGAGAGCTGCACTCGGCTGTACGCGTTTTATTAAGCACCGAAAAATTTTAACGAGACCGTCACCGAATTTTGTTTACGACTCGGAAAGACCAGCCGGACTCGGTAAGGGCTGCGTTCGACCACGGCTGACGGCGGCGTTTAACGCACACGCCGGGCGCTAATTTAATATGGCACACAGCGGCTCGCATTTCTTTTGTACCGTCCTCCAATTTCAGCTATGGAACGATGAGAGAATTTTCGTGGTGAGGGCAAAAGCTCCGGTTCGTCGTGAATGGAAAAACTGCAGGTATCTTGAGAATAAAATACCAAACGTTACGGTATGTACAGAGTATATGCACAGAAGCGCCAAACAAACTGGTATAGGCATGCAGATTCAAATACAGGGTTATGTAAACAGCCAGAATACGGCGCTGCAGTCGGCAACGCCTATAAAAGACAGCAAGTGTCTCGCGTAGTTGTTACATTGGTTGCCGGCCTCGGTAATCTAGCGGTTCTAGGCGCTCAGTCTGGAACAGCGCGACTGCTACGGTCGCAGGTTCGAATCCTGCCTTGGGCATGGATGTGTGTGATGTCCTTAGGTTAAGTTAGGTTTAAGTAGTTCTAAGTTCTTGGGGACTGATGACATCAGAAGTTAAGTCTTATAGTGCTCAGAGCCATTTGAACTTTTTTTTTGTTACATTCGTTACTGCTGCTACAATGGCAGGCTATCAGGATTTGCAGTCGGCGCTAGAGCGTTGGGACACAGTATCTCAGAGATAGCGGTGAAGTCGGGATTTTCTCCTACGACCATTTCACGAGCGTACAGTGAATATCAGGAATCCGGTAAAATATGAGACCCAAACAAAACTTATCCGAATCTGCGGAAAAAATTAATACTTGAGTAAACATTTGTAAAACTCTAATTCATCTCTCTCAAACCTAACCCTATGGGGAGAAAGGGAGAGTTTTAGTTTAACGAATCAAAATTTACGAAGTAAATAAGTATTTTAATTTATCCGGAACCATTTTCCACGCAAATATGAGAACACGGATTTTCTTGACTTACAGCGCCAACTACCAAGAATCAAAACAAACTTTTAACACAAAATGTACGTAGTTTCTTTTATGTAGAATCTGATAGAAATGAGGGTTTTCATTTGAAATTTTAAAACTGCATCCCGTCCCACCCCCAAGGGGCTGGAGTGGCGGGTTAATTTTGGCGCCTGCAGATGTCCCCCTCGAAAATAATCAACTTCGTATTCTACCCGTTTTTTCGTGTGGAGCTTATCTTTCGAGTTATACTGGTTGGTCAACTTAAAATCTACACCCTGTATACAAAACTTCGCCTCTATTTCAGATCTGTAAATACTTTCTTACAAGCTCAAATTTATGTGTCTACAAATACAAGTAAAGAGCATTTATCCTGTTTTATAGAAAGATAATAAAAGTCCACTGGTTATTGAAACTTGAGCGATACATGTCTGGGAACTAAAGGAAAAGATAAAAACTAGCTCTTGCTCAAGGCTGATCGTCTCCACAAACAAATCTGTTTCCAAACAAAGACGAACAGAAGAGCTTCAAGGTCAAGTAATGTTTAACTATACTGGCATCGGCGTCGATGGCACGATATAATCTATTCTTCCTCTCACTTACAGGGCTCTGATACTGGTTTGCTGAGGTGATAAAAATCTAACAAGTGGCATCTGAAATCAGTAGCTCGTCATTTAAAAGGACGTTACTCAATACTTTGACAAAATCGCGCTGTTATTCTGGTCTTAGCTCCGGTAATCGTGCAGTCGTGTACGAGACAGCGCACTGAATGACGTGGGAAAGAGTAAGAGCGAGGAGCAGAGACACAAAGACCGCATTCAGTTAGTGGCGCGGTCCCTAGGTCGCGTGTGGACGCGGCCGACTGTAAATATTCGCAAGTACTGCCGCACCACCGGGGCATAAACCAAGGACAGCGGCGCCGATGTAATCGCTGCTCCTCGGCTCCGGGTTTCTAATGGAGCTATCTCTGGCCGCGGCGGCGTAACTCACTGCTCTGCTCCTCTGATACAGGAGTGCCTGGCATTTTCGAGCCACTCTACAGGTCGTCGGAAGTAGCGCAATGGTTTGAAACACGGCAGTCGTCTGGGAGAGCGACATCGTTTGACTGCCTTCAGCTCGTCGTAACAGCTACCGATGGCGATGTGTTATTGTCATCTGGACGTCTGTTTCGACTACTTAATCCAAAAATCAGCGACCGTAGTTTGGTACACAGGTCCGTCTGAGCAGTTTTTCAGTGGTTTCTGACGGTCTTTTAGGGAAATGCTGAGCTGATTTCGAAACTGTAGCTCAGAGAACACAATACATAAATAGTTAAAATACAATAACACACAGAACGAAGGTTACGCAAGTCGCACACAGGACACGCACACAAGTGGCTGTGACGTCACAAATAGCATCCGGCCACAAAGTTAAATTAATAAAATTAAATTTGCCAAATACTGAAAAATCAGACCCATACAGGACAAGATAAACTCGGGGGAAAAGTAAGAAAGTCTAAAACGGCTGTCTCCGCAAGTATGCGCTCATATGGCGTAACTTGTTTGATCCATAGCACTCTAGCAGCGTCTGTTATTTACATTTGGGTAATGCCCGGGAATAGATAGATTTAACGTAATGCTAAGGAAAGATGGATCACCAGACGAGAATCTAACAGAGATGCTCCTCCTCCAAATGCGAATGCAGTGTCTTTAAAAACCATTACAGTGTGACAAATTTGAATCAAAAAATAAACAGGGTTTTGACAATAGCTCGAACCAGCTCTTCGCCTTCATAAAAACCGAGAAGTAAGAGAGGCAGGTACGAAGTGTAGTTCGTGTGTCAATAACAGAAAAAATTGTACCGGTTAGAGTGAAAGTAGAGAAAAATCGAAGCCAATCGACGTCTTTGCTTTCCCATCCATCTCCCATTTCCTGAGAATGGAACAGCTCCTGTACAATGTCCAAAACATTCCGTAAAAGACGCAGTTTTCACTCGAAACGAAGAGTGGCCGAGCGGTATATGATGTTTGTGCGGCGGTCAACTTTCATGAGTGATAATGGAATGAGGAGGACAACACAAATACGCAGTCCCTCGGCAGAGAAGAATCCCAAAATCGAACGCGGGACGCCTATGTACGAGAGGTAGTCACAAAAATTTAATTATCCCATCGAAACAATAAAGTTCCGTAATTAACCTTACAGGTACATGTCAGTAGGATTGGTATCCATGAAAACCACCCCACAGTATAGTAGTACGTCGGTAGGGGAACCAAAACTGAATGGCGCAGCCCTTTGTTAGTGATGGGCTTCAGTACTGCATTGGGAATTTCAGTGCGTACCTGGACTGCAGACACGTAGCTGTACACAAATAGAAAGTTAATTAAGTAACCCTCTTTTGAGGTGATAATGAAATCGTTGTTGTGGTCTTCAGTCCGGAGAATGAATCTGTTTAGCTCTCCATGCTGGTCTACCCCGTGCAAGTCTCTCCATGTGTGTATAACTCGCCAGTAGTTAAGCCGCGGCCTCCCTGTATTATTTTCAATCCACCGTACTTCTCACTATTACTAAGTTAACGATTTCTCTCTGTCTCAGGATGCGGCCCATCAACTGATCCCTTCTTTTAGTCATGTTGTATAATAACTCTCCTTTTTCGCAAATTCGATTCAGTACCTATCATTAGTTACTCTACCAACCACCTAATCCTTAGCATTCTTCTGTAGCATCAAATTTCAAAAGCTTCCACCATCTTCCTGTCTGCGCTGCTCATCCTTGGTGCTTCACTTCAGTGCAGTGGTATACCCTATCATATTCAAAAAAAGCTGCTTTGAAGATTTGAGTTAGTGTAGCATGTTAATTGTAAGCAAGCACATAGAGAAAATTATAAAAATAGAAATCAACAAAGGAAACAAAAAAATCGTGGTTCTGAAGTTCAGGTATCAGCTGACTACTTTATAGAAACCTACGCTATTACGAAATGCTACGTTAATTTTGTTATGTGTAATATGACATTAAAGTTAACCTGAAGCCCAATAGAGGAAAACATTCTCAGTGGCACACCGATGCCCATCACGATTGAGAACAGAAGTGAATAAAAAAAGATTTATAATTAGAAAAGCGTCTCATAGTATGAGTTCGCCAGCGCGACTGATGATAGAAACTCGTTCTGCTGCCGTTCCGGCATGTACGACATAGCAGCCCGGTCTTTCGAAAAATGGTTCAAATGGATCTGAGCACTATGGGACTCAAACTTCTGAGGTCATTAGTCCCCTAGAACTTAGAACTACTTAAATCTAACTAACCTAAGGACATCACACACGTGCATGCCCGAGACAGGATTCGAACCTACGACCGTTGCGGTCTCGCGGTTCCAGACTGCAGCGCCTAGAACCGCACGGCCACAACGGCCGGTCCCGGTCTTTCGCTAGAGAACATTTTCTTTACTGTTCGCGCGGGGTACGGCAGGTTGTGACGGTAGAAAATTTCAATTTTTATTCTTACTTTTGTGACCATAATAAGAGTCCAGGCTCCATAGGCAGCCAGCCAGCCGACAATAAGAAATAGTCCACCACGACGTACGGACAAGGTAAGCGGCGGAGGCTGCCAAGCATGGCTTGTTGATCAAATAACTTAGTGTTTGACTTCCTGCCAGAGGAAGCAGCACGAATCAAACTTACGCAATTTAAAGACGCAAATACCAGGGCGATAATACAGCAAGAGAGAGTGTCAGTCACGTGCGGAAAACACTCGTGTGGAACCAACTTAAGTTGTGTGCAGCTATAAACGAAATTGTCGTGTGGAACCGAAGTCATTCTTCCAGAAGCCGACCAATTAGAAAGGAGAGTGTCGTGTGGAACAGTAGGCATTCTTGTGCAATCAGTTCACTTATAAATGAAAGGGTCGTGTGAAACAAATTAACTCGTGTGCGCCCAAGTACATAAGATTCATAGCCAGTGCCGGCAGTTTGGAGATTCCGCAGCGAGACGCCAGCGGGGCCGAGTAGGCCCGTAGCAGCCGATACAGCTGATAAAGACTTCAACTACGAGAAGACGGTGGTAGACTCTGGTGGATACTCAGGAGCTGCACGTCAAGTAGGTTTAGAGTTTCATTCGAATAGTGTTGAACAGCGGCTGTCAACTTTGTCTCAGTCACTCAGAGAGAATTCAGTGCTAACCAAGAACAAGTGATTGCTGTGTACTTATTTCTTATATGTACCGGCAGTTAGCTTTGAAGTAGCAAGTCCGAATAAATAGACTGAATCTTACTAAGGGGTTTATGGTCCAATACCTCACATATGTGAGGATAAACTTGATAGAAACTAACCAATCTTTTCTGCCTATTGCAATTCTGTAATCTATTTTCAAGAAACTTACTTGGTTCAAAGCAAGGAGACTCTCTCCCTCTCATCACCGATATAAAGTTTGACAGCAATTTATAACTACCCCATTGTCGGTAACGTCCCGATTGCGGTACGCAGTTCGCACTTCATTCTGGTATAGGGAGGTGAGGCTGTGCTGGTACGCTACAGGCAGCCCTACGGTTTTGGCAACATATTCTGTGAACCAGAAACCCCTCACCCTTGCAGTTTCGAAGGTCAAGGCAGAGAACAACCGAGTCCTTCACTTCCTAGTTAAGTCAACTCTGTTGTTTCTTTTCGGCCCGGCAGTAACTCACTGTGCGTTGCTAGTTGCGGGTGAGATTGTGGGACGCAGGAGGCAGGGGTGAAAGAACTAGAAGAGGGGTGGGGAAGAAGAGAGTTGGAGAGAGAGAGAGAGAGAGAGAGAGAGAGAGAGAGAGAGAGAGAGAGGAGCAGCTACGGTCGCAATTACGCCCCACTTGAATTATTATTCACGCGCGCGGTGTCGGTAACACGCACGGCGAGTGGGGTCCGGCAGAGGGCAAGCTTAAAGCGGTCATTAACTTCTCGCAAAAAACAATAGTAAACTCGGTGGGATGGGCGGTCGATCGGGGCACCTCGTGACGACCGCGCCGGAGGAAATCGATAGAGCGAGAGATCGAAACGTGTACTTTTGTTTATCCGTTCCGCCGGCCCGAGGCAGCCTCCGCGGTGGGGGATAAATAAACGATGAGGAAAGACCGCCCGTGACAGATATACGCCATCGCGAAAGCGAGCGGTAATTAAATGATCATTACTTCGTGACGGGCGCAAAATTACAGAGCCCGGTGCGGCGGAGCTGGGTACCTCGCCGGAGAGCTGAGCTGTCCCGTCCCAGCGCCGCCGGCAGTAAAAAATCGCTGTTGGCAGCCCTGCGCAGATTAATGCGAGTCCCGGCGACGCACTGAGGGGAAAAACAGGGGGGAGGAAGGGCGGGAGGGGCGACAGAAACGGACAAATCACCGGCTCCGGGAATCAGTCACGTAATTCCGATTATCGCGTTGTTGGCTTTCCGAGGCCGGAGTTATTGCCGACCGGACAATTGCTTATCTGCCAAACGCGCTGCCCCTGCCTTGGTTTTCCATTCTCGCCTTTCTCTCTGTCTCCCCTCCCCCCCCCCCTCTCTCTCTCTCTCTCTCTCTCTCTCTCTCTCTCTCTCTCTCTCTCTCTCTCTCTCTCTCTCTCTCTCTCTCTCTCTCTCCTCCCCCTATCCCCCTCCCCATCCTTACTACCGCCATCTCCTTCGCAGTCCCCGCACCGTTACCAACAAACCGAGTTGCTGCTACAGTTTCCACATACTGTGCACTGCTACTGGAAAAAATTTCCACTTGATGCAATGACAGACAGATCTCTCTTAAATGTGAGCAACGTCAAGATAATGCCCATAATAAAGAGGAGGAAACTTTGCCAGTACCCAGTTACGAGATTATACGTTGATCAGAATGACAAAGTGGTTCACAGGTAGTTATTTACAAGAATGCTACAAAAGCTGCAGACAACCAGAAAACGAGCTCGGTCGCTCCTTCTGTTAGTTCGCATTTCACAATTACGGCCGTACAGGAGACAAATGCCGCCAATAACCTAACCAAACATGTGTCAGCATCTTCGTGCCATCATCAGCGGTTACTTTTATTCGCTTCCGTAAATGTGAACATATTTTAAGTGTTTCGGACCCTTTGTGCCACCATCATTGTTTACTTTTCCAACTTCCGTTAAATGTAAACATGTTTTAGGTAGAATGTCATTTTCACTCTGCAGCGTGCGCTGATATGAAACTTTCTGGCAGATTAAAACTGTGTGCCGGACCGACACTCGAACTCGGGACCTTTGCCTTTAGAAGGTAGGCGACGAGATACTGGCAGAAGTAAAGCTGTGAGGACGGGGCGCGAGTCGTGCTTGGGTAGCTCATATGGTAGAGCACTTGCCCGCGAAAGGCAAAGGTCCCGAGTTCAAGTCTCGGTCCGGCACGCAGTTTTAATCTGCCAGAAAGTCTCATGTTTTATGTAATATATATTCTGAGAAAATCACGCCTGAAATAGTTTTCGTCTGTGGTTTTTATTACCTCAATTTATTCTACATTTCTGGATTCTGTAGGACCCTCTTTACGTTAATCTTTATTAATAGCTTGTCACCCACAATTAGATGACGATACTGTGAGTCTGGTTGCCGAGTTCAGTAATCACTTTACCACTATGCGTAATTTTGTGGCGTGAGATTTTTCGCTACTATATTTTGCTCTTAATTTCGTAATACCCTTTCTGAACAAAATTAAATTTATAGATAAAGTGATTTTTTAGTTCACCAACCAAAAACGTAATAAATTAAAACGTCGTGCTTCATGCTGAAGTTCAATTACATGTCCAGTGAGTATTTAGTAAACGGTAAAGTCTTTCCGTTCCATTATTCTGTGGTGCTGTATGCGAAGTAAAGTCTGAAAATGTTTGAAATCATATTTAAAGTTGATTGAAAGTTACTGAGCAGTCTCATACTCAATAACTGGATAGGTACAGTCTCGGCAAATTGGCTCTCAATGTTTATGTTAAGCAAAAGCTGGTTTTTCATGCATCTCAACGTTTACGACGTCATATCCCCGGAATTATGTGTCGCTAAGTGATACAATTTTGCAAGTGCATTCAATAGTTTATGCGGATACTATCTGCAAAATGCGTTGAAAATAAGGTTGTAGCAAAGAATTAATTTATTGAAGTGTAATGCCTGATGCTGAACATTTATTGCACTAACAACGAAAATGTAGTAAATGAAATGTATTTCCTTTCATCATTTTGTGTGAAAAAAAGATTCGTAAATGATTGAAATTACGTATAATGTTTATTGTAAGTCGCTAAGTGCTCTCATTCACAAATCCTGGATATATATACAGTACGGGTAATTTGTGTGCTGTGAGTTACGTTGCCTTAAGACATAGAAGAAGTTTCTAACTGTATAACTTGACCGATAGTACACATGCTGCGAGACAATTCTGCTACCATCACCGTATCCATTGTGCAGTGCTCATGAGAATAAGGTAAGCTGACAGGCACATGCCTCAGTCATCTTTACCCCTCCATGAATACAAGAATGGAATAGGACATAAAATGCCCTCTGCTACACGCCGCACAGGCCATTGCGGAGCATATATGTAGATGAAGAGGTAACTGATAGTGAAAGAAATGATTCGAAACGCAATTGTGAAAAGGAAATACGAGTTGAAGTGAAAAACTAGATAGAAGGCTCGGTTGAAGAGTGGCGGTATATTACCTCACCAGGAGCTATAGGAGTTGATGCCAGTAACGAGGCGAGGTAGTGAGTGAGTGAGAAATCAGAAAATCAATTAGGCTCACCGACACTACTTTCCTGACGATCGCTGTTTATCGGCTCCGGCGCACGGTTTTAATTTAAAGCAGGCTTTTAATTTACAGCTCTCCCCCTTTCTTCCCCCCTCCCCCTCTCTTGGCCACTGTGCGAGGTCCAAGCCGGCCCGTATGCTCGGAGGGTCGTATTGTACTTCGCGCGACAAGAATAATAAAGTTGGCAACAGGCTCGGCCGGCGTCCATTCACTCCGGGTACTTCTGCTGCGAGAGGTAATAAAGAGCAGCGGAAAAAGGCATTCTTCAATTAGGAAACCGGCCTGCTTATCTGATGCATCTGTCATGTTTTACATTTGTATTACACCAGCCGCCTCGCGCACTGAGTTATACGGCTGCGCGCGCGCTCGGCTACCAATGCGCATCTATTGCCGGCGTTAGTTATTCAAATACAACACGCCATCTTTACGTTACGAGTCCGGCCGGCGCGTATTACGTCTCGAGGGCGTGCTTAACCCTGCCGCATCAAACGAAAGCCACCGTGGCGTCATCCCGCCATTGTTAATGTACTGGCTACTGGCTCTCGCGATGCTGCACACAATGTGTCCCTATTGTCTGTTAATTACCTGAGCGAACTCTGTTTGCAGTACCTGGAACGCGGTCTGTTACAAATGGACTGGCTACGCGCTATCGGATACGTCACCAACCTGCGCGTCGTACGAACAGGTCATTCACGTCAATGCCGCGGTCTATGTGCGGTACAATTTATTTATAGTATCTGACCAATTGGATTGGAGTACCACTTGTGGAATTGACAGCTTGACGTCACGACAGGCTGACCCACAATTATAAAAGAAAGCTGGCAGTACTGCAGCCCCGCGGGATTAGCCGAGCGGTCTCTGGCGCTGCAGTCATGGACTGTGCGGCTGGTCCCGGCGGAGGTTCAAGTCTTCCCTCGGGTATGTGTGTGTGTCTAAGCTTAGGGACTTTTTTTTTTTTGTTTGTTGCAGCACTGCGTTCTCATAATAGAGGCAGTAACAACAGAGTGATTAGGGTAGATGAGATGAGCGATTTAGAACGTAGACAAGTCACTAGACGTAACCTGTATAACAAGTCCATCAGGGATGTTTCAAACCTTCTAAAGCTGCCAAAGGTGACTGTGTGTGGTGTTACTAAGAAGTGGAAATGAGAGGGAACAACTTAGCCAAACCAAGATAAGGCAGGTCTCTCATAGACAAGAACTGTCGAGCATCGCACAGGGTTGTTGTAAAGAATCGCATGAAATCTGCGGAGGAAATCACTCGCGAGTTCCATAACACTACCAGCAGTCCAGCTAGAACAGTGACTGCGCATAGGGAGGTAAAGAGAATGCGGTAAAATATTCGAGCCGCTAGTTATACGCCACACATACTGTTAAGCGACTCTTGAAGTGGGGTAAATAGCGACGACACTGGATAACTGGAAACGAGAGATTTTGTGCGATGGATCACGCTAGAGTGAGAGGGAAGGGTTTGGATTAGACGAATCTTTCGACAACGTCATCTGCCATCATGAGTAGTGTCAACAGTGAAGTGCAGAGGAAGTGGTATATGTGTATGGGAGTGTTTTCCTTCGTTGGGGTCTAGTCCCCTTACTGCTCGTAAAAAAACTAAATGCGAAAGGATGTGTAATAGTTTTCCAGCTGTGTGTATCGCGTGCAGTAGAGGAACAGTTCAGAGACAATTGTGTTTCAGCATGACAATGCACCATGTCATGAAATGAGGCAATAGTTTGTGGGCTGCAACATTTTTGAAATGGATTGGCCTGCCCAATGGAACACATTTGGAATGAATTGAAACGTCGACTTCTCTCCAGTCTCCACTGCCCAATTTTGTTATTTCGCGTCATGAGGAAGAAAGGTGCGCCATTCCCCGGCAGACATGTAAACACCTGTTTTGAAAGTATCCGCAGCAGTGTTGAAGCTGTCAGACAGACGAAGGCTGGGCACACCCCAGTTACTGGCCACTGACAGGTGTCCTCATACTTTTGATTAGATAGTGCATCTCTCGCGTGGAGGAAGCTTGCTTAGGTAAATATTCGTACTTACCATTTAACTGGAATTAAATGTAGCACGAGCAGGTGATTTGTGGGTCCGCAGTATGTACTCAGGTGCACTTCGGATTCTTGTCCTTTATTCTGTGGCATCGAAGCGTCTTCCTTCACAAAGTAACCATCCCATCACCAGCACTAAGTTTTTGAACCTGCACCAGGAAAAGAAGTTGGCAGAAGGGCCGTTAAATGGTGATCAAATTTGACTCGTCGTTCACATCGGACCCTTTCCTTCCTTCTCTTTAGTCATGGCGTTGACTTCTTCCCACTCTCATTAACTCAGTCTCTTACCAACCACCCTCCCTCACTACATGTCCCCAGATTCCACCTCCGACACTCTGAGCTTAGAGCTCTGACACTCTGGGCTAACGCCTTAGGCCTCTTCTGACTGGCCAACTGCTGTCTACAGTCCAGTAGAGGGATCTTGGGACATGTAATCAGCATCTCATCAGTCCCTCCAGCCCTTATTGCCGTAAGATGAAAATCTTGATGCCACTGTTCCTTTATTCCGCATTTGGCGTCACAAGTCGGAATGGTCCTCTTTCCAGACCTGCTGACCTCCCTAGCTCAGCAACAATCTGGGGAAATGCCAGTCGTCGAGCCCAGATCTTCCAGCAGCGAGAGCAGCCACGCTATTGAGAAGATCGTCTTCAGTATGCCCACCTACCAAATTCATTGGCACCCCACATCACCACCACCACTTAACCCTCCTATACCCAACTTAGCTGCCTGGTGCAGGTTCCAAAATTCAGATCTGATGTCGGCATGGTTCGTTTGAGACAAACACTGGATATTTCCTTCTCCATCCTTCCCCAGCCCGAGCTCTTGCTCGTGCCGTGATGACCTCGTCATCGACGGTGCGTTAGGCCGCGATCCTCCCAGAACGCCGAGCGCTCGGGATGAGGAGGGCTCGCCACGCCCAACGGCAGGATGTGGTGACGTCACGCGTGGGGCCACGCCCCCGCCTCCGCGCGTCGTGACGGCCGCAGCCGCCGCCGCCGTCGCCGACATCCGCCTCGCCCCCGGCGCCGCTCTCATATTTATTTATTTATTTATTTATGTATTTATTTATTCGGTATTGGCCCCCGCCCGCGGGCGCCCGCCATGCTAATGAGTGACGCCCCGGCTGCGCTATAAACCTTTATCGCGCATTGTCCCGGGCGAAACGCTGCCGCCGCCGACGCCTGCGTCGCCCTCGGCGCTGCCTACCTGCAGTGGCACACCGCTTAGCCACGCCTGACGATTGCCAAGACGCCGCTCCGATAAAACAAGTATGGGCCACCCTCTCGCTGACGGGGCTCAGTTTAAAACATAACAAGAGTCAGCATCCAGAATGATATTCTCAATGGCCAGTTGTCTTCATAATCCTATATAGTATTTGGTATACCACAGGGAACCGTGTTGGGACCAGTTTTGTTTACAACGAAAACTCTACAGATAACAGACCACACTAAAAATCACTGTTTTAGAGATACAGAACAAATGTTAACGAAAGTCATCATGTAGAATAATATTTTCGATAGCCACTTCCTTCCAGGAGCGCATATAATGTCAGATATACCATAAGGAATCGTATTCGGACCGATTTTGTTCCCTGTCAAAAATATACAGGTGATACACAATGACTATTTTAGAGAAACGAAACCAGTGTTATCGAGACTCAACAGCAAGAAAAACAATCTAGAGGCCTTTTCCTCTCAATAACTACAAATAATATCAGATGTACCACAAGGATTCGTGCTGGGACCAATTTTGTTCACTGTGAAAAGCGTACAGGTTACAGACTACAATAGAATTACGTCAGCAATACCAAACACTACTGGAAATGGATGTATCAAGCCCCACAAGGACTGGAATGAGTAACTCCTGTGGATAACCTGTTAGTAATTTGCTTTAATCGTCTTTGGTTGTGCTGGTTTGTAGAGCGATATACAATCGTTTCTGAGGTCGCTTTTCACAGCATTCCCTGCGTCAGAACCTTGCAGAGATGTTTTTAGTGCAGCTAGTGGTTGGAAAGACACACATGTACAGGGAAGGGCCTACCTATAAAGGCCATGAAAATGGAAAACTTGTGTCACGGTCGGTAAGAGCGTTCGAGAGTCTGAATTGTGCGGTTCTCGCTAAAGAACTCATTGCATCGCAGAATTTGAGTAGCTGAGATCTGAGAGCTTGACGCGGATTTATCAATAACCTCCCCTCGACATCTATGTAAAATGCGCTTCCTGAGGATACAGAGTGGAGAACGCGGTTGCATCAATAAATTAATCAGCCATGTTCTACAGTGTGGAACTTGATGTATTCTATCATCCCCACTATGAGGTTTTGGTAAATTGTACAGAAAAGTGCCGTTCTAACAGCTCACTCCTTACGTTTAAGAACTGAGTTTCGTCCCGTCTAGCCGGCCGCTGTGACCGAGCAGTTCTAGGCGCTTGAGTCTGGAACCACGCTGCTTGCTACAGTAGCAGCTTCGAATCCTGCCTCGGCCATGGATGTATGTGATGTCCTTACGTTAGTTAAGTTCAAGTAGTTCTAAGTTCTAGGGGACTGATGACCTCAGATGTTAAGTACCATAGTGCTCAGAGCCTTTTTTTTATTTTTGGTTCTTCATACAGCCCGAACACCTGACTTTCTACTTCTACATCTACATGGTAAATCTGCAATTCACACTTAAGTGCCTGGCAGAGCGTTCATCGAACCATTTTCATACTACTTTTCCACGATTCCACTCTTGAACGGCTCGTGGGAAAAAACACCTACATCTTTCCGTTCGAGCTCTGATTGCTGTTATTTTATTATTATGATCATTTCTCCCCATGTCGATGGGTGTCAACAAAATATTTTCACATTGGGAACAGAAAGTTGGTGATTGAAATTTCGTAAATAGATCTCGCTCCAAAGAAAACCGCCTTTTTTTGCGTGACTGCTACCCCAACTCGCGTATCATATCAGTACTACTGTCACACCTGTGGCGCGATAACACGAAACGAGCTGCCCTTCTTCGCACTTTTTCGATGTCCTCCGTCAATCCTACCTGTTAAGGATGCCATACCGCGCAGCAATATTCCAGCAGAGGACGGACAAGTGTAATGTAGGCTGTCTCTTTAGTGGGTTTGTCGCATCTTCTAAGTGTTCTGCAAATAAAGCGCAGTCTTTGTTTCGCCTTCTCCTTCAATCCCGTCCCCAGCCATCCTGATTTAGGTTTTCCGTGATTTCCCTAAATGGTTTCAGGCAAATGCTGGGATGGTTCCTTTCAAAGGGCACGGCCGATTTCCTTCCCAATCCTTCCCTAACCCGAGCTTTCATTCCGTCTCTAATGACCTCGTTGTCGACGGGACGTTAAACACTAATCACCACCATCGCCTTCCCCACAATATTATCTATCTAGTCTCTCCAATTTAAGTGGCTCGTAATTGTAATTCTTAGGTATTTAGTCCAATTGACAGCCGTTAGATTTGTGCGATTTATCTTATACCCAAAATGTATCGGATTTCTTTTAGTACCCATGTGGATGACCTCGCACTTTTCTTTGTTTAGCGCTAGTTGTCACTTTTCGCACCATACAGAAATTCTCCCTAGATAATTTTGTAATTGGAATTGACCGTCTGATTTTACTAGACGGTAAATTACAGCGTCATCGGCAAACAATCTAAGGGGACTGCTCAGATTATCACTTAGATCATTTACATAAATCAGGAACAGCAGAGGGCCTCTGACACTACCTTGCGGAACGCCAGGTATCACTACTGTTCTACTCGATGATTTACCGTCTACGAACTGTGACCTCTCTGAGAGGAAATCATGGACCCAGTCACACAACTGAGGCGATACTCCATATGCACGCAATTTCATTAATAGTCGCTTGTGAGGAACGATATCAAAAGCCTTCTGGAAATCTAGGGATATGGAATCGATCTGAGATCCCTTGTCGACAGCACTCATTACTTCTTGGGAAGAATGGACTGCCATTCCCCTATATATACGCAGATAATTCACCGAAAACGTCACTAGGAAATTCAAGCAGTGATATAGGCAAAGGGTGGGCCCTGTATTAATGTCCACTGATAGTTGTCAGAAAACTTCATAGCAATTAGGGTACAACTGCTACTTTGTTGCGTTTCTGATGGTTTCATGTGTTCTGGCTGTATGCGGGTACTGTAATGATGGTGATTAATCGATATCGCTAGTGATAACAAAGGGCATGCCAACAGTAGCGTGTCTGCATTTCATGGAGTAAACATAATATTATTCGCCGTATGCCGGACAGTGGCAGATGCTACGGTAGTGGCTGCTGTATGGCGCTCTTCTGAGAGAAACGCCCCTGTCAGAGCGTGTAAACGTAGCGTTGCACTGGTCATGCCTTACCGCAGCGCGGCGACTGAATGGATTATTTCGAGCCGCAAAGTCGAGTGCTTAGTGTCGGCGCTGCCGCAGGCTCGCAGGCAAACACAATTGCTGGCGCGGTGGGATCGGTCAGGTGGCAGGGACTGGGGGGGGGGGGGGAGGGGGGGGGGTGCTACGTATTGTTATGTGTCGCCGCACAGCGTGCGTTACGGCGCGTGGGATCGCGCGAGATTACCGCCCGACGCTAAGAGCTTCAATTACCAACCGCGCGGACGCTATCTGCGCCCGTAAAGCCGTCGCCGGCACGTTGGCAGCCCTGATCGCGTGCAGCGCAGATAGCAGACGTCGCTACCACCGGTCCCCCAGCCTCCAGATGGCACTGCCTGTCAACGGCGCACAACGTATGTCTCTTTCTGACTTGCTCGCTCGTGGTAACTAGCTGGAGGGAATCCTTGGAAATTGAGCTCAGAGGCTGCTACGGGAATCCTGGGTGTCTGTTGGGCTGCACTGACTGGTATGTGCAAAGTTTGCGCTATTCTCTAGGTCATTTGTTCGAATGGCCATTAGGTAGAGCCGAGGGAGGTAATGTAGTTTGAACCCCTGTCCTCTCCAGAACTATGCTGTAGTATTAATATCATCTCGATTCCAAAAGCTTAAATCACTTTGTGCAACATAATCACCAATGAATGAGCAAATAATTTCGTGTTTCCCACAAGGAACGATACTTGGGCCACATGTAAGCTACTGTACGCCTGTTGAAGCGCAGAAGAGCCGCAACACGACGTGGCGTGGACTCGACTAATGTCTGAAGTAGTGCTCGAGGGAATTCCTTCCATTAATCCTACAGTACTGTCTACAAATCCGGAAGAGTACAAGGGGGTGGACATCTCATCTGCGCAGCACGTTCCAGGACATTCGGGCTGACATTTCATATGCTAAATAACGTTCATGTGTGGGGAATCTGGTGGTCAGCTGAAGTATTTAAACTCAGAACAGTGATCCTGAAACCACACTGTAGCAATTCTGGACGTGTAGGGTGTCGCAATGTCCTGCTGAAATTTCCTAAGTCAGTCGGAATGCACAATGGACATGAATGGATGCAGGTGATCAGACAAGATGCTTACGTACGTGCCACCTGTCAGAACTGTCCCACATCACTCAAATTGCGCACGCCCAGCACCATTACAGTGTCACCACCTGCTTGAACAGTCCAACGCTAACATGCAGGGTCCATGGATTCATGAGGTTTTCTTCATACCCGTACACGTCCGTCCGCTCGATACAATTTGAAACGAGACTGGTCTGACCAGGCAACGTGTTTCTACTCATTAACAGTCCAATGTCGGTGTTAACAGCGCAGGCGAGGCGTATAACGTTGTGTCGTGCAATCAAGGTTATACCATTGGGCCTTCGGCTCCAAAAGGTGATGTTTCGTTAAATGGTTAGCATGCTGACACTTGGTGAAGGCACAACACCGAAATCTGCACATTTTGCCGAAGGGTTGCACTTCCGTCACCATGAACTATTCTCTTCGGTCACCGTTGGTCCCATTCTTGCAGGATCTTTTTCCTGCCGCAGCGATGTCGGAGATTTGATGTTTTACCGGATTCCTGATATTCACGGTACACTTGTGAAATGGTCGTAGGGGAAAATCCCGACTTCATCGCCACTTCGCAGATGCTGTATCCCGTAGCTCATGCGTCGATTACAGCACCTCGTTCAACCTCTCTGAAATCTGGATAACCTACCATTGCAGCAGCAGTAAGCGATCTAACTGCACCAGACACTTGTCTTATATCGGCGTTGTCGACCGTAGCGCCAGTTTTCATACGTGTATTTGAATACGCATGCCTGTACCGATTTCTTCAGTGTATAATGCTGTATTACGGGACTGTTTCTCCTAGAACTATAGGAATGTCAGTGAGTGGGACGGATGTGCCCGGGAAGCGCTGGAAGCTGCGGAGAGTCTGGCGGGCAGGACCTCCCTCGCCAGAAGTCCCGTTTAGACGCCGAGATTTACGGCGCGGGGGTGGTCCCTCCCACCGCCGGCTTGTTGCGTCCTGCGCGCGGCATGTATTTTTAATTTCCCCGCAGCGGGCGTCGGTAATCCAATACGGCGGCTCCTCCGGCGACGCCTGCCTCCAGCGCGTCCTTGCGGCGCCCGACAGAGACGGATGGAGCAGGGGTCCGCGGAATGCGCCCCGAGGAACACCGTCCCCTGCTGGCGTGTGTGCGCGCGCGTGTCTGGTCTCAAACGAACCAGCGGCAGCCGATGAAGTACCTCCACACCTGCTACAAGTAGAGGCCGGCTTACGAGTTAGGTGGTTAGTTCAACTGCTAACCGAAAATCAGTGACACGGTGGACTTACCATAAGGTATCAAGAACAGTAGCAACAACGGGTCACCAACAGGAAGGCTGGAAAATCGGGGTGTCATTTCGCTCTTGTGCAGGATGCGCAGAGGTGATAAGTCATGGGATCATACCATGCAGTATCTTGTCGGACCCCCTTTTGCCCGGCGCAGTGCAGAAACTCGACGTGTAATGGACTGAAGAAGTCGTTGGAGGTCCCCTGGAGAAATATTCAGCGACGGTGCCTCTACAGCCGTCCACAACTGCACAAGTGTCACCGGTGCAGGATTTTGAGCACCAGCTGATCTCGTGATTATGCCCCAAATTTGTTCGATGGCAATCAAGCTGGGCGATCTGGCTGCCAAATTGTGTAGAATATTCTTCAAACCAATCGCGAAGGATCGTGGCCCGTTACATGGCGCGTTGCCATCTATAAAAATTCTATCGTTTTTGAGGAACAGCAAGTCCATGAAGGGCTGCAAATGGTCTCCAACTAGCCGAAGGTAACCATTTCCAGCCAGTGGTCGCTCTGTTCCATGTAAACACAGTTCACCACCACTATCGTATCACCAGTAGCCTGCATACTGACATCTTGGGTCCAAGGCTTAGTGGGATCTGCAGAACCAGAAGGCTATAAGCTAACCAAGTGCGCTGTACACTGCCTATCTTTGTAAATTGAAAAGAGTGATTTTTAATGAAGAAAGCCTGAGGAATGCGTGTGTCCAAGCGAATGAGAAGCTTTAATTTTGATGGGCCTGCCCCCTTTCGTACAGAGCAGCTGACAATATTATAACGCGGGATTAGCCGAGCGGTTTGCGGCGTAGAGTCATGGACTCTGCAGCTGGTCCCGGTTGAGGTTCGAGTCCTCCCTCCGGTATGTGTGTGTGTGTGTGTGTGTGTGTGTGTGTGTGTGTGTGTCCGTCCTTAGGATAATTTAGGTTAAGTACTGTGTACGCTTAGGGACTGATGACCTTAGCAGTTGTGCCGTAAGGTTGCACACACATTTGAACATTTTTTGGCCATATAGGGAATACCCAGGTCACATACACTTCCAGCTCTGACGAACATACCCAATACAAAGGGTACGTAGCGTAGCGAGGTAGAGTCAGCGAACATTTCATTTTTAACAAACGTTGTTGCCAGTGACGTGATGTTCACCCCTTCGCGTTTGATGTCAAGTCTGCGAAACATCCTTTATGATGATTACGGTCAGCCCGCATCTCGTGGTCGTGCGGTAGTGTTCTCGCTTCCCTAGCCCGGGTTCCCGGGTTCGATTCCCGGCGGGGTCAGGGATTTTCTCTGCCTCGTGATGGCTGGGTGTTGTGTGGTGTCCTAAGGTTAGTTAGGTTTAAGTAGCTCTAAGTTCTAGGGGACTGATGGCCATAGATGTTAAGTCCCATGGTGCTCAGAGCCTTTTTTCTTTTTGGTTACGGTCAACACTTGCATTGGTGACTAAAATGAAATTTAAAAACACAGTACAATACAGGAAAACAGTTACATACTCATACGCCATGTCACATAGTTTCTTAGGATTTAGTGCCCTCGCGTTACTTTTTCGTCTGCAGAGAGGCACATCGGAAGCACAATGCTGCACATCAGGGAAGTTATATTCGAAAAAACAGATGAAATGGGAAAGGAAACTGAGGGAGAGGTATTCGAAACAGTAGGTATTATCGGTCTCAGTGGAAACGTATAAGACAAAAGCGAGAAAAGAACTCTGATGGATTGCGAGCTGCAGAAATATTTTAAACTCGAAGTGCAGAAAGTGTGAATCGGAGAAGTATTAGAAGAATTTGCGACGGAATGTCTGTTCGGGAAAATTCGAGTTTCTGACACCTGGACAGACCGACGCCTGTGCTGAGATGGAGTGTGTTGCCATTTCTGCTTAATCCAAGATACTCCAGGCATCCTTTTACCGCTTTCTTTAAGGGTGTCTGTACGCTACCTGCAAAAAGACACTTACCTCAGTAACAGACTCAGGAAGTGTCACTCTGCAAAAATGTCCCTTCACCAGAAAACTCTGTGAGAAGCAAGGACAAGTTGGCGAAACTTTTGCTGTAATTGGTGCTGGAAGTAGTAGTATAGAGGACAGGTGTATGGGCAGGCAAGGAGTGCAATATATAAAACTAACTAGGTAATTTGCAACTAAAAGAGATGCTTAGGGGGTCATGATTAAAAGTGAGACAAATATTGAGATGTATGAGAGAGATTATTGAAGATGGAGAGTATGTAGTGCTTTGAGAGGAGAGATTGTTGAAGATGAAGATTATTATGTAGTACGTTAAGAGGCGGAAAGATGGAAAAAGGAAAGACCCAAGTGGACTAAGATGTCAAAATATCTGGACTAAACTTGAAACTTTATGAAAACGTAGAAAAATGAAGAAATGTTTAAGCATGGAATCGCCGAAGTAGCTGAATGCTGGTAGAAGCGAAGCTTGGCTGCGCCGCAGACTCTGCGATCGCTGCCGGGTCGGCCGGGACGGAAACGGCTCTTCGTGGCGACATCCATCTCTCGGTATTTACCATCACGAGCTGCCGCTTTGCAGGCCAATCAAATGCTAATGACACCGCCTCTCGTTACCTCTTTTTTTCTGCCGTTTATTCTCCCCTAACGCGCGCCGTCGTAAACTTTTATCGCACATTGTTCTTCTCTCGCGAAGTCCTCTGTGCTGCTTAGCACTGAAATTTATGATTCCCCGTAAGTGAATCCAGCGTCTGAATATATTACGCCGTACCTCTGTCTCTGTCTCGATCTCTTTCTCTCCGACTCTACCTTTTTTTTTGTTTACTATTTTTTTTCTCTCCCTGGGTGGCCTCTTCGAATCACTCACGATCCTCTTTCACTTGCCACGAAGAATTGTGTTACCGCCGGCGGTTGACTTACGCTTATGAAACGCTAAGCCGGAGGGCACAAATAGGCTGCAGCATCGTGGTCGACCGAGTCCGCCGCTTCGTACGTCTCTATTACACGTCCGCTGGATTTATTTCCAAACTTAATAGCGGCCATAACACCGGCTGGTGAAGCAATTGTTTAATTTTATGACAGTAGAAGTAATGTTCTCTCTTTGTTTGTTGCAGACAGTATTCTGATATTTGAACCCAATTATTTAACTTTCGGGACGTTTCGATCATTCAGTACGTACCTTCAGGCTTAGCAACTGCATCCAACATGTAACGATTCTCATATATACCTGAAATGACTGAAAATGATACCTGAATGAGAATTATGGAATGCAATTAAAACGTTAAACTTCTTATGTCAGGCACATACTAATTATCAAAATAAGTTGAATAGGTCATGTTTATGCTGTGTAAACATTGATCTCTGATTTTTGTCAGTGCTGAAAAAAAAGAGGCTGATGATATTTCCACAACAAAATTACGTGCTGCCTATCGCTGATCCGAATTTCATAGCGGAATCTCTCAGCTTCATATTATAGCAAGCTCGTTGACATGCAGCTTGTTTAATATTAAGGTTCTTTTTTCTGGTTTATTGCGCTCCATCACGATTTTGTCATCTCGGAGTAACACTTGCACTCAACTACCCCTATTATTTCTTGGATGTTACCAGTCCACGGTTGACTACCAAACACAGTTATGGTGCAGACATAGATTCTTGGAAATTTCTTCCTCAAATTAAGGCCTATTCTTCCTTTTATCATCCGCAATGTGCAAGGTAGCAGAATTTCTTTACTTCGTGGTCTCCAATACTGATATCTTTCTTCACTTTTACTGAGGATACCATTGTCATAGAATATTATCGTTGATATCATTTCACTCTGATTTTTAATCCCACTTTGGAACCTTTCCTTTCTTCTCTTCATTGCTTCTTCGATTTACTGGTTGAGGAATGATTGTGTAATAGAAGTTCCGTTCGTCTACGTCTTGTTCCGCAGTGTTATTAAGTTTATCGCTAATCTGCCGGCCTTTGCGAGCGAGCGGTTCTAGGCACTTTAGTCCGGAACAGCGCGACCGCTGCTGTCGCAAGTTCAAATCCTGCCTCGGTCATGGATATGTGTGATGTGCTTAGGTTAGTTAGGTTTTAGTAGTTCCAAGTTCTAGGGGACTGATGACCTCAGCAGTTGTCCCATAGTGCTCAGAGCCATTTGAACCATTTTTTTTAGGCTGTTGAAATTTTTAAAGATATCTGCTGACGATCGGCTGTTGAAGGTTTTCTTTCTAAGAATATCTGCTGACGATCACAAACCAGCGCCACACAGCTAATTAAGAACGTTGTTTCTGCTTTTGAGCGAAGCAATTTTTTTGCTTGTTATGAGGGACACAAACTTTATCATAACATGCACCCAAAGTACCATGGTATTACCTTAGACAGGACACTTCCTTTTAAGGAGCATTTGCTACTTTCAAGAAAGCGCACTGTTTAAGTTGATCGCAAGGACTTTGGATGCATGGTATGGCGAAGTATGTACGCCTCACAACAGCCAACGACTGTTGCCGTCCGTGACATTCCCTGGTCTGGCTAGCGCTAAAGAAGTTATTATCCAAAGCCGAGATGCACAGGCAGCCAGATAATCCGAAAGATCTCCTAACTGGAATGAATTTGTCACGAGACAGACTCCCACCTTCCTCTACAACATCCTTCAGCTACCAGCTTCGGACTTACTCTAAAGATATTTCGACTAGCAGTAGAGTACCCCCCTTCAAGGTGAGTCGGTGGTTGAGTTAAAACCATCTGACAGGCTGTGGAGAATTAAACACGTTCAGGTCAAATGTCTGCAAGTATTGTGATAGTCATCGGCAAGTAAAACTCATTTTGCGGTATTTGTTTCTCACAGACCACCGTCCTCTCCGCCATGGGGTATTCTCGATCGGAGAGAGATGTTCCCCCCTCGCTGACTACCCGCCAATTTGCGAGCGACCACCTCTAATTTTTTCGAACACCTCCTCCTGCCATTTGGAGGAGCGCAGTTGCCTCCGGGAAGGGGGGGGGGGGGAGGGGGAGGGAGGGGCGTCGCAATGCGTCCCAGGCGTACGCATCTACGCAGACACGGACTCGCCCCGGGGATGGGTACTGGACGCGGGAAATGGGGTGGTTTGCGCTGCGGAGGGTGCAGCAGGGGAGATGGATTTAGTGCAGCGCAGAATGAGGGATGACCGTCCGTCAGCATTACGGCGAGCTCCAGGGGGATGCTCGGCGCTCCTGGACCGTGGAGGGGGGCGTGGCAGCGCCGGGGGCTGAATAGCTGGCGGCGCGGGGGTGGGGGAGGGGTGGCCCGCGCGGGGGATGGAGGGGAGAGGTTCCCCCACCGCCCAGGAAATTGCCAATACAGCGGGCTGCGGACGTGTCCCCGATGCGCTCTTCCGTTTTCAGAGGGGTCGCTTTGGACACGGCGATTCTCTGCCGAATATCGTCGAATTCAGTCGATAACACGTTTTTA
This sequence comes from Schistocerca gregaria, assembly GCF_023897955.1. Classification (NCBI taxonomy): domain Eukaryota; kingdom Metazoa; phylum Arthropoda; class Insecta; order Orthoptera; family Acrididae; genus Schistocerca; species Schistocerca gregaria. Next base: position 163,797,445 of record NC_064929.1, on the reverse strand, counting down.
TTTATTTATTTTTTATTTTTATGAATGGATTCAAATACATGGAAAAACTGGTAGAAGCATACCTCGGCGAAGATCAGTCTGGATCCCGCAGAAATGTTGGAACACGTGAGCCAATACTGACCCTACGACTTACCTTAGAAAATAGATTAAGGAAAGGCAAACCTACGTTTCTAGCATTTGTACAATTAGAAAAAGCTTTTGACAATGTTGACTGGAATACTCTCTTTCAAATTCTAAAGGTGGCAGCGGTAAAATGCAGGGAGCGAAAGGCTATTTACAATTTGTACAGAAACCAGATGGCAGTTATAAGAGCCGAGGGACATGAAAGGGAAGCAGTGGTTGGGAAGGGAGTGAGACAGGGTTGTAGCCTCTCCCCGATGTTATTCAATCTGTATATTGAGCAAGCAGTGAAGGAAACAAAAGAAAAATTCGGAGTAGGTGTTAAAATCCATGGAGAAGAAATAAAAACTTTGAGGTTTCGCCGATGACATTGTGATTCTGTCGGAGACAGCAAAGAACTTGAAAGAGCAGTTGAACGGAATGGATAGTATCTTGAAAGGAGGATATAAGATGAACATCTACAAAAGCAAAACGAGGATAATGGAATGTAATTGAATGAAGTCGGGTGATGCTGAGGGAATTACATTAGGAAATGAGACACTTAAAGTAGTGAAGGAGTTTTGCTGTTTGGGGAGCAAAATAACTGATGATGGTCGAATTAGAGATGATATAAAATGTAGACTAGCAATGGCAAGGAAAGCGTTTCTGAAGAAGAGAAATTTGTTAACATCGAGTATAGATTTAAGTGTCAGGAAGTCGTTTCTGAAAGTATTTGTATGGAGTGTAGCCATGTATGGAAGTGAAACATGGACGATAACTAGTTTGGACAAGAACAGAATAGAAGCTTTCGAAATGTGGTGTTACAGAAGAATGCTGAAGATTAGATGGGTAGATCAGATACCTAATGAGGAGGTACTGAATAGGATTGGGGAGAAGAGGAGATTGTGGCACAACTTGACTAGAGGAAAGGACCGGTTGGTAGGACATGTTCTGAGCCATCAAGGGATCACAAATTTAGGGGCAGCACGGAGGGTAAAAGTCGTAGAGGGAGACCAAGAGATGAATACACTAAGCAGATTCAGAAGGATGTAGGTTGCAGTAGGTACTGGGAGATGAAGAAGCTTGCACAGGATAGAGTAGCATGGAGAGCTGCATCAAACCAGTCTCAGAACTGAAGACAACAACGACATATTAAGCATCGTCAACGACTGTTAGCTGTTAAAAACGGAAACAGAAACTGTTTTTCTCTTCATTTCCTCATACGATACATCGTACCTGTGTGTGGTGTGTTGCAGTCTTAATCTTCCTCTTTCTCTTGTTTCCTCAGTCGTTCCTCCGAATGCATTAATCAGAAAGGTATTGTGTCGAAACAGGTGGCCAGTTACCACCGCTTATGTTAGACGTCAATGCAGTAACCACTCACATATGGTAGGTGGGAGCAACTAGAAATTGAGGTCATGTAAAGCTTGTCAGGGGGGACGCGGAAAACAGAGTAGTGGTTGTCGTAATGCGGGAATGGAGCGCTTTATCTGATGTCCCAGAGGGCGTGATAGTTAACTTCCGGACAAAAGATGTAAGCTTTTCCGAAATGTATTAGTTTGCAAACTGTTCGTCTGTCCGGCTTTTGAAAGGTGGTAACGTTAACCTGACTGATCTGAGTATTTACTTAAGTTTGGTTCAAATGGCTCTGAGCGCTATGGGACTTAACATCTATGGTCATCAGTCCCCTAGAACTTAGAACTACTTAAACCTAACTAATCTAAGGACATCACACAACAGCCACTCATCATGAGGCAGAGAAAATGCCTGACCCCGCCGGGAATCGAACCCGGGAACCAGGGCGTGGGAAGCGAGAACGCTACCGCACGATCACGAGCTGCGGACGTTCCAATTGTTACATATGACATACCGTAGGATATATTTCAATTCGTGTTACACAGTTACTTGTATTATCAAAATCCTCACTGCCATAAAAACGGTAGGGCATGTCGTGGATACAGTGCCAGTAAAACTTACAAGAATGCGGACATTTTAGGTACCAAAGTAATCGGAGCATAATCTATGATCTAATATTTATTACTAAGCTTCTGGAATGAAACTGGTGTATATTTTCAATATAGTCAGAACTTGAAGCCTAGGACCTGACGTTTAGGAATGCCGCAAGTGAAGCCATATTGGTTCATCTCATTCTTTTGACACTGAACTATGGCCTTCGATTATTAGGCGGCTTGCGTTCACCCCGGGTATCAACAAGGCACAGGGAAATGACGTTGCGTGGTAGATATTAAACATACCGGGCAACGCCGGGCGCTGCAGTTAATTATGCTTAAAATGGAATCGAGCTCTCGGGTCAACACCCGAAAATCCACCATTAGTTAGTGACGCCGTGAAAACCTGAGTATTTAAGGACGTGCTCAAAACACAGAATAGTTTCCTGTCTAGTGGTTACTGAATAGGCACTGAAGCTCTGTATTAATAGAGCCTCATTTCTTGTCCTAGCGTCTCTTAGCGTATGACTGTTGTTATTTAGACCACTTATCCCTTTAGAAAGAAGCTGGAATTGTGCTCGTACAATCTCGTCCCTCATTTCCTTTTTACGCAGGGGAGGGCTAGGCAGAGAAGTGTCCATTAAAAGTTGCGGCGGGTAACGATGTAATTGCGCTCCCTCGAGATAGTGGCGGTAGGCCTCTGTAATTACCTTTAAGAGCGCTTTCGCAACGCAGTGCTGTTTTATTCTGACGTCGACGCCGTAGATAACGAACGAGCGCGCCAAGGCTGTCTAGGCGAGACTGTCTGTCCGGCTTCATTATGCAAATAATCGGGGGGGGGGGGGGCATCGCCTATCCTCGTTCCCTATTGGCTGAGGGAGAGCTCGGAGATTAAAAACACTGTGCGCACATTCCTAATGACAGGCTGTCTTACCTAGCCAATTGGTGCCTATGCGTGTTCACTATCTGCTTCGTGTGTCGTGAAAATTTCTATCGGAGACGTGGAACTTTGCGCTGTTGTTTAGCTGTTTTTTTTTTTTTTTTAACTTTGCCTACATGGTGTGAAACCAGCTACGTACGTTCGGTGCCTAAGAGGTCATATCAGCTGTCGTTTTCGCGGGATCTATATTCTTCGTAATGCTCCCTTTCGTGCTCCTAGTCTGCTTAAGAGTACTAAAATAGAATCACATTATAATGCTTTATCCCCGTACACTTCATAATAACACCTTCTACAGGCCACAGTAGCACAAAAGTTAATCTTGTATTGAGCATCATCCTGTCTTGGTTTCACAAAAACAGCACACAGTCCCGAAGAAAGCTGAAATGCTGATCTGTGTCACCACCGTCAGCTCCAGTGCCACCTGGAGTACTGCAGCAGGGTATGGGACCCTGCTGGGATTGACGGAGAACATCGAAAAAGTACAGAAAGAAACAGCTCGTTTCTTACTGTTCCGGAATGAGGGAGAAATGCCTCCACCAAAGCGATCTATCAACAAATAACCAACCCTGTGAAACATAACAGTCTGTGTTTACACCAAGTAGTGAGTGTCGACAAGGTATCTCTAGTTGATTCGATATCTCGAAAAAAAATAAATTGTGTGAAATATTATGGGACTTAACTGCTAAGGTCATCAGTCGCTAAGCTTACGCATTACTTAAATTATACACACACACACACACACACCCGAGGGAGGACTCGAACCTCCCCTCCGCCGGGATCCGCCGCACAGTCCATGACTGCAGCGCCTAAGACCGCTCGGCTAATCCCGCGCGGCGATATTTCTAAATTTCCAGAAGGCTTCTCACACGTTGCCTTAAAGCTGTTGTTAATCATATAGCGCGCAGCTGTGCGAATAGTTTGGTGATTTCGTCTCGGGAAGGTCATAGTTCTCAGTACCTGACGGGAAGTAGCGTAGTGAAATCGAAGCTTTATCTGGAATTGCCCAAAGAATTGTTGTAGGCCCTCTGCTGTTCTTAAACTAATGTGAACTATTTAGGAGACAATCTTAGCTGCCCTCTTAGACAGTTCGATGGTGATAATGATTACCGTGTAGTAATGTCATAAGAAGTCCAAAACGATTTCAAAAACACGTATCTCTTAATAGGACATCGACAATTATTATACATCGTCAACGATGAAATCCGCTACCGTCGTAAAAATTAATTTATTTCCAAAAAGGAAAGCCCTAGTCGGCTTCAGGTCATGTGTCCCATCTTCAGCTGCATGTTAAAATGGGAGTCCACAAAGGATATGTAAGTGAGGTTACTATAGGTTAAAATACGTTGAAATGGTACATCCCTGCTACATGGCATGCAAGGTAGTATCCTCTTCAATCCTTTTGAGAAATGAATACTTTTTTCAACTGCAGCGGATTTTACTATTAACGATCAATAACAGTTGCGGATGTTCCGTCAAGAGAAACGTGTTTATGAAATCGTTTTGATCTTCCAATGAAGTTACTAGACGGTAAACGACAGTGTCATCTGCAATGTAAGAGGGCTGCTAATTTGTCTCCTCAGTAGTTTGTCTAGATTAAGAAAAATTCAGAGCATACAATGCTTTCTTGCAGATCTTGAAAAACGACTCCAGTTTCACTGGACGAGTTTCCGTCAATTACTGCGAACTGCAGTCTTTCTGACGAATACAATCGCACAACAGAGACAATATTCCACACGTTTGCAATCTGCTTAGAAGCCGCTTTTGACGAACGGTGTCAAAAGCCTTCTTGAAATGTGGAACTATAGAGTCAGTTTGAGATCACCTATCGGTTCCACTGTTTACTTCTTGCGAATAAAGAGTTACATTCCACAAGAACGATATCTTCCGAATCTGTCAATTGATCATTTCCTTGCAGGTATTTCGTAACAATGGACCACAGATTACCCGTTTTGAATACCTACTAGAAATCGGTATCAATTATATGAGGCGATAAGGAAACTCTATATATCCATCTTTTCTTGGATGATTGTGGTAGCACGGCTGATCAGTAGAGAATGTCAAATCAGACAGCTTTGAGTTGTCTCAATTTCTGAATGTTATTTTATTGGGTATCCAGTTTCGGCGATATATTACGCCATCTTCAGCCCTATGACCGATGTGTAGGAAGAATCCCACCATCGGTCTACTCAAAGTAGGGGACAGCATTAAATCCAGCATTCAATTCAGTCCGTAGATTTTTGAGCGTTCATCAAAATGTTTCAAGTGATCGCTGTTTCAAAAATCTACGGATACCAGTCACTGAATTCTGGCCCCGAGTTTGAGAACCTTCAGACATGTCGGTCAGGGGGCCTAAAGATGCTGTAACATGTCACTGAGACTGGTAGCCCAATAAAATAACAATTTGGAAATTCAGACGGCTGAAAGATGTTTGTTTTGGCATTCTGTAAGGAAACTCCTCGAAACTTTACAACACGACACCAGTACTAGACTGACAACTAGAGACGATTTCATCGATACGAGCAGTAGCTATGGAAGGTTCAAATGGTTCAAATGGCTCTGAGCACTATGGGACTCAACTTCTTTGGTCATCAGTCCCCTAGAACTTAGAACTACTAAAACCTAACTAACCTAAAGACATCACACACATCCATGCCCGAGGCAGGATTCGAACCTGCGACCGTAGCAGTCGAGCTATGGAAGGAATGTGATGTATGTACAGCATTGAAAAATCTTCAGGGGTGAGTTACATCCAGGGCTGTAAACACTGCAAGTGGGAGCCATCACCGCTGACACTCGCCACTGTATATCACTACAACATTCCAGCCCTCTACACTGGCAGGCTACGCTATGCCCGCACGCATTACCGAGAAGCGGCCGTAAGATGAACCTCCACATCTCCCCATCGCCGTATTAGCATTATACGCACGCCTGCCCATTTATCGGCGATCAGCTTTCCCCTCCTCCGTCCCACAGGATACAAGTTACTCGAGCAATTCCGAATAGCGCTCCCTTCTTTTGCGTAATTTTTGCGACGCGACTGGCGTCTTCAGGGAACAGGGCCCTATTCCCTCCTTATATTCCTCCCCACAGGTCCCGCCCCCGCACAGTACCGTAAATCCTGCGACGGTACTACTTCAGCCGGCGCATCCCACTACCGCCCCCTCTGCGAAAACAAAAGGAGGCGGCAAGAAGAGAGACGGAGGTCCGCTCGCGCGCGCGCAATAAAACAGGAAATTTATCCGTTTTACTTTAATTGGCTAAAACCTCTGCGGTAAAATAAAAAAAGGGAGAGGTTTGGAGGGAGGGGGTTTGGACGAGGGGTGCGGATGAATTGATGACGCAGTCCTGGGGGTTGGTGTGGGAGCGGCTGTTGGACGCGCTGACGCCGCTGTCCTGCAATGCTCCATTCTTCTTGAGTTGCTGAAGAAGTACTGGGCGAAGTGGTGGAAACGCCGATATACGAGGTGTAACGGGTAGAAGTGCAGATATATTTATATGTGATACCTTAATATCGACACACATCAGTGGGTTGGGAGTTTTTTCTCTGCATCTAGAACTCTTACCACAAACACGTCACAAACTTTACGACCTGATGTTTTCTGCATGCTTGTAACTGCACCGCTAAGTGGACTACGCCTCTGTACAGACTAGCCGTTTTGCGCCCATACTTCAACACCTGACCTGCTGACGAGGGTTCAAATGGCTCTGAGTACTATGGGACTTAACATCTGAAGTCATCAGTCCCCTAGGACTTAAAACTACTTAAATCTAACTAACCTAAGGATATCACACATATCCACGCCCGAGGCAGGATTCGAACCTGCGACCGTAGCGGTTGCGCGGTTCCAGACTGTAGCGCCTAGAACCTCTCGGCCATCCCGGCCGGCGATACACGTGTCGAATGAGTATTTATCGATGATGATGTTAAAAAATCATGAAATTTGTCGTACAAAGTAGATCGATTAACTGGTGAATGGGAAGGTAGTTCAGAGACCAGTCTATAGACCAATTAAATTAAAAAAAAAAGCTAGGCTGGTATCTAAATACACAATCCGTAAGCGATTGCATAGAGCAGTGTATTGTGTACCTGAATTACTACAGCCGTTGTCTACGTCTACGAGGGGTATTCGTAAAGTAAGGTCTACTCTACTCTATTCCAGATCTCCTGCCGCTTCACTCGTAATACTTTTAATGAGCTTACCCTAACGACATTACTAGGTATTGCGAACTCTTGAGATATCGTGGAGAATGGTATGCTAAGGTTCCGCGGATCTTCAGACATCTGTTAACTACCTGTCATTAATTATTTGTGGGGTATCGTATGTATCAGTTTATTTATGATGCTGCAGCGGTGTGTATAAATCGACGTGGATGTTAAATACACTAGCGGGTAATAGCTGAATACTGAATTTGTTATTACAAAAACGACAATGATTCAAAGCGAGTTTATTAGTTAAGTGTAACTGTTGGGAAATTTTATTGTTGCATGGAATATATTTTCGTAGTTGACAATATGAACAATCATCAGCTGTGTAATGTAAATTTGTGCCGCACCTGGGCTAGAGGCTGGATTTTCCGCTTATCGTTAGCGGTTCTAGGCGCTTCAGTCCTTAGGTTAGTTAGGTTTAAGTAGTTCTGAGTTCCAAGGGACTGATGACCTCAGATGTTAAGCCCCATAGTGCTCAGAACCATTTGAACAATTTGTCCATGCAGTGGTCCTTCGAACAATACATTTCCACATTTCCACGGTTCAATCCCGCGTCAGGCCATCCTGATTTAGGTTTTCCGTGATTACCCTAAATCGCTCCAGGCAAATGCCGGGATGGTTCCTTCCCCGTCCTTCCCTAATCCGATGAGACCGATGACCTCGCTGTCTGGTCTCCTTCCCCAAAACAATACATTTCCGAAAGGACTTTGAGTCCTAATTTTGAACAACACAGCCACTGCTGTATCGTATTCTACGGTTGCGTCGACCATGCGATGGAGAAGTTTAAATTGCGCCATTCCAAAGCGTTTAAGCGGCTTAAAAGGATCGAGAAGTTTGCAGCTAACGCTGTAATTGACCGTCGGGTCTCTTTCTCGCACACAGAGCACATACTGGTCGCTGTGTGTGTGTGTGTGTGTGTGTGTGTGTGTGTGTGTGTGTGTGTGTGGGTAGCCAGAGCCATGATGGACGCCCGCGGTGATACACACGTGGTGTAGAGCCGCCCCCGCACGTGCTTTAGGGCCTGGCGGACACGGCTCGCTAATGAGACACACGTGACGACGGCGTCGCAGTACGTCCCGCGCTGGCGTTCCACAAGCCACAATTCATGGACCGCTGTTACTTCGTCGCGCCGTGGTCCCACCTCGGTAACTCGTGGACTGCAAATAATCGCCGCTGTAGCCAAGTGACAGAAGCAAAATATAATTACCAATAATTTCTCATACAGAACATAACACTATTCTCCGTGAGAAGTGACTCTAATTTTTCGTTTCGTTATTAATTTTTCGTTTCGTTATCTTGCAAACTCTTAAATTCTAGCATCCCACAGCGTTTCCAACATAATCCACCAGAGCAATAAACGCACTGATTTTTCTGGAGTTTAAAATAGGCTTCTTTGTGTGCTGTATGATAACAAGACTTACTATATATTATACAGTCCGTGGTTTACAGGTTTCGATAGATACTGAATCTGTGCATTGTTTGCTCCATTTCTTGTAATACATATGTCGATGATGTTGGGAACGCCCGAAACTATTCCTGTGATATACCGGGTGATCAAAAAGTCAGTATAAATTTGAAAACTTTTTAAACCACGGAATAACGTAGATATAGAGTTAAAAATTGACACACATGCTTGGAATGACATGGGGTTTTATTAAAACCAAACAAAAAATTCACGAAAGACCGACAGATGGCGCTCGACAGCAAAACTGCTACCGTGACGGGTGAGAGGTACACCGATATGTTACAGAATCGCATCATCCCCAGCCTGGCTAATAAACACCTGCTGGAACGTACGATTTTTATGCAGGATGGCGCTCCACCCCATATTGCTAGACGCGTGAAAGATCTCTTGCGCGCGTCGTTTGGTGATGATCGTGTGCTCAGCCGCTTCGTTCGTCATGCTAGGCCTCCCAGGTCCCCAGACCTCAGTCCGTGCGGTTATTGGCTTTGCGGTTAGCTGAAGTCGCAAGTGTATCGTGATCGACCGACATCTCTAGGGATGCTGAAAGACAACATCCGACGCCAATGCCTCACCACATGCTTTACAGTGCTGTTCACAGCATTATTCCTCGACTACAGCTATTGTTGAGGAATGATGGTGGACCTATTGAGCATTTCCTGTAAGGAACATCATCTTTGCTTTGTCTTACTTTGTTATGCTAATTATTGCTATTGTGATCAGATGAAGCTCCATCTGTCGGACATTTTTGAACTTTTTTTTCCTAGTAAAACCCCATTTCATTCCAAGCATGTGTGTCAATTTTTACCTTTCTATCTACATTATTCCATGATTTATTCAGTTTTGAATTTATACTGACTTTTTGATCACTCGGTAGTTCGAGCATCTTGTGTAACCACCTTTCGTAGTCTGCAGAAAATTAGGAGAGGAGGTTCTGGCGGAAGTAGAGCTGTGAGGACGGGTCGTGAATCGTGCTTGGGTAGTTCAGGTGGTAGAACACTTGCCCGCGAAACGCAAACGTCCCGAGTTCGAGACTCCGTCTGGCACACAGCTTTAAAATGTCAAGAAGTTTCGTATCAGCTCACGCTGCGTTGCAGAAAGAAAATTTCATACTGTAAAGAGTAACTGTGTTCGAACGATTAATATAGACGACATACTTACAATTTTTACTATCTACAGAGTACGAAACGTGCAAAACATTCTCTTCCTGAAGCAGCTGATACTGCGCTGCGCGCGTCACACGATCGGCCGCTCCTTCGTGTCTGACCACTGTATGTGGCGCCCGCCATCCGGGGAGTACATAGCGGCAGCAGCCTGTGTTGTCTCAATCCGCCGCGCGCGGCTAGACAAGGCGCCGGGGTACGCATTGTCCGCGGCGCATTTTCGTGTCGACGCGCCGCCGGACAGAACGCAGAACCGCGGCCTCCCGAGCAAAGTGGCCCCTTGTTCCCCGAGTGCCGAGCGGCGGCAGATATGCGGCCAGCAACTCCCGGCACGCCGGCGATTGAGACGCGACCATTGTCGCGTTGCGCGCAACGCGGCTCTCCGCCCGACAAAGAGGCCGCCGTATATAAAACAGCGCGCAGCCGGCCCCATCCGTCTCCGTCCGGGCGAAACGCGCTCCCGACGAGGGAGCGCCGGCCACATGCCGAAACGTCTTTATTCGTGGCAGATGCGCGCGGCTATCTGTCTTTCCCGGCGCGCACGTCTGTGTGAACCCGGATGGCAACCGACGCAGATGTCTGTCCGACCGGAGACGTTCTTGTGACATCACAATAGCGTCAAAGAAAGGATCTCGGCCGTACTTGCGGTCAGCACACAGTGTCATGTCTGGCTACACGTGCCCTCGCTCTTCACTGTGCCCTCATATTCGCGTATCCGGTAGGGGAGCAGCAGTGGTTCTAGACAATCTGCACAGGCTACACATTTCTACGTCTGTGGTCAGTACTCACAAGGGGCCATCAGTCCTGTATATCACTCATTTGATGAGCCGTACTTACACTACTGGCCATTAAAATTGCTACACCAGGAAGAAATGCAGATGATAAACGGATATTCATTGGACAAATATATTATGCTAGAACTAACATGTGATTACATTTTCACGCAGTTTTGGTGCATAGATCCTGAGAAATCAGTACCCAGAACATCCACCGCAGGCCGTAATAACGACCTTGATACGCCCGGGCATTGAGTCAAACAGAGCTTGGATGGCGTGTACAGGTAGATTCAACACGATACCACAGTTCATCAAGAGTAGTGACTGGCGTATTGTGACGATCCAGTTGCTCGGCCACCATTGAGCAGACGTTTTCAATTGGTGAGAGATCTGGAGAATGTGCTGCCCAGGGCAGCAGTCGAACATTTTCTGTATCCACAAAGGCCCGCACAGGACCTGCAACATGCGGTCGTGCATTATCCTGCAGAAATGTAGGGTTTCGCAGGGATCGAATGAAGGGTAGAGCCACGGGTCGTAACACATCTGAAATGAAACGTCCACTGTTCAAAGTGCCGTCAATGCGAACAAGAGGTGACCGAGACTTGTAACCAATGGCACCCCATACCATCACGCCAGCTGAAATGCCAGTATGCCGATGACGAATACACGCGTCCAATATGCGTTCACCGCGATGTCGCCAAACACGGATGCCATCATCATGATGCTGTAAACAGAACCTGGATTCATCCGAAAAAAAACCGACGTTTTGCCATTCGTGCACCCAGGTTCGTCGTTGAGTACGCCATCGCAGGCGATCCTGTCTTTGATGCAGCGTCAAGGGTAACCTCAGCCATGGTCGCCGAGCTGATAGTCCATGCAGCTGCAAACGTCGTCGAAGTGTTCGTGCAGTTGATTGTTGCCTTGCAAACGTCCCCATCTGTTGACTCAGGGATCGAGACATGGCTGCACGATGCGTTACAGCCGTGCGGATAAGATGCCTGTCATCTCGACTGCTAGTCGACGGAATTCCGTCGAAACGTTGCGATAACACGAAGCCACGATTCAGCCTGAAGATGGTAAGCAGAAAACTCGTCGAAACGTTGCGAAAACACGACGCCATGACTTGGATGATAGCCCGAGTACTTTTCATCAGCTGGCAGGAAGTGGATAACGCTGTCTTAGCCCGATCTAGGCTTCTCCTTAAGTCCTCATCTCTTCAACATGCGTGAGTTATTTTCCTCCAAATCCCTTAAAAAAAATTTCCACTCCTCAATACAAACTGATGACCATTTTATTTGCAAGTGTTTATTGGGTTGGTCCACGAGGCTTGATCTCATTATTTAAATACAAATGAGGCGGCGTTTTTAGCCGGTGTCAGATTTTGATAGCTCGGAGGTGTGAGCAAGTGTGTTCCGTTTTCGGCAAACGCATCAGCGAGCTGGCTGGTAAATAAGGAGCGGAGTTATGAGGGTTGCGCCTGTTTTATCAGGCGCGCCGCGCTGTACCGGCTAAGTAAGCAAGACACTGTGCCCCACCCTCCCTCCAGACCAGACTTAAACATAATAACGGGGGGAGAGAATTCCGAGACGGCGCGATCCCGAGTCATCCGTCTCGGCGGCGGAGATACGCCGAGGAATGTGTCCCGGGGGTCCACACAGACACCGTCGTGGACGGGGGTGGGAACGAAAAAAAAAAGCAAACAAAAAAGCAGAGGAGATGCGGAGATGGCGGGCTCGTTATTTGTAAAACAGGGGGTAGGGGTGTGGGGGTGTTCTGTGCAGGGTGACGCGGCGTATGATGTCACGCGGAAAATAGGCACAGGCGCTGATAAAGACGCGCGCGGAGAAACGCAATCTCCAGATATATGGCTCGCCACGTAGCGTTTAGAGAGGAATGCGAGAGGGGGCGGCATGAATAAATTTCTCGCGGAAGATATGGTATTTCCTCGCGCTCCTAACCAATATCTAAATCGTGTTAGAGCCGGATGAAGAGCCGTTTGAGCGATTCTCGTTCGGAAGAAAGTTTCCGGCAACTTCATCCACATTTATTCACTGCCAACCACTTTGAAGTGCATGGCAGGGCGAACTTTCGGTATCATTATTGCTATTATCTTCGAGTCAGAAACACATTTCCACAGCTATCAAACATTACGTTCTGTAGTTTAATGGGTATAACTGCCGGTATTTTCATATATAGTACCTTAATATATAAACACATCTGTGTGTGTGTGTGTGTGTGTGTGTGTGTGTGTGTGTGTGTGTGTGCGTGTGTGCGTGCGTGCGTGCGGTTTCGTTTCTTTCTCTGCCTCGAATGGTCTTTCAACAAACACGTGACAAACATCAGATCTGATGTGTTTCTGCATGGTCGTACTCCACCACAAAGTGGACTATGCCTGACATAGTAGCCGGCCGCTCTGTCCGAGCAGTTCTAGGCGCTTCAGTCTGGAACAGCGCGACCGCTACGGTGGCAGGTTCGAATTATGCCTCGGGTATGGATGTGTGTGATGTCCTTAGGTTAATTAAATATCAGTAGTTCTAAGTTCTAGGGGACTGATGACCTAGATGTTAAGTCCCATAGTGCTCAGAGCCATTTGAACCTGACAGTATAGAATAACAGTTGGACGTCCAAACCCCAACACCTTACATGCCACACAGGGAAAAATTAGAGGCTTTATGTTGTCACATGTACTTGGAGGTACTTCCAACCTGAAAACAAAACAAAAAATAAATGTACAAATGCGTGTTAAATCTTATGAAACTTAACTGCTAAGGTCATCAGTCGCTAAGCTTACACTCTACTTAACGTAAATTAACCTAACACACACCCATGCCCGAGGGAGGACTTCAACCTCCGCCGGGACCAGCCGCAACCTAAAAACATTCAACATGTAATGGCTATAATTATTAATTTGGAAATAACGCATGTAATGGTGTAATGTTGTTCAGTTCACCGTCCTGAGTCAGCATAACAAAAAGTCAGCAGTTTTACGCACTCCAGCTTGTATTAAATTTGGGCAAAATTTGGCCACTTATAGTGCATTGTCCCCGGTGTGATAAAAGTCATCTGCTGCGCAGGAGTTTAAACACAGGCAAGAAGCACATGTCTAGCTTTCTGATGTTCTCCACAGTCACAGTTGACAGTCTTCTTTGTCGTACCTCGAGCTTGCCTTGTTAACCCACTCCTGGTCTCAGAGCATTCAAGGACTCCTGTGTCAGCTACCTCTTGTCATAACCAGGTGACGTAGTTTCACATACTCTCTTCCAATCAGGGGGCAGGAACTTCTTAGTTTTCCCCGGTTGTAATCTGGATATTTCATCTGTGCTTGCGATTACATCTGTTGTTCTGAAAAAACTTTTCCTCCATTTCGGTGATAGCACGTGTATTTGATGCTCATGTAACGGATGGGATACCTCTTCATCCATTTCCTTTTTCCCTTGCTCGCAGCTACTTCTCTTTGAAGGTAAGCTAGAGCTATTCCTTTCTCTTGGTAAAGGTACACGGTTGGAGTAATTTTAAAAGGGTCCTGTTACAGTTTTACATGTGTCGAAATTCATGCTTTCTTGGAAACAGATGTTTCTAGGTATTTTAGAATACCGCATTGTACCAGTTCAACCCCTGACTAGACCACCTGTAATTTCCGAGTCACTTCCAGTTTTACTTTCCGTAGTGCCATGTTTGCGTGTGAAGCCGCTCTGTTATTTTTATCCAAGATAAGATCATAGTACCTGAAATGAATCGGTCCCGACGTAAGATACTCTAAATCTATACATAATATACCGGGAGCCACTGGCGGATGGAACATATAACCAGGATTATCAGCTTTCTTTCCTCAAAGAAAAAAAAGTGTTTCTATATGCGTCTAATTAGCGCATTAGTGACATTTACACGTTGGTGGCCGTATATGATCGCACAGTTATTTTCGTTTACAGGTGGTCTAAGCGCACCGAACAAGTTTTCGTGAGAAGTACATTGCATTTCTTGCAAAGATTATCGTATCCATGACTTTTTTCAGCCGTATAGATTCTGGAGACAGAAATCATTACAGCCAACTTCTTTTATATCTACTGCTAACCGAAGGAAGAATTACATTATTGCCATGAGCGAACGTACGACACAGATGACAGAGCTATAAGACTGAAATATGGCGCTAGTATGACATTCAGCCGCAGTAATTTTGCAGAGCCCTTCTCTACCGATTTATATCCCCAATCCCACCACAGCCGCTTACACCCCTGTAATCACCTCATTTTACATAATCCAAGATGGTGTGTGGCACAACTTCTGAAATTTCGGCCCTCACCGAAAAGATTCATCCACCCTTCTCTCCTTCCAATTTCAAATTATCCATCGCAGCCGGAGGGGTCTAAAACCAAGAATCAGCTTTATATAAGGAGTGAAAGACGGCGACCGAGCGGGAACTGCAGGGGGGGAAAAAAAGATGGACTGAGACAAAAGCGACAGCGCGAATAAAAATTCTAATTAATGAAGAACAATTTTATCAGCAATTATCCAGAGAGTAGATTGCCTCTCCCTCCCGGTTCCTCCTTTCTCCCCCGCTTAATTCACCCTGCGCTCTGCGTGAGCCGATTCGCTCACGATTCCGGGACAGAGGCGCGGTGTTGGGTGGATTTGTTGCTCTCAGTGGGGGTGAGGATGGTGTGGGGGAAGGTAGGGGATAGGGGCTAAAACAAAGCATAGTCCAGGAGAGTATGGTAGGGCGGAAAAAAAGTAAAAGGAAAGAGCGGTAAATGAGGAACAGATGTGGAAGAGCGGAAGCCGGCCCCCTATCGGCGTCCATCTTAATGAGGGCGGCGCTACCTCAGTCACCGCCGCGGCCGACGAACCAATTTCCCGCCCGTGCACGAGCGGTGCTCGATGGCCGAAACGCTGCGCTGTCGGTGCTGACCGACTAGCTGTGCTGTAGCTTGTCAAGGATCGAGATATTTGCAGGTCTTTGGCGACTCGCAAAAAAATGCCTCTGAGCACTATGCGACTTAACTTCTGACGTCGTCAGTCCCCTAGACGTAGAACTACTTAAACCTAACCAACACACATCCATGCCCGAGGCAGGATTCGAATCTGCGACAGTAGCAGTCGGGCCATACCGGCCGGCCTTGTGCTCTTTGGATCCAGTTCCCCTGGACACCCAACTGCTGAAGATCCTCCTGCAGTACCTAGTGCAATCGCTTCCTTTGTCTTCCAACTGGACGAGTTCCATAACGTCATCCCGTGAGCACAGCGTAAGCCCAGCACTTTTCTGGTCTTTTGGTAATGTGACCAGCCAGTCTTATTCTCCGTGCTCTGCAAGATGTTCGACTGTTTCATGAGTTCGTACAATTTCTAATTCTTTCTACGTCTCCATGTGTTCTCGTCACGGATTGATCTAAAGACCTTTCTCATGATTTTCCTTTCAAAGACCAACAGGTTGTCCTCGTCTTCTTTGTGGTGCTCAAAATTTCTATTCTGTATAGCAATACCTGTACTATCACTGCATTGTAGGCTTTAAAGTCTGGTGTTAACAGATGTTTTGATGACAGTATCTTCTGCAGACTGAAACAATATTCATAGACAATATGTTGATTAGTTTCTTGGTTTAGTTTATTTTTCCCGTTGAACCAAGTGTCAGGGTATTTAAAATTTCCCCCTCTGTTTATGTTCCATATCCCAGTATGTAATTGTGCATTATTAGGAGCTTCTCTAGATGCTTCTGCTGCTTAAGTCTTCTCAACATTGTTCTCCAGTGTCCTCTTTAAAAAGCTGACGCTAAAAATTTTTAAAAACCAACTAATTTAGAAATAATTCCAGCGTACGTTTACGTTTTCCTCTATTCGCCGAAAGGTCACCTTACCGCATGCAATTCATTATGGATGAAGCCCTTTTTCCTACGGACAGTAGAAAAAGAAATCCGTTGAAGAAACAACTGACGCCAACAATTTAAAAAAAAGAAATAGTCCCAGCATACATCCGTGAGGTAAAAACGTTTCTGAATGTGCAGATAAACAAAGACGATACATCGCAATTCATGGACCATAGCGGTATCGTACAAAGCAATGCAAAGAAGCAAATAATATCGAATGCTGCTAGAGACTTCCAGACTATAGAAACGGCCGTCCCATAGATTGGTAGGGAAGAGCGTTTCTCAGTGGCAAGATGATCTCGTAGGTTGTGTGTTGCTTCGTGGAGAAATGTAAAATAAGGCAGTTTCATCTAAGACGAGCGTCGAATATCGCGTAGAAAACCGTTGTAGGAATGGGTAAAAAATTCAATGAAAACACAATGCAATCTAAAAATAGGATGACTTGGAAACTGTCCCTAAGAAGAAAAAAAAGTAGAGTAATCTTAACCTTTAACTGAAAAAAAAGAAACTCATTGTGAAATTGTCTGTATTTGATCAACGTATATTTTACGCAACAATGTAGATCTTTGCTTACGAGCAGAAAATTAATGTAATCAGTCAAGATGATGATACCTGACGAACTAATGCAAAACAGCACAGTCGTACCTTGGACAACAAATACTGTTATGTTAAACCTGTTGTGAGAATCTCGAAACCTTCTCAGTGCAATGTCTGCAGTCAGTCAGGTTGTGTAAAACCTGAGGGGGTAATGCAAAAGACTACTGTCGTAACTAACGGAGGACAGTAGTCTCGAAACCTAACAAAAGAGTGTCCATTTGTGTTCTATGGACCTAAGTCACTTAAAATCTTGACTCAACAGAATAAATAAAAATTGTTGCAGTTTGGATGTACAGGACAGTGTGCGTATTAAAACGCAGATCATCTGCAGCCACGTGTAATACACCACGGGCTAAAGCGAAGCAGCGGCTCAAACGGTGGCGAACGGATAGTAGGAAACAGGTAAACCTAACAAGTGCCTCCTTTCTCATAAAACGCGTGAAAATAGGAAGAAAATTGCCCCGTCCCGGATCCCTGATGCAGGGCATTTATAAACATGTGAAAGACACGTAAGGACCTTGCTATACACCGTGGACTAAGCGCTGCGTATGAAACATACTGGACTAAGGTCACGACTTACATGCACCTGTTTCGCAAAAAAAAAAAAAGGAAGGCAGAAGGTACAACTGGTCCCGACACGGATCCCTGAGGTACAATATTTGTTGATTCTCAGAGATTTTTTTGTGGAGATGCGGAGATGCGATAGCTAACAAGCTACTTATGACCCTTGTCACTGTGTCTTAATACTGCGCTCACGAGATGGTGTGAAGTACGGAACTGATGAGAATGCTTTGTCGACATTCCATCGGCTGGCGAACAATATGGTACTGTAACATTCTTCGGTCGTGTGTACGTAGATTAGCAGATGGGACTCAGTGTCTGTTCCGAAAGCATTGGAGACAACAGGACAGGAATTTCTAATGCCGTGTCACTGGTGCAGTATTCAGCTTGTCGGATGGTCCTCGTATTTCTCCACATCCTGTTCCTGTTTAGCCGTCAGACGGAACGGTTACAGGGAAACGGCGTGATCCATGAGCAGACAATATTATTTTTTTTCCGTGCGTCTGCGGCTGAGTGAAAGCTGTCACGATTCGCTCGCGTGATTGTTCTGCATTTGTTCTTTTCTTTTTCGTGTTTCCCATTCCAAATCGATGCGTACTTTAGATTAGGCCCGTTACGACTCCGGTGAAAGGAAACGGTTTTTAATTTGTTGAACGTGATTTAAGGGGCACGACTCTTGCCGGGACCCCTTCGGCGTTCTCGTTCTGACGGTCCACATCACTCCATCTCCAGACTCCAGGCGGAGGGAAAAAAGGAACGGGCTGGAGGCGGCCTCACAGAATTCACCTTCGCTCCTCCTTCTCCAGGTTGAATTATGTGTAAACCTATTTGTCTTTCAACACGGGACTGACCTTGAGTACTCTCAATCATGAAACAAAGGTTATCCTTATATAACTTCTCTTTTTTTTTTTAGCAAATATTTCCTTTTCATGGCAACCGCTAAACTTCCTGAGGCCTGAGGCTCAAAATTACCTGCCAAGTCATATTTGTGCGTCTGCTTTAAGCTATAAATTCATTCTATAAAGACAAACACTCTTTAAAACATCCGCAGAAAAGTTACAATATGAAACTTTTTTTTAACAAACAGGTACCTCAGAACACTATCATAGCCCCACTACTTTTAGCAAATATCGGAAAACACATTTTCTGAGCTGTTATAATACTTTGGACCAATATCAGTGAAATATTTGCTAAGGTGGCTTCGTAAAGATCCCCGCACTAGGCGAGATCTCTTCGTGTATGCTTGTACTGCATAGGCCACATACTGGGGTGATGTGGAGGGTATGTACATCACGTGAACCATACCAAAGCCTCGCCAGATTCTCTATATTGTTTACAAAACATCTCTGTGCTGTGATAAATCTTCTATTTCTTGTATATCTGTACTCTAAGGCCCACAGCATGGGCAGGTACCCTTACCTCTAGCACCCGTTCCAGTTCTGTTTGTAGATCCAATAAGGTGTTGCTGTGTAAGGAACTGCAATCGTTTTAGGAAGCATTGAAGTTCGCGTCCCCACTCACTCATTCAGATTTTGTTTTTATTTGGTTTCCCAAAATGGATTCAGACCTATGCCGAAGCTGTTCCCACGAAGAAAACATGATCACATACCTGTCGTATTGGAAATTGTGTCATCGACTCTCAGCTTATTTGCTTCCGCTTCGATAGTTACACTGGCAGAATTACTGCTTCTCTCTCTCTCTCTCTCTCTCTCTCTCTCTCTCTCTCTCTCTCTCTCTCTCTCTCTGTCTCTCTCTCTCTCTCTATTAACTGGAAATTCTCAAATTTCTCGTTGTGTAATGTGTATATTGTGGAGACTACTGTGTGTGGCTTGGTGGCTGACTTCTAAAATACCACACTGTCGATCCAAGGACGGCGTGTTCGATTCCCAGCTAGTCGCAAGATATGCGTCACTTATCACTGCTTTCATTCCTGGCAGTGTTTGTTAACCTGAAAAATGCCCTGTTGCACTGTGTTTCGGAACACACGTTAAATTGAAGACCCCCGTCCCCCTATAACTGCCAGGTAAATCATTTCAGTGGTCAAAAGAAGGCAACAGCTTACCACCTCCAAGTAGACATGCCTACTGACACTATGGTGTTCACACCAATCTGTGAACTGATGACTGCTTCCCAGTTAAGAGAAGGTTTTCCCTCAAACAGGCCCTTGCCTGATATCCAGCCACATCCTTGTCCATTAAGAGACTGTGCTCCAAATCTACGTACCTCGAAGTCAATGGGACTTTTTAGGGTGAAATATTCTTTTGAAATGAGCGTATTTTCTAGCAAGTTACTTGGTAAATGAAAAGAAGAAATACAAAGGCAACACTTGTGCAGTTTATTGCTCAGCAGTTTAGTGATAATTTCCCTGATGTGGACCTACAGAAACATGCAGTTACCATTATCAAAAGTTCGGTTTGAGAATGAATCACTTATGTAAATGCCATACTACGACTTCTTAGATGTGTTCTGTGTAATGTTGAAGTAAAGCCAAGTTAGCTTGCCCGCACGACTGTGCAGGAACGGCACGCGATGCTGCAAAAGGAAAACTGGCGACCATGACAGGATAGTCGTGTGTGGACACTTGGGGACTCCTGCAGCTACAGTAATACCACGCGAGTTCTGGTAAGGATTCACGACCGAGATATGGGGGAGGAGGGGGGAAAATCTAGAAGAGCAATAAAAAATTAGTAGCGCAAGTGGAAAAAAATTGAGACAAGGTATGTGAGAGAGGCAGGAGAGATAGAAACCGGCAAAGCGAGCGCGTGGAGTTTTGTTTCGCCTTTTTTCCGGCCTCTTCTCGCGGGGGAGGGGCCGGCGTTGCCTTCCTAATCTTGATGGCGGAGGCATACGCCTCAATTAGAGACTTGCGCCGCCGGGCTGGGCAGCGGAGGAGGTCAGTAAAAAGGCTGCCAGCCAAAAGGAGCAACGTGGCCGCGGAATCGCTTTAAGCCCCCAGATAGGCGAGCTGCCGGCGTGCCTGCACTTCCTTTTGTCGAAGATTATGCGCCGCAGATACGCCCCCCACCCGCACCCCGCCACACCCATTCCTCCACGGCGTCCGCAAAGTGTTTGTGTGCTCGCCAGCCGCACTGACACGTCTAGCGCGGAATGCGATGGGCGCTAGCGAGTAACCTCAAGTGCAGGAAACGTCCGTATTGCTGACATCTTAAGTTTGTTCCATTTGAATTTCTAGCAGGCGTATAACCTATAACTGACTTATT
This sequence comes from Schistocerca gregaria, assembly GCF_023897955.1. Lineage (NCBI taxonomy): Eukaryota > Metazoa > Arthropoda > Insecta > Orthoptera > Acrididae > Schistocerca > Schistocerca gregaria. Next base: position 163,776,613 of record NC_064929.1, on the reverse strand, counting down.
TTTCATATTATTACTGTATGGTGGAAACAAAAGAAAAAAATGGGGTAGGTATTAAAATCCATGGAGAAGAAATAACACATTGAGGTTCGCCGATGACACTGTAATTCTGTCAGAGACAGCAAAGGACTTGGAAGAGCAGTTGAACGGAATGGACATTGTCTTGAAAGGACGGTGTAAGATGAACATCAACAAAAGCAAAACGAGGATAATGGAATGTAGTCAAATTAAATCGGGTGATGCTGAGGGAATTAGATTAGGAAATGAGACACTGAAAGTAGTAAAGGAGTTTTGCTATTTGGGGAGCAAAATAACTGATGATGGTCGAAGTGGAGAAGATATAAAATGTGGACTGGCAATGGCAAGGAAGGCGTTTCTGAAGAAGAGAAATTTGTTAACATCAAGTATAGATTTATTTGTCAGGAAGTCGCTTCTGAAAGTATTTGCATGGAGAGTAGCCATGTATGGAAGTGAAACATGGACGAAAAATAGTTTGGACAAGAAGAGAATAGAAGCTTTCGAAATGTGGTGCTACAGAAGAATGCTGAAGATTAGATGGGTAGATCACATACCTAATGAGGAGGTACTGAATAGAATTGGGGAGGAGTATGTGGCACAAGCTGACTAGAAGAAGGGATTGCTTGGTAAGACACGTTCTGAGGCATCAAGGGATCACCAATTTAGTATTGGAGGGCAGCGTGGAGGGTAAAAATCGTAGAGGGAGACCAAGAGATGAGTACACTAAGCACATTCAGAAGGATGTAGTTTGCAGTAGGGACTGGGAGATGAATAAGCTTGCACAGGAGAGAGTAGCATGGAGAGCTGCATCAAACCAGTCTCAGGACTGAAGACTACAACAACAACAACTGTATGATATAACATACCATTCCCATGTCAATGTTTAAATCTAATAATCTAGCTACAAGAAAGGTGTGTAAGATTAATCGGCGACATCGGTGACGCGAACTGGGCTACTAAGTATTTGCTGGTCCCGGCGGAGGTTCGAGTCCTCCCTCGGGCATGTGTGTGTGTGTGTGTGTGTGTGTGTGTGTGTGTGTGTGTGTGTGTGTGTGTGTGAGAGAGAGAGAGAGAGAGAGAGAGAGAGAGAGAGAGAGAGAGAGAGAGTGGATAATTTAGGTTAAGTAGTGTGTAAGCTTAGGGACTGATGACCTTAGCAGTTAAGCCCCTTAAGATTTCACACACATTTGAACATACTAAGTATTTACTCAAAGATTAGTACTGAGCAGTGTCAAACAGCAAATGGGGTGTTTCAGGCAGATGATCTGATTTCAAAACTACATATTTGTTGATCAAGCATAATAAAAGCATGAGAGAAATTCAAAATACTAAATTTTTAAGTCTCAGCTGTGTCATTACATATGCTCAATACGTCCAGCAGCAGCAGCACGATCATCGTCTAGACGATAGCTAAATTCGTCATAAGCTGTAGACAAAGTATGTGCTTTTGCAGAAGTTGCGGGAGCTGTTATTCTGTTTTTTACTTCTTCTATATGACGAGGTAAAGGGCACTGAACATACTTTCCTTTGCATATCGCCACAAGAAAAATCGCTTCGAGTCATGTATGGCGATCTTGGGGGCTAAGAATGGAGGGCATTTTCTCGTGATTCCGTGCGCCCTTTCCAGCGATGAGGCTGAGTGTCAATGAGAAATTGGTGTACGTTGTTGTGAGTGTGCCGGCCGCGGTGGTCGTGCAGTTCTAGGCGCTGCAGTCCGGAACCGCGGGAATGCTACGGTCGCAGGTTCGAATCCTGCCTCTGGCATGGATGTGTGTGATGTGCTTAGGTTAGTTAGGTTTAAGTAGTTCTAAGTTCTAGGGGACTGATGACCTCACATGTTAAGTCCCATAGTGCTCAGAGCCATTTGAACCATTTTGTTGTGAGTGTGGCGGAGCTCCACTCTGTTGGAAAATGAAATCATCGATGGGCTCCTGAAATCGTGAAAAAAAACCACAGTCCGGCAGCATCTAAAGATAGCTCAACGCTGGATAGGGCGCATGGGACCCCGAGACATTGCCCAACACTCCTTTTCTCCAAAATCGGCAAGCGTGACCACATACCATATTTTCTTGTGAGGTACGAGAAGGGAAATGCATGCATCTGCTCTTAACCTCATGACATAGAAGAAGTGAAGAAGCGAATAACAGACGCCAAACTTCTCTAAAGGCAGATATAGAGTGTAAAGTTTATATGACGAATTTAGATGTTATGGTTGCTCCTGCTGGTGGACATGTAGAGCATTTCCAAAGGCAGAGAACTCTAATGTTTTGAGAGTCTTTCGCAAAGTATCCCATGTTTTTATCAATAAATATGGAGTTTTGAAATCCGAAATTCCAGTGAAAATGTGAAATGGGTGCGCGCGAGTACGTCCTCTGACTGACGTTAATGTGGCGACCTTTATGCGAAGACACATAGACCGAAATTTTAAGATCCTATTTTCATGTCATTCCAAGCATGTGTGTCAATTGTTCCTCCTCTGTCTACATTATTCCGTGATTTATTCAGTTTTCATATTTATACTGACTTTTCGATCAACCGGTACATAGCGCGACCAACTAAATGCAAAAGTACCATACGTCCTGTCAATATGAGACAACTCCTGACAATGACCACACAGGAAATTGATGAAACCTTGAGTTAACCAACAAATGTGATGTGGCGAGAAATCTGAGGTACACTTATTCGTGACAGAATTCCGCTTTTGCCCAGAATGGTAAACTTTATCCTTCTTCATAAGGCAACACCGTGCCGTTACTCGTGGACCTCTCGAAGAGACGGGGTAAACGACGAGCCGTCAGATGCTGGCTACCACACGCCCCTCATCACGGCTCCTCAGTAACTACCTCCCGTAAATCATTCCCCGCAGCCAGCGTTCGGGCCCGCGATCCATCAGAGCCCACGGGCGCTGGAGATACCCAGCGATGGCTCATTCCGAAAACGCACTTTCCCGACTCGTGACTGTTGTTGCTGTTGTTGGTGTTGTTGTTATTAACTGTGCGTGCGTGACCCGGCGCCTGGGCAGATAGCCCGCCGCGCGCTGCCAGTCAGTAATTGAGAGATCAACCTTGGTACGGCTCGTTACGCGAGCCACTCCTCATCTCCCATCTGGCCGCTCTCTCCCACCACCCGCGCCTCCAGTAATTACGGGCATCGGAACACGCCGTCGCATTCAAATTAAATTAATCTGGCCGGACCGATCGGCACGAGAACGACTGCGCTAACGAAGCGAAAACTGCCCCGGGGTCGATCGATACCCCGAGGATCCACCACCGCCAGTGGAGCTTCATTTTTTTAATGCTCGGTTCCGTACCTGGGGGGCTTCCTCTTTGCGGGAGCTTCACACAGGGCAAAAGATTAGTACTTCTCCAACATTACAGTAGCGGAAGGTACACGCAACGTCTTTACACAGTAGATTAAGTTCAAAACCTTACCGGACGACCCTTCAAAACCCCAAATACTTCCCTGTTGGGCTTGTTCATTCCATCCAAACATTTAAGTCTCAGTCCCAGGTAGGAAGCTACTGGTACAGCGTAATTACGCAGTAGATCAAGTCCATCGTCACTATGTGGTCCTTCAAGGATCCGAATCCTTTCTCACACGTCACTAGAGCAAGTGTAGAGGGATATCCCAGATCGCAATATACTGGGAGAGCTACAACATTGCCTACAAAATAGACCAGGTTAATCTGTACAAGATGGTCCTACAAAGTTCCAAAAGGTTAGGCGCTGGGTACTCCTGCTCAATACGTGAAGCATCTCTGGCTTAACCGCAGGTGACATTATTTCTACAGTTCCAGTATGACCCAGGAGCAGATCTCTCTACCAGGGGTTAGGTCCTTGTCTATAATTTAACATTAGCTTGGAAGTTGCTTCAATACCAGAGGAGGAGTAAGGATTTCAGGGCGTGCTCTCCCATTTCACTTATGCCACGGGATTGTGGTGATACATGTAACATGCCTGTAGGTGGAACCCAACGAAGCTTCAAAGGCGTGATACTCTGTGATAATTACAGATATGAATGAAGCAGTCAATTTCCATATTGATTAATCAAGGACAGTGAGACATGTGTGAAGGCGAAGGGCCATATCACATTTGTAAGACAGGGAAGCGTCCAAAATTTTGATGCTCTTGGAATAGCTCGAGGCGGGCAGCAGTACAGGTGTATTTTAGGCATTCTGACTTCAACGCCCTGTGGAGTCACTGACGTGAAATGACGTGTACTGCAAACGCCGTGGAACCACTCAATATCTTTGTCGTCGAGTGACGCCACAAGGTCTCATTCTCTCAAGTACTGTGGGACGAGTTTTAAGATGATTTGCTTATTCATCTCGTCCTCAGAAACCTTGTCAGCATAGAAATGAGATCTGTTTTCACTGCGAATGCGCTGCGAGAAAATTACCCGAATCCTTATTGGAGAGCATGAGTCTGACATTGCTTTTGACCTAACTAGAACATATGAATTTCTGTGGTACCAAGTACAACCCTGTAGAAGTACGTTAGTGTAAAAATGAGATACACCTCATCAACAGCTCGCACGAAAATGAGAGCACCGTAAAGTGGCAACACAGTCATTGTGAATTTGCAAGATGCACGGCATCGAATCCGATATACTCGTCTCTGCTGTCGCCCTTCCCAGTATAAAACAGCTGCTTCCTGACGTGGGTTTGGCACGTGCAGAAATGGTAATTGAACATTAGCAATCAGACCCTTTGCCCACTTACCACTGTCCGCCTGGCCACGCATTATGTGCCTTTGGGATGTCTTGCTCATTTAGCTGATACGCTGGTTGTTTTCCAGTCCATGTGCTAGTCACTCCGGATCGTCTGCAGGTCTTACCGTAGTGAGAGAACAGCAGAGTGAGGCGCACAGTGGTAACAAATCTGGAAGATGCTAGGAATACAAAGCAAATATCCTATTTGCTGACGTTGCCTGCTTGCAAATGCTGGTCCAAAATAGCTGCTCCCTATCGTGGGTTTGATACGCACCAATTGACAGTGATGTGCCGATTGGTCCAAGAATCGAACCCAGTACTCCCTAGTCACTGTCAGTCTGATCACCCATTTTGGTGTCATTTGGATGGCCTACGTTGTTCGGTAGTATGCTGATCGATTCACGAACCAGGTTCTTATTCGTTACTGCAGATCCTTAGCAGCCGCCACTACACTGGGAGGCGGAGGGAGATCTGGAAGGTGTCAGGAATGGAAGCTAGTACTCACCTTGCTGCTGTCACCTGCTCGCGTATGTATGGATGTCCCTGACGTGCATTTGCTACACTCTGGAGCTTGCCTGTGTGATTCAGGACTATAACCCGGTTCCCCCTGGTCACAGTCGGCTAGGTCACACGCGTGGCTTCCAGTGGGATTTCCTGCGCCGTCCGGCGGTATGCTGATTGGTTCCCGGCGGCGAAAATCTACGGCCCCATTGGAGGCGCGAATTAGTGCAGGCTGACGTGAGAAAGGCCGCATAATAAACTGGACCGGAACGACAACAAACACAGCCACCTGTGTGTGTGTGTGTGTGTGTGTGTGTGTGTGTGTGTGTGTGTGTGTGGTGATTTCAGTAGTGTTTGTACGGGCGCGGGTGGGAGGTGGGGGTGCGGGTGGGGTTTCTGGCAGCCCAGCCGGCGCTATCATAATTAAACACCGTTATCGACCAGCGGTATCTCGATAGGTCGGACGCCGCGGCGATAGTGCCCGCTGCGAGCTCTCGCAGTGTCCCGGCAGTGCATTATAACGCGTGCGCCCGCCGACACAATTTGTGCGGGGGCGTTATAAAACAGGCGCGGCCATCGCTCAGCCGGCTCCATTATGTGGCGCGCGTCACACAATTGTATCTAAACTCAATTACGCGCGCGCGCGAGCGCGGCCGAGCCGGCCGGGCGCTACATCAGCGCGGCGCAGCGCCGTGCGCTACGGCACAGTGCGGGCGCCGAACAATGACGCCGACCCCACCATTGTTTCCCTGGCACAGTGGCGGCCGGCCCGAGCCACCTGGCCGCGCCGGCGCCCGACAAGGCGTCTGCGACACCCGCGCGGAGCCCTGCGACGCACGCCTCACCCAGCTAAGCACCCGCTACACATTAGCACACCCTCTGGCAGAGAAGTCATGCCGAAAGTACACCTCGTTTCCCGGCTGACGAGGTTCCACAAGCTTCGATGTTGGGACCAGAGCAACCAGGTCAAACTCAGTGTACACAGAATAGCAAAAGGAACTGGTACACCTGCCTAATATCTGTAAGGCCCACGCGAGCACGCAGAAGTGCCGCAAGACTACGTGGTATGGACTCGATTAATGTCTGAAGTAGTCCTGGAGGGAACTGACGTCATGAATACCTCAGGGCTGCCCATAAATCCGGAAAAGTAGGAGTGGGTGATGATCTCCTCGGAACAGCACGTTGGAAGGCATCCCAGATATGCTCAATAATGTTAATGTCTGGGGAGTTCGGTGGGCAGCTGCAATTGCCGAAGTCCATCGGAATGCACAATGGGCATGAATGGTTCAAATGGCTCTGAGCACTATGGGACTTAAATGCATAGGTCATCAGTCCATTAGATCTTATAACTACTTAAACCCAGCTAACCTAAGGACATCAACACATCCATGCCCGAGGCAGGATTCGAACCTGCGACTGTAGCAGTCGCGCGGTTCCGGACTGAGGCACCTAGAACCGCGTGGCCGGCATGAATGGATGCAGGTGATCAGACTGGAATCTTACGTACGTGTCACCTGTCAGATCGTGTCTAGACGTATCAGGAATCAAATAGCTTGAGCAGTACTCTGCTGACCAGCAGATTCCACGGATTCATCAGGATGTCTCCACACCCGTACACGTCCATCCGCTCGATACAATTTGAAACGAAACTCTCCTGATCAGGCAACATGTTATTAGTCATCAACAGCCCAATCAATTCAAAATCTGTATATAAACAGTTGGTTACTTCTTTTGCAACGGAGTCATGCCGAAAGATAGTCACATCTCTGTGCTAACGAGGTATCTGAGAACAGGCCATAACTCGTGCCTGGATAGCTCACTCGGTAGAGCATTTTGCAGTGAAATGCAAAGATGCAGAGCTCGATTTCCGGTCTGGGGACAGTTAAAGCCTTCTAGATAGTTCGAAATCAGTGCAGTCTCTGCTGCAGAGCGAGAATCCGTTTTGGATATTCGTAAGCTCGATTTCCCTACGTCTGCGCTAGATACGTTTCATAGGGTATCAGATGTGGTACATACCTCGAAGCTTATTCCGAGAGACTTGGAGTATCAAATGTAACAGATTTCAGTTCTTTCACCTCAGAGTGTTACAAGAAATTTATGCATTCAAGATATCATAGAGGGAGGAATTCTAGACCAAAGCGTTTCGCTTATTGTATGTTCCAGATAGACACTGGAGAACACTATTCATCCCAAAAAATTCAGAAAAATCTAAGGTTCCACTAGGATGTCTAGCGGTTCTAGGCGCACAGTCCGGAACCGTGCAACTGCTACGGTCGCAGGTTCGAATCCTGCCTCGGGCACGGATGTGTGTGATGTCCTTAGGTTAGTTAGGTTTAAGTAGTTCTAAGTTCTAGGTGACTGATAACGTGAGATGTTAACTCCCATAGTGCTCAGGGCCATTTGAACCATTTGAAATCGCATGGAGTACCTAGATAATTGAGAGTGGTACAAGAAAATTTATGCACCTTAGTTATCCTAGAGGGAGGAATTCTAGACCAACGCATTACGCTTATCGTATAATGCAAACAGACACTGCAAGACTGTATTCACCCTAAAACTCCAAAGTCTAAGGTTCCACGAGGATGTATACGTGATGTGCCCTTTTCACTCGTTATCTACATAGTTTCAAATCGTGTAGAGCATGTAGATAACTAACGAGGTCATAGTCCAGGTTTGTTGTTGTTGTGGTCTTCCGTCCTGAGACTGGTTTGATGCAGCTCTCCATGCTACTCTATCCTGTGCAAGCTTCTTTCATCTCCCAGTACCTACTGCAGCCTACATTCTTCTGAATCAGCTTGGTGTATTCATCTCTTGGTCTCCCTCTACGATTTTTACCCTCTACACTGCCCTCCAGTACTAAATTAGTGATCCCTTGATGGCTCAGAACATGTCCTACCAACCGATCCCTTCTTCTAGTCAAGTTGTGCCACAAACTTCTCTTCTCCCCAATCCTATTCAATACCTCCTCATTAGTTACGTGATCTACCCAACTAATCTTCAGCATTCTTCTGTAGCACTACATTTCGAAAGCTTCTATTCTCGTCTTGTCCAAACTATTTATCGTCCATGTTTCACTTCCATACGTGGCTACTTACATTTAAAAAATCATATTGTACATGGATTTCAGGTCCTGCGAGAAATTAAGCTGCGAGGAGTGACTGGTTGCGAAAATGAGATTTCTGAAATTGCGGATAGCATCAAAACGGAGGTGTGATGCAAGGGTTTTCACAGCAGCCCGGACCCCACAGTAAAGTAAACGATCAAGAGGCGATTTCCAGCTTCTGCTCTGTGGAGCAGAATCGGTTTCGCTCGGGCCTTGCGACAGTCCGACACAGTGGCGCGTTGCCGCAAGCAACCGTGACGACAGTACCCATTCGTCGCAGGGGACTGCAAGCAACTTAATTGATTAATCCGTACACGGGCGGGCCTGCACCGCGGATAATTACACCGTTAAACGGGAAAACGGCGACGCGGGGAAAGGCCCGACGCGCAGAAACAAACCGACGGTCTTAATCTGGCGCCGATAATCGGCAGGGGGCGCCATTACCGGCGACGCGGCGCTGCACGAGCACCGCTCACGAGCACGATCACGACCGGACCGCGATAAGCGCGGGTCGTGTCCGCGGATTTGTTCACGGGGCCGCGAGAGCCAACCTCTGAACCGACCGCCATGGCGGCCGTTCCGCGCGCCATCTGGCGCCGGCCGCTCCGGGCCGTGACGTCACAACATGGCGTCCTGCGGGCACGGTTCCTCAGGGCTCCGTTCAGGCACCACTGTTATTTTTTCACGAGGTGCGTAAATAAACACAAAAAGTAAGGAAGTTTTCACTCCATTTCAAAACCTAAGAAAAAAATATGAAAGCACAAAATGCACTGAAATTGTGAGAGTAGTTAGATAGGGCTGCTGAATGATAACATTAACATTAGGACGAATTTTCTCAGTGCAGCAGAATGTGTTCTGATTTGAGGTTTCCTTGCTGATGAAAACTGTGCAACATACCGCAACTGCGACATGGATTCTTTGCCTTTGGCGATAAGTGCTCTTCAGGCTGAATTATCCTACCATGACTGACGGCCTGCCTTCGCAGCTTTCCTTGCTCCAGAATGCTGAACTTGCAGTGTGTACCAATCTTACAGCCAGAACACATCATTACCCATTATCTTCATTTGTCCATCTATTGATTAGTCAAAAAATAGTGTGTCAGTATTTCTTGTTTCACCATCAACTAATTTTTTGACTCGTTTGAGCATGATCACATTGGAAATGGCAAGAAAAAGTAAAAAAGATGTATGCATTATTGCAATAGAGCTGTTGTACGCATACAGTAATATTGTTGTTGTTGTTGTTGTTGTTGTTGTGGTAGTGGTGGTGGTGGTGGTGGTCTTCAGTTCTAAAACTGGTTTGATGCAGCTCTCCATGCTACTCTATCCTGTGCAAGCTTCTTCATCTCCCACTACCTACTGCAACCTACATCCTTCTGAATCTGCTTAGTGTATTCATCTCTTGGTGCTCCTCTACGATTTTTACCCTCCACGCTGCCCTCCAATGCTAAATTTGTGATCACTTGATGCCTCAAAACATGTCCTACCAACCGATCTCTTCTTCTGGTCAAGTTGTGCCACAAATTTCTCTTCTCTCCAATTCTGTTCAATACCTCCTTATTAGTTATCTGATCTACCCATCTAATCTTCGGCATTCATCTGTAGCACCATATTTCGAAAGCTTCTATTCTCTTCTTGTCCAAACTATTTATCGTCCACGTTTCACTTCCATACATGGCTACACTCCATACATATACTTTCAGAAACGACTTCCTGACATTTAAATCTATACTCGATGTTATCAAATTTCTCTTCTTCAGAAACGCTTTCCTTGCCATTGCTAGTCAACATTTTATATCCTCTCTACTTCGACCATCATCAGTTATTTTGCTCCCCAAATAGCCAACCTCCTTTACTACTTTAAGTGTCTCATTTCCTAATCTCATTCCCTCAGCATCACCCGACTTAATTTGACCACATTCTATTATCCTCGTTTTGCTTTTGTTGATGTTCATCTTATTCCCTCCTTTCAAGACACCGTCCATTCCTTTCAACTGCTCTTCCAAGTCCTTTGCTGCCTCTGATAGAATTACAGTGTCATCGGCGAACCTCAAAGCCTTTATTTATTCTCCAAGGATTTTCATTCCTAGGCCGAATTTTTCTTTTGTTTCTTTTACATGTGATACAACTCTTATTAAATGTTGTGTGTGTAACAGGCAGATTAGTTTACCCCTAATGCTTTATGAATTTCTGACACCATGTCCTTTTTTCTGACCAGGAACTTACATTTTTAGGTGTCTGGATCAGAGTACACTTCCTCGGGGCAGACTGAATTGATTATCCTCACTTTACAAAATTATCTTTCGCTCTTGTTGTTCCAGTCATGGCTGAAGTATTTATACGAATGGCACTTCCGCACAGAGCCATTTGTCTAGAGCCTGGAGTTACTGGTGTTAAGCCAATGTAAGCAAGAATCATGATTGTGGTGGCAGACTGATGTGTAGTTCAGCTGGAAGTCCAACTTAGGCTGGAATGTGACAGTTTGGTTGTGATTTGCCGAAGCCAACTAATACAAAAGCAGCGAACCTGGTTGTGGCGTGGGAGTGATCTGTAGCTTAGTCCGAAGTTGTGCTTAGCTTGGAATACGACTGTTTGCTTTTGAGCTGTCGGAACCTATGAATGCGGAAGAGAAAAATGGTGTCGGACTGACCACTAGTTTAGCTTCGGCCCTAGTTACCGTGGAAGTGACGGTTTCGTTGTGCGTTGGTCAAATTATCTAATGTGAAAACAAAAAAATAAACTATCTGTACTGCTTTGGACGCAGCAGAAACGTTAACACCCTCCATCTCCGGTTTAGTGTCGCTCCGCGAAACTGTCACAAAATTACAATGAAATGAATACCCTTAGAAGCTTGCAGACGTCGACATACCTAAATGGGGACAGATGAAACTATGTGCCTCCACTGGGACTCGAACCCTGGATCTCCTGCTTACATGGCAGACGCTCTATCCATGTGAGCCAAGGAGGATAGCACATCTCCAGGGAGTTACCTCTGGCACGCCTCCCGCGAAACACACATTGTCAACGTATTGTGCCGCACTACATTCGTAGTGCCCTCGCCCATTATACTCATTACTCGCGGCGCGTTGGCGATTGCCGTAAGAGTTCGGGCACTGTTTGTGCATCAGCACAGAAGAAGATGGTCAAGTGGCCGGCGAGCCTTAACTATGTATATACTAAGATGGTATCTGTTCTTTCGGACTGTCAAAAAAGTTCCTTCATGCGTGCTGTCTGCAGAGATATTTCCAGGTTTCCGACTTTTCGTGGTACTCAAGGGGTAGTTCTGCTGATCGTTGTCTCCAGTGATAATCTTTCGAAGTTGAACACTTTGCGGCGAGTCAGAAGTCCGTAGACCTCGGTTATGGTGATAGTGTGATTCTAGAGGCATGCCTCCATAGGGTAATAAAATATATGCTGCCACTTTCTTCCACTGATCTGTGTCCACCTATTTGATAAAAATTCTAAAAGTGACCGGGTTTTGTAGCCTCGTTTGCCACTGTCATTTGTCACTATCTCTTCTCATCTACCTATCGTTCCAACAGTTCATCGGCTCTATATTTTCTTATCACTGGGCGTCCCATTTACGATTTTGTGTCTATAAGCTAGATACTGTAATATCTGCAATATTCACTAGATGTTCTCATAAACGGCTGGGTTTAAGGCGCTGCAAGGCTATTTGAAAGAGACTGTGATTGTCCACTTTAATGAAACACATGCACGCACCGTGGAAGCAAGTCATGCTCTGACCTCTAGACAAAAGCAAAGGTGAAATCAATTTCGTAATTGCTGGCGGCACTGTGTTCCGCTAATTTAATAACGGGACATTAAGGGAATTACGGCCTTATCGAAGGCCAGAATCGCGTTTCCACAAGGCGGACGCGAGTGGTTTTTAGCCCCACAAACACACACACGTGACTAGCTAAAAACAATAAAAAGAAAAGGTTAAATGGTGCAAACAGTGTCCGATCAGACATTGTGCCCAAACTTCCACTACTTATCAATTTGGTGTGTGTGTGTGTGTGTGTGTGTGTGTGTGTGTGTGTGTGTGTGTGTGTGTGTGTTAATCCAGTCTCGAATGCTAGCACGCCGCTCAACTACCGAGAGTGGGGGAGTACAAACGAATAAAACAAAAGGCAAAGTACGTAATCGATGGCGGCAGTAGATTCCGACGTCACGACACCAGATTAAGGGCAGGAGATTAAAACTCCCGTCCTGCGGGGAGTGGAAAGAAATACAGAGTAGAGGGGATCAGAGGGAACATAGCGAAACGCCTTCGGCGTTCTGAGTGAGCGGTCACCGAATGCCACAAACAGATAGATACAGGACGTAAGACAGCGAGTGCGCGCCTTGCTCAATCGGCTGCTGTTGACGCCGTGACTCCTGCGTGGAGACAGCACGATTTGCTGCAAAAGTCGTGCGTGTTCTCGATTTTTCCGCTTCGTTGTTTTCCCTTTTTTTTATTCCGCCGTCTGTGAAGGTTTGAAGGCCGCCGGGAAGGAATGCCGGAATTTCTCCGTTCAGATATCCAGGCAACCACACTCGCGACGCCCCACCCGGACGTTAATTTTTTCCGCGTCTGTGGCGGCAGATTGAGTGACTGTGTGTGCGCACTCTCGTAATTGGCGAGACACGTCTCGCGCTGCTCCGGTTTCCGTTTGCTGTCGGTCTAGATGAGGGTACAGATAACATCCGCTTCTGTTGGCAACAAGTGTTCAAGGATGCAAGGATTACCATCTTCCACATCTGCATCTAGGCTGCTCTGCAGAACTAATGGAGGAGATGATGAAATCTTCTCGATTTACCAGCCCAGTCAAGGCGTCATTCTGCGGCGACGTTTCGACACGTTTTTTACTCGTCATCTTCAAGCGCATTGCCAAAGAACGACGCCACGACTCGGTTAATGATACTAGGAAACCTCGTCGAAAATGGTTCAAATGGCTCTGAGCACTATGTGACTTAACATCTGAGGTCATCAGTCCACTAGAACTTAGAACTACTTAAACCTAAGTAACTTAAGGACATCACATACAATCATGCCCGAGGCAGGATTAGAACCTGCGACCGTTGCAGCAGCGTGGTTCTGGACTGATGCGCCTAGAACTGCTCATCCACAGGAGCCGGCAAAACCTCATCGAGAATCGCCGAGAAAGACTGCATTCCGCCGGCCGTTGTGCCCGAGCGATTTTAGGCGCTTCAGTCTGGAACCGCGTGACCGCTACTGTCGCAGGTTCGAATTCTCCCAGCGCATGGATGTGTGTGATGTCCTTAGGTTAGTTAGGTTCAAGTAATTCTATGTTCTAGGGGACTGATGACCTCAGAAGTCAAGTCTCAGAGCCATTTGAACCATTTTTGAACATCTCTTGCAACGTCTGCCATCCAGTAACGAACGACAGGTGATCACGAGTTCCCCATACTAAAATACTCAAAATGAAATGAAATGATCTTATGGTACTGAAGGGCACTCCTTTTCAGTCGACGCCACACTGGACGACTTGCTTGCCGATGAGGATTAAATGATGAGGACAATACAATAGCCAGTCTACGAGCGGAGAAAATATCCGATCCTGCCGCGAATCGAATCCGGGCCCTCTGCATGGCAGTCAGACTTGCAAGGAGGCGGGCAGTACTCAGAAAGAAATTCCTGAACAACCTTCGGAATTTTGTCGGAGTTCTGATGCTGCAAGGTAGTTCGCATTGAGAGCAGATATGAAGAAAATTATGGAACTGAAGGTAATGAAATACCTGTTATTCGCCGTATGAGACTAATACCAGTGTGCCTTTAAGTGAAATAATAGTTTGCACTATTTATTGAGCCTTAAGATTCTTCCCTTTTTAGATACATCAGTTATCCGCTCCCAGTTTCAATGTCTGGTATCGCGAGGACATAGATCTCGGATTCGATGCCAGGCAGTTACAGGCGAGCGAGCGCAGACAAGCCAGGGGGCATCTACGAGCGTCAGCTACAGCGAACGCGAACAATTGAACTGCGGCCGGGACAAGGGGACGCGCAGGACTTTATCGCCCGTAAAGCCAGCCACACACACACACACACACACACACACACACACACACACACACACACGAGCGCGCGTGCTCACGTTGCTCCCTGGCCTGGACACGAGTGCGGGATGGATTGGTTGAGCAGTGCAGAGGGAGTCCGAGCGTACACACACACACACACACACACACACACACACACACACACACACACACACACAAAGTGCGTGCATGGGTGTCCAGCTACACAGTTCAATTATCGGCCGTCGTGTAGCCGGAGCCAGCACTCCGTTATACGAATGTGTGTGTGTGTGTGTGTGTGTGTGTGTGTGTGTGTGTGTGATGCCGAGAACAAATTCGGGACGACCCGCGTCATGTGGACACACACACACACACACACAAACACACACACAGAGTCACATGCGCACAATTCCAGTACAGCAGTCGGAAACAAGGAGCTGCGCATGTGGTAATAAATAATGAAATATAATACACCCCTCCCCCTCCCCAGCTCCACCCACGACTGACCGCTGGCATCAGCTCATCTCTCCGCCCCTCCCCACCATCTTCCATATCACCCCTCCTTCCGCCCCCTCCCCAGAATCCTCCCCTCCCCTTTTTGATCCTCCTGTACAAAAACAACGCCACCCTGTTTGTTGTGTTGTCGTTGGCCGATGCCATCCATTCGTACGCTACAAGAGCGGGAAATTCAGTCGCTTCTGTTTTTTTTTTTTTTATCACGATTAACTTTCCTCCGGAAATAAATACGACAGTGGAAATGGTACGTACAAGCAGAGTGTCCAAAAAAAAAGGTAATAAACAAAAAAGGAACTGCGAGCTAACAAAGTCCGGTAAAGAAACTGTAAAAATGGTAACGGCGGAACAGTGCGAAGGATATTTTATTATTATCCTGTTTTCTGGTTAGTTGTTATCTTCTATTCAGCGATTGCTTGTTGTCCCTTTCTGTAATTTTTATGTGGGTAACAGAGAGTAGGTGGCACTGCGTGTTTGCAGCGTATTTTCAAATAATAGACATCAACAAATATCTCTGTTCTTACCTTCACCCGTGGGCAGTCATTATATTAGCAAGTATTTGCAGCAAATAGTCCACTTGGATAAAATGGTATTTCTTCCACCAGGCAGAAGACAGAAAGATGTTTTAGTTCCTCCAATATTTGACTTTTTTCATCATCGACCTTTCTACCGTGGCTTTAGGTGTTTTGAATGAGTTTGCTTATGTCGAGAAATGAAAACGAGCGATCGGTTTGACTGGGTAGAAACAACATTCTAAAGTGAAGATCGCATAAATATTTCTTTATCTTCAATAACCGCTTTCGACGGACTTTGCTGTTATCTTGTGGTGTGTGACACAGTGCGCATAAATGGGATGTATCTCATAACATGAATCATGACGTAATGTTTCAGTAATTTTTTTTTATTTGGCATTGAAAGAAACGGAAAAGGAAACTACTCATTTAAATACCTTGAAAATGTTTGCTAAGAAATGTGTTCATTGTGAGGTGGAAATTCACGCCAAGTTACCATGTTAGTGGGTAAAGTGTAGCGACTTATAGAATAGTTTGTCAGTAATAAGACATTTACAATCGAAAAGCTACTTTTGTACTTGTCGATGTCCGTATATGTAGCGCTCACAGATGACTGTTACGTCATAAAAATCACAATACACAATAAAATGGAAAGGAGCACATCTGCTTACGTTAGCTTGACACGTTCAGTTAATTTCTGATCCTCCTTATGTGGCATATATGGTACAACTGCAGTCTAAGGCGGATCAACAGTTAGATGAAGTTGTCACGCTAAAACAGGTGTGCTACTCTGCGTTTTAATCATTGTAATTTTATAACGTAACAATCAAATGTGACCGCTACATATACGAACAAGGAGCTCTGCGATTATAAATGTTTTATTATTGGTAAGCCTTTGTATAGATGATATATTTTATCCAGTAACATGACAACTTGGCGTGAGGTTTTAGTTTGCAATCAACATGCTGTTTAAGAAAAAATTTCAAGATGATTAAAGATATAGTTTCTTGTTATGTCAAACAAAAACGATTTACTCAAACAAGTCATAATTTAGTATAAGAGGTTTGTCCTATCGATGTGCACTACGTTACACCCCTGAAGATGACAGCAAAGTCTGTCGAAACCGGTTGCTGAAAATAAAGAAATATTTATGCGATACGGCCTTTAGAAAGTCTTTTTATTGCGCGTTTCATAAAAATTGTCAGATTACAACAAATACACGCAATCTTAAGGCAGCGGAACCTTCTCGCGAATACATGCGTGTCTGCTTTATTCGTATCCTTACGAGGTACCACTACTTTAGCTGGGTCCCCTGAAAGGCTTCTTGGGTGTCTCGGCAGATGGTAATGGCTAAAGCAGCTCATGTTCCTGCCAGTAGTGAAACTGTATTGCGGGTAGGTATCGTGTTCGCACTCGAAGGGGCTACATGAAAGTGACATCCACACCTGTGCAGGAGGTTTGCTTTTAGAGGAACGTATAGCCTGTAAACAATGTTTACATTCGATCATCTCTAGAAAGGAGGAAAAAAGTAGGAGACATCAGTTTCTGATTAAGGTAAGTTTTCTGATACTTACGAGAATGTTCTTGGAAATTTTGGGTAGCGCCGGGTAAGGACTGGGTGAGCTGTTTAGGAAGGGCGATAGTGAAGAGCTGGTACCGGGGAGAGGTTTCCGCAGAGAGTGCGACCCGCTGAACTATTTCGGAGGCGCTTCTGGAGGAGTGGCAGCGGTGGGAGTCGGCTGGAGATGGTAATGAGCCGCGACCGGTTGCCGGCCTCCGGATTAAGACGTCATTGCCGGCCTCTGCACAGCATGGGGCAGATCGCGTGCCCCGCCGCCGGCGCACGCAACTTGCGCCGCACGCAACGCGAGCCAGGAATCCGGGAGCGGAGAGTCCCAACACGTGTGCTGCGCCCAGCCGAAGCTGCACCGAGCGAGCTCCCAGCGGCTTCGGATGCGGCTGTCTGTAGTGCTAGAAAGCTAGTGGTGCTTTCCATCCAGTAAGAGCGACGACGGGGAAAATGGTATCCTACACGTCTCTGGACTACAGCTAATATCCATCTCGTCCACAAGACAATACAGGGCGAACGTTAATAAAACCGACGAATTCCTGGATAGAAATAGACGAAAAAAGGTCGTATTAACATGTGTCCTGAAACCCATCGTCGTTACCGTAGACGGTGGGGACGAATCTCTGACCACTTCGTTTCTTGTGTGTGTATGACTGATGCAGTATGGTACGGTATTCGTGTCTGGAACGAGGCAAGGTGGTGTATTGTGTAAAGCCAAGCAGATGGAAACAGTCGAGAGTCAGCATGGCTGTACCGAAACAAGTTCTCTCACACACGCCAACCAAATCACACAACATTTTTAGCCCTTCTTGGGAGCCGATGGGCTGTGCGTGCACTAAATCTGAAAGATTGGTTTCTGTGGGATATTGAGACGAACAGTAGTACAAGCTCCAGGCAAGTGGCCCATCAACATGTTGTGAGCCGAAGTACGATTACGTCTATCCTATCCCTGTCCCCTGCAACTAGTGCAATAATTATCAACAGCGTATTTTCCTCTACCGGAAGGCTATTGTCTATGGTTTTTGCACCAGACCGAACCATTATGGGATTTCTATCGCCACTGGTCTTTACCGACAAGGCAACCTTTACCAGAACCGGCATCATCTATCTGCACATGTGTGCTACAGACACGGCACGTGGTCAGAGGAACTTTCATACGTCAGCGCCATCTAGCGTGGCAACGATGCTTTCGTGACATGTTCATAAAACCTGTATTTCCCGTCAGGAATCAGTCGCTGCAGTTTGTCGGTTTTATTAATTTTCACTCTCTTATAGATATACAAGGACGTCCCATTACGTTCATTGTTGGCGCGCTTGCCAGTATCGGAGAGCCCTGGCAGTAGTGACAGTACGTTAGGGAAAAATGAAGTTTGTGTTGGGGAGGGCGCTCAGCTTAGTTAGTTCTTGCAGTAACGCTGACCATCGTACTGCGGTGGCGTACTGGTTAGCACTTCTGCCCAGCAAGCAAGAAGACTCGGCGGGTTCGAGTCCCGGCTGCAGCACAGATTGTAATTCATTTCGTCCGCTTCGATCATTAATGTTCAGTATAGTGACAAAGCGGACGGTGCTTCATAGCACTGCCCGTGGTACCTGTTCCACTCCCAGGTGGGAGAGAAGGAGAAAGTGACTGCTGAAGTGCCCCAGTACGAACTCAAATCTCTCTTATCTTGCCAACAATACACCGTAGAGTGTGTGGCACAGGTTACAATATATGACTGCTAGTGATACCCTTTCGTACTTCGCCCGAAAATTAGGCGAAGCAAAAATGAATTATTGTACACGCCTGTACGGGGACGCTACCTTTCTTATCTTGTCCACAGGACACAGCCTGCAGCGCATGGCAGAGGGTACTTTGCACTATTGCTAGTAGTTCTTTTTAGTGTTCCAGTCGCAGATAGGAGTGACAGGGAAAATGTTGGTCTATATGGTGTTTCACAATTCACGTTACACTCTTCTAGCAGATGAAGTTCTATGTAGGAAAACATGTCCGGGAACATCATCCAACGACGCTACAGAGCGTGTATGCAGGGTGATTTACAGGCTATCACGAGGACGGATAAATATATGAGTTGCAGGGAAAAAAAATGAAAATCGGAAAGATTTCTCTTATCTCTGACAGTGTTATACATGTACTGGCACGGTTGTTGCTAAGAATGTAGGATATCTAACTTTCAGAGGTGGTAGTATGTAGCAAAACAAGAAAAAAATGTCTGCTGAACCTGAGCTCTAAAATACCGACCTTAAGAACTATGCGCATCTGTTCATTAGGGGAGAAACGTTTGACACTAGTGCAGATGAGCAAATGCACATAGCGACACAGGAATGCATTTTGGAGTCCATGTCCGCTAGACATTTTTTCTTGTATTTGTCTGTACTACGACTCCTGAAAGTTGCATATCCTACAACCATAGCAATAACAGTACCGGTATATGTATTCCACTGTCAGCGGTATCACACAGGTGTTCGCTTACAGATTTTCGACTTTTTCGCTTTCGATAGAGGGTCTTCTACCTCAAATTCATACATTTATCCTTCTCTCTCACCCCATAAAGTTTGTAACATTATCACGGAATAGACCTGTGTATACACACATTTACAGGCGCGGGCGCCTATAACTCTGACGCACCGTAGCGTCGTTCGATGACGTTTCCCGACAAGGGCTCCCCTGCCACCGCTAGATGTGTAACAAGAATTGTGGAACACCCTCTACATGCCTCTTTATGACTCTTAACTTCACTTGTCTTGGCCACCAGACACTGTACAGATCATGCCATACGGTACTTACCATTGACAGTCATTTGTGGGGGAGAGAGGGAGAATGATGTGCCTACATATACGCAGAAGAGCTCTAGACCCTTATCTGTATTTACCAGCACGTACACCCGTAAATGAGCCGTTTATTGTGTAAAATATGATATAAGAAACTACTGAACACTACTCTGTATTTCATTTTACCTAAATCAGTACGGCAAACATCGAAGTACATTGCAGCTCTACACAATGACTCTTCCGCAGTTTGTTTAATAACGACAAATGGTTAACACGATATAACACACACGTGTACTCGCGCGCTTGGGGAGCTTCACCTCGTACATCACTGTGCGAGGGGAGTCCCCAGACAGAGTGCGGGGCTTCCCCGCCTGCTCCGGTCCCCTCTTTGAGCCCCGGCGGCGGCTGCGCCAACCCCGGTCCCAACTCCACAAATCACGCCAGCTCTGCTTCTCCGCGCTGCTGGAAAGCTACCAGCGACTACAGCGCCACTTCACTCCACCCCCATCCCCGCCTCCACCCCCGCACAGTGTACGTAAGCGCACAGAGCCTCCGCAGGGCGCCTGGGCGCCTTACCCTTTGCGCCATGAGGGAGCCTCTGCCAAGATTTATTCCGCGGCTTTAATTGGTAAGAGAAGAGCGGTAGCTTCGCTGAGTCGGAGGCAGCAAAACCCTCTTCCCCTCCCCCCCCCTCCGCCCCCCACCGCCACCACCCTCCTTCAGCCCCCGTCCCTGCGCCTCCTTCCGTACCCTGTCACAGCCGAGTATACGCAGATAAATTATACCTCCTCCTCCACCCTTACTTCCGTTCTTGCACGGGTAGCACGTTCGTTGCGCTTTCGTCTCTGCACCACCGTCTTATTTACTGTATCCTATCTTTCAGCATACTTTTTACAGATCCGATAGATGTAGAATTCTTCTCCTTTCCTTGGCCTATACAAACGCCAAAACTAACTCCCGCTGCGGCCAGCTAAATTTCTAGTGCACAAAAATCGTAAATAAATTTGTGGAATTAGCTACTGTAGTCGTTGAATGTATCCTTGCCTTTCGTGTCTCCCCTCATACGAAGCAAGCAGTTGTCGAAAACCGCTTTATCAGCAGGTGAATCTACCGGGTGAACATTAATAAAACTGAGAAACAGCAGGGATGGATTCCTGACTTGAAATGGAGGAAAAATATCCTATATATTGTTGCCACAGCAGACGCCACTGACGAATGAAAGTTCCTCAGAAGATGTGCCGTGTGTTGATTACGAGTTGCCGGCTATGTGCTTGACTCAACAACATAGGGAAGAACGTTGACAATAGCTATTACACTCAGAAACTAAATCATAAGACTGGAATAATGTAAAAAATAAAGTATTTGAACACAAACCAGTCGTAATACTAGCCATAGCAGGCTGTCAATTTGACTGCTCCACTAACCAACTTTAGTGTAAAAAGATGGATTCCTTTGTACACGGAAGATAATCGTGCTGCATACTGCAGACGATCTGAACAAAACTATGATCTGAAGTCAGGTGTACACGTACAGTTAAGCGAGAAATTCCTATGGGGACGAAATTAGGAATAGGGGCGATTGTTTGGCCCCTTACCTTAGTTGTCGTGTACCATTTGAGTCTGTAGATACGCATGTTGAGAGTTCACTTGAAGCGTCTGGGTTATGTGACCTCTCCTGTTAGAGGCTGGGAAGACGGCACGTAAGGAACAAATTACTCAGTCATTTCCTCTCCTGATGAAAGGTACGGATGTGGCGAAAGCTCGCATGTTTGTGCAGAATGTACGACAGGAGGACACCGACAACATTTAATGAAAGAAATCCATCGTGAAAGTGTTGGCTGTTGCACCTTGTGGCCAAAATTGGTACTTACTTTTATTTTCAACGCATATCTATCTGCCCAGTTTCGCTGCCACAAATTAATCGCAGTCCAGCAGTTTAATGACAACCATCCAATACTTAGAAATACGAAACGGCCTTGCCGCAGTGGATAAAACGGTTCCCGGCAGATCACCGAAGTTAAGCGCTGTCGGGCGTGGCTGACATTTGGGTGGGTGACCATCTCGGCCTCCACGAGCTGTTTCCATTTTTTTGGGGTGCGCTCAGCCTCGTGATGCCAATTGAGGAGCTACTCGACCGAATAGTAGCGGCTCTGGTCAAAGAAAACCATCGTAACGCCCGGGAGAGCGGTGTGCTGACCTCATGCCCCTCCTATCTGCATCCTCAGCTGAGGATGACAAGGCGGTCGGATGCTCCCGATGGGCCACTTGTGGCCTGAAGACGGAGTGCTTTTTAATACTTGGTAATAATCATGTTGCTTTACGTTCTGCCGGAGATGAATGTCATGTTACACATTGTGGGTACTGTTAAAAGCCCTGGAGGTTTTGGTTCTGCCACAGATGGATACCACATTACATGCCGCAGGCACTTGTCAATAACCCTGGATTATAGCACAGATGAACGACACGTTATATGCCGTGGGTTAATAACGCTGCAGTTCTGGGTACCGCCACAGATGTATGTTACGTTACATGCCTCGGGAGAGAAGGAAATCGAGGGCTGACTAGAATCGTACAACGTATCTGTGGGTAGGTGGCGTAACATTTTAACGTACCCGGCCAGGGCAGCAGTATCGGAGCTTGCTGGTTCACGCCAGAGTCCGTCGGAGCGCGACCGGAGAGAAGTGGTAGGAGGCGGCGGCGGCGGTGTCAGTCGGGGGCGGCAGTATTTCGCTCAGGTGGTCCGCCCCGTATTTCTGGCGGCGGCGGGCTTAATTCTCGACCCACCCCCGGCGCCCCTTGTAATGGGATTAGCGGGGGCCGGCCCGACAATCAGTCGCGACAACCTGCAGCCGCCCCCGCCGCCCTCTCGCGGAGGCTGAATAATTACTGCGGAGGCGGTCGGCGGACGCCCCCGGCTGCCGCGTTAACAAACAGAAACAACGCGCGCGCGCGCACCGCCCCCCGCTGCCAGTACTACGTCTGTCTGGATAGAGCTAGTGGCCGCAGCGCGAGCAAAAGGCAGGACCTGCAACAGAGGTACGTGAACTGGCGTCTAATATGCTGTAGGCCCGACTGTTACATTCAGTACGTCCACACTTACACGTGCAGAGTAGTGCCAAGGGTATCCCTTTGTATCAGATAATAGGGTTCCATCCCAATCTATTCACGTATATACCGTGGGAACGATGGCTCCTTGAACTCGTATCTTCGTTTTCCCTACAGGAGCGACATGTAGGGGTTGAAACACATTGCTGCACCCGTTTCTCAGTGCTGCTGTTCGAAATTTTTTAAGGCTTTCTCAGTATAGTTGGCATCAGTCTTCGGGCGTTTGAGTTTATTCAGCATCTCGGTGACACGAATGTGTAGGTCAGACAAATCTGTGACCATTCGTGCGGTCTTTCTTTGTACATATTCAGTATCCCCTACTAGAGCTACTCCGTCTTATCAAAAGTACCCGGACACCTGTTAGACGATATCTAATGTGGAGGGTGGCCAACCTTCGTGTTTGTAAAGTTTTGAGCTCTACATGCGGTGCTTTCAATGAATTACCTGAATTTCTACGCAGGATCGGGACCCCATTATTTCTCAAGAACCGAAACCAGAGAATGTAGTAATGTTCGATTCTGAGATCTGGAGCCAAGACGACGTTCCAGCTCATCCCAACTGTGTTCCACTGGGTTCAGGAGGGAATGCTGAGCAGGCGAGTCTTTTTCAGAAATCGTACTGTCAAAAATGTTCAAATGTGTGTGAAATCTTATGGGACCTAACTTCTAAGATCATCAGTCCCTAAGCTCACACACTAGTTACCATAAATTATCGTAAGGACAAACACACACACCCATACCGAGCGAGGTGGCTCAGTGGTTAGCACACTGGACTCGCGTTCGGGAGGACGACGGTTCAATCCCGTCTCCGGCCATCCTGATTTAGGTTTTCCGTGATATGCCGGGATGGTTCCTTTGAAAGGGCACGGCCGATTTCCTTCCCCATCCTTCCCTAACCCGAGCTTGCGCTCCGTCTCTAATGACCTCGTTGTCGACGGGACGTTAAACACTAACCACCACCACCACACACACACACCCATGCCCGAAGGAGGACTCGAACCTCCAGCGGGACCAGCCGCATAGTCCATGACTGCAGCGCCTGAGACAGCTCGGCTAATCCCGCACGGCAATCTTACTGTCCACAAACTATTGCCTCTCATATACTCCCTCACGACATGGTGCATTGTCATGCTGATATATACAACCATCTCCGAATTGTTCCTCTAAGGTACGCAGTATACAACACTGAAAACGTGTTCCTATCCTTCCGCATTTAGCGTTTTCTTAAGCAAAATTAGGGACCACTGCGGTAACGATGAAAAGCACAAGCGTAACGTATCCTCATCCAAACTCCACAATTGGTACGATGCATGACAGCAGGTAGCTATCTCCAGTTATTCACCGGATGCGGAGCTCATCGGATTGCCACGGGGTATATCGTTCCCATTCACCCACTGGCCAGCGACGTCACTGTTTACACCTCCTCAAGCTTCGCTAAGTATTGACTACACAAAAGAGTGGTTTATCAAGAGCTGCTCGGCCATTTTCTTAGCCGCATATTCGTAGTAAATGAGCACCTTTGAGCTCACAGTTTACAACTTCCGGTGACTTCATACTTTTTTTTCCAGCCATCCTCCTCAGTGTTCGACGGTCACTGTCGGTCCGTACGTGAGATGTCTCTAGTCTTGGTATAGCTGTGGTCGTTTCTTTACTTCCGCACTTCACAGTCGTATCACCGACAGTGGATCTGGACAGCTTCAGAAGGGTGGGATTGTCCTTCATCGATTTGGTACTTAGATGATAGCCAGTGGCTAGTCTACGTTCAAAGTCACCGAGTTCCTGTGACCTACACATTCTGCTGTTCCTCCTCTCGTACTGACAGGACACAACACTCTTTGCCTCCTTTACACTGGCAGATCCTGCTCTCGTGGCATACTTTGGTTCATTTCGCATTAATTCTGATCACGTAGCACGCATTTGTGCACTGTTCTAGTGAACTGGAGTGTACCATCTGTTTGAAATACATTTGGGACTGTGTGATCATTACATCCTGTGTCATTTGAAATTGGTATTCCCTGTATTTGTATGAGTTTACTCTTTCTAATAGAAGCTCAATAACATTTCTGTGTTCTGTAAAGAAATGCACAATTTTACTTGTGTCTACATTTGAAGCAAGTCACCAGATTTTGCATCATTTTTAAATCTAGTCAAGATCTGAGTAATTTGTTGTGCACCTTTTTTTAGACTATGATTGACTAACGCCCCGATTAGGTATAGATTGTAATACTGACACTTAACCTTGATTCGCATTTTCAGTTTTTTGGTATGTGGCAATGTAAAAACATTATCTAGCGATTTTCATGGTTATTTTAATAAATTATTCATGATAATCGCGGTCTCATACTGGAGACTTACTAATATAGCAAACAAGTCTTGAAATGACGTAGACAACGTGACGGTTCTCTAATTATCAGTTCACACCACACTTGTTCAGATATTTTCAAATGTCTTGCTTATAAACATAATGGAAGATTTGTTACTTCGGCCTCCTATTCATCTTCCAAAGTTTGATATTTTGAGAAGTGTGGTGGGGGCATTGTCATCTTGGAAAGTTCAGTCTGTTGTTGGAGTTGAGTAGGGCCTACTGTAAGTAACCATCCCAGCATTCTCGAGAAGCGATTTACAGGAACACTGATTTCTACCCAACGTATTCCGAATCTCAGCAAATAGTGTTACTTAACCCGACCTCGCTATATAATTTATTCCCTGTTTCTCAAATTAACTTACTAAATAACATTCATATTTTCGTATTTGTCACGTCGTCTTCGATGGTCTTCCCCTGTCAAATAAATCTGGCTGAATTCCTTGAGTAAAGGATTGTAAGCAAGCTGTACAGGAAAATACTACCATTTATTCATCATTGCGCTACAGCTCCATTAGTAGACCCATTTCAACAGCAAAATGCGAAAAAAAAGAACGAGTGATCTGAACTGTAAATTGCGTGCATATTCTGCTCTTCCCCAGGGACTGCATAAATAATTCAGATTAGCAGAAACGGCCGCCTAATGTTATCCCGCAGCCATTACACGGCCCATATTTTTTTCCGTACTTTTTTTCGGCGCCATCTGTCAGCGGATATTGCGTCCGTGGCAGCTGGAACTGCGCAGTAAACAACCGCCTGAAGACGAGCGGGGACTTCCTGCCGAAACGCCACTATCTACTGCGGGCCCACGGCTGCCGCAGAAGTACATAAAGTCTGGACCGGTACCAAGAATAATTGGCAAGCATTAGAGCTTGTTTTTTATTTTAGTCCGCATTAGTGGGGCGGGTGCCAGAGTTGGTATTGCTACTCGATGCGCCTCGTCGCTGTAGTTTTGGGAATATATCGCCGCTGCCGTGACAAGTGTTTCGGCGCTATGCAAGCGATGCTTCTCATTGAAAGATCGTACGCCTGAAGTTTCAGAAAATCGTTGTCGTATAATGAGGATCGTTTCGTTTCGTAGAAGACGATGTTTACAGTTCAGCGCTAGCCAACTTGAGCAAAGTATGTAACTGTAACTTTGGAAGGGCTACAATACGAGCCGACATATGATACCGACACACTGTCAGAGTTCATGTTTCAGTTTATATTTCTTGAGTCACGGATAGAATATCTCGCCTGTAAAGTGACAGATCTCTAATTCAGAGTACCTGCTTTCGATCAACTGACTGTCACAGACAGAGAATTCAAAAGTGAACTTAAATTTGTCCATGGAATTAATTAGGATTTGGCAGCTGTATTATGAAATTTGTAAAACAACAATTTTTTTAGTTTGAGTCACGTTTGTACTTCGGTATTTACTGGAACGGCACTTTTCGGCACCATGCTGTCATCATCATGTGCCTAAAAGTCATTTATATAGCAACTATTTTCCACACATTACTGTGGATTTCGAAAGGACTTTTACTGTATGCTTTAGTGAGTTGAGAGATACTGTTGCCTCTGCCTACAAAGATTAATTTAGTTCCCACTAGTCTGTGTGTTGTATTATCTAAACAACAAAGACGTTTTAATTACTTGTAGTGGGAGTGCCTGCATATCCTCATCTCTCATACAAAATTCAGGAACAGACACACCGGCATCACTTCACCCTTCCTGATACATTTATTTACGGTGATGCAGTTGTAGTCTGCAAAGATTATTTTATTGTAATTTGCACTAAGGGCAATGGGCATCCATTCCATGATATTAAAAAAATGATCTCCGTAGTTTACATAAAATGGAGAAGGTATATAGAAAGGATTTATATTAAGAACTTAATACGTTCGTCAACGGCACATACTGGAACACGCTACTTAATGGCAAGTTGGAATATAACACTCTTGTTCCATAAATAGTAAAGACACTCACGGAATGCTTGTCCGATAGTAGCAAAGACAGTGAATGCTCGTCTCCGAGGGCTTGCTCAAAAGTAAAGCTTCCGAATTTTTAATGTGAAGGCTCTTAAGGCTTTTCCAGTGAAAAGAACGTTATAAATATTCTACATCTTTATTCCGGCTGTCTACAAATTTTGTTCTCTACGTAGTCACCCTGGCGACGAAAACATTTCCCCGAACGAGAGAACAGCTTGTTGATACCGGTACTGTAGAATGTTTGATAATGGAGCCACAACTTCACCTCTGCTTTCAATCGCTTCATCACTGTCAAAGGAAAGCCGTCTGAGGTTTTTTTTTTGCGTTTTGGACCCAAGGCGTCGCTTGGTTGCAGATGCGGCAGCAGTAGTGTGTGGTCTGGCATTTTTGTACTGAAGTAGTGAGTGCTCCATGTGTGGACGAATTTTCGAATTTGAAACTGCGTAGCAGCACACTCTTTCTCACCTGACATTGTTGCGTTACTCGGCGCCATGTTACACGCTAAAATTGTGAGCCCTAAAGCGGGAGAGGGTTGCAAATATGTACACAAAGAATATAGTTGTAGGTTTTATTTAAAAAGCTTTAAGAGTTCACATAAAACGCGTGCTGGTGTATTTGTTGTGTCAAAATAAGGAGCGCGTTTGGACTTACCTAGCACATTTTTCTTCCTTTCCTCGCAACACTCCTTTATTCGTTCGCTGTGTTTATGTTCTGTCAGTCCCAAACTTGGTCGTGTTGAAATTTCAGCAAATACGTTTTAGCAAATTACGGTTCTAAATTTAGATTTCTCTTGAATGAGTTCCTTCATGAATGCTGACGGCTTTTAAGCGTTTATTAACTTCTGTTAGCCAGTGCTTGTGATTACTCATCTACAAGATTAAGTTTAGAAACTTACAACAACCTACCATTTTAAAAGAATGGTCGTCCAAAGCTGGAGAAACCTACAGAAGTCCCAATTGCACCTTTTCAACAACTATGCAGTCACATTAACGAGATCACTTGTCAAATTCCTGAATAACCACCTTTTGCAGTTGGACCGCTGCGAGACGTGCGAGAACAGATTAAAAGAGATTCTGGAACGTACCGACAGGGATCTGGAGCCACACTGACTCCAGTACCGTGACGACCAGCTGCGCTGAGCTTAAGTTCGGGGAGTCTGGTGGCCAGGGAAGTTCAGTGAACTCATCCTGGTTTCCTTCGAACCCCGCTCGTATTCTGCCAGATGTGTGACCGGATGCGTTGTCCTGCTGGGGAAAGAAACATTCTACATGTTGGGGGTGAACATGGTCCCCAATGATATATATGCATACTTGTGTTGATTCATTGTGACTTTCAGAATGGCGAGATCTCCCGTGGAGCATAAAACGTGATTCGTTTCAAAATGCCAGCTGTCGCCACACAGTGGTACTCGCGTGCAAATTCCAGCCTTCATCGCCGACGAATAGCAATCGGCATGGCAGCGTGAACCAGGCTTTTTGCAGCAGAGGCACATGCCCTTAGAGAGGACAGTGAAAAACGCGACCAAAATAACAATATTAACGAAAAGACGGAAAATATATTTTTAACAAAATAACGAAAGACCAATTTCTGGATGACCAGACGGGTGTTTTAACACCGACGCTCCGGAATGTCGACTTCCCCCACCAGACCAGTAATACACAACCCACACCCTCTCCCTGGGTCGAGCCCGGGCTCCCTCGGACAGTCACTGTTCCTCAAGAAACGCCCTCCTGTCTCACCCTTTGACCACCATAACATCCCACCCCTCCCCCTCCCTTCTCCCCCCCCTTCTTGTCGGACAGAAACGCTCCCCAGAGGCCTGGCCGTCTGGCAACAGCTAACTCAGTTACGTCTCGCAAACTTAATGCGCCGCGCAGAGACGGACGCGCTCTGCGAACCAAACTTGGTACTTTATGCCCCACCCCTCGGCACACAGGAACAAACTCCCAGTCTCGCCTTTCCATTTCGCTTTGTTTCTCCCACTGTCTCCACTTTTTTTTGTCGTCCCTCCTTCCCTCTTACTCCTTTTCGACCCCAACGAGACATTACTCGCCGTTCGCGAGCCCACGGCACGGTTTTAAACCAACGTCAGTTTCGGTTTTCTTTAGTACTGCAACTCCCTCCCCTCTCCACCAGGCCCACAGCATCTTCCGTAGCGGGCTGCGTACCACCAAACTCTCCACTCACACCCCTTATTTCCTCTTCTAACTCACCCCTCTCCTCTCCCACCGCTCACTTTCTTTTTCTTTTTTTCCTTCCGTAAACCTGCTCTAACTTGCTTGATGCGGAGCGCTCGTACAACTTTCTTAATTTATCTGGCGCAGTATTTCACATCTTTTTCTTTTTATTTCTGCCCCCTAACTCACTTTCTCGGTTCTCCCCGCCCGTCCTCTTGTCTCCCTGTATTCCGGGCGTCAGACGAGACGAAGAAACATGGCCACTTCATTGGCTTGGAGCCCTCGGCCATTGTTAGCAGGGTGACAGGACTGAGGGAAAAGAAACTGTCCATGCAGCTATTTTATCTTTGCAAACTACCAATATGAAACGAGCCTAAACTATCGTAAGGCCCTAGTTTCATACATCGCCATGTATGGCAGTAGAATCGAATTGTATCTTACGTCCACACAAAAAGAAGACTTTCGAATGACAAAAAAAGTTATCCATCATTGCATATTAACGCCTAACAGTTTTCCTACCTTGTATCATGCCTCTGCAATGTGCGTCAAATGTCATCAAAACTGATCGTTCTGTAACAGTGTACAAGCAGTTCACTGCACTCCGCTTATTGCGCGTCGCTGGATGTAAACACGTGGAGCTCCCGGGCACTTTCGCTGAAAATTAAGTACAAAAATGTTTTGAGCAGTGGAAATGATTAATGTAAATGTTTCTGGATACAAATGACAGAACGCATCTGCTAAGTACACAGATCTGCAGCGTCAGTCTTCATCTTTTGTGTTAGACATCACACCGGGCTTTTTACAGCGGACGGAAACGTGTGTAGCAGACAGCACATCCAGCGCCACTGAGTTGATCGATTTTGATTAATCTTGTCGCAGGTTACAGTTTAAAACAGACGAATAATTGCATCCTAATACACCGGATCAAAAAAAAAAATGGCTCTGAGCACTATGGGACTTGATATATGAGGTCATCAGTCCCCTAGAACTTCTTAAACCTAACTATCCTCACGACATCACATCCTTGCCCGAGGCAGGAGTCGAACCTGCGACCGTAGCGGTCATGCAGTTCCAGACTGAAGCGCCTAGAACCGCTCGGCCACCCCGGCCGGCACACCGGATCGAATACTTGTTATTACGAGTAACGTTTTTTTCCCTTCCTTTTTGGAGTACATCAGTAAAATGTTGATAAATATCGATTATCAGGAAGGAAAAAAACTGACATTATGAAATCTGGCGATGTCTGCCACAGCGGAAGAGGGAAACGTAAAAAAAAAACATACACATGACTGCTTTCAGAACCAAAAACTAGAAACCATACATTACAGTTAAAAGAAAAATTGTGACTATTTACCAATTTTTTTAGGTTTGTGTTTGGTCATATTGACGTTACAGCCGTCTACGTATTACAAGATTTCTTAACACAAATATGTTTCAATAGTTTTCTTTTCAGACTTACACTCCCGTTACATTCACACCAGCATTTTTTTTATGCACCATCGAATCGCTAGTGGATAGCGAACAGTTGTCAGGAATAATCAGCTTATAGTTCAGATTTATTAAAAAGGGTCATTACATCTTCGTGAGAGCTGTCGTACCGCTTGCGAGAAGAAACGCACACGATTCAAATCTCCCACAGATTTTGTCTCAAACTCATGGCTCTGCCGTATTTTAAGGACAACTCCTCTTACCGACTGTAACTTTCCCACACTTTCAAATTCATGTGTTTTGGCTATGTCATACTGCAGCCGATAGCTTGCTTATCTTTACTGACATGCATAACAGTGACAGTGAATGTACCTCTGAAGTGAAGTTACGACCTTCAACATGCCATAAACGCTAAACCACCTCTGCCGGCACTCTGCTCTGCTGATAACGACCCCAGCAAAATCTGTAGTGTTTGCCCCCCCCCCCCCTTAGCCACAATTAACGGCCGTTCGCTCCGTCTTTCTTGCGACCGGCCGGTAACTAAGTACTGCCGACACAACTCTCAGACATTAGTCACCCGCCGGCGACAAGAAGTGGTGGGGGAGGTAAGTTCTCAAGATGGCCGATGAGGTCTTCCTACACAGCGAACAATGTGTCATCGCCTTAGCTGGCCCCCCTTCCTCAGAGATTCATAGCCGCCCTTGCGGGGACAACAACAACAATGGATGGTAATTAGAGTACCGGAGTAAAAAGACCCCACTCCGTTCGGCGTCGCCGGCGGTACAATTAAGACAGACGGGCGAGCTAAGATGTGTTTTTCGTACGGAACGACCAAGTATAGAAGGCCGTGAGAACGGCGTTATACCTCAGGGGATAAACTCAGTAGGTTAGAATGTAGCGAGTTTGGCGTTACCTGAAGTCCGCCATTTTGGTGAGCCCAAAACGTTCGCTTCTGTGGTAAGCCCCGGCGTGGAACTCGTCCTCTTTGTTTACATTGTTTGGTACAACAGTCACGTCTGAGTGTGTATTTAGATACGACTTACTTTTGTTGAAAAATACAGTAAATCAGACAGTTGGTAGTGTCATTCATTGAGCATGGCCTTCTGCCCGCCACGATTCCTAATCATTTTACTCGTATTGTAAATGAAATCGAACGACAACTGGAGTATGAGCGCGATCAGAAAAGCTTCAGTTCGAAAGCGTTACGGTCCAGAGAAGTACCACGCATTTGGTAATAACATCGCCATAATTCACGTTTCCGCGTTTGTTGCATGCACGTTTCAAAGACTATAGTCACACAACCCCTTACTTACGTGTCAGTGATTATATATATTCGCATCGGAGTCCCGATAGGTTGTCTATACCCCACGGCAACGTCCTCATATGGAAAATTTTTGATCAACACTTATTGTTCCCAGTACAAACGGTACAAGGTGCTTCCGATCATGTCCCTAAAAAAAATGGCTCAAATGGCTCTGAACACTATGGGACTTAACTATTGAGGTCATCAGTCGCCTATAACTTTGAACTACTTAAACCTAACTAACCTAAGGACACACATCCATGCCCGAAGCAGCATTCGAACCTGCGACCGTGGCGTTCGTGCGGCTCCAGAGTGAAGCGCGTAGAACAGCTCGGCTACACCGGCCGGCTGCCCTCTACACTTCCCTCTAGTACCACAAAGTCATTCCTTAACGTCTTAACTGATGTCCTGTCATCCTGTCCCTTCTTCTCCTTAGTGTTTTCCATATACTCCTTCCCTTGATTCGGCAGGGAACATCCTCATGGCTTACCGTATCGGTCCACCAAATTTTTCGACATTCGTCTGTTGCACCACATCGCAAATATTTCGATTCCCTTCTAGTCTGGTTTTCCCACAGTCCATGTTTCACTACCATACAATTTCTTTCTCAAATTAAGACCTATGTTTGATAGCAGTAGTCTTCTGTCGGCGTACTCGTACCGTAAGATGATGATGATGATGACGGTGAAACACTCGAATGACTTTAGAGCCGGAACTGCAAATGCTAGGACGGAAATAAAACAAGTCAAATGTGAAAAGCGTTGTCGTCTAGATAATTCTGCATGTCAGAGTCCCTAAAATAGCTTAAGATTATCAGGATTTTTCTCTTCATTTTCTCCCTTGTCTGTCGTACTGGCTTTATCTGCTACTTTTCGCTTACCTCTGGCAGTGTTTGTAGTAAAAACTTACGAATTTGCACTGTGGTTTAGGGTCCGCTTTAGACAGTAAGTCCTCCGTATATGTGACTGGGTGAGTCAGTTTAAAGGGGTGACCTCCATCAGGTTCACTTCTAATGAATCACTGTTGCGTTCAAAACAACATTCAGGTTGTGTTTTATATTTGAGATGGTGATGTTCGTTGACAGCTTTCGTTGTAAAACGACACCACTTATCACTACATGACTTGCAAGTTCGTAAAGATCGTGAACTTCTGTTAAGATGGTTCATGGGTCAATGATGAGAGTACAGATCTGTCGAAAACGACAATCAGTTAAACGATCTTGGCGTATTTCAGAATACTATAACCTTCACATTCGTGACTGCTTTATGTTAGTTGAGAATGCAGGCTTTCTATGCGAATGCAGCTGATGAAATCTTCTCGGGTTATCAGCCGAGTCGTTGGGGTCGTGTTGTCGATAAGTTTCAGCGAGTTCGCTACTCGGCAACTTCAGGTGAAGATGATCACCTGAAGATGACCAGTAGGAAATTAGTCGAAACGCTACGACAACAGGTCAGCCTTACTCTGGCAGCGGTGATAGTAGTGGTGGTGCTGCCTTGCGGATAGCCGCCGTACTAGCAGCGTAATTACAGAGGCCGCCCTTCTTCGACAGCGCGTGCTCCGCACGGCAGGGCGAGGGGTTTTATTTAGAGCCGGTAGCGCTTGTAACGAGAAGGAAGCGGCTCGGATGTCGATAGGCCAAGTAATTGCCCGGCAGATAAGACGCCGAATATTTCTGGACGGGGGCCCGGCGAGCCCGCCAAAGTTTCCGCCACGCGATAGATAGCGCTGCGGGCGCCGTCGCCGTTCTAAAAGCGGGATCCCACCCCCACACACCACACGTACCACTCACTCGCCGCCTGCAGACGCCGGTGCTGGCACCTGGCGCCACTGCCTCTCTCCCAGTTGTCTGCTTCCGGCATTTCCCATTACCCTCCTTTTCGATCTGCAGCTAAGGAATTAGTACCACTCGGTAATATTTCTTCGAGAATTACGGCACGAATGCCAGGACTCCTACCTGTCCTACACTAGAACAAGCACAGTAGCGAATGTTTGTGTCGTTCTGTCCACAGAAAACCTCTGTACAACTTCTTGCCTGCTGCGAAATTTGGATGAAAAGAAGCGCTTCCCTGTAATGTTTCGTGTCTTCAGATCGCTTACTCAGCTCTTTCGAGGGAAAAAAAAAAAAGATTTCGATCTTCACAAGCCTGATACCACACAAAGGTAAATTTTTCTTTAGGACAACGGACAACAACTTCCAGACATGAATTAAAATATTCCCTGTACCATAATCCGATCGGAGTTTTCAATAGGTTTCCAGTGGCCTTTCAGGAGGAAGCCATACCAAAGAAACCCAGCCTGATGGGACATCTCGTTGGGAAGGACAAAGGTCTACCTTGTTCTTCGGAGCTGGGGTGAAAGTGCGGGAACAAAAAACCAATGCAACTACGTAAGTAGATTGTCGAGTAAGTCATGTGTTCACTATGCACTTTCACATAATCAAACTTTCATTTCTTGCCCGGAACATTTTTCCCCCAGAATTACGTTAATAACTGTAGCAATGCTCCGATTCTGACCAGGCTTTGCAGAACGTTTCCGTTGGTTGTAAGGCAAGCGCGTCTTAGACCTTGCCAGTTGCGACTCCCTCTGTGTAACTGTCAGATGGTCTGGCGTTTGGCTGAAAGGTAGCGAGGCTCCAAAACGAGCGCTATCTTAAACAATCTGACCTACACTTCGAAAGAAATGTCCCGAAAAAATATTTATAAAATGAACAATCCCGCCTCGGAAGACGGGTGGTAAGTAAACGAAGGTCTCTACACAGAAAAAAGCGAAAATCCTGTCTCTTATTCGCAGGGCTTAACTCCGCTGCTCAGTCAGATCAGTGGAATTTGGCTTTTTCCGATAATGATACGTCAGATGCTAAGCGACATATAGCGACCGTGTCATTTGTACATCTAAGTGTACATACATATTTGGCAAGCCACATTAAGGCGGGCGGCTGTACCACTACTAATTACTTCCAATTGTGTTCCACTTGCAAATAGAGAGAGGGGAAAAACGACTGTCCATATGCCTCCGAAACTCATCGGCGTTAACTTTCATTCTCCTAGACTTAGACAAAATTTATAGCTGGTGTGATCTAAGTGACCTATCCTCCTGTACTTACTCAAATTTCCTGTACACCAGAGCATCATCGAACAACCTCGGGTTGCTGCCCACCCTCGGATCTTTTGTATGTATAGCAAATAGCAGCCGTCTTGTCTCTCATACCTGGAGCGTTCCTGAGTATACCCTTGCCTCTGACGAAGACTTGACGTCGAAGACATCATCTGGACTCTGTTACTTTTAAGAAGACATCGAGCCACTCACGTACCTAGGAATCTATTTCATATGCTCGTACCTTCGTTAACCGTTTACAGTGGGGCACAGCATCAGACGCTCTTCAGAAATCTGGAGAACTGCCTGTTCCCCTTGGTTCATCGTTCGCAGTATACCGCGTGAGAAAAGGGCAGGCTGAGTGTAGGACGAGCGATGCTTTCTAAAAGCGTGTTAATTCGTGGATATAAGCTTCTGGGCCTCAAGGAACTTTATTATATTCGAACGGAGAGTATGTTCAAGGATTCTGCAGCAAACCGATGTTAAAAATATTGTTCTGTAATTCTGCGGGTCCGTTCTTTTACCCGTCTTACATGAAGGAGTGACGTGCGCCTTTTTCCAGTCGCTTGGGACTTGCACTGGGCGAGATATTCGCCATTTTGTTACAGCTGATTATCATTCAAGGCCTTGACGCGGTGGTAACATCGGTACCCGTCACATCACTGTGCTGTCGGGCTTGGCCCTGCACTTGGGGTGGGTGACCGTCCAGTCTGCCGAGCGCTGCTGGCCAGCGTGGTCCACCAAGCCCTTCTGACGGCAATTGAGTAGCTACTTGATTGTTTAGTCGCGGCTCCGGTCGTGGCAACTAACAACGGCCAGCAGAGCGATGTACTGACCAATGCCGCTACGTACCCGCATCCAATGGCATCTGCCGGCCGATGATGACACGGCGGTCGGTCGGTTCCGTCGGTCCTTCCTAGTCTTGTTCGGACGGAGAGGAGAAGGACCATCATTCAACAGCTACGTGTTTGACTTCACCAGAAACAATTAGTAAAAAAAAAAAAAAATGAGACCCGTAATAATTTATCGTCTATAGTATGTCGTCACCTCGCGTATGTTCCCCAAGGTCCCTGACTCACGTCGGCAGCTTGCCCGTAACGTGTACACGGCGCGGCTAAACGCCACTTCTTTTTGCGGTACTTGAGGCGCTTTCACGAGGCGATAATAGGATTCCAGAGCCGGGCTGTTCCTTTTTCCCCGGCGGACCACGTGCAGGTGGCGGCTACGCGGCTCTGCGCACAGGCCGCCTCTCCCGGATGCCATCGGGTTCGCCGCACAGCTCCAGCCGCCATCCGCCACCCGCCACCGTAGCCAAGCGATTCCCGCGGCCCGCGCCGCATTTCTCACGCAACGCCGCACCGCGCCACACTCCTGCTTACGCCGCTAATGTCTCCTCCTCCCTCCCCCGCCGAAGCTCTTTTTCTTGTTTCCGACCGGCGCTCGGTCGTGAGATATTAATCTCCATTCGGCGCGCTTGCGAAAATCACGCCGAGGTGCGGGGGCCGGCGAAGAGCGGCGTGAACAAACTGCAGCCCAACACTCCCTGTTCATTCACCCATCGCCTCTCCACACTTCTCTACACCATCCTTTGCTACACACACATTTGCGTGGTACTCCGAATCCGACTATAGCAATAATTCCAGAGTCAAACAAACATAAGCAACGTGGAAATAGTGTTCCAGGGATAAAAATACTGTTGTCGAAGACGCGGAGCTTCGGACCTTGCATTTACAGACTCCCACATTTGACTACTCTGTTAATGTTGTTAGTAGCGCGTACACATATTTGCAAGTAACAGTTTCTGGATGACAAGATAATCATAACAAGTCGGCGAGCTCATAAGACCATTGTGACTCCAGAAACATAGCGTCTCCAACCCATACTGTTACCCGATTCTGTACTGAACAAATGGAATGGAGATCTACATCTATACTCCGCAAGCCACTGTACGGCGTACGGCGGATGGTACCCTGTACCATTAGTCATTTCCTCTCCTGTTCCACTCGCAAAATGGCGAGGGAAAAACGACTATCTATATAGCTCCATATGAGCTCTGACGTCTTATCTTACGTGAAATGTAAGTTGGCGACAATAGAACCGTTTGGCAGTCAGCTTCAAATGCCGGTTCTGTAAATTTTCTCAATAGAGTTTCTTGAACAGAATATCACCTCCGCAAGGATTCCCATTTGAGTTCCCGAAGCATCTCCGCAACACTTAGGTGTTGTTCGAACCTACCTGTAACAAATCTACCAGCCCGTCTCTGAATTGCTTCGAAATTTCCCTTTAGTCCGACCTGCTACTGATCCCAAACACCCAAGCAGTACTCAAGAATAAGTGCTTCCAGCGTCCTATATGCGGTCTCCTTTACATATGGAACAACTTTGCTAAGTCTTCTAATAAACCGGAGGCGACCATTCACCTTCCCTATCACATTTCTCACACATTCGTTCCATTTCATATCGATTTGCATCGTTACGCCCAGATATTTAAGCACGTGCCCGTGCCGAGGAGATCACTACAAGTTTGTTGTTCTTACCCGTGACTTACATTATTCCGCGTTTCTTTTGTATTTGCTCTATTCACCTGTCCACTACTCATACACTATCTCGTACTCTAGACCTTTCCTTCCATGTCGCTATGTCTTCTCAAAATACAGCCAAATAAATGTACAATTTTTTTGATTCACATGATATGGAAGATGAATGGACGTAATGATTTCGTTTATAATGGACACATACTTATTTCAACTCATTTTGTTCTCAGAATCTTGCGCCAAAACCAGAGTTTAATGTAGATCTTCCTCAATCGTAAACGAAGACAGAAAAACCGAATTTTTCAACAAATCTGACCTTTGTACTGTTCATTATTGTTCTATTCTGACAGATCTTGTTGCGTTTCTTCTTTGTCACTCGGCCTAACATCATCCGTGTTAGTATCTCACCTTCACGGCTTCCCTTGTTTACCTAAGATGAAGAAAGAAACCGCGATTCAGTTCCTCTAATTAACTCGTGAGTTGTACGTGCGCACCTTTATCAGTTATGATGAGTTGAGACTTTCAGAGATTGTTGTCTAAGCCATGTGATGAACCAACGTCGTTTACTAACTTTCCCAGGTCGGCAAGCTCGTTTTCGGTGCCAGCTAAAAGTACTGCGTCGTCGGCAAAAGTGTGTCTTATTCCTACAGGAGGTATTATTTGTCCAAATAAGCAGAAAAATTCAATAATTGTATGTCTGGAAATCAATAAGTGCTGTGATATGGGCCGTCTTCTCGTGACGATTGATGTACTTGTGGGTAGATGTAAAGCGTTTATGCATATGAGGCATTGGGATCGCTTCAGTATCAGTCTATGGGCAGCAAATTGTTAGTGACAGAGCGACAGGGCCACACACTGTAGGAAATAGATTTCTGCGCAATGAATTACTGGCGCTGTTTAAGAACGTTACCCTTGCAGAGAAAAGACAGTGGCTTATGCACGACGGGAATTGTTGGACGAAAAGCCGACCCTAGGAAGATGTTAGCTGCTTTCGATATCAAAATTGTCCGAAACCATTATAGGTAGGCGTTGAAACAACGCTGTCGAACCTGTGCGCTAGAAAAAGGCGACCCTGACAGGATCGCAAAACTGATTCCCGTAATCTGCTAAATAGCTCCCCGTACGGTATTTTCTCTTCGGTGCCCAGTAATTTAGGAAAACATGAGGCAGATTACCGGACTGGCGTTTATAACTTAGCCTTATCAGCGTGCATCATCTCTCTACATCCAACAGATCTTCGCCATGGGCGGAAACCTCGTTCGGCAATTTCGCCTTTGCAAGCTGTGATTACTATTTTCTTCCCTCACCCCCCCCCCCTCTTTTTTTAACTCATCCGCTCGTCTCTTCCACTTCCTTTCACTCCGTTGCCGAAGCAGGTGCTTCCTGATATCTGCGGAGGGAAACTGTTGGCGTGCATTAATCACATTTGGCTACCTGAGCCGATACATCAGCTCTCCCACGAGTTTTTCAGCGCAGGGAACCAGTGCTCTTATTACGGACGCATTTAAGACGGCGCTATCTCGCCTCCCATCTCGTTTCTACGTACAGCCCGGCTGTTTGACGAATTAACCTGGTCGCCCCCGGGAGCATCCGCAGCTTTCGGACTCTGCTAACTACCAGTTAGCGACCTTAATACCTGAAAGGCTGTTATTTTCTTGTCAGGGAGATCCTGGTGCATCCTTCCAAGTTCGTTCAGACATTTCTTTCCCGTGTAATCTGCCACTTTTCAGTCTCATTTTTGGTAAGACGCTGTTTGCGGATGAAAGTACTGTGGCCTCCATTCGCAAGTCATTACTGAGATTTTTGCCTCAATTTGCAGTTTTTAATACACCACTTTGTAAGATAATTAAAGTGCAGCTTTGTTAAACTGCCACGCAAATGAATCAGTATCAGTGAATGTTGAATATTCATTTTGTTAAGTAACTAGCTGGAAACAATATGAAACGTTCGTTGAGATGGTAAATGAAGGACACTGGGCTCAAATGCACCAACACAAGGAAGACGACGCTCCACGAAGGAATTACCCGAATGGAACGGAAATCGGTAGGTTTAGACAAATCATTACAGTTTTAGAAAAAGTGGACGATTTATTCAAGAGAAATACCTTCGTAGATTGAGTAAGTCAACAAAACATTGGTCTACCTCTGGCCCTTCTGTGAGCTGTTATTCGGTTTGGCCTTTGATTGATACAGTTGTTGAATGCCCTCCTTAGGATACTGTTCCAAATTCTGTCCAATTGGCCAGTCAGATCGCCAAACTCCTGACCTCTTTGGAAGCCTCTTCCGATAATGCTCTAAACTTTCTCAATTGAGGTCGATCCGGCGGTTTTGTTGGCCAAGGTAGGGAGTGCTAAGCACGAAGACGAGCATCACAAACACTCGCCGTATATTAACGGGCGTTATCTTACTGAAATGTAAGCCCTGGGTGGCTTGCCATGAAGGACAACAAAGTAGGGTATAGCATATTGTGGGCATACTGTTGTGGTGTGTGTCGCGGATGAGAACCAAAGGGGTCCAGCTATGAAAAGAAACGCCACTCCAGACCGTAGTTGCATCAATACTCCGCAAGCTATCAAAAATGGTTCAGATGGCTCCGAGCACTATGGGACTTAACGTCTGAGTTCATCAATCGTAACTAACCTAAGGACATCACACACATCCATACCCGAGACAGGATTCGAACGTGGGACTGTAGCAGTCGCGCGTTTCCGGACTGAAGCGCCTAGAACTGCTCGGCCACCGCGGCCGGCCCGCAAGCCATCACGGTGTGTAGCGGAGTAAGGGGAATGACGCTTAAACTCTCAGGCCGCTACCACGACCATCCGATTCCCTTCGCCAGCTCATGATCTGACCATCCAAGGATTCAACTGAAGTCAGTCAATGGCGATAGTAGCCAGTTGGATAACGAACCCAGCTCGTCAACTGACGCGCCGTTCCGCTCGAATCGGTCTACTCTTTCGAGCCCGCGGGTCCAGGGTGTGGCCGTCCGGCCTCTGATCTCTCTCTCTCTCTCTCTCTCTCTCTCTCTCTCTCTCTCTGAGGTACACCGGTCGTCCTTGAGGAGCTGATCTCGACCCGGCCGGCCGTCCCTCCGCCTCAACATGGCCGAACCTCCGTCGGCGGCCTATCGCTTCCTCTTCCTCTTCGGCCGCTCCTTTATTCCTTCCTTCCTTCCGTTCTTCCTCGTCGCTGCCCGCTCCACCGCACGCTTCTCCCCGTGCGGCCAATAGCGTTCCCGCGCCCCGCAAATGGCGTGCGACCCCAACATCATGTCTGCCCGTTGCTCCCAGCTGTAGATGCTGCATACCGCGGCGCGAGGCACGACTCCCTGACACTCACTAAACTCGTTCTTAAACACAATAGGAATTTTTTTTATGGAAATGATCGTTTCAAAGAGATTTCATTTTGTTGCCGAGCGAGGAAGGAGCTAAAATATTCGGAAGAGAATCGACTCAAAAACACACAGCCCCAGTAACTGGTCACTTATTTTACGATTCCCTGATCCGTCGCACGGTAGAACCAACATCCGTCACCATGCTTAATGTTCTCTGGTTGTGTATGATTTGGCAAATTAGGAAATTTGTGGTAAGGTGTTAAGGGACCAAAATGCTGAGGTCATCGCTACCTAAGCTTACACATTA
The DNA here is from genome assembly GCF_023897955.1 of Schistocerca gregaria. Taxonomy (NCBI): domain Eukaryota; kingdom Metazoa; phylum Arthropoda; class Insecta; order Orthoptera; family Acrididae; genus Schistocerca; species Schistocerca gregaria. The sequence continues at coordinate 163,735,294 of NC_064929.1, read as the reverse complement.
ACTTTAATTTATGCTAAGGATGATGACAAAACACACACACACACACACACACACACACACACACACACACACACACACACACACACACACAGAGAGAGAGAGAGAGAGAGAGAGAGAGAGAGAGAGAGAGGAGGGGGGCGGGGGCAAGGGAGGTCTCGAACCTCTGACAAGACGCCCCACAGCGCAACTACCCCGCACGGCCTGTTCGATTACGAGGGCAATGTCCGGCAGTCTCGGTCTGAGGTCACCAGTGTAGTTTTCGGAATAGTGTACTCCTCAAAGAACTTTCCATCCTCAATCTAGTCAGAGGTCGAGTGTTGACAGGAACATCCCTTACGACATGGTATTTGAGAAAGCTAATTTTTAGTCCTCAAGCATACAACTTCTTTACAATAGTAATAAAATAATGAACATGTTGAAGAGCAAGCGACTAAGATTAATTTTGATGTCTTAGAACTTGTCGATGAGTTTTTATATTTACAGCAGTTTAATACCTTCACTTTATTGCCAGAAAAAAAAATAAGGCAAGAGAGGAAAGTCTCGTGCGTATTTGGTAAACTACATAGGATTTTCAAAATAAAGCTTCACGTACGTTTAAAAACGAAAATTTAAAAATATTGTGTATTACCAGTTGCCATTGTTGCACATTTTGTTCTCGACAGCTTCTTTGACAACGTGAAATACCTGGATTATGACCAAACTGCTCTTACCAACATAGCCTCAAAGTGGAATATGATAGTGTCAGATGCAACGAAAACATTTATCCCATGCTTCTACCTATTGTGATTCTGTCATCAAAGTAGCATTTAAGATCGGAATGTTGAATAACAGTTTTAACTATGACCGTGTCTGTACCTGTAGTGGCCCATGGAAAGGACTCTCGATGGGAGAGCACTAGGAGAAAGGTAAATGTCAGCGATCCTGTGTAAGATTCGCTGACGATCCTGCTTCCCTCAGTTAACCCACGAAGAGCAGCGGGACCTGTCGAATAAAATGGACAGTCATATGAGCACAAAGTGTGGATCGAGAATCGAGAAGTGAAGAAATATGGAAATGTGAAAAGCAGCAGAAGTGAGATTAACGGTGAATTTCATAACAGGACACCACGAGGAAGACGATGTAAAGTCATTGTCCTACCTTACAACCAAGATAAAAGTGATGGATGAAGCGAGGTGGACATTAAAAACAGACTAGCGCAGCCAGGATGGCATTCCAGACTGAAAGAAGCCAACCGTTATCAAATGTAGGCCTCAATTTGAGTAAGAAATTTCTGAGAACGTACGTCTGGAGCACACTGCGGAAGGGAAACATGGTCTGTGAAAGAAAGGGAAAGAATGCGTTTGAGATGTGGAGCTACAGCAGGACGTTGGAAATTTGGTGGATAAGGTATGACGAGGTTCCCCGCAGAACCGTTAATGAGAGGAACGTGCGAAAAGGATCGTCAACGAAAAGGGACAGAATGATAGGACATGTTTTATCGAGTAGTAACTCCCATTTTAGGAGAAGACAGAGTTCACAATACGAAATCAAAATTTTTCCGGGCCTCATCCCTGTATAACATCTCTCGGTTCAGACCCCGTCAAATCGGAGTTGATATTGAGCTGTTTAAGATCATTTTCCTCTGCAGGACGTTACAGTCTTCTCCTGACCATGGTAATAATCTTTGAAAGCTTTAGTTTTATCTTCCGATCTGAAGCTGTCTGTACACCGACAAGATTTTCTGCAGATGCTGGAATACATAGAACAAACATTGGAGGATCTTATGCGCAAGTTGTAGTCTAATGAAGAGGTTGGCACAGTCTACGAATTCTTGCGGTGACCGCTTCAAACAAATCGAAAGACTGATGACGAAAAAAATCTAACGGAAGCAGGATAGCTACTGATGTTTTTAAGCAGAGACATGTTTCTCTGACATAATTTGGCCAACTACACTCGAAAATACCACATAACCTACTACTAATACGACAGGTGAAAATTCGAGTTTGCAAAAGAATGTGACAGGGAAAAAATCGAGAAACATTTATCAACAGACAGCTATTCTTGCCGGAATAAAATGGTGCCATAAGAGCGTCTCCAAAGGACTTCCGGCTAACTCAGAGTAAAAAATTACGTAATACAAGGTTAGTATTTAACGTCGCATCGACAACCAGGTCATTACAGACGGAGTACAAGTTTGCATTGGGGAAGGATGGCGCCGTCAATTTAAAATACAACGTTTTACGTCTTCCCCTTAACCTATTAAGGTAAACTGTGAAAAATTTAGATAGCTAGACGCGGGATTTGAGCAAACGTCCTCCCGAAAGCGAGTCCACTGGCGAGGACGCTGGAGAGCGCTGGCTGATTAACTCGTAGCGCCCACCTGAAACGGCGGGACTATCGAGTCGGCATCTGTGTACGCCGCCCCTAATGGAATACCGGAGCGCCGTCGGCCGTGTACCGCGCACCGGGCTGCTCCGCCGGCGCTGGTTTACGATCCCGGGACTCCGGCAACGCGAACAAGACCTCGGACGGCGCAGCAGCCAGCGCGGCTACTGTGCGAGTTCCCGGGTCGCGGTCCGCTTGTCCGCGGACTCACCTGCAGCTGGAAACCTTGTAACGCTCCGTGCCACTCTTAAGAACGCAGGAGCGCGCGTGGAGCGGACTTTGCTCCACTGGATTCTCAGTAGTGTGCCAGCGATACCTATTGCTTTTCGACATAGTCACTATACACCTATCACATTTCTTCTAATACGCTCTGACACAAAAAAATCGCATCACCAAGGAGGAGTCTACTGAAATTTCTGGCCAGTGGCATAAGAGCGGATCCAGTAAGAGGATGCCAATCATGTTTGCTTCTTTGATGTTAGTGAACAGTTTTCTTTGTGATTAGACGTGATGAGCTGGTGATAGTCAAGGATGCCTTAACGCCACAAACGCGCCATTATCAACACCTCACTGAGTTTGAACGAGGTCGTGCATTAGGGCTACGAGAAGTGGCATCTTGTTCTGCGATGTTGCAGAAAGACTTCGCAGGAATGAAGCCAATGTACGTGACTGCTGTCAGCGGTGGTCACCATTATGTAAGATCACAAGACGACCTGGTTCCGGACTGGCACATGACGTTACCGAGAGATAAGACCATAGTGTTCGGCGTACGGCTCTGTAGCAGCGATGTGAGCAGCAGTTACGGACACATGGAAATGTTACACGTCAACGACAGCACCGAGTCAAAAGCCCTGTAGCGTGCACTCCTCTGGCCCGAAACCACCTTCACTTGCGACCTGAGTGGTGTCAAGGGAGAGCCCATTGGAGGGCAGGTTGGAGGTTTGTTTTTTCCAACGAAAGCCGGTTCGGCTTGATCTCAGTGATGGCCGTGTGTTGCTTAGAAGTGAGCCAGTAGAGGACCTGCAACCAATCTGTGTGTGCTGGACGCACTGGACCTACACCGGGAGTTATGGTCAGGGGTGCAATTTCGTATGGCAGCAGGAGCCATCTCGTGGCTGTCCCACGAACCATGTCTACATATTTGTACGTCAGCCTGGTGACTCGGACTGTTGCGCGACATAAATGAACAGCATTCCATGGCGTGTTTTCCAACAGGGTAACTCTTGCCCACATACCGCTGCTGTAGCCCAACATGCTCTACAGCGTGTGTACATGTTGCCTTGAACTGCTCAATCACCATATCTGTCTCCAATCGAGCACATACGGGTTACCATTGAACAATAACTCAAGCGGTATTTACAGACAGCATTAAGCGTTTCTGTGTTGACCGACGAAGTGCAGTAGGCATGGAACTCCATCCCATAAATTGACATCCGCCACCTGTACAACACAATGGATGCACATTTGCATGACTGCATTCAACGTTCTGGTGATAATACCTGTTATCAATGTACCAAAATTTCACATTTTCAATGGCTTATATGGCGCTTAAGTTAACCTTTGATCTTGCATATTAATCCCTTAAATATGTTACCTATACAAATATATTCTCGAAATTTTGTTACTCAACATTAATAGTTTTTTGATCTTGCGGTTTTTTTTCTATCAGTGTATTTGTAGTGTTATTAGCATCAAGATTTACCGCCAAGAGCTACTCATAAAAATTCCTTTGTCATACAGCCAGTTACGGTCCATAGAACACCATCAGGTGTAAAATAATTAAAACAGCATATAAGTTCGTACAAAACCAAAGGCCTCGAATAACATGGACTTCTCTTTTCTGAAATATTGGGTTTTGTATTATTTCGTGTCTGATTGAAACGACCTTGTAAGCTGTTGTGAATATTTGAAGATACCTGGCGATGGTCTCCGGATCGAAACTTTGTGTACAATAAAGAAATTTTTACCAGCAGCTTTTGGCGTTGGATCATTATTTTTTTTTATATTTACGAGCTCAGGGGTATAACCTGCTTGAAGTATATTATTAGTACATTTGCGACATTATTTTGAGCTGAACTATTCCTGACTTTAGCAAGAACTATAAAAGTGACAACATTAACGATGCCCGACTGCGAATAGTAAGGCGAACTGTGTCCCGTCAACACCTTGCTGGTCTGAAGAGCAGGGGCCAGCTGTGGCGGGTGAGATGAGATATGGAAGCGGCGCTGTAGGCAGCGGCTGCTGAGAAATTCCAAACATCCGGCAGAACCTGTCGGCCGGCCGGGTGCGGCGGCCAATCAAAGCCTCCCCCATTAGGACACAGCGCCGGCTCTCGGCTAAACGCTGGGTGGGGGGACGGGCCATCACGCAGCCATCGCATCGGCGCTCGCCACAAGCCAGCAGCTGAACTATTTCACTCCCTATCTCAGCTGGCGTGTTCACAGAGGTACAACGCACACACATGCAACCACCACATACATAAACATACATACGCATACATCCACTCTTATGCGTATCAATGAATAAAATTTCAGCACAAACAAATTAACTATGTCTCCCATTCCCCCACTTCCTACGAAGCTCTTAGAGTGGTTTCCCTCGATAGTCGTGAAATGTCGGGACTTACGACCCTCTCCCAAGTACTTTTTAATTGAGAGCACTCTTCCCAGTCACAGTCCAATTCTACAATGACCCGTCTTGCCCACTTTGGAAGACGAAAAATATATATAACAACAAAAATGTTTTGCAGTGGAGATACATACATATGACAGTAATGATTCCTTTCCCGTCAGACCACCGGAGTTAAGCGCTGTCTGGCGTGGCCGGCACTTGGATGGGTGACCGTCCAGACCGCCATGCGCTGTTGACATTTTTCGGGGTGCACTCAGCCTCGTGATGCCAACTGAGGAGCTACTCGACCGAATAGTAGCGGCCTCGGTCAAGAATGCCATCATACCGACCGGAACAGTGGTATGCTGACCCCATGTCCCTCCTATCCGCATCCTCCTCTGAGGACGACACGGCGGTCGGATGGCCTTATGACTGAGTGCTTAATGATTCCTTCTCCCACAAGCAATCCCATCTATTGGATGGACAAGAGCCTCAGCGTGTTGTGTCAATAGTGGCTGTCACTTTACTTTGAAATATAGCGTATATGTTAACCCATTCTAACACTATTTTTTACTTTCTTGTAGAGGGAGATATTTACTAACATATCCACGTCCCAACAAAGCTTTCTACACTATTTTCAAATAAGTATATGACTCGGTAGTAATATCGTAAGTACCAAGAGTGTTTCTCGAACAACGCTGCTGTATACAGAAAAGTCACGACTCTGTAAATTTGTAGCGAATGCAGGAATACCTCAGAATCGTCGCTTGGTACTGGCTGGTGATTTACCCTCAAAATAAAGACAAGTCTAACGAAATGCATATGAATAGGCCGAATCACCCGCCATTGTATGATTAAAATACTAAATCACTCTTACCACTCACATGTATTTGATATCTGTAACTAAGCGAAAGGAGCGATGTAAAGTGGAACAATCACATGAAAGTAATCGCGGCTAAGGCAGATACCAGATCTGAGATTCACTGGAAGAATCCTCACCAAGTGTAGGAGGTGGCTCATAAAAGCCTTATTCGACCAATATTGCTCGTTGGTATGGCATCGGTATCGGGCAGGACTGGCGGGGGAAATAGAAGAGATCCAAAGAAGGGCAGTACGTTACAGGTTCATTTAGTAAGTGTGAAAACGCCATGACGATGCTCATCAACTGCAGGGGCACACGCTACGAGAGAGGCGTTCTGCATCACTGTGTTTACTGTTAAAATTTCTGAGACCGTACATTTCTAAAAGAGTCGATAAACGTATCCCCTTTTAAGCGAATACTGTCTCAACCCACGTCTAACTAAACGAGACCACGCGATGCAAGGTGTGTCCCTCAGCTGTGCATGAAATCATTACGAAGCGGAAAGCACTAAGAACGGTATCTCACATAACTCGTTACGGGTGGACTCCTTGCCGCTCCACAGACGTGCAGTCGTATACCGTGTAACTCCCTCCCTTGTTCTTCCCGGGCAGCTGTTGTTCCACGCCGGCCATCCAGATGACGTAGAGCCCCGCTCCGGAATCCTTCACATAATTCCTCGAGCCGGCCGGCCGCTGCTCCCCGGCAAATAGGCGCCAGACACGACACGTGCTCGCCGCTGCCGCTGCCGCGTCGTAAACTCCACACTCCACTGTGCGAGTGCGTAAGCGCGCGCCAGTGCTGGCAGCTTATCTTACGGCCTTGTCAAGGCCCGCCGTAGCTTACTGCGCGCAGTATACGCGCCGGCTGCAACGAGACCTCTCTATAGAGATTTCTTTCACCCGTCTACATCGCTTGTCTCACCCACGCTACAGAAAGAATGCTGAAAAATGACACTTCATACTGAGCCAGTGTCGTCAGCAGAGGAGCTCAAAACGTCTTTCTTAATTATATCGCTTTGGGTGCTAGGCCGTCTCATTCTCTAACACCAAAAACGACCGTAAGCAGAACCGACGTTTCGGCCATATTTGTATCCGTCGTCTTCATACCTTGGAATTGCTACAAAATTTGTACCATTTAAAACCTGAAGATCATAGCTACAGAGGCAGTAGAAACGTCTGTTCTGTGTACGCTTGAAAGAAAACTAAAAACAACCCGTAAACAAAACTGGCGTTGCTACCGTCTCTGTAGCGGTCCTCTTCAAGGTGACTAAACGGCCACAAAACTGCAGTAGTTTCCACCTGACGCTGATAGTTGCAAGGACGGTAGAAACGTCGATTTGGTTTGAAGTTCAATAAAGGCGACATTCAGTTTAAGCTGTAGAATTTATTAGGACAACTTGCGTGGGCTTAAAAAGCCATTGACTGTTTACACACAGCAAGGTGCCACAGGTATGAAAGTAACAACGAAATCAGACTATGAACTACCCAATGTGATTGCTAATTACAATGAAAATGTTACTGTTTATAAATCATCACGAATGGTTGCTCAGATAATGTATTTCGCTGCCTTTTTCCGACTGATGGACTTTGGTTACGGTAAACCCTGAAAAGTAGTTTCTTTACCCCTGAACTATTTATATATTCACGGACAGGTTTTAACAAAAATTACTGCTTAAGTAGAAAAATGTCGCCTTCATTCAACCACGAGCAAAAATCACGTTTTTTTTCCATCTTTGCAGCTGTTATCTTCAGGGCGATGATTCTGCATTTTGTGGCAGTTTTGCCTCCTTGAAAAAGCCAGGCGCTTAGACGCTCAAACTGTCAGTTTCGTTGATTATTGGTATTACTGTTACAAACTTACGAGGCCTAGTGCCCGAAGTAAGTTTACACAAATTAACACTGATCAGAGCCGACACTTCTGTAGCAAGTCATTTGCAAATAATCTGAGGATACACCATTGTCTGTAAATACTTATAGAAATAATCGATGGACACAGACCGCAACGACGATGAATGCGTCTGAAAAAAAGTGAGAACCAATAGGTGCTGCTACATGGTACACATGCTTGCTATATTTTTCCAGCGAAGTGACATAATTGACGTATTTATTATGCCAAATAAACTTCTGTACAATGTAACTGTTCTATGAAATAACCGTATTGTGAGCGTCAATGATGAAATGAAGAAGGTACAGAACTCGATTTACTTGTAATTTTTCCACCCTAGTAAGTGTGGAATACTGTGTGTTAATCAGTTACCTTGTGAACACTACTTGCAGTTTTAGTGGTATTGCCTATACACACAGCAAAATGCAGTGATAACGCTCTTAGGAAATGACTTATGTCTGGTATTAAAATTTACTACACATTACATGTATGCATGTAATATAGTGCTTCTGTTGAGTGAAATTTTCTTCTTAGACTATATGCTAACTCATTTTTAGTGCTTTTCTTTGTTAAAAACTACTTTCAAGAGAAGTCCGTTGTTTATACGTTTCGTGGTCACAAATTTCTGAGGTATCCGAACAGGCAGTACCTCCGTATTTCTGTTTCCTTAACGTATCTTTCCTTGTTTAAGCAATAGTTAGTTTCTTATAGTCAAAAAATTCTCATAATGAAACCATTCTACACCAAGAAAATGAAGAGAGATTCCCCTGTGCAAAGGTCGTGATGCGCTTTTCTGATTAGCTTAGCGTGATTGCATGATTATGTACGCCAGAGCAGTTAGTATTTGATGGTCGAATTTAATGAAGGCTCATTAGGATACCGATTTCTTGGTTAAGAAGTGTCTAAGCAAAGCAGTTTCTCTGTTTGTGCGTTGTGTGTAGTTGGAGACTTCGACGCACGATCAAGAGAGGAACTCCAAATACACCCGCTAATCCCTACGTACGTTTTTGTGTTCACAGGCGCCAACGGGTTGCGCCGAAGAGGCCGGCAGACATACACACGCTACCAGACGCTGGAACTGGAGAAGGAGTTCCACACGAACCACTACCTGACGCGGCGGAGGCGCATCGAGATGGCGCACGCGCTCTGTCTGACGGAGCGCCAGATCAAGATCTGGTTCCAAAACAGGCGCATGAAGCTCAAAAAGGAGATACAGGCCATCAAGGAGCTGAACGAGCAAGAGAAGCAGGCGCAGGCGCAGAAGGCGGCAGCGGCGGCGGCTGCGGCGGCGGCGGCTCAGCAGCAGCAACAGCAGCAGCAGCAGGCGGGGGCGGCGGGTGGAGGCGGCGACAACAACTAGGAGCGGTGGGGCGAGGCGGCGTGGGGCGGCGTGCACTAGCAGGTGAGTGGGCGGCCTCTAGACTCTCCCGTCTGAAAGGGGCTTGCTGAAGCCCCACAGAGATGGCGCACACATAGGTACACAAAACTACCTCTTGTAGTAAACAAGCAGGGACAAGTATCTTGTTCACAATCCGTAAGCTTCACCTGTAACTTCTATCAGAAAAAAAGTCGTAAACCATGAACAGTTCCTGCTGCCTGACTTTATTAATAACACTGTGTTCAGGATTCTGTGCCCCATCTTCATACAATGCAACTTTTGCCCTTAGTGTGCTCAAGTTTCCACTACCGTAGTTGACTGCAGTTCTGTTTACGGTAGCAGCATGACACCATTTTTGTCGCAGCAGACCTGAATGACGACTGCGACTCAGTATTCTGGTATCCTAATCCAATGTCCATAGTGCCTTTCTAGCCCCACACGTCCCTGTTTTAAGAAAGTGACGGCTTTTTGATGCACCAGAAAGTATCCAATGAACCGATACCCTCTTGAAGGCCACAGTTTCTTCCCCACGAGCGAGTACCTCAGCAGTTCGTCGATCTACGCATCTAATTTCATCACTTCTGTGGAACCACATTGAAACGCATCTAATCTGTTATTGTGCAACAGCTTAGGGACCACGTTGCACTCCCGTACAAGACTATCCTGAAAACAATTATCTTCATGGAAGATTTTATAACCCTTGTATTTACAGACGATATTAACAAATTTCTCGTATCCGAAAATCCTTTTCTTACTAGACAAAGGAATTACAGACGTTGGCTGCGAGTAGGCATTAATTAAAATCAATGAGGAAATCTGAAAGTTTATGCCGAACCGGGATTCGAACTCTGGTCTCCCACTTACTGTGCAGATGCTCTGACTACTGAGCCAGCCGGACAGAGTGGTCATCGCAGCTGCAACCCTCTCATCAGACCCAAATTCTCAACGTACACACACTCTGCTTATCCTTATTACTCGCTGGATATCGCCTATTCCCGTGACAGTTTTAGCCTGACGTGCACCTACATTCAAGAGATCATTGGCCTCTCTCTTCTTAAAAGTAAATAAATATATGAATTTTATATCATTTCTACTGTGACCATCGTCATTTTAATATCCGAATAACAAGTCATCGCCTATTTTTAGTGTCTCGTTTCCTGGTCTATCACCTCACCTTGTTGTACTGCTGTTGACATGCACCTTTTAACCTTTTTTAAAAGTGAGTTTCCAGTCCGTTCAACTGCTCTTCCAAGACGTTTGCCAACTCTGACGAAGCTACAGTTTCATCTCCAAACCGCGAAGTTTTTTTTTTCTTTACCGTGATTTTTAATTCCGTTCTTGTCTACCCATACTGATTGCTCAATGTACAGAGTTAACAATCGAGGAGAGGCTAAAACTCCGGTTCACTCCTATGTCAAGCACTGCTTGTCTTCCATATTCAGCGAGTGTCATAACTGCAGTTATATTGTGTACAAGTTGTAGATAACTTTTCGCTGCTTGTGCCTTACCCGTACATCTTGCCTTAGTTTATTTAGTACACCGCAGTCTACCACTGAAGTCGCCAGACCACAACCGAGCCTCGAATTTTCTGACCGCCCGCCGCTCTTGGCGCCTATCGCAATGCTGGGCAGGTCTTCCTGGTAGGCTGCTCTGGCGACACCTGGTCGTTACCTCGGGTAATTGCCGGGCAATAACTCGGCCGTCCGGCGCGTCGTTTGAAATTATAAAACGTCCGTTTCCTGCCCGACCGGACCGCCCAATTAAACGGCTATGCCTGCGCTCCGGTGATTCATTTACCGCTGTCGATCGTGGACAGTACAACCCCACCTGGCCTTTCACAGGCGTCTTCACAACGAACGGCACGTTGCCAGCGTTCTCTTTCCATGTCAGCGCATGCGCTTCATTTTAGACTACCACACAGCATGGTGATGTCCTCTTTCTCGCCGAATTATATAGACGAAGTTATCTACGGTTATCAGCCGTCGTGCACTCGCAACGTTTCGATGAATTTCCTACTCGTCATCTTCAGGCGAAATTGCCTTAACACAAGCAGAAACACGCCGAAAAGTTGTGAAATCATGACGCCACGACTCTGCTCACCATCCCAGATATTATCCAACACAAAACATTTCACCTTTTTACCTCATCTATCACACTTACGAACACACTAAAATAATCCGGACTAACCAATAACTTAATCAGATTTTCGCTCTGCAGCGGTGTGTGCGCTGATATGAAGCTTCCTGGCAGATTAAAACTGTTTGCCGGGACGAGACCCGAAGTCGCGACCTTCGTCTTTCGCAGACAAGTGCTGTACCATCAGAGCTAACCAAGCACGAATCACGACTTGTCCTCACAGCACTTGCCCGCGAAAGGCAAGGTCGAGTCTTGGACCGGCACACAGTTTTTTAATCTGCCAGGAGGCTTCATAACCACTAACGTATTTACTGATATATATATAGACGGAAAACTGGCATTTCATATACGTTGAGGCTGATCCGGTACTGACCATTAGCTACAACCGCGTCACTAAAGCACTTGTAGGTATAGAATATTACCACGTGTTCTCATGTGCGCTTTCAATCACCTACACTTTTAATGTCAAAAGTATTTTATCTCCACCTTTTAGTGGGTGCCCCTCCTTTGGAACGCATTTCTAGCCGTATGTCCATATGAGCTTTTTCGCTCCTTAGTCACCCAGGGATCATTTCCTGCTGGTCATCCTGTATGTAAAACGCTCCAACTCCTCGTCTCCATGATAGCTCACTTTTTTCCATTCCTGATAATTGGCTCGTGATTTATACACAATTAAGAAATGAGTTAGTGCAGTGGTTCAGACTGGGCTAAAATTCAGAAGCAGAGTAGGTCAAATCTGAGTCCTGCAATCCAAATGTATAATTTTGGTACTTCGTCTAATCCATCAATAGAAAAACGCATTTGATACCTTCCGCACCCTTACCGAGTTCCAGCTGTAGCTTCATACTCAATGCCATTAAACCCTAATATTCCTCCCATTCTTTAATGCCTAGGGATCCTGAAAGCTTTTCAGCAGACCTGTTTAGCAGCCATACCTTCATCACGGCTCCACCCACCATTCCGCAATTCATTCAACCCCATGTTCTCTATTTCCGCGAGTTCCTCACGTACCTGGTGCACGTCCTCCCACATAGAATCGACTGCCTTTAGTTACCATCATTCATCGGGATGAAAGCCAGTTGGTTCCTTGAAACTGTGCCCAGCTCCTCCTTCAGATCCTCCCTTCACCCACCCATGATGTCAACGAAACATGATGCCTGCCTCACCCTCTTCGAGCCCTGGTTCAGAAAAACGTTTTAAGTTGTCACGGACATTCAGTTATGTGTGTCAACAGCAGTTTCTTTCCTCGCGAATGAAGGAGGGGTAACAGCACTGATCCTTGTGGTAGTAAATTTTGTATAATTATAAAACTCAGAATTTTCTATAAGTTAAAAGTACTGAGTGTGAGTACAGACTCGAGCTTTCGAAGTTTTGCGTTATCGTCACCAGGAGATACTGAAGAAGGTGGATAACTTTGAAAACTTGTGTCTCTGCTCAAATTCTGCGCTGCTTGTACAGAGAGATTTACACAACACACACTCAAACCTTAATGGTCCACTGATAACTTTTTTCAGCCTGCAGAATTCACTTCGTTTAAATGTACAGAAATGTGACATGCCTCGTTTCTCTTTCACAGGTAGGGTACGCTCGCTTACTCGCTTGCATGCGTGCGTTTACGAGTGCGTGAGCATGCGTGTGCGTGTGTGGTTGCTGCGTACGAAGCGCCAGCGCCGCCACACACATACACATTCACGACCGCCAGCCGCCACTGCCGACCTCCACCTGCGCCGACTTCGCAACGACCACGCCGGCGTCGCCGGGGAACCCCCTCAAGATGCCGACTGTGAGTGCAACGCAGGGACGAGTGCAAAGGCGACACGAACCCCGCCACGTGGTGTGCACGTGCGTCAGGTGCCTCGCTTTGTTTCTGTTACCGCCTGTTACAGGTACCTCCGAGTACCGCACGCCTTGTATCATAGGACTACTATTCCACTGTATACCAATGTTCAAAGCCAGACATTTTAGCCCTTTTTGTGCTGTGCTTCGAGTAGAACGTTCTTTCAAAGCGACGTTCTGCAATTTTTTTTCCACTGTTCGAGCTTCCGAGTTCAGTTTCCCGTGCCGTGGACACACTTACAGCGAAGCGGAACTGTGGAAAAAAAAGTTCAAAGTGTTTTCAGATTACTTGATTTCACAGTACGAAGCGTGGACAATAAGCGCTCAGTTTCGAAGCAGGAGATGTGTACTTAGAAGAGAACTCACAAGTGTAGAAATGTTGTAAAATGTATCTTTCCTCTCCTTCACACTTGTGAACACAAAAGATTCTGCTAATTATTAGCCATTACTGTGTAAGAATGTAATGCATACTGCATGTGTTGTAGCGAAGTATATACTGATAGCTATTAATCGATCAATATTTGTTAAGGTGTGTCTTACATTGTTATCTGGAAGGCAGTAAGGATTCAGTCGTTCCCGGTTGGCATAAGACTTGAACTGATTAAAAAAAACTGTTGAGACAGCTGCGAACATTTGCTCTCGAATGACAACGTTAGCTGTTGATTCTGACATTGCTTGTACCTGCAGACAAAAACTTTTTTACGGTCTAAGCACTTTGCAAAGCTTTAAAATCGTAACCATTACTCCGGATTTTCGTGGTAACTGCGAGATGAACTGTGAGTTCGATGAGCTCTTATCTCTCTACTGCTCACCAAAGTTCTGGGAACCTAGCTTAAAGTCTTTCATTTGCTCGAAAATGGCTGATAAATGTGTAACTTTGACGTAAAGATCGGAGGTGACTGAGTATAATAACTTGAACCACTACTCTAAATGGCAGGACAGTTTGTGTACTTGAGGTGCTGTGGCATATCCGAGCCAAACCACGTCTCAAAATTTTCAATTTTTCCGATCTAGAGGACCTGTGAGGAAAAGACTTTTCTGTATATAAGATCGAGTGATGTCCATACTTTGGCTCTGATATGACCATCGCGCTAGAGATAGTTTTGTGGTGTAATTACAAGAAAAAACTGGCCATTCATTCAGTATGGTTCATTGTGTGAGCATTGTCTTCTTGTTTGTGTGTGTCGTACGGCATTCCCGTTTCCCGCAGATGATGGGGCCGTAGAGCGAAACGTTTTGGTACGTGCAAGAACTGGTGAACACCTAAGTGTCTCCTAAAAAGAAGGCATGTTTCTCATTTTTTCCGCAAGACTGTAGGGGCTAGCAAAGAAAGAAAATTCCTTTTGCAGCGAACGGGAGATTCCGGTTTGCCTATTTGGCCACTAATATTCCAAGGTCGCAGACATCAGAAAAAGCTAGTGGTCTCCAAAGCGACAGAAGACGCAAGAAAGTCCTGTCTCCGTCAGTGGTGGAATCGCAAATGCGTGCAGGCCACCTTAACGGTACGGGCTTCGACCCTCGTAAGGATCGAATTGGCTTCGCTCGAGCCACCTTTTTTAGCGTGGAACGTGGCGAACGGACTTGCTCGTAACAGCTGCAAAGTCTCCTCTTTCTGCTCAACGGATTCCACCAGAAAGAGGGAGGAAGACCAGCGGGGACTATTGTTGCGTTAAGGTTGGCACTACCTGTCCTCACTCGCATCGACAGCGAGAGGGACCGGCGCCGGTGTTGACGTCGAGACGTGCGTCTTCCCACACGCGTAAACTTTGCGTACGCGTGTATTTCCCTCGCTAACAAGCTGGAAGCCTGATCCCCAATAGGAGTTATGTCTCCATTGAGACGCCAGGCGGGAGCGAGATGGTTCAGCTGGAGGGACACCTCTCCCCTCCCACACCTCTCCCCCTTTCGCTGTCTCGTCAAACACGCCTTCCGGTTCCTGAAACTGCCGCCGTATCCAGGTAAACTGCGTACGTCCTTTTCAGAGACATAAGGTCCTCACGACAAAAAAAAAGTAATTTCCTCCCTCTAGTTCATAACATGGTTACTTGCTTCTCCTCCTCGTCCTCCTCCTCCTCCTCCTTCTCACCTCCCCCTCCCTTCCTCTTCCGCAATCATCGTAGCATCAAAATACTATCCAGTTGCCGTAGTTAGTGCTCAACCTGAACAAACAAAAAACCAAGTATTAATATGTGTAGTAGAGTAGGTCTTGCTTCGTATATTTTACTCGTTCAACGTTAGTTAAGAAAACAGTGTTCTCCCAGCGAGGAAAAAAAAAAACAAGTACACGTCTTATATGTTTGTGATATTTATTAAGTTGTTTGTTAAAAAAATAAGTTTTCGTTGTGTTTTCGTTTTACTCTTTTCCGAAAGCGGTTACTGTTAAAAAACCTACGCCTTCGGATGTTAAGAAAAATACTCGTATTTTAGTTTACAAACCAAGAAACCATTCTACAGAAGCTGTATACGACATAAGCATTAAGAAAGTGTATGGTTGTGATGTTTATTTATTGATCGATACGTTTTCTGTACAGTCTGTTCGTTTTGTTTGGGTGTTTGGAGAAAGTGCGTTTTTTTTCTCGTTTTGTAAAAACAAGCGTGTGATTGATGTTACGTTTTCGTTTTGCCTTGTAAATTAGCATGTATATCAGTTCTATAATTACTTTGTTTGGTTGAATTTTACGTAATATTTCGAAGATACTTTTATTGAATAACAGCCTCTTTCTTTACCTTCTTTGGATTAATTTAGATTTTAATTTCATGTATAATTCAATTGCGTTCATTAATTTTTCAAACATTTTGTAATTACTGATGGACAGAAATTTCTTAATTTATTGTCGAAATTTGTACAAGGCTTTTATTTTTTTAAATAAATTATGGCACTGATTTTGAAACGAAACCACATTTGTATTCTGTTTCTCGAACGCACCCAAGTCCTTTTATAAAGTAATTAGTTGATATTCCATAGAGGAAGGAAACAGTGTTCATACTGGAATAAGGAAGAGAATACGCCAGGTCACTGGTATTCTCCAATACAGTTGTAGTTGGTTCTCTTTCAAATCCTTGTCCAAACCTAGCTTGTGCTCCGTCTACAATAAACTTATTATAAAAATCAAGCTAAACTGCAACTTTTCTCCAGATCAAAACAATTCCTTACGCTAGACACGTACGCTTTTTCCCTTTGTCCTTGCCCATCTCAAGTAAAAACCCCTTCCTGCTGATCCCTCTTCCAATACTACATTAATATCTGATAAGGTGACACTGATACAGACAATTTTATTGCTAGCATATAAAATTTTAGTTTTTTTCTGATAATGTGTTGGTTGAGTAGGGGTTTCTCAAACCAACACACATACTTTTCATAAGGAAATCACATTTAACCGTGATGTGTGGTCAGAGTAACATCTAGCTCAAAATTCAACGGGTTTGATTCTACGACCAAAAAAGAGAAAGCAAGAAATAAAACAAATTTTTGATGCACATTAATCAGAAAACTAGACTGAGGACACGTTTCTGTACACGTTTAAACTTAAGATTTATTGAGTTGATGATAATAAGACTGTACCTGAAGAAAGGAGTGCGCATATGTATAAACATTCACTGATAAGCAACAAATGTTAAGCAAGTAATCTCAAAACCACAGATGTCTTTACACACACACACACACACACACACACACACGACACTGAATGAGTATTAATTACATACCTCGAAGCAAAAGAACTTTGCAACAACATGAAGGAATGATCGCTGTCTGGACACTGAGAATGAAGGTAGGCATATACGTAAGCTGGTGAATGTCACAAAATGAAGTTGAATAGGTGATTGTTAAGGAGTGAATTTGTTTAGAAGTAAAATAACGGTAACGTGGAACTATTAGCAGTTCTTCGAGTAACATTCTGGAGCTTTATGATGCAGTAATGAGAAAAGTGGTTTGGAAGGAGAGTAGAGGATTGTGTATGATCTTTTCAACAGGCATCAACGACCCAGGCAGTGGCTGTTTATTAAAAACGTGAGATGTAAGAGGAAAATAGTATATGTAAACTGGAAACGAGGACCATCTGATCTTAAAACTTGAGTTAAAAGACAGATTAATATGAAACCAATGTGGTACTCATAATTTACGTGATTCTTCGATTTTCTTTATTTTCTTTTCACAAACGTTTCACAAGGTTAGAAACAAATTCATTCATATACACACATGCTATTTGGACACCGCATGCTCTACGTCCTAGATGACTGTTCAATCATTTATTTAATATATAAACAATGGCAATTATGTTTTCTTTCTATTCACACTAATACGGAATAAATTTTCTGAATGGTGTTCGCCTGTACCGTACTGAAGTAATTTTGCGTGTTTAGTGTACAATACAGACAGGAAAGAATGCAGAACTATTCTGTGATTCATTTAGCTGGCATATGTTATGGTTTTTAGAGAAGCTAGTATCTTGCACCACACCAGGGAAAATTCCTGTTTCGTGCTATAGCGGGTAATTTCTTGTCCTTTCTCGGCAATGCTATTGTGTGCAATGCTAGTTCTAGGCAATCATTTTACTGTTAATATCAAGGTAATCGCGCCGAAAATAAAAGATTTGTACAAAAAAAGCAAAATGTGGTTCAGAAACACATTTCGTAATAGGCAACTCTAATTACTTTATTACCCTTGGATGTGGAAGACGTGAATTGAGTTACCTGTCTTAAGGTGCATGATACTGATTCCGGCTCAGCTTCATTTTGCCGACGTTACACTAGCAGACATTTCATAATTAAAGATTTGTGTCTGCAAACTGACAACTTTAAGAATAACAAAACAAAGACGGCATAAGGGTCACTTTAGTTTTATTTCGATTTACTGGTTTTAGTGGATAATCCAAATCATCTTTAGGCCCACGTGACTACAAGTCCCATTTCTAGTGTGCCAGGCTAGCCGCGCGGTCTGACGCGCTGCTTCCCGAGCGGGAAGGCGTGCCGGTCCCCAGCACCTATCCACCCGCCAGATCGGTGTCGAGTTCCGGTGTGCCGGTCAGCCTGTGGAAGGTTTTTAAGGTGGTTTTCCATCTGCCTCTGCGAATGCTGGCTGGTTCTCCTTATTCCGAGTCGGTTACCCTATGTCGGCGATTGCTCTGCAAGCACAGTCTCCACATATGTGTATCCAATATTGCTCTACCACGCAAGCATTTGGGGTTACACTCCTCAGGTGTGAGACGTTCGCAAGGGGGAGGAGGGGGGGGGGGGTTCCACATGAGGGCCGAACCGCACAGTAACCCTGGATTCGGTGTGGGGCACCAGTCGGGTGGGTGGACTTCTGTGGTCTGTTGTGAACCACTTAGGGCTACGGCAGGACGAAGCCTCTGTGGTTTCCAAGTCCCCAGGTCAATACACATACACACCCAATTTCCGAAGTTTCCCTGCCACTGAGTCAGTAATTTTGTGACTTATTTGCGTCTCCCTTATCTAGGATACTGCTGAAAATCTTGAGTCACCATTGTGTCTGGATCTGTTCTGGTGTCTTTCGATTTACCATATCCACTGCCAACGATGGTAAAAGGTAGTTATCCACCTAACTGGTACATTAATAACAGCAGTTGCACAGGTAATAGTTTATGTAGCTAAGCGACATGACTCATGGATATTTCGTGAGCAGTTGCCTCTGATCAACGTACTAGCCAGTAGCCTTACGGCCTGTTATAGCCCGCTCGTTTATTTTACTGATCGACAGAGTAATTGTGACAACACACATTTTCAGTAGACATCTGAACAAGAGGATCAAGAAAGTAACAGGTGTAGAGCTGTTCATGAGCCTACATTGAGATCAATTCCGATGTGATAACAAACCAACACAGACAGAACTACTGAAGAATGTCACACCATCATAAACTTTTGTCATATAATGTTACCATTATGAAAAATATCTGGTGATACATCCTCGTTGCTCCTGGCATCTATAAGCAACATATACACCCATCTGACTCTGCAAGTAATTAAATAATGTACATTTT
This sequence comes from Schistocerca gregaria, assembly GCF_023897955.1. Classification (NCBI taxonomy): domain Eukaryota; kingdom Metazoa; phylum Arthropoda; class Insecta; order Orthoptera; family Acrididae; genus Schistocerca; species Schistocerca gregaria. The sequence continues at coordinate 163,716,225 of NC_064929.1, read as the reverse complement.
ATTGCATTTACGTTATCATACTTTACAACAAAGACATAACAAATATTCATTATTCACTATGGTGAATTCAGCCTCTGACTTCATTGTCAGCTTGGCGTTCTATTTATTACACTGGAGATCCAGAATACCAATTTCGAATCCAGATCTGTAGAAGTTCCACCCGTATTTCTATCTTCCAGAAGACGTCGACTCCAGCTCAACACCCACGCAGTGATGCCGTTCCCACGCACCGTTTCTTTTTATGTGGGTAATACAGCTCCAAGTTTGTTTATGTATTGTCTGAAATGTCAAAAAAGAACAAAACTGATTTCTTTTTAACGAGTTACCTTGCTATCTGTGCCTTCGACACAATCATGACGATCATGTGTCATCTATTATATTAAAGATGACCTGTTCGTAGTAGGGTCTCATCTTTGTAATTCATTATACACTGAAAAGTGAAACATGAACTCTGACAAATGTGAGTGCACGTTTCTCCTTCCTGGGACCATATTACACAGACAACTTGTGCAAGAGGTCACAAACGTAGCTTCTACATGTTTGTTTCAAAGAAAGCCATGAGGCATATATGAAAACTGCAACAGAATGCAAACAAATGTGTGGTTGTTATTTTTGAGTGCCTTTTCTGTATTACTATCTGCTCGTATTAGGGTTATTATGGTTTCCAAGGCATCTTACAAATGCTTCTACACACAGACAGTTTTGTGACATTATGAAAACACTGGCGCCCACAACATTGCAAATCGTATACAGTAATACGCCTTTAACTAATTATATTCAGTATTTGTAGATAAAGTATCTATGCATAGAATATTAATGCAGCACACTTTACAAGAAATATATAAGGTAATATATGGGTTTACGACCACAATCCTGTCTGTAACAATCGTATGAGTAGGTGAGTTTGTTCTAGTAAAGTTACGTCCCTTTATACGAAAGACAAAATCAATCTTCTTTCGCAAGTAACTACTTTTGATACTCAGTAACAAAGTATGTAGCACCAGTCTCACCTTGATACTTTGTCTAATGATTTTTGCTAATTCAGTACAAATACCTGATCCCTTTCCGAAAGAAGTCCTTTCCAGAGACTTTATAGTGTGGCATAGGTTTTTAGTTAATTCTCCATCACATTAATCATTAATTTGTTCGATTTGTTGTGAAGGCAGGCGGAGCGAGGTAATTTAGTGAAGGTTACATAAAGCAAGCTATGATTCTGTGTATGGCTTCTTTTACCTACCTTCAGATTATGCTTATTTAAGACGCTGTGCTATTTTTTAAATGAAGACAGTTCTTGGTGCTGTTGATCTCATTAGGTCAGACATACATACATTTAATAGCAAAATTAAATACCTTTGTCATGCACATTAACAATAATTCTAGTTTTTAATTAGAATTTATCTTACAGGTGTAGTTCATCAGGTGAAGCAATTTCATATCGGATATAGGCTTTTATTTTCTTCGTGTGAGATTTTTTAACAAAAGACGAAAAATTCCATGTCTGCATACTGAACATCTTTGATTTATTGACAGCTCCAGTGATGGGAAAGGAACATTATTTATTTCTTCTAGCGTTACTTAATCTTTTAAACTCTTTTGTAATTCCACTGACAACAAACTCTACTCTGAAATAACAAGTGAAAGTGTAAGGCTTATTTTTCTGATGCATTGTGGCACACTACACTTACAATAGATAAGAGTATCGTGTCATCCAAAACTAGTTATTTGGAGAGCATTTGTATTTTAATACAATACAATTAATTATAAAATTTACTGCAACACAGTTCTACTGGTTTCAAACGTATTGCATTCCGTTACAATGAGAGACACTACTATACAAAACGAGACAGTGCTGTAGAATTTTAAAAACTCGGAAAACTGGTTGTCGCTACTGTTTTTCACAGTGAAATTGTGGCTGTCACTACGATAGGGAGTAAGATGCTAGGGGTATACACTGGCTTAGAAATGAAGCTGTTTCCAGAAGAGTGGGGGGTTCTAAAGCCTGCTCAGGTATGTTGACCTATGTTTCCTATGCTTTCCTGGAGCGACCACAGCTGAATGGTACAAGGTTTCCTTCAATAAGACCACATCACTGTTACTCGAGTTAATGTTTAATTCATAAAAATAATCATGTCCAAGGAGTGATGGAATTTTTAAAAAATAATATTGTAATACATATAACATTGTATTAAGTATATTCATAAAGAGTAGGCAGGCGACAAAGTCAACACTGGAATTGTGGAGCCGCTGTTGAAAACACGCTAACCAAGTCATTTTCGAGACAAATTTCTAATGTTTCTCCTGGTTTGCACTAATCATCAGAACAGTGGGCTGGGATGTTTCTCTCTGCAATGCAGTCGCATATGTGACTACCTTGAAAACGTCTACTTCCATTAACACTGTTAGCCCTAGTTCCTAATTAAGTAAATACTCCTCACTTTGAACAAATAGTGGGTCAGAATTGCGCATTACACTGTATAAAACACTTAATTTCGGCATCTTATGGAAACACAACAAAGCAGCCCGTATTCTACTACAACTGGAAAACGTCGCCCATCTCAGAAACCATTCCTCATGATTAGACTCGAAGGTAACAGTAAGAGCAAAACATTCCAATTGGGTTCTAGGCTCAACTATAAACTAGCAACGAAACTTCAGTGTTGCACGTAATTTGCTCTGTTTCTTGTTACAGATACTTTATCGATGCCTCATTCGAATGTACCTTTTCGCTTATAGCTGTTCAGTTCGCGCGAGCTATCTGCCAGACCGAGGTATGTAGACTTAACAATAGTTTATACGAGAGAGAATCCTTGCTACTATACAGCGTTTAACGGTCATGGAGCGGATAATATGCATTCAGCATCTTCATGGCTTTCCTTCAGTTTCCTCAGCTTTCAGCGAAATTGTTACAAACTGGTTTTTCTCAGTTCCTTTTGGCAACAAAGGCCGTGCTCTATATTGGGAACACTTGCGCTTACGGTCGTAATTCAAGCTTCTCTCCAAATCAACAAGTCACAGAATGAATGTATTTCTTCCATTCTCTTCCGCAACTTTATAGTATTACCTACACTCCTGGAAATTGAAATAAGAACACCGTGAATTCATTGTCCCAGGAAGGGGAAACTTTATTGACACATTCCTGGGGTCAGATACATCACATGATCACACTGACAGAACCACAGGCACATAGACACAGGCAACAGAGCATTTACAATGTCGGCACTAGTACAGTGTATATCCACCTTTCGCAGCAATGCAGGCTGCTATTCTCCCATGGAGACGATCGTAGAGATGCTGGACGTAGTCCTGTGGAACGGCTTGCCATGCCATTTCCACCTGGCGCCTCAGTTGGACCAGCGTTCGTGCTGGACGTGCAGACCGCGTGAGACGACGCTTCATCCAGTCCCAAACATGCTCAGTGGGGGACAGATCCGGAGATCTTCCTGGCCAGGGTAGTTGACTTACACCTTCTAGAGCACGTTGGGTGGCACGGGATACATGCGGACGTGCATTGTCCTGTTGGAACAGCAAGTTCCCTTGCCGGTCTAGGAATGGTAGAACGATGGGTTCGATGACGGTTTGGATGGACTGTGCACTATTCAGTGTCCCCTCGACGATCACCAGAGGTGTACGGCCAGTGTAGGAGATCGCTCCCCACACCATGATGCCGGGTGTTGGCCCTGTGTGCCTCGGTCGTATGCAGTCCTGATTGTGGCGCTCACCTGCACGGCGCCAAACACGCATACGACCATCATTGGCACCAAGGCAGAAGCGACTCTCATCGCTGAAGACGACACGTCTCCATTCGTCCCTCCATTCACGCCTGTCGCGACACCACTGGAGGCGGGCTGCACGATGTTGGGGCGTGAGCGGAAGAAGGCCTAACGGTGTGCGGGACCGTAGCCCAGCTTCATGGAGACGGTTGCGAATGGTCCTCGCCGATACCCCAGGAGCAACAGTGTCCCTAATTTGCTGGGAAGTGGCGGTGCGGTCCCCTACGGCACTGCGTAGGATCCTACGGTCTTGGCGTGCATCCGTGCGTCGCTGCGGTCCCAGGTCGACGGGCACGTGCACCTTCCGCCGACCACTGGCGATAACATCGATGTACTGTGGAGACCTCACGCCCCACGTGTTGAGCAATTCGGCGGTACGTCCACCCGGCCTCCCCCATGCCCACTATACGCCCTCGCTCAAAGTCCGTCAACTGCACATACGGTTCACTTCCACGCTGTCGCGGCATGCTACCAGTGTTAAAGACTGCGATGGAGCTCCGTATGCCACGCCAAACTGGCTGACACTGACGGCGGCGGTGCACAAATGCTGCGCAGCTAGCGCCATTCGACGGCCAACACCGCGGTTCCTGGTGTGTCCGCTGTGCCGTGCGTGTGGTCATTGCTTGCACAGCCCTCTCGCAGTGTCCGGAGCAAGTATGGTGGGTCTGACACACAGGTGTCAATGTGTTCTTTTTTCCATTTCCAGGAGTGTATTTACTAAGTATTTGCCCTGAAGTCACAATTCTTCTTCCTTCTTCTCAGTATATTTCCGAAACGTCTCTTACATAAGCTAGAGCATCTTTCTTTTTTGTAGGCTTTTTCTGCAGACTTATTTGGCGGGGATTTCAGCTGTACTTGGTTAATAGCATACCAGATAAATTTTTACACAGCTGTCTTGATATTCCCATTATGTCATCGATTTCGAAATTTTGAGTTCTGTCTTCAGATATCCATACAGCCGTTCTCATTAATCGAAATCAGCGTTCGCCATTCCGAGTAGGTGGTGGAATACTTGCTGATGGGCACAAACACCTCGTCTGGCGCTCATACTATTATATACTCCATATTTCCCATTCAATCTGGCTTGAATGACGTATACAGATTTTATCAGGGCAACTATGGACATCTGCAGCTGGCTTTTTGCAACGCTAAAATCGACAATGTAATACAAATACCTGAAACAGCTGATTCGGAATTTACCCATTATAGAATTAACAGTAGACATATGCTAGCCCAAGGTAGTTTACAGTTATTTCTCATCCATATACCGTCTTCTAAAGTATGCCATGCTCCAGTTGTAAGAGTCTGGCCATTATTTATGCTGAAATGATCCTTATTGTAGTATTTCGAACATTGGGGGCTGAAGTAAGTTTAAAAACAGTAATTAGTTTCGCAAAAGGTTTCTAAATTGTGTAGTGTTAAATCCATAGGATACAAGGTTGCCATGCTGTTTATGTTTGTGTGTCTGAACTGCTATTTGAGAGGACTAAGTGGCATGTTGCTCCTATTTTCACTCTGTCTTCCTTACACATTCACCATTAACAGCGTACAAGGAATGAAGCTACTGAAACCTTAAAAAGCTTAGTTTCTCACATATCAAGCATTTATCATATCCGTTCAAGTAATACTTATCTGTAATAGTTAGCTAACGATCGAGATGTGTAGTAGTCTAAAAGAAATCATTAAAAACAATGCAAAATTAACTTCATATTCCACAAGCATTTATGTCTATTTACATGATACTCATAAGAAAAAAGATGTAAGGCTCATAAAAAGAAAAAAAACTGACTTTATTAACAGAAATTCTGTGTCATACAACAGGAGAATTTATACTAGTTCAGAAATTTCTTGTATTATTCATTTGTTCTATTAAGCTATACACAGAGTATTAATATGTTAGTGCAGAAGATTATAAACCACATTTAAATTTAATAACAAAGTAACCCTACTTCTCTTTAATAGTACATATACTGCAAATAATTAACATTAAAATTAACAATGACAGCAATGATGTTAAAGTTTTAGACAGAACATGCTACTAATTATATGACTTTTGTACATATTATTGCTTGCAGACAGTGAGTGGGCATGTGTCAAATTCAAGTATATTAGTCTATTGTCTGAGGGTCTGTCACTGTCCAGTCAGGGGATTAGTTTTCCCTTTCATTTAACATTTTGTCCATCTTCTGTATTTCTTATTGTATGCAAGAAATAAGAAACTGAAGCAAACTTTGGATTCAGTGTTAAGCTATATAGTTCCCCATCCAGTTGACTGATAATTCTCAGAGTTACAATAGTATACATTCCATAACTTTTATTAGGCGATGAAGGTAACTTTTTCATATGTGGAACTTCTTGCAAAACACTATCATTCATGGTTCTTTGTTCTTGACTCTTTCATTGTGTATGTTTTTATCAAGCATGTTATGAAATTTAAATAACCAAGGACACTACTAGGCTTCCATACCATCATGTTTCATTTCCTCATGATGTATTTACAAGATTGAATCTATATTGCATCTACAAGGAAAAATTGCATGGGTTTTGTTGCCACTGTAGCGATATTAGGCATTAGTGATGGTGAGTTGCCTATTCATAAAAAACTAACAGACATCCACCATTTCAAATATTGTTTTGCCAAAATTAAGCTACAAAGCTCAGTTCTGCATTTCTGCTCTCTCAAGTGTAAGCATGACATTTGTTAGTTTTAGTGGGAGGTGTAATGAGTTTACATGTTGAAATCACCACCATTGACATGGATAACTGGGTTTAGAAAGCTTATATATTTATTTTATTGGGTTGAAACTTTGCAATGAACAGTGCAGCTGATGTCTTTTACCAAATGAAGAACAGGTAACCTGAGGTTACCAAAATGTAGTCTTTTCAGAAAATTTTGGCACAATTCAAACAGTGTGTACTGATACACTTACAAAAACTGGCAGTTGATATAAATAATCTGTTAAAACTTTCATTGTAAAAAAGTCTGCATTCCAACTATTATAGGATTATGATGCAGTTTTTATACTGGTTTATCATTTAGAGTAATTTTATTCTTTTACATAATTTCTTACAAGTTTAAGCTTGTAGACAAACATGTAGACTTGATGCACAACACATCTCACTTTATGTGTAACTATGTTTTGGCAAAAATCAGCCTTCATCAATCTCTTTTTGGTATTGATGTGTAGGAACTGGTGGATAAGTATCATATTAAAGACAACTTATATATAGACCTCTTTTTGCTGTATAATGCAATTATTCATACTTTTTCTAGTTTCACATTTTATATGTCGGCAGATATATCAGATATAATTTGCTAGAGATTCTAAATCGTGTTTAAGTTGCATGTTTCAGATATTAAAATAAATCTTTGCCAAACATATTTGAGTAAAATGCGGCTTCATTTTGCCTCAAGACAGACTTACAAGCCTATTTTTTTTGTTTTGTCATAATTTGGTTAGAGTAGTTCAGATAGCTATTTCTCCTTGCATCAACTCTAAACGTTTGTTCTATTGCACAGTTTCCCTTATGGATCGTGTTAAATGCAATAGCTCATTTTATTTGCTATTTCATATAATACTTGCAGCTGCTTGTACCTTTAAGTCCTTCTCCACTGTCAGTATTTTTCCTCCAGCTGTGGGGTGAGTAGTCTGCCAAACATGTGACATTGGAGGATTAAGTTCATCACAGCTGGTCAGATTTTAAATTCCAGCTGTTTACATCATGCTGTAGTAACAGTGATATAACAAAAGCACAGTTCAAGCAGGGGCTACACTCGAATGTTATGCTCAGTGTTTGCTGCATTGTTTTACATTCTTCAGATATTAATTTTGAAATAGATATTGTAGGTTCTTGTATCACTTTATTCAGTCTTGAAAACTGACTTACAGCCAGGAGAGAGGTATGCTGACCACATGCCCCTCCATATCCACATCCAGAGATGCCTGTGGGTGGAGGATGACAGCAGCCAGATGGTACTGTTAGGGCCTTCATGGCCTGTTCAGGCAGAGTGTAGTTCAGTTATTTCACATAATTATGCAATCACAAATTTTTATACGATTATAGATTTTACAGAATCCAGTCATCTAAAAGTTTCACTTGTTGAATTAGTATTCCATTTCGAGCAAAAACTTTATGTGAGGTAATGTTGCTGTCTGCATTTCATTTTCATACTTACATCAGATGATTGGCAATAATACTGTACCATTTGTTTACTTGTTATAAAATATTTTTACTTGTTCTCATCCAATTTTTGTAGCCTTATAGATATAAACACTAGGAAATGTAGATAACAGTCGGGACACTAGTCAGTCTCTTCAGATAATATCTATGGAAGCAGTTGCATCTGTCTAAGTCTTTTCCTTATTACCTTCCTAGTATTTAAAGTTTAAAGTGCAACCACTTGGATAAGAGAATAACCTATGACATGTTTTCCTCTGCTTCTTGATGGACTTCATTCCAGTTTGCTGTGGCTCTGTAACCTAAGTTACGACAGGTTTTCAGCACAAACATATTTCTAGATTTAAGACACTGCATGGTGTGTTATTGACACTGCTGCAAGACAGCATTTCGTATTAATAAGCGAGTGAGGTGGTACACTTTTTAAGCTGACCTAACACACTTAATAGAGTAGATACCTTGGGCATAGATATGTGAAAAGTGACTAATGTCTTTGACACCATTCAATGATATAGCAAATATTTTCAACAAGGGCTTGCAATTTAACAAATGGTAATTCTTCCATTCTCTGTGCAGGAATTAGGTATGACTGGTTTAATGAACATGAGGAGGTAAGAACGTGTCTACTCTGGCCTTTCAGGATTTTAACACATTTGTCACATTTTGGCCTAACATGAACACAACTACTTTACATTTCTCCATTTAACAATGTCTGCAACAAACGGTGTAAAATCCCTTTTATCACAATTCAAGAATGATGTATATCTATTCCCAAGTTGACTTGGACTGTCATGAGTAACACCTCATCGAGAGCAAGGTCATGTTATCTTTGCCTACTTTCCCTTTGGCTGTAGTGGCAACAAATTTCCTTTAACTATGGAATGCGGAACTTTTAGTTCCCCTCAATCTAATGAACAACCTGATGTTATCACTGACACCTGCGAACTTTCCATAACAAATTTTAGCTGGCCCTAAATTGTCATGACAAGCGGTTTTACTTCAGAACTTGCTCACTTTATAGAGCTAATTTCTGTGAGATATTTTACAACCTAGCCCTACCATCTGCTCTTCAGCATCCTTGGTTGTACAGTGCTGGATACTTCTCACCATGTCAGGTCCAAAATATCGAAGACTGGCTGATGGTATCATCCACAAGAAGAGTAAGTAACATCCTTCACTGCGACAGATTTTTCATGTAGATTACAGGCTACTGACACAACAACAACCCAAAATGGAGCTATTGAGCCAGAAGGAAATGCAGATAAGGCACATGTTCCATTATCTACCCTGCTCTTCCAAAGAAGTATTGGTCTTTCCAAGTATAACGTTGTCCACAAAGCCCAGTGTTCTAGGTAAGTAAACACACAACTTCACTACAATTAAGATCATACAAATAAGCCATGCTGCTTCTGCTGTAATTAATATTTTAGACCTGACTGCACATGCAACATGCACACCTATCTTTGCAAAATTACACTTGCTAATTTTTTACATGAGGTACGCTTTGTTACTCAAATGTAGTGACTAATTATGTCTAATGGTAATCGTACTGTTCTGTATGGCATAACTGTTAAAGTTAAAAAATAATGATTCTGCACATATAAATGCTTATAAACTGTTTTGGAACCTTTTATTTTTCCTCAATAAATTAATTAATATTGCATAGAATTAATCATTTTCTGACAAAAATAAGATATTCATAAATTAACACAGCCCTAAATTAATAATTATCTATGAGATTTTGGTCTTCAATACAGGGGCTGGGTCGGTGCAGCTCTCCATGCAACTCTGCTGTGGAATCCTCATTCATCAATGAAAAACAGCTACAACCTATATCCATTCAAACCTGCTTACTGTAGCAAGTGTGAGTTTTTACTTCTCATATTTCCCATGATTAAATTGTTTGTTGACATCTCAAGGATTCCCTGTGAACAGATGTTTTTTGTTACACAAGATGTACACTAAATTTATGTTCTCCCCAAGCTCGATTACCATCTAATTTCCCAGTTCTCCTTCAGCACTGCATTACAAAAGCTTGTATTCATTCCTTATCCTGGCTGTTTACAAAGAAACATATGTAACAAATTTAACTTCTAATTTAACAAATTTTGACCGGGAACACTTCTCTTACTATTGACAGTTTGCGTTTTGTAGCCTTTATTTGTGCATCAACAATTTGTTTGTTCATCAGATAGTTAAACTGATCACTTTTGGTTCCTGATTCTGTAAATGAATACCCTCCACATTTTCTGGTTTAATTGTACTACATTACTTATGAAACTTCCTGGCAGATTAAAATTGTGTGCCCAACCGAGACTAGCTCGGGACATTTGCCTTTCACTGGCAACTGCTCTACCATCTGAGCGACCGAAGCACGACTCACACCTGGTACTCAAAGCTTCACTTCTGCCAGTATCTCGTCTCTTACCTTCCAAACTTCCCACTTCTGTCGCATTCTGGATACATTACTCATGTTTTACTTTTGCTGATGTTCCTCTTACAACATCTTCTCAAGACGCTATCCATGCAATTCAGCTGCTCTTGTAAGCACTTTGCCATCTCTGTAAAAATTACTGTCATTTGCAAACCTGAAAGTTATTTCTTCTTCCTGAAATTTAATACTATTGCTGTGTTTGTCCTTTATTTCCTTCATACAATATCCACCGTACAAATTGAATAACATTAAAGTCACAACTATACTTGACTGCCTCTGCAACTATTGCTTATCATTAATGTCTTTTGACTTGATAGCTGCAGTCTGATTTAGGTAGAAGCTTTAAGATTTTTCACAACCCATATTTTCTCTCATCTGCATTCAGAATTTGAAAGAATGTATTCCTTTTAACACTGTCAAAAGCTTTCTCTATATCTATCAATGCTGTAACTGTAGGTTCACCTTCCTTCAGCCCATCTTCTGATGTAAAACGTTATCTCAATATTTCCTTTAACGTTCCTACTTTTCTTTAGAATCAAAACTGATCTTCCTTGTTGATGCACTCTACCAGTTTTTCCATGGTCAATAAATGAGTTAGTAGTTTGTATCCATTCGTTTTAAACAGGTGGTTCAATTTAGAAACATCAATCTACTTTGGAATTGGAGTCATTACACAGTTCTTGTAGACTGAGGATTTTTCCATTGTAGTCTTATCCTGCATATCTGCCAGATTAGTTTTCTCGTGGTTAGATCTGCTAAGGGGAGGGAATGTCATCCATTTCAGTGTTTTGTTTTGACTTAGGGCTGTCAGTGCTCTGTCAAATTCTTCTCACAGAATTCGTCTCATGTTCATGCACTTTCTCTTCTCCATCTGCAATATTGGCCTTGTGATATTATTTCCCTTGTAATTATATGATTTCAGGAAGTAGTGAGATATGTACATCGTATTTCTACATGTAACAGTCCATGCTAAACAGTAAAATCAAGGTAAGTCCATGTCTATAATCGTGCAAGAGTGGATAATGTTCAGATCTGATATTGGAAGTAATTTATATTTGCATCCAAAACTTTCCCTCTTACCTGTCAAAATTGACTCCAAATTCTTTATAATTAAATAGCTAAATGTAACACCCATTAAACTTGTCTACTGTGCAGTAGCTGCTATTGAAGAGAGACATTTCTGATAAATTAAATCAGTATATTTCAGCAACTCTTAAATCCCTGTAACTTACTGATTGAGTCTCTCAGACACATACTGCTATCTTAAGTTGGCGATTATCCTCCTAACAGTTTTATATGGCAATTTGTGTAATAATAATGTTTCAATTTATAGCTGTGTCGTCAGTGCTATTGATATTACTAATAGAACTGGAATTCTCTATCTTAAGTCTCAATGCAACATTTAGTTACTATTCTCAAATCCATTTTTGTCTTGGAAGCTGTACCCACATTCTTTCCATTTAATTCGAAGTCTCCATGCCTGGAACAATAGTATGTAACTGCAAGACAATGGTTGTGGCAGATTCATGTCTGATCTCTATATCTTTTATGTTGGAGCTACGTTATTCATATCTTTCTGGCCTTTCCACTTTAGCTGACTATCATGTGCCATATATGATTAGTAAGATTCTCATTTGACTACTATTTTTATTTATTGCTTAGTTTCTTTCTGATTTCACTACCAAGAACTCCTTTTGTTGTCTGTAGTGTTTATATCACTGGCAAAGACCAATTTTCTTTCAAATAGGGAGGTAAAACAATGCATAATTGGATTGGTACCAGTCTAATTACACTATCCAGATAAATTCCTCTGTGACATTTCCAAAACTCAAAACATTTCACCAATTATTTACCATCATTCAAGGTTTCTCAAAACAACTACATTAGACATTCCTTTTTATCCTAATCATTTTAAATAAATCGATAAAATTTTGTGCTTAACAGAAGGAAATATAGTGGATAGGTCTGTAAAATACATGTTATTAAATCAGCATCAAAGGTATTTGGAACTACTTTTGTAAATGTTGTAGCTGATTCTTCAGTTTAAATGCATTGTTCCCAGTTTGTATTTCGCTGAAAAAGTGTCAAATCAGATAATCTACGTATCTACCATTCACTGACATTCCACTGCAGTGTTTCTAGACTATAGTTTCCTGTACTCTGCGTTACCTTTGTGTATTAAATTCGTTTCTCTCACTTGCTTTAGGTGCTCTTACATGTGACCTCGATTACTGGTTTATTGATTTTACAATAGATATATGCTATTATACAACCAAAAATGACTGCAAATGTGCACACTGATACTCATTAAAAGCTATTAGTTTCTTAAGTATCAGTCCTATATTTTCCAACTTCATGCTTGGTGGCAGAAATTATAGTTTTTTCCCCGAAACTTTCCCTTTGTGTTCTATGTAATATTGGAAAATTTGTTAGCAACAAAACGAACCATTTTCTACTAACTGGTGTCGACTTCCTTTATTCACTATGTTTTATGTCTAAATTTGTCTTTCCAAAGTAGGTCATTGTTACATTGTACATTCTTTTGCTATTAATTCTGCCGTATGTTTTGTATACACTTTTGGCAATTGATATTTATTATTGCAGATAATTGTACTGTTTGGTATACCTATAAATTGGAGCTGTAAACTGTGTTTACCCAGTAAGACTTTCAGAATTTATCTGTATGTACAGAAAACAAAATTTATCATATTTTGGGCTCACCATCTAACTGCAGGTTCTCTGCTTATGACATTTGGAGTTCACAAGTTTGCACCAGATGACATTTTTGTTCCCATGAAGATCATATTCATAAAACAATGAGTGTGCAAACTAATCTTATTGGTAATTACTTTAGTTCTATCATTGTTGCAAGACCTACACAACTCATACAAATGGACAATATAAATAATATGTAAGCAATATAAAGAAAAATAAAATATGAATAAATCATTTGCATGGAGTGCTGGTAGTAAAAATCACTGAGAACGTAAATCTAGATGGATACAATAATAACAGTAATTCAATTGTTATAATATTGATCAGTATGTCAAAGCTCCCAAGTGAAATTAACATTGACCTTCACGAAGCACCCACAAAATGCAAAGAAATGGTTATTTCCACATCTGATTTGGAGGCATTGTATTCAGTTTAGCAGCTATATCTAATGCACTAAGGAAATTAATATAACATCGTTAAGGTATGGTAAATTTTATTCTGTGCACCTTATCTCCTAAATGAAGGTTAACTTTCTATCTAATGAAATAAAAGAATATCACAAAACTATTTAAATATAATTTAGACTGACTTAACAAAAGAATTAAAAATATCAAGATGAAATAAAAATAGGCTATACATGGAATTCATAATAATTTTGTGAAGACATTAGTAACGTCGCACAGAAAACATTTGCGTCTATCAGAAATTAAGATAGAGTAAAAACTTGTGGAAATGAGGAAAACTTTCCAGGAATTAATATTTGCTAACAGTCGTTTAGGGATAGACTGAACAGTTATTGTCAATTTCATAACTTATAACAACATACTTGGCTTAAGGAACAGTGAAAATTCCTAAACAATTGCAAAATATTTCGATCACGTTTTTAATTGTCAGGATTCAATCCATAAACAGGAATTCTTAAACATTCCAGAAATTCTAGAAGAATCCTTAACTATCAAAGAAATTGAGGAAATAATTAAAATGTTTACAACAAAGTTAGTGGAGATAACTATCAGAGCAGAAGTTCTGAAATATCTTCTACCTAAAGAAATTAGTTAAAATTAATCTCAAAAGAAATATACAGAATGGAAATGAATCCCAGGGTGTGGGAGGTAGCCTTGTTACATACACTATATACATAAGAGGTAATACCCAGCATTAACAATTACAGGCAAATTCCTTTCTACCACTTGTGTATGAAACATTTTTCGAGTTCCTACTTAAGATTATATAGACAACATGGGACCGTCATTTAGGTAAATGAAAAAGGTTTTAGGAAAGGCAGAACATGTTGTGGACAATTATCTAACCTGAAGTAAATGTTTTACTAGAAATTACTGACTACAAAAGACATTGTTGTAATGTTTGTTGACTGGAAAAAGATCGTTAGTTCTGTTGACAGGGAAACCCTAGACCTAATTAACTGAAAATGTGGTGTAAAGTGATTTAGCATATCTGTCATGAAACATTTACAGACAGAGTGTAAAGTGAAATTGATGGGAGAAATATTTCAGCCTTTGGGAGCCCTTCAAAATAAATACATCTATATAGCAAGCCAGTAGCACAATGGACTTTCATTCGGGAGGACGACGGTTCAATCCCACGTCGGACCATCCTGATTTCGGTTTTCCGTGATTTTCCTAAATCGCTCCAGGCAAATACGTGGATGGTGCCTTCGAAAGGGCACGTCCGACTTCCTTCCCCATGCTTCTCTAATCTGACGAGACCAATGACCTTACTGTCTGGTCTCTTCCCCTGAACAACCCAACCCAACATGCTTAATTCTTTTGTAACTGTGTTACAGAAGAAGAAAAACATGTTGGAAGCTGTCTCACATATTCAGATGATTTTACTATAATTTCTGAAAGTGTAACATCTGCTGTAATACAAATTATTCTTTCGCAAGAAATAGCCAGTAGCACCTGTTTTCAGAAAAATTTCTGGAAACTGTGTGAAATTAAATATGAGAAAGTAATAGTTTTGGAAAAGCTGATCTGTAGAAGAAAGGTCAGTCTGTTGCATCAGCACATACACAGGGTCGGCTTCACATGTCAAGGTCTACGGTCTCGAGGAAAGCTCTAAGACAGGTGAAGACTGGCAGTGTCTTCAAAACATTTAGAAAATGATCCTTTTAATTCTTTATAGGCCCTAATCAACACTCCAAACGTTGTGTGTTCTGTAACGGCACTGAGCATAGGGAACTGGACTGTGTCAGCATCTGTCCTTAATGCTCGTATAATGCGAATTACCTTTTAAACGAATCACTATCAAATTAGAGAGAGGTTTTTTCTTCACTTTGCAGAGTCTCAATGTAGTGTGTGTGAAGTCAGGTCCATTTTGCCATTTTCCAATTTTCGCTCCAGAACTCTTTTTCCTTCGTAAACTCGAAAATAGCTAGTTTTAAATCGAAAATGCAGCAATAGGTAAGGTCTCCATGTTCTCAATTCAGTTCCATCGAAAACAGTTTCAACACTGAAATAATGTGTACAGTTAAAGTTACCATTCATACCATCAATTTCTTTACATGCGGAATACCACCGCCAGCATTTGGGACTGTGTGGCGGTGGGTGCTATCTGCTGCTGGGAAGAACGCGCCCAACACGAACGCGCGAACCGGTCGGCTATATATTGTGAAGTACTATAGCACTATAGACCAGGGGTTTCTAGACTTCCAGTGCTAACCACTGTTACTACCTCTATGTACGTTTCTCATTATTACAATGGCTGTGGTTTATATTCCGGCGCAAGTCACGTAGTGGTCATCGCCTTAGTGTATACAGTTGGATGAAACACACATCGAAATTTATCACCAAGATGACAGGCCTCGAGGCTGGTCATTGAAATCAAGCATTGCGATGATTTGGAGCTCACTGCAGTGAACCCAGTCAGGAACAGTAGTACTTTACTATTCATGGTGGTTTTTTTCCACTATGTACAATCTCTAGGGATTCATAGATGAGACGATAGGGACCAAAAATGTCTAATGAATTAATGTCAAGAACTAAATGGTTTCGTAGCTAGAGACAGTTTAGTCACCCATGCAGTGTCGGAGGCTGCTGTCTAATACACTGTACCATGCAGACATAGTTATAGTTTGGGTTGGAAATGGTTTCCATGTGCCTCAACGCATGTGTGTACGCGAAGTAACATGTTCTGTCAAGCAAGTTCACATCGGCCAGATTGCATCTGAACAGTGTCCAGGACAGCACGAATACGCTGCTCCAATGTCTCCACGTGTGGAATGGACTCTGCAAACACGCTACTCTTGAGATGGCCACGTAACCAGAAATCGCTTGGGCTCCGTGAACGAGCAGGCCACGCAACTGGACCCCCTCACCTGATCCACCGACCAAGGAAGACGCGACTGAGATGCGTCCGGACGTTCACGGTGAAGCGGGCTGCGTCACCATGTAGCAGCCACATCACCCATCGAATCAGCAATGGCACTTCTTCGAACAGTCACCACCAAGAGATGCAGGTAGTTCCTGCCCGTTAAGCCACGTGGAAAGGAGACGGGTCCCAAAATACAGACGCCAATTATCCCGGCCCAAATGTTCCGAATGCACCGATGCTGATAAATGGTCTAGCATTTAAACGCTGCATTTCCGGACGTAAGTTCATTAGATATTATTCGTTCCATATCCTCTTATCGATCAATCTGTAGAGTTGGTACACCGTGGGAGTAATCACCCTGTAGAAGCAGCTTATTTGCCTGAAACGTCTAGCCGTATTTGTGCTGTGCAGTCACATTCGTTATGACATCACAAAAGAGACAGAGGTTTGTAGAAAGGGTAGAGAGAGAGAGAGAGAGAGAGAGAGAGAGAGAGAGAGAGAGAGAGAGAGAGAGAGTGAGAGAGTGGTGTTCGGCACATGCTCTCAACCCCATACATTCAGGCCAAACAGTTTGTAAAGAAATTACCTTAAGTGCAGCCTGGAATCCGGTAAGCGGGCATAGTTGAACGACAGAAACAAGAAGATGAAGAGCGGAGAGGGCGGCGATTTAAATAATTTCCGTCGCCGGAGGAGGCGGCGGCGGTGATTTCGTGCCGCGAGCGCAATTTGCATCCGAAACGACCGGTGAGAGAAGGAGCCAAATCCTCCGAGCAGAGGCCGGCGCGAGGTGAAAGCGCGGGTTAGCGCCCTTCACAAGGCGCACCGACGACTAAGACGGACGCGTCCCGACGAACAGCCAGGCCGGCGGGGAAGATGAACTGCCTTCCGCGTTACGCCCTGTTGCGTCACAGTTTGGAAGTGACGAAGGAGTCTTCCCCCTGTTCCTCGACTGAGAGTAAATTTCCTACGCGAAGCCGTATTCTGGCGAGGCGGCGCAGACACCACTCGTCTCTTGGGCGCGCATCTACATCTACATCCATATTCTGCGAGCCATCTTACGGTGTGTGGCCGAGAGTACTTTGAGCACCTCTATCGGTTCTCCCTTCTATTCCAGTCTCGTATTGCTCGTGGAAAGAAAGATTGTCGGTATGCGTCTGTGTTGGCTCTAATCTGATTTTATCCTCATGGTCTCTTCGCGAGATATACTTAGGACGGAGCAATACAATGCTTGACTCCTCGGTGAAGGTATGTTCTCAAGACTTTAACAATAGCCCGTACCGAGCTACTGAGCGTCTCTCCTGCAGAGTCTTCCACTAAAGTTTATCATCTCCGTAACGCTTTCGCGTTCACTAAATGATCCTGCAACGAACCGCGCTGATCTCCGTTGTATCTTCTCTATCTCTTCTACCAAGCCTATCTGGTACGGATCCCACACCGGTGAGCAGTATTCAAGCTATGGGCGAACAAGTGTACTGTAACCTACTTCCTTTGTTTTCGGATTGCATTTCGTTAGGATTCTTCCTATGATCCTTAGTCTAGCATCTTGTTTACCGACAATCATCTTTTTATTGTCATTCCATTTCAAATCACTCCTAATGCCTAGTCCCAGGTAATGTATGAAATTAACTGCTTCCAGTTGCTGACCGGCTATATTGTAGCTAAATGTAAATGATGTTTCGTTCTTTCTATGTATTCGCAGCACATTGCACTTGTCTACACTGAGATTCAATTGCCATTCCCTGCACCAAGCGTCAATTTCTTGCACATATATATAGTGAATACCAACAGTCCTCCAACACACCCCTGAGGCACACCTGAAATCCCTCTTTCTTTGGAAGACTTCTCTCCCTTGAGAATGACAAGCTGCGTTCTGTTATCTAGGAACTCCTCAATCCAATGACAATTGGTCTGATAGTTCGTATGCTCTTCCTTTGTTTATTAACCGTCTGTGGGGACCTATATCGAAGGCCTTGCGGAAGTCAAGAAACACGGCATCTACCTCGGAGCCCGTGTCTATGGCCCTCAGTCTCGTGGACGAATAGCGCGAGCTGGGTTTCACACGATCGTCTTCTTCGAAACGCATGCTGGTTCCTAGAGTAGATTTCTAGTCTCCAGAAAAGTCGTTATATTCGAAAATAATACGTGTTCCAAAATTCTACAACTGATGGACGTTAGAGATATAGGTCTATAGTTATGCACATCTGTTCAACGTCCATTCTTGTAAGCGGGGAAGACCTGTGCCTTTTTTCAATCCTTTGGAACGCTACGCTTTTCTAGAGACCTACGGTACACCGCTGCAAGCAGCGGGCCACGTTTCTTGGCGTACTGTGTAAAAACGAACCAGCCATTACCTAAGTATCATTTAAGTTTGTTTGCCATAGTGTAAACAACATCTGCGTGTTGTTGCTGCTATTCAGCCCAAAGACTGGTTTCACTTAGCTCTATATGCTACTCTTCTTTGGGCAAGCGTCTTCTCCGAATAATTACTGCGACATACGTCTTTCTGAATCTGCTCACTGTTTTTATCTCTTTGTCTCCCTCTGATTTTTACACCCCACGCTCCTTTCCAGTGCAAAACTGGTGATCCCTTGTCGTCGCAGAATGTCGCCTATCAACCGGTCTCTCCTACTCACGTTGTATCGCAAATTTCTTTTCCCCCTACTTCTATTCAGTACTTCGTAATTACTTACATAATCTATCCATCTTACCTTCGCCATTATTCTGCAGCGGAAGATCTCCAAAGCTGCTCTTCTCCACTGCTTATCGTTTATACTTCACTTCCATACATAACAACACTCCAAAAGATACTTTCTTAAGAGACTCCCTAACACTCAAATCTATAATCAATGTTAACAAATCTCTCTTCTCCTGAAAAGCTTTTCTAATGAACACCAGTCTACGTTTTCTATTCTCTCTTCTATCAGCTATTTTGCTGCCTAAATAGAAAAACTTTACTAGTATAACTGTTTCGTTTCCCAATCTGATTCTCTCAGCATCACCTAACTGAATTGACTAAATTCCATTATCCTTAACATTATATCCTCTTTCAAAGACACTGTCCATTCCGTTCAACTGCTCTTCGTAGTCTTCTGCGGTCTGAAAGCTCAGAGTTTTTATTTCCTCTCATCGGATTTTAATTCCCACTACAAATCTTTCTTTGGTTTCCTTCTTTCCTTTATTACTTGCTCAATGGACAGATTGAATAACATCGGGGATGGGCCCCAACCCTGTCTGTCCCTTCTCAACAACTGCTTCACTAACCACCGGTAAAAGCTTTTCGCTCCCTGCTACCTTCAGAATCTAACACTAAGTTTGTCAAAAGCTTTCCCTAGGTATGCATATGCTATAAACGTACGTTTGACTTCCCTCGACGTAACTTCTAAGAGAAGTCGTAGGAACAGAATTGCCTCATTTTCCAACGTTCCTCTGAAATCGAATCTCACATTCCCTTGAGTCGATTTTTATCACGTATTCCATTCTTCTGTAAGGAATTCGTGTCACTGTTTCGCATCTACGACTTACGAAACTGATAGTAGGAGTAATATTGACGTAACTGTGCACTTCGCAATCAAGTGAATGGTAGAGGGTTCACCAAACCACCCTTAAGGTATCTTTCTAGCGTTCGACAGTAAGAGGAAGTGGGAAAAACTAACAGTTCCGTGCCAGCTCTGATTCGTCTGATTATGTGATCGTTTCTTCCCATGTAGGTGGGCACCAACAAAATATTTTTAGTCACTGTGGAGAAAGTTGGTGATAAAAATTTCATGAGAACTTTTGGCCACAACCAAAAACGCCTTTATTTTAATGACTGCCATCCCAATTCGCGTACCATACCCCTGTTACTCTTTCCCTATTTCGCGATGTTACCAAACTAGCAATCTTCCTTTGAACTGTTTCGATGTCGTCCGTTAGTCCTATGCGATGCGCGTCCGACACGGCACAACAGTAATCCAATAGAGGGCGGCCAAGCGTAGTGCAAGTGGTGGTCTTAGTAAATCTGTCACGGGTGTCAAGTGTTCTGCCATAAATCGTAGTCTTCGTTTTGCTTTCCCCGCAACATTATCTGCGTGATGGTGATAATGTAATTTATTAATTCCTAAGTATTAAGTTAAATTTTCCGCCTTTAGATTTGATTGATTTATTGTGTAACCGAAATTTAGCGGATTCCTTTTAGTGTTCATGTGGAGGACTTTGCACTTTTCATTAGAGTCAATTGTCACTTTTCGCCCCAGGCATATCTTGCCTGCATCACTCTATAATTTGTTTTGATGTGATGACTTTATAAGAGTAAACGACAATTCTGTCACTTACCGTCATCTGCCAATAGTTTGAGGACTACTCAGATTTCTTCTAAATCGTCAACGTAGATCGGAAACAGCAGACGGCTTAGAACACTTGCTTGGGTAACGCGACGCAGGAAGAAGGCGTACGTTTCGTCGATCTGTGGCATAAGCCGTTCTTAGTTAGCCTACATTGAACAGTTACTGCTCTCCCTGCTTCGTACCCATTTATTTTTTGATTTTCTTCTATTGACACAGTCTACATCGGTTTAGAAAACATCATTCCTGTGAAAACAATTATCTCTTTATTCACATGAAGTCTTGAGTGCTATTGACAAGGGATTTCAGATCGATTCCGTATTTCTGGATTTCCGGAAGGGTTCTGACACTATCACATAAGCAGCTCGTAGTGAAACTCCACGCTTATGGAATATCTTCTCAGTTATGTGATCATTTGTGATTTCCTGTCAGATAGGTCACAGTTCGTAGTAATTGACGTAAAGTCATCGAGTAAAACAGAAGTGACTTCTGGCGTGTCTCAAAGTAGTGTTATATGCCTTTTGCTGTTTCTTATTTATACAAATGATTTGGGAGACAATCTGAGCAGCCGTCTTTGGCTGTTTGCGGATGACTGTCTCGTTTATAGACTGAAACTGTAAAACGATTTAGAAAAGATATCGGAATGGTGTGGAAAGTGGCAGTTGACCCTGAATAACGAAAAGTGTGGGATCATCCACCTGAGTGCTAAAAGGGACTCAAACTTTGGTTACACAATAAATTGGTCTAATCTAAAAGCCATAAATTCAACTAAATACCTAGGTATTGCAAATGCGAACAACTCGAATTGGAAGGAAAGCAAAGAAAATCTTCTTAGCAAGGCTAACCAAAGACTGCGTTTTATTGGCTGGACACTTAGAAAATCTAAGAGACCTTACCAGACAGGAGTGACGGAGTATTTGGAAAAGTTCAAAGAAAGGCAGCACGTTTTGTATTATCGTGAAGTAAGGGGCAGAGCGTCACAGAAATGGTGCAAGATTTGGGCTGGACATCATTAAAAGAATGGCGTTTTTCGTTGCAACGGAATCTTCTCACCAAATTCCAGTCACCAACTTTCTCCTCCGAAAGCGAAAATATTTTGTTGACACCAACCTACATAGGAAGGAACGATCACTACGATAAAATAAGGTAAATCAGAGCTCTTACGGAAAGATATAGGTGTTCATTCTTTCCTCTCACTGTACCAGATTGGAATAATAGAGGATTGTGAAGGTGGTTCGATGAACACTCTGCCAGGCACTTAAATGTGATTTGTAGAGCATCGATGTAGATGTAGTACTGATCAGTAGCTAAAAGACATTAAAAATCTTCAGCAGTCATGTGGATTAATTGCCTGGCGGTATCTTTAACGGGTTCCACTGCCATTTCACTCATGATTTGGTTGCCCTATTGTTATCGTCGGTGGAGAACTTCCCAGCTCCACAAGGGCGAGCTCATCACATAAGCTTTTTCAGATACTGCAGTGTAGTGAGGACTAACACATACGGCAGCCAGATGAGCGACAGAGCGTGGAGACATGGTTCTTTTGATTGATAACCAAGCAGTTTGGTCCCTTTAGTCCCCCCAAACCAATCAACCTACCACGGTTGTTTGCGCAGACCGATGGTTCGCTTATTTCCTATTCCTGACTCGCTTACTGTTTGTCTTAATCAGGTCCGGTCACGGCGTGCCAATGTTCACGCTGGCCAGGAATGTCGGCAGCGTGCAGCCCGACGCTCTGCCTGCTTCGGCTTCGGTCCTTCTCAGGAGCACTCAGTAAAGAGAGATTTCATTTATCGCACGGGTGCGGCGGTTATTGATCGGCATAACTCTCTTCAGTCCGGGAGAGTCATAGTATCAACGCTGTTTACCTTTCGCTAGTTGTTTGTGCCATGAAGGACTTAACAGGTCCAGTGCCTTTTTCGAGGAAAAAGGGCAGACTATCTTCACAAGCCTTTGAAAACGAATGGTAATGACAGGGAGCGGTTAGAATTCCCAATATCTATTACGCAAATTGGATGAAAGAATACTACAAAAATACAGTACACGAAGACCAAGGATTTTGTTGACAAAGAAAAATTATAGCAATCGACACATTCATTTTTCTGTACATCTAGTAGTAGCGTGCTAGATCTGGAAGTATCAAATGTAAATAAATGATGAACATCGGAACAGTTTAAGGGAGAACATAACGAGGCCTCGATTGTTGATCGCCCTGTGCCACTGTAAATGCGTAGAGAGGCAACAAGTTAAGAAACAAAGAGAAGCGAGGAGAGTGAAGAGGGGTGGGACACGGGGCGTGGAGTGGTTTGTAGTGAAGTGGTTGGCAGAGGTGGGGTTTACTGGCGTCCGGGATGGTCCGGCTCGCTCCCTGCTCGCATAATGAGTATTAATTGCGGCGAAATTGGGCGCCTGCGTTGTAATTCCCCGGTTCCGAAGGCCCGGCCGTCAGCCATTCATCAGCGCAGCCTCCGCGCTCCTACAATTACCGCGGCCTCTGGTCGGTTGCCCACTCTTCGCCGCGACTCGGCAGCATGCATATTCAGCGGCTGGCGCTCGCTCGGCCCTCTCCCATGCCTCGCGATGTCGCTTATTTTTACTGTCCCTCGCGTGATCTCCTGCCGAAGTCTCGTCGACGCGTGAGACGAGCATCTCGAGACAGTAGGCGAGAGGAACAATACGTTGAACGCTACTTGCTTCGAAATTATTTCGTCTACTTACCAACGCGCCAGGCGGGCAGCTCTAGACAATACATAAGAAAAATATGTCTTAAAATACTTGTGTTTATTCTATTTTTTCTGTCTATAAGTCAGCTTGTGAGAAGAGGAATGGAAGACAGACAAAAAGGGAAATGTGTTGAAAGCTATTTACTTCAACATTATTTAATAGTCTAGTTGGTGCATAGTTGAAACCTTTCTCGAGGACTAAACTATGCACCAAACCACAGATAGGTCCTATTTGACATTTCACAGCTGGCCAACAAAGGCCAACTTTTTGATTTTTTAGTGACATTGCACGAGTGATTAGAAGGGACACCTGCCCAATTTTAACATGAACTCCAGCTATTAATTTTATCAGCTCACCAGAAAAGCAAGCCCTGTGACAATTTACAGTCTACAAAGATATTGTCATTTTACCTGCTGACAAGGGGCACATGACTGTCATCTGAAGGTGAATATATCGAGATGGATGTGCTTCTTTGAAATTAAAAAGCAGTAATTTTTTCTTTATGAATACGTTCTGAAAAACCTTGTCTTTCTATACCAATGACAGATCTTCATTTAAAAACTCAAAGGAACTTTTCAACCATAAATCGTTTTTAAAACGCAATTCTTCATATAAATAGAAACAAAAAATGTTCTCCAAAGCTGA
Source organism: Schistocerca gregaria (assembly GCF_023897955.1). Taxonomy (NCBI): domain Eukaryota; kingdom Metazoa; phylum Arthropoda; class Insecta; order Orthoptera; family Acrididae; genus Schistocerca; species Schistocerca gregaria. The sequence goes on along the minus strand of NC_064929.1, from coordinate 163,692,106 downwards.
GCTATTTCAACACACACAAAATTATTGTAAAGGATAAGGGAAGTCAAATGTAACTGAACAAGATCTCTTGGAATTCGATTGTTTTTCTTATGAAAGAAATGAAGAGAGCTAACAAACGAAAAATAGAAGAGAACTTCGATCAATCTGTGAAAGAAAATGTTTAAAGAATTATTACACAATAATGAAAATTAGTCAATTTCAAATCCTGTTGATAGTATTGATGAAAACGAATTTAAGAAAGAACCTTCAATAGATCTTGGAGTAACTTGTTAAATGAAAAAAATCTTTATTAAATGAACAATTACATAGTCTGATCAGAAGATTTTATGATAATATTAGTTATATATAAGTTTCTAGTAGATAAATTTCAAGAAGTGAAACAAAAAACTATCAGAAAAATTTGCCTTCCTAAAATTCTCTGGATGACAATTTTTTTAGATGACCTCAATGAATTAATAGAAAAGCTGTTACTGAATCTATAGTGATAACTAATAATACTGGTCACATTCTTTAACTACAAGAACTATTTGCTTGAATTAAAGAAGTAATCACAAAAATTACTATAATAGAAAGAAGAGCAATTAAAGTTAATATGATATTTTATTCTAGTTTTAAAAGACAAGATGAAGTAAGGATATTAATTTAAAAACAAGTAACGAAGTTTTATTAAGAGCAGGTGATTTAGGCTATCAAAAAATGAATGAAGCAACTAAAATGGAAGAAATACAAAATAAAAATCTTGATTTTTACAAGTAATTTAGAATTAAGTGTGAATAGGTACAAACCAATTTATAGTTCTTACCAAAAGTAATTGAAGACAAAAAATATAATTTTCAAAATAGATATAAAAACCTTTTGTTTATTCAATAAAATAAACTCTATATCCAGCACAATCATGTCACAAGAGTTAAAAAGTGATTATTTGATTAAAATTGCAAAAGTTTGTGAAGTGAAATGATGTTTTTAATATTTATGCTTATAACTTTTTGTGTGTCCTCACACAAAAAATTAACAGACACATTGAATGTCTTAAATTGGAAAGAAAATGATTCTCACTGATAAAAATTTTATCCAGATCAATTAGTTCACAAAGACGACTACAATCGAAAATTTATGCTTGTTATAAGTCTAAGATCTAAAGAATATGAAGTGGAAGTGCGTAAGCCTCAAAGGTGAAAATATGAGAATTACACATAATCATTAAGAACACCTTTTGTAATTTTTCAAATTTCAAATGTCTTAAAAGACGTTAACCCTTGCAAACCAAATTAAGGAAAGGCTTATACAGATAAATATCAGAAAATGTATTTTTCAGGTTATGAAACATATATATATGAAATATAAAGTTCATTTACATTTTAGGGTAAGTATCTAGAGTAACTCCTTAAATACATGATCACAATGTTGCAATGAAAACGACACAGGAACATAAAATAAATTTTGAAATTCAAATTCTTTTATTTGTGGAAACAGTTTTGCTAAATTAGAAAGTAGGGATCATTGTTATTTACCACAAAAATATCAAGGAGCTGCATGTGAAGACTAATCTTAATTACCAAAATCCTAAATTTATTCCAGTTTATATTTATTGTTTAACAAATCACGATGTTTTCCTATCAAAGAATTGGTTGTTGACTAAATGTCGACACCATTCCAAAAGGTGTGTCTCTTTATAGTAAAGCTGTTCATGGACAAAGATAAAGATGTATGATATATTTAAATTTATAGCTGTAAGTATTGATTAATTACCTTTGTACGTTACAATAGAACAATTTAGAGGAACAGTAGAATATTTTAAGGGTGAACAATTAGATTCACAAATTAACATAAAGTGATTATCCTTATTAACATACACATTCTGAAGAAAAAATACAATGAACAGAATTATCTAAAAATATTTTCATTTTAGACTTAATACATCTAGTATTTCTGTGGAATGCTAGTTTGGCTAGATTCTGTCTTAAGAATTTTGGTGACTATACAAGATCATACAATAAATCTGCTATGTTGATAGTGGATATTTTTGAATCATTTAGAGACATATTAAATCACTTGATCCCACTTTTTGTTCTACTGCACCAGAATTATCTTTGAATTCGCTGTTGTACTTACAAAAATTAAATTAAATTTATTAGACATTTATGTTATGATTTTATTCATTGAATAAGGTATTCAAAGCCAAATTTGTCAAGATGCTAAAATAAGTGGTAAATCAAGAAATAAAAACACAATCATTTTAGTCAGAAAAAGTATCAACTTACATAGCATATTTGGATGCAATTTATACTCTTATGCAGTATCTCAATTCACACAATTTAAAAATTTACAGTTGTTTCATAGAATGTATTATAAATCTGAAACAGTACTTAAAAAATGATAGATTTGGTTAAGTTTTTGAAGCTGTTTTGTAATAATCTAAAATATGACATGCTTTATACTAAGTTTTAACACAAGGCACTTTAAAGTGGTAGAAAATTATCACCATTAAAGAAAAATGTTTTACATTGTAGGAATCTTCATATTTAACTATTTGATTAAAATTAACGAAATTAATATGTTGTCATTTGAACAGTCTCATTGGATGAAAAATACATTGATTCTAATACAGAAATGAGAAAAATGCAACTAACGAATTTGAAAAAGTTCTCTATAAACTAATGAATAACTGCAATTTTTATTGAACAATGGAAAATATAAAAAACAGCTATTAAAGTAATAGCAAGTGGAGGTCAGTAGGTGAAATATTCCAAAATAAAATTATGAACATACTACTGTACTGTTAGAAACTCTAGTAGCAGTTCATATGAAAAAAGTAGCAAAATTCAATAAACAAATTCACACTGGAATTAGCTTTTTAATACTTCAAAAATAAATGTTAATTTTCATTATAATGAAAATAAAAATTTGATTAAACAGCTTTTGTTGTATGAAGAGAGATTCTTTTATTGATGAGAAAATTCTAGATTTTTGTGAAGTAATCAACCAATGTTAAAAAATCTGACAAGTGATAATTCAAAAATATTTATGAAATTTTGAAAGCAAGCAGGAAAGTTTTAGGAAAAACGAAAGATGAAAATTCTGGAATAGTTCTGTTAGAATGTGTTATAGTTCAAAAATGTACACTCTTAAAGTAGATCACTAACAAAAATTTAAATGAGTGGAAATATATGCTATGAAAAATGAAGTGACTGGACTTCGTAAACATGAATTACATACAACAAACTGTAATAAAATTTAAGTAATTCAGTTCATTCACAAGTTTTGTATGATATCACAATATTTTCTGTCTTGTCTTACTCTTTTACCATCGGATATTCCGCACATGTACTCAAGTTTATGGTAATACTTTACATTTTTGATAATCTAAAATTTTTTGGCATGTATGGGTATCTATGACATATTTTAACTTTTACAAAATTTTCACGAATAATTTTTTTATTCCACTTATCGTAAGAGGTTTTGTATGTTCTGTTTTATGAACTATATTTTTTGTTTCTTTTTTTATCCAGTCAATACAACGCATTGTGAATGTTTGTTCTTGGCTGCGATTCTAGTTTATGCATTAATTTCTCCTACTTGATTCCACAATATATTTATCAGTTGGCATTTATAAAAGAAAATATTATTAGAATTTACTGTTGTAAATTAGTTTGAGTAATTACTGATGATAAAAAATCCATGGCTTAAAGCAGAAGATATTTGTAATCATCTTAAACAAAACTAGAGAATCAGTGATCAGGCAAAAGAAAAATACAAACCAATATTTCAAAAAAAAATTGTCACTTAACTAGCATATCTAAGACTATTTATCCTCGTACAAAATTTTGTTAAAGCCAGATTATAATTTATAACTATCGATTCCTAAATGCCTTTCAGAGTGAAGTTTCAGCATTGTGTTAATGTACACAGTGAAAAGGAAATAAAAGAAATAAATGGTTCATATAGTAACTAAACAAATTATTTTAAATATCTAAAAGTAAAGGGTAATTTTAGAGAAAGGTCAGATGAAATATATAATGAAAATTTAGCATGAAAGAAATGAACAAATAATTTATGACCACATATTATTCCTCAGTTAACAGATTACAATCAAACAAAGTTGAAAGTAAACAAAAGGAGTCATCAAATTTGAAGAATTACTAACCAAAACCAATAATTTATTTGGAAGCATCAAAGAAATGCTTAATATATTAAATTGGTTTCCATGACAAACAATATCGAATAATTGTCCATGAAAACCATTGTATGATTATACAATTAATATTGTGAATAAATTCCAATTGCTTCTTCAATATTATAAATTAATGTAATATTCCTTACTATCTGTACATTCATATAATGAAGTACCAAAACGGTATGTTTCAGTTTCAAATTCAAAATTATTTACAGTATTGATGTAAGGTCGTTGTTATTGACTTAATCGGACATTATCTTCTTTCATGAATCTATGAGTGTAATGAATATTGTATGTACCAGACATATTTGAATTATAAACAACTTACTATCTTCACATAAAATTTTATAACAATTTAAATTGTCTATAAACTTTTCGATATCTTCATAAACATACTTTAATCTCAATGTTAAGATATTTTTTTGTAATTAAATTTGTTTCAAAGCCAACTATAAATTATATTATAAATTTTTATATAAATTTTGATATAATAGCTGATTTGTTAATTTTTTAAATTCACAAATGAAGTCCAGATAATTTCTCTTCACATTTTCATGAAATATGATGATTCGAATTTTTGGAACGTTTCCAGAAATTAATTGGAAGTACTAAGAATAAATTTTGATATAATTCACAATGATACATCATCCATTTTAAATATAATGAATTGATTTTCCTACTTAGTAAGATCCAGAAATTCATTTCGATGTGTTACATTTTTTTACATATAATTTATGTACTATCTCAAAACAAATTTCCAGAATTACAGTTTATGTATTAAGTTTTTTCCTTTTTATATCAGAAAAGTTAGATCGATGTTTAAAAAGTGTTCCAATCATACTTATTGACCACTGTCTTCCTCAACCCACAGCCCTCACTTTATGTAGATAGAGGGACATGTAGTAAGCACACCACTCTCCCTGTTGTATGTCAGTTTATGACAACAGTGCTGATACTTCTCAATTGAGTAGCTTTTTAGTTTGCATCACAAGAGCTCAGTGCACCCCACTTACAGTGCTCAGCAGACCGAATTATCACCCATCGAAGTGCAAGCTCAGCCCAACAGCGCTTAACCTTGGTGCTGTGACGGAAATTGGTGTCACCACTGCAGCAAGACCATTGGTCTTTCTTCACATTTGACACACACGTTTCCTGGTCGTAGCTGTCGTAATAAAACTACATTGACCTCTATCACAATATTTACTACATACTTCTTTAAAGATTCTAAGGTATGAATTTTTAAATGGAAATTTCAATTTTTGGTGTAGATACATTATGTTCATCAAAAGCTATTTATAAAGAAGGAATCAGTTTTTTGCATCTCGAAACAAAATGACAATTTCGCGAACGTGTGTTTATGTTAGGAAATTTTAAAAAACATCCATCTTGCTTCCCAACTCTCATACATATACTAATTGCTTATAACAAGAGTATCCAGTAGTGAAGATGATGAAAAAACCATTAGACCTTATCAAGTACAGTTCCATTTCTTCGAAAGTTATGAAGAGCTTACGCCAACATGTTGCAGTTCCAGGAGACTGTACGGCCTACCGAAGACAAATCAGAATCTCTTCTTCACCAAATAGTGATCTGGCGAAACTTTTTACTATACTGTTGGGACCTTTGACAGCCAAGTGTGATTACCATATCCCAAGATTGTTAAGCTAGAACTGTCTGATCTTCTGGTTAGCTTTGACGTAGAGTCTATTCACGAAAGTACAAGTACCTGTGGAGGCTCAAAGCTTATCAGTAGCTAATCTGAGAAACTCATTCTATCATTTTCTGACCACATGCTTATCTCAACTTTTCTTATTCAGTCACGAGTATTTTTAACAAGTTGATACCTTCGCCATGGGAAGTCCTCTCCCGTGGTGGCGAAATACTTGATGGAAAACTGAGGAACAGCAGTGTACTCGTCTATTCTCCAGCCTTTGTGCTTCTGGCGTTATGTTCACGATAAATTTGTGGTGTAGCCCCATGAAAGACGTTATCTGTGTTACTCTGCCTTATGAAGTCGCTCGGTTCGACTGTACCATTCACGTTGGAAATGGGGAAAGATTTCATCTTACATTCCAGCATGTCGGACAAGGGAAGCCTATAGTATACAGAGACAGTATGTATCGCAAACCAACTCATACGGAGCTATACTTGAATGCCACAAGTTATCACATTGCACAGCGCAGTAGTGTCTTGCGCTTTTTGGCGCAGAAATCAAGCATGGATGCCGACAGTATACCTAGTTAGGAAGAATACAACGCCTTAGAACGATATTCCAACGGAATGGCTACTCCGGTGGACAGATACGCCATGCGTTTTGTTGTAAGCAAATTCAAAGCAGGAATGTAAATGAAGATGCGGAGGTACCAACGACAATGGCGTCCTTGCCTTATTATTCTTGGAAGGCATGTCATGTTTTTTATTTGGTCACAAGAAAATTTAGATGCCTTAGGAAACGTGGTGTGTCTGACTCCAAGCTAATTTTCTATTGTGGAAAATCTTATATTGGGCAGACATGCCAAATCGTGCAAGAACGCTGTGTCGATTACCATCGTCATACGCGCCTGGAACGACCTGGTGAATTAGCGGTGGTGGAGTGTTGCCTGGACACGGGGCATGGCACGTTCATTTGAAGTTTTAGTAGAGCGTAATTTTGCTTTCACTGTGTGAACGAATGTTACTACTTGGAACTTTCATCACGTCCAGTCCCTCTGGCTGTGTGATGCAATTATAAATGGCACAAAAAAAGAAGTCCGATTGCACTGGGGGGGGGGGGGGGGGGGTGATGGTGTGAAAGGAATTCCGATGTGAGGAAATATCACACCAGTTGTGCTAAAAACTATTTTAAAGGGAACTAGGTTACTATTTCTTAATCTAGCAGAACAATTGCTGAAAATGATCAAACATCTAAATGACAAGACTGGTAATTCCGCATGTGCAGACGAGTGAGGGGAAATGTTGTGAACGGCGTCCGGGTCTAACAGAAACTGCAAAATTTAACTTCACTATACTATTTTTCTACATCGGCGTGTAAAGTTTTACTTCGGCAGGTAACGAATGACTAAGAAAATAAGGCATGAAAGGTCACCTGGAATTAAATATTGCTTTAAACTACATCATTACCGCAGTTGCTAAGTAATGAAAGTCAAACATAAAAGTATTCTAACGCAAGTTTTCGATCAGCTCATAGTCCCGATATTAACACACAGATTTTCGAATTAAGGCTTTTATTTCAATTATGGCTTGAAAGGTGATAGGAAATTTGGAAATCTGCGGTAAGGTCCTACGCGACTGCTGAGGTTATCGGTCCCTAGGCTTACACACTACTTAGGCTAACGACAACACCCAACCCCATGCCCGAAGGAGGACTAACCTCGGACAAGAGCCACGCGAACCGTAACAAGGCGCCCAAGACCGCGAGTCAGGGGATAGGAGGCAGCTAGCTTTTTAATGTACAAAATATATATCAATACGTCAATAAACCACTGACAAACGAACAGTATATTTACAATGTGGAGCTCCTATTTTTTATAGGCCGATATCCCTATTTCTTCTTTCGGTGTCTTGATACTATTTGTAAATATATCGAGAGCGAATAATTTAATTTTTCTAAATATTGACATATACGGTATTCCCGACGTTTTTTTTTAGAAAAGAACAGTAATAGTGTACACGAGTTTCTACGTACATACCTATGTGGCAGTATGAAGATGGCAGGTGGTGCCAACAAGTGGATGTAGCCAGAGTTTGACCTGGGCAGCTGCTAACTGCTGACATCAGTACTGAGTGGCTTCTAATTTATGGTGAAGTGACCTACAACGTCTGGCGGTCTTATCTCCCAGGTAGCCTCTTATCGAAGTTTTCCCACCCTAGGAGTGTTTCTATACTAATTTTGCACAGGAGAGTATTCATCTGATTGGCCAATTTCGGTTTTCTATCTATCCAGTCTAATTGTTCAGTAAAAGTGTTTTTCCATCACTTCTTTCCAAGCTGGAAGACAACGCACTCGCCTAGGTGAGAGTGCAAGTAGTATGATCAAGCCCTGATTTTTGAGGGTATGTCTAGTTACAAATTCATGACATAGCAGTCAGCACTGTGCGGTACCTGACTTAATGAAAGCGTGGTAAAGCATGTGTAATTGAACAACGAATGCGAACCTCTGTAGAAAGTAATCGAAGGTAATATGTGTAGAACTTACTAATTTATATCCGACAATTATGCAGTGGTAATCGAGGCGCTTTTCTCTGATCATAATATTGAAGCCTTAAGAAGACTTACTGCTGCCACTCCCTGCAAGTCAGTTTTGAAGAACATGACCACTTACACTGTACAGAACCCCCTGTACTAATGCTTCACTTCGCCATTGACGTGACGACTTGTCTTCACAGATGAAAATTTGAATGCAGTGAACAGGGAATCTATTACAGGGAAAAAGTGTCAGGGAACTGAATGACTTCGTCTTTATCATGTCCCACAGCTATCTAGGCAGCGGTGGGGCTAAGCAGCAAGTGGGTGTGGAATGGAGCAGAACGACGATTTAAAATTCATGTGTATGTTCAATAATGAGTCAGAAAAGTGGGAAGGAAAAACAGGAAATGTAATTAAACTGTTGCCCGATTTCAAATACCTGCAAACGGCGGACAGAAGTAACTTGGCATTCAAGATATACACGCAAAATAATTCTGAAGATCCGGGGAATCAGAAATATGCATGCACAACTACGAGAGACGAAATAAAGCATAAAGCTTCCGGATGAATGGTCGGAAACTGTGGTCGAGCGGTTCTAGGCGCTTCAGTCAGGAACCGTGAAATGTCCCCTTAGAAAAAATTATACAAGACTGTGCTTAAACTGAAACAATATTTTTGGCGCAACGCAATCTGACTTCCAAAAATCCCTACGAACGAATGGCCCTGACTAACATTAACCTATACGTTTCACAAATCACTTACCTCACAAAAATCTTCGTTACTCAAGCTACTGCAATACAGAGAGCGCCACTACTGCCAGCTAAATAAAAGATTCAAACTACTGAAGGCACTAACTACTGATAGGCGTAGTTAGCAAATGAAAGATTTTAATAGAGAACAAACAATGTGTTTACCTTAATAGTCATAATGTATATACATCAGTTCGTGACACCAATTCTTACAAATTTCAAAACTCCGCCATCTCTCTCCCCACATCCACCACTGCTGGCGGCTCACCAACTACGCGCTGTTAGCATCCAGCTGCCGCTGCCCAACACTACAATGGCAGACAACAATGCAAACCAGCCACAGACTGCACACGGCACAGCCAGTGATTTTCATACAGAGCGCTACGTGGCGGCGGCGTTACCAATAAAAAAACCTGAACAGCCTACTTACAACCGCGCTGCTGCTACTGTCAGAGGCTCGAATCCTGCCTCGGGCATTGTTGAGTGATGTCATTGGTTTACTTAGGTTTAAGTAGCTCTAAGTTCTAGGGGACTTATGACCTAAGATTTTAAGTCTCCTAGTGCTTACATCCATTTTTTGAAGGGTCAGAGTACGATCTGTAACCAGCTGCAAGCTTACTGAAAACAGACCAAAATTTTGTTACACTACACGCCTTTCTATTAGCTTGCGTCGCAATTCATAGAGGTCAATATTCGAACTTAGCGACAATAAGCCACGGCACACACTCATTTTACAAATGATTTGATTGCAACACCTTGCCTACGACCACTCACTTCGGATAACCGAAACGTTATCTGTAACTGAAAGCACGTCGCCCCGCATCTGATCTCCAACCATGCATAAGAAGCTTCTGAAAGTGTTTTTGAAAGCTGCTCGCGGGCATGCATTTACTATCAGCTGAGTGCCATTGACTCGCTGAAAGCGGCGGGAAGCAGCCAGAGATAACCACATCTGAGAGACAAACAAAACAGTAGTTACACAGCAGATGTCGACAATGATTATAGCGCATTTTAGGAAGTATCCGCAAAGATCAGTTCGGAGGTAAATTATTGAAAACCCGAATGTGCATATTTAACATGCAACTTTAAGCACTTCGGGAGCTTTGGCCAATGAAACCGAGAGAAAGTATATATATGTAACTGATAGGATTAGGTGCATTGTGCTGCCACCTAATGCCAGGTACTCCATGTCAGCAGAATGGGGCATTTCGCGGAACTCACGGACTTAGAAAATGGTCGAGTAATTGGTTGTCACTGGTGTCTTACGTCTGTACGCGGAATTTCCACACTTCTGAACATCCCTTGGTCCACTATTTCCGATGTGATAGTGAAGTGGAAACAAAGGAACACGTACAGCACAAAAGCCTGCAGGCCGACATCGTCTGTTGACTGACAGAGACCGCCGACAGTTTGAGAGTCATAATATGTAATAGGCAGACATCTATCCACACCATCACACAGGAATTCCAAACTGCATCAGGATCCACTGCAAGTACTATGACAGTTAGGCGGGAGGCGAGAAAACTTTGATTTCATGGTCGAGCGGCTGCCCACAAGCCACATATCACGCCGGTAATTGATAAACGACGCCTCGATTTGGTGTAAGCAGCGTAAACATTCGACGACGGAACAGTCGAAAAACGTTGTGTTGAGTGAGAAATCACGGTACACAATGAGGCAATCCGATGGCAGGGTATGGGTATCGCGAATGCCCGGTAAACGTCAGCGTATGTAGTGTCAACGGTAAAATTCGGAGGCGTTATAGTGTGGTCTCTTTTCGTGGAGGGGGCTGGCACCCTTGTTTTGCGTGGCACTATTACCTCACAGGCCTACGTTTATGTTGTAAGCACCTTTCTTCCCACTGTTCAAGAACAATTCGGAGATGACGATTGCATCTTTCAACACGATCGAGCACCTGTTCATAATGCATGGTGTGGTGGAGTGGTTACATGACAATTACATCCCTGCACAGAATCTTTACCTAAATCATATAGAATGCTTTTGGAATGTTTTCGAGCACTGACTTCGTGCCAGGAATCACCGAACGATATACCTGTGCTTAGTGCAGCACTGAAGAATGGGCTGCCATTCCCAAAGAAACCTTCCAGCACCTGACTGAACATATGAATGCGAGTGTGGAAGCAGTCAAGGCTATCAAAGGAGGGCGCCACGAACTTTCAAGTCATTTTCAGCCATGTGTCCGGGTACTTTTCATCACAGTGTATTTACTAATTCTGGATGTAGCCCACACAAGAGACTAAACATTGTGGCCACTGACTAGCGCGAGATTAAATGTCATCTAGTGTAATTAGGGTGGATGACAAAGTGAGCAATTATTTTTGAGTTTAAGGAAGCAGTACTTAACATTATTGAATCAGTGTTTACGTCATTTGCAGACCAACAATTATACCTATTAGGAGTAGAATTTTTTTAGGTTGGTTAGTACCTCATGCATTAATGGTTTGCTCTCTCGAAACATTGTTTTCCTGTGGGCAGCAGGTCAGATGAAGTGTCGGCATGTATAGGCGAAATGCTAAGTCTATACTGACGGACGTCGCCTAGATAGTTGTGCAGTTACAAGTGCACAGAGAACATCGGGTAGTAAAATATATTACGTGTTTGTGGGAAGACTTCGATGCAGAGAAAAAAGACCAAAACACTAGTGTAACGCACCGCAAAAATATTTGCACTCATATTACCCCATCGTACGTACACCTATGAGCTGAAACATGACGAATGCCGACTGCGACATTTGATGCCGCCTGGTGGTGACAAAAATCTTGTGACTCAAGTAACTACTGCAACCTTAATCGTTCTGAATCCGCTTACTGTATTTATCTCTTCGCCTCCCGATACGATTTTTAACCACCGCCCTGTCTCACCCCCCCCCCCCCCCCCCCACACACACACACACACACACACACACACACTTCCCTCAAATACGAAATTGGTGGTCCTCGATATATTGGAGTGAGTCACATCAACCGATTCCATCTTTTGGTCCAATTGTGCCACAAATCATGTGCTTCCGATTCTATTCCGAACTTCCTCATTACGTACGTGATTGGCCCGTCTAATTATATGCCTTATTCTGCAGCACCACGTTTCCAAAGCTTCTGCTCTGTTTTTATCTTATTTGTTTATCGTGTGTGTTTCACTTCCACAGAAGGCTACATTACAGACAAATACCTTCTGAAAATACTCCATAACACTGAAATCTGTATTCGATGTTAAATTTCTCTATAAAAACTCTTTTCTAGCTTTTGCCAGTCCACGTTTTATATCTTATACTTTCACCATCACTTATTTTGCTCTTGAATAGCAAAACGTATTTACTACATTAAGTGTTAGTTCCTCATCAAGTTCCTCAGCATCACAGGATTTAATTCGACAAAACCTGCCAGTAAAATCTGTAAGATACTTCCTGTTAGGAAATTTGGCACGCAGAAAGCTTTCAAAGCAATGTGGGAGTCAACTCCAGCACATGTCATACACTTCATCATTTAAAATGCTTTATACAAAAGTAGCTGTTTACTGTAGGGCCTTATATTACAACTCTCAAAATACTTTAAAAAAGTGACATTGGACGAAGGATACAACCACACACAGTATTCCACTTTGAAGATTCGTCTGAAACTTATATTTAAATATCAAACGCGGCATCAGTTGCTAAGGAGCGTTATTGTTTCACATCCAGAACTTAACGCACGTAACTGATTTTACTAGTACGTATTGTCGACATAACCGACATGTTAAGTGAATAGCTGAAAATATGGTGAGTATGGACTAACGAAGGGTGTGTAAGTCATATGGTAGACATATTCTTTACAAAGTGTGGAAACGCTCGAGAAGAGCTAGTTTGTGAATACGCGACCATAACGTGTATGAGTATCGAAACTGAACCACCTCAGGGAACACTGGTACTGTAGAAGAGGCCCAACACCAGACGCATCCAGTTGGGCCCTGTCATGTTGGACTACTGGAAGAATGAAAGGACACAGTGAAACTCCATATATTGAGAGAGAACTGCAAATTAGTAGTGGGTGGATCAGCACTCATGAAGCATTATACTAAGGGGAGTGATCGTACTTAAAAATCATAGTATATGAACAAATATAGTAGGGGGTGTTTTAACCAGGAAAGTAGTAAATTTACTCTAACCCGTGTATGTGCCTAGAAATCACTATGTCATAGGCAGAATACAAACACGTTAGAGAAAGGGGGATATCTCTAAGATGGTACATTACTAAAATGTTTAACATCAAATAGCAGTGGATGGTATGTACATTGAAGAATAAATATTTTCATACTGAATAGAGAGTTTTTAGGAGCAAAACACTACGCAAAGGCCAGCACAGAGTGTGCGTTTAAAAAGGTAGCCATCGTTTTTCCTCTGAATATTTGAAACTCCTTCAATGAATCTGATCTACAACCTTTGATTTCTGTGTGTAGGATTACGATATCCTTAATCCTTCGGAGTATGACCAGCAGTAAGTATTCTAAGGAGGTGCTGTGTGTATTACATTTCTCTCCTGAGGTTCTGTTTGTTTCAACTTTGTTGTATCAGTTTGTTCAGTATAGTAACTGGGACAATTATTGCCGATTTTTTAAATGCCAGTATTTAAGAACAGGCCGTCAGCATTTTGGTGATAGGCACAAGGTATTTCCATTATCAGTAGAAAAGCTAACTTATTTCTATTTATTAATCCTTTAACACTGCCTAGAAACTAGACAGAAATGAATTTATTACTTCTTTCCTCTAGAATCTATTACCTTGTATGGTTTAACATTTTTGGTAGTTTTGCTGCTGATGGTAATTTTGATTTGAGATTTTCCTCTATGCGAAGGGGTTTCTCCAACGTAAGATACCGGGAAATTTGTAGATCGGTTACACAGTGTTTTAATCTGTTTCAGGATGTCCCTCGAGGTTTTTGGCTCTTATGCCTTTTTCTTCTACACGAAGTCTGCTCATTGTCAACTGTACATTTTGGAGCCAGGTGATTACAGGGTGTCTTCTATTTTAACTCCCAGTCCAGGATCTTTTCTGTATTCTGGCTTTTTCCACTCTTCTCACATGCTCGTACCACTAAATTCCTTCTGTCTATATCGTCATGGATTCTCTTATTTCCATTCTCTTTGCTGTACCGTCGTTTCTTATTTCCTTTTTTCTAGGAATTCTTGTTCTCCACGAGTCCAATTCTAGTGCTTGCAGTTTTTTAAGTGTTTCAGATCAATCGTCCATGTCTACTTGTGTAAGTATGCTCTTTAGTATCGATTTATGTGATTTTTGATTCTCTTTACGATATTTCCGAGCTGTAAGGGGTGAGTTGAGCATCTTAATGACCTTCCTTCTACTGCTAATTATTAGTTTGTACCTCTGATTTCCTCAGCATTTCCAACTTTCCAAATAAAGATCTGACCTTAATTCTCTTTCCCTTCATGTCACCTGAATTACTTAAGTCTTGTTTTCTGATAATTTTCAGTCCCCAGTTTCTATATTCCATCACTTATTACATATGTAATTTGCATCCTCCCCTTGTAACTACTTTATGATCATCAAATAGGTCATCTAAATTTATTTGAAAACTCTCATTTGTAGCGCCCATCCCAGGTCATTTGAGGAGACCATGTCTGAAGACATGTCTGTACATTTTTAGTATGTTGACATGGGGGCACGCTTGCAGCAGTTCCTTGCTTGTTCTAAATTTCTACAGGTGTATTACCAGTTTCCACCTGGTTGTTTCAAGATTCCTATAATAGGTTTCTAGTGGCTGCGGAGGGGAATTATTCGACTCAAGTCGAATAAGTAACCGATATCTGGAAATATACATTGTTTGCATGCAAAATAATTTTGGAGATCGGACTCGTTTCTTATCTCCCGTATTACGGTACGCACACGGAGTTGACAAAATTTCCGTAATAAAATGGAACTTCTACAGCCGTCCTTCCGATATTTATTACATGACTGCTAATTTCGTTGATTCAGTGCTGCCTTTTCAGGCTTAACTGACTTGTGAAGTTAACTCCCATCATATACACGACTCCATTAGTGGCCAACCTCTATAAACCTTTCTACAGACTAAAAGCGATATCTGTCATCCATAGTTGGGGAGGAAACAGCGTTTGTCTACTGAAACCGGTTCATAAATGTTGGCCACTGCTGGAGTGGTGTATGCCATTCGAGTTAACCCCCTCAGCCTCACTTAATGCCTGAAGACGTTTTACTTCATCACCGAAACTGGTAGTCATACGATAGCTGAAGGACGGTGCAGGTGTTCCATTTTATTATGGAAGTGAACGGCCGAAGTCCCTCAAACTTTCAGCCAGAGGAACGTACAAAGTAATATTTCGAGTTCTCGTCTTTGGTTTACTTCCTCGCCACTGAACATCCTGTCTAGTTCCTTGTTTAAGGCATCTTGTAAGTACCTTCTATAATCCACTAACAGTGATTTTGAGTTATGTACATAGGCAAATTGTGAGAAGTGGATAGAATACTTTGTTACTCCGTAAGAGTCTAGTCCAATAAATTACCAGCAACAAAAGAACAAAATTTCTTTCCAGCTGACGATTCGGTTATTTTGTGAAAATTACTACTACCATAAACTTAAATCACACTATTTAGTATTTCACAATTATCCACTGAAAAATTGTAATTTTCGCATCCATTTCGCGCAAAGACTCGTTTCGTACGAAAAATATTAGCTGTGTTTTGTACGTTTACATATTTATGTAAAATGTCATTTTAAATGCATATATATCTTAGCTGCATAGGCATTATGTTTATGCGCGTACGGAAGGAAACTGGCTTAAACCTGAAAATTCCACAACGTTAGTAGTAGGGCACAGGGTGCGTAATTGCGCAAGTTTGTAATACAGAATCACTGCCGACGACAGCTGTTGAATATTAATTGAAGCCTGTTCCATCACCTCGCAAATCTCCCTAACCAACCTGTAGTCTTATAAGAATTTTACATATTTTTCCAGTGACGTACTCCAGCTGTCGCAATCAATATTTTTAACAAAGATGTCATTTTAAGAAACTAAGCACACTAAGTAATTGTCAGCTCGCATAGCAACGAACATTTACACCTACCCAACAAATGAGAACATACATTGACCTAACATTAACGACACACATCACAAATATATATTCACTATATAGATGCCTATAAATGGTTAACAACCAAACAACTCTGGGTATACGAAGGTATTATACTTGAAGTTTTCATCCATCCTATGATTGTATTAGTCTAGTATTATATTTATCAGTCACTTTCAGAGAAATATTTTCCACCTCACTGCTTTTGTATTAGGACAACTACCTGTTAACTTTATATGTTTCTTACTTATTTACTAATTAAGGGCTCGTTCCTTTACTTCGTTACTTTTGTTTGCATGCTACGACACACGTCGAGTACATGCACACTTGAGGTATTTTAACTCGGAAGAATAGATTTCATTGTAGTTTGTAACATTTGTTTTTAATTTGAAATAATTAATACATCTGTTGTGCAAGTTGTCTTAGCTATCAAGTAAAAATTCTTGCATTCTGAAATTTTAGTTAGCTGTTAGATAGGGTGAATAACCTAAGAATTTCACCGTAAGTATTGCGGAAATTGAACGTGTTATTGATGTGCGTTTGTCAGAGGATGGCTTTTTAGTCAGAAACTTTTTAGGCAACAGATTGTTCTAGTTACAAAGTGCACTTCTGTGCAAATACTTCTTGAAACAGAACAATGCCTATTCACATTAACAGACTAAGTATTGTAAATTACAATGCGAATGCTGTTTCTTGCAGAATTTTAGTTTTTTGATATGTTTCCGCACCGACACTGTTGTAGCTTTCAACCTGCGTAGTTCGCAGGTACGGCGTTATGTTTGCTTACAGTGATCGTGTGTGTTCTTTGAGTGCACTCGCAGGGAAAGGTCGTTAATCGACGACGGGATTTAGCAATGAAGAAAAAGCCGGCATGATCGTGGGGTATGGAGACCGTACGAAGAGAAGTTCTTGTACGGTGTATGCGGCAAGGTATCCCAACATATGAACCATCTCGTTATCTATCAAATTCATCAGCCAGTTACTTTACGTTGGGATTGGCCCACCACGAAGGGCTGTGTAGGATCGGTGAGAATCGTTTAAACTTCCGCACATGGCCATTAAGTCAAGATACTGCAGGAGTATCATGTCCAGTGGTGGATCCACATTTACCAATCACGGCCAGGTAAATCACCGAAAGATGCACTGTCGGTCTGTTTACTGTCCCCGTTGGCTTCCGCTAGTGGAACGTCAGCGCCCACCAATGGTGGTTCCAAGTCGTTGGATGGGAAGACTTTTACGTTGGCCGGCCGTTGCCCAGATTTGACTCTTTTCTGAAAGACGCTGCCTAAGACATACGAACTACACTCAATGATATGCAACTGCATTACTGCAACCTGTTCGGACATCTTCGCTGAAATGCTACGAAATGTGCCGCAGTTGTACCTTATCAGACTAAGCCTGTATTGCCGCTGCCGGTTGTCATTTTGAACACAACCGTTTGAGTTGTCTCGTCAATCGTCAGAAGCAAATAACTGGTGTATGCACTTGGGTTGTTCTTCAGCGTGTGGTACCACATATTGCGCAAGTATTTGCAAACTTTTCAAATTGCGATATTTCAAACGACTCTAATCTTTCAACAAACTGATAATCTAGTTTACTCTAATTTCGTTTATGTCGAACGGCACAAATAGCGGTTTCCATTTCCGCAGTACTTGTGGTGGAAGTTTTACGTAATTCACACTGTATTTCAGGTTGTCAGCTTCTCCCAGACTGAGGGTAATATTCATTTGAAGTTTAAGTGTATTGGATTTGGAGTGTTTTTCAGTCATCGCATGAGAAAGCATTTCCTCTATCGCCTACTCCCCAGTAGAGGGAACGTTTTTCGCATTCTCCGACATTTCACCCATGGCTTACGTTATTTATGAGAACGTGAGAAGCCACTGTTTCGCACAGTAGTTTTTAGCATATGGTAAGGGCCGCAGAAGATGAGAATTTCAGTTGATCGAACAGATGGACGATGGAAGACAACATGGAAAAGAGGGTCAGAAGAGCTACAGTAATTGGAAGTATTAGGACACCACGCTGTAAATTACAAATTCATGGCTCCCTTCACCGGTAATGCTGGAATTCAGTATTGCGTTGACCCATCCTTAGCCTTGATGGCAGCTTCCACTCTCGCAGGCATACGTTTAATCAGGTGCTGGAAGGTTTCTTGCTGAGTGGCAGATCATTCTTCACCGAGTGCCGCACTGAGGAAAGGTATCTGTTGGTGAGGCTCGGCACGAAGTTTGCGTTCCAAAGCATCACAAAGACGTTCGATAGAATTTGTCAGGACTGTACAGGCTAGTTTATTACGGAGACGTAATTGTCGTGTACCACCACAGGCCGTGCATTATGAACAGGTAGTCTTGTTGAAAGATGTAGTCGCCATACCTAAATCGCGCTTTAACAGTGGGGAGCAGGAAGGTGCTTAAAACATCAATGTAGGCCTGTGCTGTTGTAGTGCCGGGCAAAACCCAGGGTGCAAACCGCCTCCATGAGAAACACGACCACACCATAACGCCGCCTAATTTTACCGTTGGCACTACACACGCTGGCAGATTACGTTGAACGGGCATTCGCCATACCCACACCCTGCCATCGGATCGCCACATTGTGTACCGTGATTACTCACCTTTTTTCACTTTTCATTTGTCTAATGTTCACGCTCCCTACACGAAGCGAGGCGTCGTTTGGCATTTACCGGCGCGATGTGTGGCTTCTGAGTAGCCGCTTAAACATTAAATCTGAGTTACCTCACCTTCCGCCCAACTGTCTTGGTACTTAGTGGATGCTGATACGATTTGAAATTCCTGTATGATGATTCCAGAATGAGATTTTCACTGTTCAGCCGAGTGCGCACTGATATTAAACTTCCTGTCACATCAAAACTGCGTGCCGGACCGAGACTAACTCGGGACCTTTGCCTTTCGCGAGCAAGTGCTCTACCAACTTCTCTTGTTAGGGTCTCTGTCCGGCACACCGTTTTAAATTGCCAGAAGTTTCCTGCGTGATGGTCTGTGTAGATGTCTTACTACACAATGGGACCCTCTTGAGCTGTCTGGGGTCCGTCGGTCAACAGACGAGGCCAGCCTGTGCGCTTCGGTGCTGTACATGTGCTTCACGTTTCCACTTCACTATCACATCGGGAGCAGTGGACGTACGGATATTTAGTAGTGTGGAAATCTGGCGGACAGACATATGACGGAAGTGATTCAATCACCTGACCACGTTCGAAGTCTTGAGTTGCGCAGAGCGTCCCATTGTGCTCTCACGATGTCTGATGACTGAGGTCGCTGGTATGGAGTACCTGGCAGCAAAATGTACCCAATGTCAAAAACGTGTTTTTTTGGTGGTTTCCGAATACTTTTAATCACAGTTCATGTCACAGTGGAATTTGCAGGCGGAAGATTGTGAAAACCTGTGGCACAAAAATAGGACGCGAAAAAATGTTATGAAATTGTATTGCATCATGCTTCACGCGAAATGTGAGATGTGTTCACTGCTGTACGTCATTGACGAACAGCCATTCTTGAGATCAGTCCAATGATAGCGAGCCTCCGTACAGCTGACAAAGGAAGGTATATCAAATTCAACATGCAGTACAACGGATTAACTGTTTTCTGTTGAGGAAACTTGCTTTACTTTTTGTTTTCGGAAGTACCTGTAGTCAATAAAACATTTAGATGGAGATAGGCCACATATGTAATGTATGTACAGTATACAAAGACAGCCTGAACCTCTAAAATTTCTTGGCCTATTTAGTTCAAATTTTTACACGACGGTGATGTTCCGCGAGAGGTAGGGTACGTATGTTTTACATATATATATATATAACTACCATATGAAGCTATCGTTTAACGTAGTTACCACGAATTTCCGAAAGTTCTTGCTTGGCAGATTAAGTTCAAATTTCTACACGACACTAATGTTCGTACGGATGGACTACAAATTTGTAATTGTTTCTGCCACACGTTTTTTATACAATTAAGGGAAATATTTAACTGTTCTGTTCCTCGCAATCAGTTTTAACAGAAGACAGGGCAACCTGTATATGTGGCTTCATCAAAATACTATTACAGACTGAGTCAGCCTTAGCCTAGTAATTCTAGAACGAAGCCAAATAATGTCACTGAAGCTTTTGTCCTCACTGATGCAGGAGCAAGGAAGGTTTATCACACTATGTGTGACGTTCATTTGAGCGACTTCAGCTCCCAATGAAGGTATTATTGGCAGTTAGAATTAGAGGTCAGAGGAGGAGACGGACAGGTGGGGCTGAGGAGATTTGAAAAGGATGGGGGGTGGTGGAGAGAGAGAGAGAGAGACAGAGAGAGAGGGGTAGAAGAAAATTAGGACACACAACCCACCACACGTGTTTAGCAGAAAAACAACTGTTGAATTTGGTTAGTGTTCCTGAATTTACTGCATGTTATTGATATGAACTGGAGATCGCAAGTCATGTATGGTAATAAAGTAAGTTCTTTTATAAGGTGGAAATAAAGCAGCAGTTTTTAGACGGGACTTTACGTACGGCCGTTCCTATTCGGAGACGTGCAGCGGTGGCGACCGTGCCAGGATATGGGCGAGGCACGAGACCACCGTGGGCCGCAGGCGTCCATGCGAGACGCCCAACACGCAGCCCTGATGAAGCCAAATGCAAGAGTAAATCGAAATGGCATATATTCCACAGGAAAGACGAACGGGAGATACATATTTTACAAGGTCTCAGCGACTATAACACTGAAAAGATTTCGTCTCCAAACGTTTTATCCGTGAAGTGCACTCACGGTTAAAAGCACATCGTACTCTAAAGCGACATGGTGTGCCGAAATGGCTTTATAGTTGTCTATGGTTTTAAGAGATTAAACTCATTCGTCTGGAAAAATTGTTAGTAACCGGTAAGTCTCCAGTTGATGTAAGGGAAATTATGCAAATTCAATGTCTGTTGAGTGTAAGATCTCTGATTAGCCTACTAATTTTTACAAGAAAGATCCAAAGTTCAATGTGAAAGTAAGCCTCCAGGCAGACAAAAAACTGCTGGCAATGAAAGATAAAATGGAGTCTTATCTGAAGTTTAGTATCAAAAGTAGTCTTCAAAAGTAAGAAAGAAACAGGAGACTAAAAATTAGAAGGCTGTCTTGAGTGGAACCTAATAAACGAGAATTAAAGTTATCAGCTTAACGCCATACTTCGTTACTTTCGAGAAGTGACTTCGTAGCACACTGGTTATTTTTTGAGGTTTCAGGATTGCAGCCGTCAACACTTCAGCCATCTTGAAGTGGTCGCCACTGGAGACAGAGGCCACATCGGAGTGACGCGAACGCTAGATGTCTTCACAGGATGTGGGTACTGTGATGGTCTGCGCACGTCCACTCACAACCAGTAGTGAGTGCTCATCTGAAGAGCATGTCATTTGAAGAGCAGCGAAAACTATGTGCCAAGGCGAGAGCCAGAAGAACTTTCGTGATTGTTGAGTCTGGTAGTAGGAGCAGTAGCTGACTGCTTCCTACCTGCGACAGGTCTCAACAATTAGGCAAGTTATTGGTGGGTATCCTGCAAGGGGAAACCGTCGTTGGGCGGCGGTGTTACTCGGCGGCTGCGACTGGATACCGGCATCGAGTTGGCCAACAATGAACCAGCAACAGGCGGGTTGATAATCTGTGTCCGATAGGTGGTATATCTGATTCGCAGTATACGGTAGCGTTCCCAGTTTGAGCAGGGTTTCAGATGATGTCGCTTGTGAGTTAGCTCGCCATAGGTGGGTATGCCCTTTAAACTTATTTAAATAAATATATATGGGTCACTGATTGTAAGATGTAAACTAATAAATGAACTGCAAAGGCAAAGCTGCGTTATAATAGTCATGTGGAGGAAACTAATTGTAACAATTAACAGTGACTACAAGAGATGTACATTAGATCATAGATCCCGGGACTAAAGGTGATGCGCAATACAGAAAATCTAATTGGTTGAGAACTGAGCCCTTATTGAACAAACAATTTATAGTCCTTACCTGTATTGTGCATAATTGTGGATAGTAATTTCAGTGCAGCTCTGTCTTACGCGCCGCTTGTAGAAGCTTCAAATTAGTGCATAGGTACACCGAGACGTAAGGTGCAACGAGTTGTAAGTTAGTTCCACAACTATTTTTCGTATACGTTGATGCTTTTCTACTTTTACTCTACTCCTCACTCCAACAGAACGTAGTGTTATTCTTTCGCCTTCGCGCACACTGAACAATTTCTGCGACTGTTTTACAACATCGCTGCACGCTGACAATCTTTTCAGATACCAAAATTGTAACAGACACCTATCACCCTAGGTACCTTTGTCTGGTAATTTATACTTCTACCAGTTGTATTTATAGTTCCCAGTCTAAGAATTTTGCGATTGTTTGCGTATCGAGTTAACGTACGGGCGTGTGGCGTGTATTTTTGAATATTTCGTTTAGGGTTTGGAGGTGGTATTCACTGAAATCCAACGGTGCCGATGTAGCGTGGATCGTTGGTAATTTTGCGTAGCAGGCGTGCAGGAACTGCACATCCCCATAAGTGAACTGTACGTCAGAGGTGTGACTAGTTTAATGTATGTAGACCTCGACACTTATTTAGCGTGCCTTTCCTGTTGAGCATTGAGTGGAATTGCTCTAGCCTCCAGTGCTCTCTGTTAGAAACTTTTATGTTTCGCTCATTTGTATTTCTGGCTTAACTGCACACGAGGTATGTAACGTTCTTTCTGAACCTTATCGGGCGTGAATGTAGAATTGCGGAGGAAAGGAACGTGGGAAAAACGCTGAGAAAGAAGAAACCGAATGACAGGGCTTGAAGAAATGAAGGAATGACTTCCATAGTATTAGAGGCAGCTACAGAAAAAAAAGAGATTGGAGTAAAGACAGCCCATAGTTCAGGACGTAGGTCAGAAGTCCTCTCTTAAGAGGGTATCACAGAAGAAAAAGTGTTGGTGGATCGCTGAAACGAGTCATGTGACATGAAAAAAAAAATCTGAAGTGCTCTTACTCATTTAAGTACTTGAAGCTGGGTAGTTTTAGATAATGACGAGTAGGAAACCCGCAAATGTTACGGTTTATGGAGCTGCATCTGTATCTCGCTGCGAGTCGTTAAAAAGCTGTGTTGCCTGTGTAAGCGGGGATACTACTGGAGGTCAACACTTGCCTCGAGTTTGTGGTGTTTTGAGTGTCTGCGTCTTGTACACGAGCTGTTGCCACGGTCGGCCTCGTGTGCTGTGAGTCTTCGATCATCGCCGGCGCCAGAAAGGCGACACAAAAGTCGTTAAAAGGATAGTTGTAGCAAATATTTGTAGTTCTTGTTTTTCAGGCCACCCGCAAAGGGTTCGCGACAAAGTAGTGTACTACAACTGCGCCCTAGGACGTGAACACTGCCGGAGCCAGCCAACATCTTATGAGCGTCGTGAATTATGCAGGACTAGATCAGACATATTTTGCTTTTTTGTGAAGATTAAGTTTCATATGGGGCCCTACAGAAGTGGGAAGTCCCTACGACCTACCAGCGCAGAGTGCAATGCGCGGCGCTTGAAGGAAGCGCGGGAGGAAGAAAGGTGGCCTGCAGCACGCGGGAATGACCGACGTGAACGGGTCCCTGGTACTGCCTACGACGTCCCTACCAAAGGACGGGCGAGTCCCGCCAGGGAAGTGTGCAACAAAAGTTGCGGGAACTACGAGTCTTAGACTCTTAGTTACTTAGCGCTTATAAGCGTTAACATATGTTTGACGAACGGCATTTACACCACAGCTTATTTGCGACCACTCCATGGAGCTATCCTCGGGCAGCTACACCATAGGCAGAGAGCAACCAACCACCCTGGTTGGCTCCTCTACTGCGAACAGAGACCGCTACGTCACGGTGTCGGCCTTATAGCAAAAATAGGCGCGGTGACGCATGCGCATTAGCGGCCGCCACAGTAGCGTCCTCTGTCGAAATCCGCGCCCTCTGCAAATACTGTTACATCTGTGGCGCGGAGGCGCATGCGTGAAGGTGGAAACAACGCGTCCGCCCTCTGTCGGAAAGCGCGCTCGCAGCTCTAAAAACAAAAGTCAAATGTCGGTAGACGTGCCATTACGAATAAAATGTTTTCTCTCACAACAAATTAAAGAAATCACCGCGTCCCACGCCTAGTCGAGTTGAAAACCGTCATCGCCGTTTATAAGATCTTGCGCTAGACGTATTTCCATAGATTCTTCTTCGGTTGCCAGCGGAAATATTGTGGCACAAACTAAACATCATCCGGCTGCAAAGCTCGGAACGTCATAGAATATTCAGTACGTCGGGAAAACCTTAAGAATCACATACCAAAGATTATTAGCAGCAGTAAGTTCATATAAATAACGAGCAACATTTATGGTTGGACTGTGGATTTGTCAGCGCTTCGGAAGCAGCATATGGATCCTTGCTGTTCATGTTGCACATTAATAAAATGGTTCAGATGGCTCTCAGCGCTATTGGACTTCACTTCTGAGGTCATCAGTCACCTAGAACTTAGAACTACTTAAACATAACTAACCTAACGTCATCACACACGTCCATGCCCGAGGCAGGATGCGAACCTGAGACCGTAGCGGTCGCGCGGTTCCAGACTGTAGCGCCTAGAACCGCTCGGCCACCCCGGCCGGCTGCACACTAATAACGTGACAATAAATATAGATAATACCTTCACACTTTTTGTAGGTCATGCAATTATCTATGACAGAGCATTGCCCTAAAAGAATGGTACGTACATTCTTTTGCGTCTTAAGAAGATTTCAAAGTGGAGCAAATACAGGAAACTCATTTCAGATGTGGAGAAATGTAAAATTGCGCATATGAAAGGATGAAAACGCATAGTACCCCATGATTGGAATACATTTGAAACTGACTTCGAACGATTCTACTGCCACCAACATACATTGAGCGTTAGGACCACGAAGGTAACATACGAGAAATTAGGACTCATACACAGACATATTCGCGAGTGGAACAGGGAAGGAAATCACAAGTAGTGGTACAGGGGACCCTTTGCCATGCATCGTACAGTGGCTTGAGGGGTGTCTATATAGATGTAGGTTGCGATGTCAAAGAGTCTCGGCAGGAATCGGTCAAATCGTACAAATAACTAGGTGTAACAATTTCTGGAGATATGAAATGGATCCATCACATAGATTCCATCGTAGTCAAAGGAAGTGGAAGACTTGCGTTCATTGGTATAATACTTGTAAATGCCGTCAGTCTACAAAGGAGATTGTTTACCAAATACTCAGGTCCCATCTCAGAATAGCTCAAAAATGTAAGGCCCATACCAAATAGAAGTACCATGGGATACTAAGCGTATTCAAAGGACAGAGAGAAACTTGTTAACATCGAATATTGATTTAAGTGTTAGGAGGTTTTTGCTGAAAGTATTTGTATGGAGTGTAGCCATTTATAGATGTGAAACATGGCCGATAAACACTTCAGACAAGAAGAGAATAGAAGCTTTTGAATTGTGGTGTTACAGAAGAGTGCTGAAGATTAGATGGGTAGATCAAGTCACAAATGAGGCGGTATTGAACAGAATTGGGGAGAAAAAAAAATTGTGACACAACTTGACTAGAAGTAGGGATCAGTAGATAGGACAAATTCTAAGACGACAATGGTTCACCAATATAGTATTTGAGGGAATGTGTGTGTGTGGGGGGTAAAAATAGTAAAAATAGTAGAGGGAGACGGAGAGATGAATGTAGTAAGCAAATTCAGAAGGGTGTGAGTTGCAGTAGACTTACAGAGATGAAGTTGCTTTTACAGGACATATTAGCGAGGACAGCGGCATCAAACAAGTCTCCTGACTTAAGACCAAAACAACAACAAAATGAAAATTTATAGAAGTATAATTATTGGTGGTGGTGGTGGTGGTTAGTGCCTAACGTCCCGTCGACAACGAGGTCATTAGAGTCTGAGCACAAGCTCGGGTTAGGAAAGGATTGGGAAGGAAATCGGCCGTGCCCTTTCAAAGGAACCATCCCGGGGTTTGCCTGAAACGATTTAGGGAAATCACGGAAAACCTAAATCAGGCTGGCCGGAGGTGGGATGGAACCATCGTCCTCCCGAATGCGAGCCCAGTGTGCTAACCACTGCGCCACCTCGCTCGGTATAATTATTGAACTGCATGCTACTGATGACTCATTGGTAGGTTGGTTGGTTGACGTTGGGTAAGGGGACAAACAGCAAGGTCATCGGACCCATCTGACTTGGAAAGGATGGCGAAGGTAGTCACCCGTGCCCTTTCAAATCCCACCATTTGGCTGAGGCGATTTAGGGAAATCAGGAAAAACCTAAATCAAGATGGGAGGTTGTGGGTTTGAACCGTCGTCCTCCCGCATGTGTGTCCAGTGTGCTAACCACTGCGACACCTCGCTTGATTGACGGCTCGTTCAGAGAGGTATTGACACTCTAGTAGAGACTGCCTACAATGCGCTTGTCCGTCTTATTATGGTATTCCGTTGCATGGTGTGGGATCCTTACCAGAAAGGATTAACGAAATACACTGAAAAAGTTCAGAGAAGGGCAGCACTATCAAGAAATAGGGGGACAAGGGCAAAAAGTATCCAGGACGTGATACATTATTTGGGGTGAGCATCATTGAAACAAAGGCGTTACTCGTTTTTGCGGGATGTTCTCACGAAATTCCTATCACCAACTTTCTCCACCGAATGCGATAATATTTTGTTGACGATGACCTTCATAGGGAGAAACGATGATCACAATAAGATACGGGAAGTCGTAAAGATATAGGTGTTCGTTTTTTTCGCGCGCTGTTCCAGATTGGAATAATAGAGGATTATTGTGAGGATGGTTCGATGAACCCTCTGCCAGGCACTAAAACTGATCAACTGCGTCGAACACAGATTTCTCTAAAAAGTGATTTGAGCAGATGTGGGCCATTGTAGTTTGCAACAGTTCGTCGCGTTTCATATTTGGTGCCCATCTCTACGTCAGCTCCTGTAACTTCGTTTCGCGCAGCTGAACTCTAAACACACTTCAGGCGTGTTTCATTTGTATTTTGTTAAACAAATTGGAAAGAAGAAATTAAACGAATCAGCAAATGAAGCAGTTCAATTTCCACACATTTCCTCTCAATGTTCTGACCACCGTCAATATTGCTGCCGAATTTACCTTGGTTGCCGCAAGGAGCGCTGTAACTCGTGTGTTAGCCACTCTGTGAAATGTAAACTCTTTGGCTACCCGTCGTAGCTGTGAGAAGGTCTCGTTGAAAGTGTGTGTGGGCGCGGGCCGCCATTTTGTTGACAGCAGTTGTGAGCGCGGTGGTAAACAAATACGGAAGTGGCAGGCGGGCTGCGGTCGGAAAAGTTTTCCTAGCTGAGACGATTCGTCGCCACTGGCAGTAGACTGGGCACTGTACGAGCTACAAAGCAGGTATTTCTCATCTGTAATTGC
This sequence comes from Schistocerca gregaria, assembly GCF_023897955.1. Lineage (NCBI taxonomy): Eukaryota > Metazoa > Arthropoda > Insecta > Orthoptera > Acrididae > Schistocerca > Schistocerca gregaria. The sequence continues at coordinate 163,664,476 of NC_064929.1, read as the reverse complement.
TCCTGTGTTTCCGCATGTGTGTGTGGTAAAGTGCGTTATTTTGTACCCCGTTGCTTTTGTAGGTAAATACAGTGTCAATGAGAAAACCTAGACTGATTCAACAAAATTGTGAAATTAAAAAAAAAAAAAGTTTAATGGCTTCAGGGTGAACCCATTTGTACACACACGTCTGCAGCAGTTCCTTCCGCTATGTAAAGTAATTTTGCGTGTCTTTTTTTTTTCGTGAGACTGCTCGTTACCCGCAAAGGTTTTGCATTTTCGTATCCACTTCCAGTAGGTAATTCCTTTCAGCATAGATTTTATCTTCGTAAACAAAATAAAATTGGCGAAGTGCGAGTACGACTGGCGAATTATTCCGTACAAACTTAATTACGTGTGCAGATAGTTAATCCATTCAGGGAATTAAAAATCTTAGATTTCTGCCTGTTACCGTTATAGCTATTGGAAATATATTGGTCACGGAAATTCCAACACCATATCAAAACCTCTACAGTAGTTCGTCAGGACTTCAGTTTATACGTGTATACACATTTAATGAAATTTTTGTCTACTTACTAATATATGACAACTTAAATTGCATGTTTGCATGCAGTAATGTTCGTCATCAATGCTTTTTGACGAAAAGATGTTTGCAAAAGATATTTTTTACGTTATACAATTACAGTTTAAGAAATTCAAGATTTTCTACTTTCCTCGTACTCTAAGACCTTTATTCTTGCCAAATTTCAAGACTGCGGCTCAGCGGGAAGCATCCTATAGGTTTTGATGAGTTGACTTTTGGAATATCAAAATATGCGACATAAATGTTCGTATCTTTTCATTGCATCGACTTAGACGCTTATCATTTTTGCATCGTCAAGCGACCATAGAGGTAAATGTTACATAAATTCGAACGTTATACGCCAACCTGCTTCCGAGAAAGAGATCGTAAGAGGGTGAGACACACGGATCGAAATGTCAAACATTTTTTTTTCCATCTGATGTAATTATAAATTACATTATCGAATTTTTTACCTTAATGGTGGTGTGAAGCCTTCTCAAATTTCATGATACTAGGTCAACGGGAACACCTAGGTTTCGATGAGTTTTAGAGTATCTAATTGTGAAATAAGAATAAATTGCTATATCTTTTGACTGCACTCACTTGAAAGCTTCCAAATTTTAGACCTCCAAGGGTTCACTGATCTTATTATATGACTTAATTTGAACTTGATACTTCCTGAGTAAGGTGTTACGTGAGGCAGGGACCGACCGACCAACCAACCATCGGTACATATTGAGGTACGGAACCGTAAAAATTAAATCGCGGTGCCAGATCAGGCGCATGATTTGACTATTCAGGGACCGTGACCTTTCTACCGAAGGGAAAAAAAATCCTCCCTGTTGAGTGGCAAATACTGCATTGCAGCTACTTGTAATCTTGAAATAATTGATTTGTTCGATCATTTGAAGGGAGGCTTTGATACGTTGCGTTAAAAAATAAATTTTGTTAATAGCGGCAAATTAACGTTTCCCTCGTGCTAGCACAGAGTAAATGCAGCTGTATCGCGTAACGTTACCTCAGAAACGAAATGATTTGCGTTACAAAATATGTACTGTAAATTCATCAAACCTCAATTACAGTGCTCAAAATTACTTGAAATTATATTCAGTGCACATTTGAATGTCTGTCACAACGAAGATAGAATTATTATCCAGCATCTCCATTATTCCTACTACTTCCTCTACGCCAAAATTGTCCCTCTAGCTCTTCGTCTTTCAGTCCGACCCTTGAATGTTCTTTGAGTCGTAACATAAAACAAAGTTTCCTTGTATTAAGGGACGTTGTAGCTACTCAAAAAGAGGATATTGAAAATTAGGATCTCTAAATTTTGTGGTGAACGTTTGTTGTCCCCGACGGCTTCGTTACGTCTAGTATTCCAACGTTGACATCGACGTGGCAGTTGCATTATAGTTGTCCGGCATGCGTGTGTTGGTGCAAATCAACTATCTGCAACGTTTAAACAGAAATGTCCCTAGAATGCGACTTCACGAAACGTTGTTACTTTCGTGTCATTTCTACAATATCACCTGATCGTGAAGCGTGTTAGAATTTGGTGGCATTGTCAGAGAAAAACGGAAGACTCTCATCCGTTTGTGTCTACTTCCTTTTACCTCTGCTAATGGCTATGTGACTTCGTACACACATGATTTTTTCTTATGCGCACATCTACGGCAAAGTTACCTATAATATATATATATATATATCATTGGCTTCCTTATACAAATTTTTAAAACAGGTATTTCAATTTTCGATGCTGGCGTATTGTCATAGTTAAATACAACAGGTGCATTATCATTACGAATGTCCATATTGGTGTTACTTTCACTAAGCAGAAATTCAGCTCTGCTTCTTTACTCTGACCCGTTAGCATTGTTCTAGGCATCCCCTAAAACATAGTTTCCGCATAATGAGGGAAATCGAAGCCGTAATTATTCAAAATGAAGTTAAAAATTAGGAACTTCAAATTTTCTGGTAATGGCAGAAAATCACTATAAAGTTAGTCTTACATAAAAGTAAGCGAAATAACCACGCCAACATACGTTATTTACAGACTTCTTTACTACGGTGTGTTGATTTTCACAGCTGATAACGTCGGCCTAGCAGTTGTATTGTAGCTGCCCGGTATGCGTGTTTTACTGAAAAACCATGTACATATGAAAGCCCCTAGAATGCCATTTTATGAAATGTTACTTTCGTATATCATTTCTACCACAGCGCTTAATCGGAGTGCAGGGCAGAGGTTGGTAGCTCTTCAGTTTTCGATGTTCAGCTATTCCGAGTTTTTAATGCGTGATAGGAAATGTAACGTGAATGTTATGAATGTGAAAGCTATTTCCTTTTACCGCTCTTAACGACTAAAGTCAGACGTTATATTTTATTTGTTCACATCTATGGCAAAAGTACCTTTCGAATTATGTAAGAATCATTGGCATCCTAGCACAGTTAATATTAAAAATTGGTACTTCAGTTTTCGTGTTCACGTGTTGATACTCCGCAAACCTCTCCGAAATTGCATGGAACAAAAGAATGAATTTTCAGATACATGTACGCACAACTTAAGCCTCACCTTACCGTCGCAGCCCCTACGAAATCGATATTTTCGGGGCTATGTTATGTTACTAGATTTCCTACTTGGTACTGTCTCTCGAAACTTAGCTCCTCCGTGAGCCGGTCAATCCGGAGACTACACGAGTATGTGCTGTGCCCCCATTTGTATGCGTCGTTTAGTGGGATCTGTTCAGCAACGTAATACGTCTGTGTGCTCTTAGAATGTGAGGCCTTACGCTACGTAAATGACATCTATTGCGTTTCCGCCTGAATGTTTCATTCGTGATGTCGCTTGTTTTCCTTACTACTACTACGCCGCTTACTCATTGTGGGTGATACCTTATTTCTGACTGTGTGCTTCAGCCATATGGGTGTAGTGCGCTTTAAGACTGTTCTGCTTCGAAATTTTCCTATGGCCGTGGTGGGGACAGCTTGGAGTCTGTTACTTCCGGAAATAATGTAGATTAGGGCTGTTTACAGGATATCTGTATATATGACATCGACAATTCTTCCAGAAAATATAGATATATGCGTGCAATGTTTTTTCCCAAATATATCGAAATAGAAATGACATAGAGTGCCTATATTTTTATTTTGCATTTTTGAAATTTTCGGTGAATATAACAAAGTTATTTGGAAATTCTAGTACAACATAGCTTTACTTTGGATATCTGAAGTACTACTTTTTCAGCTCCCATCACGTCCAGTAGTTTTCTTTTACTGTGTGAAGCAAGTAGTCCGACTGCACTGGTGGTGGTGGGGAGTTAATGGAATAACAAGATTTCGAAAGTGGAGAAATAGCACAACAGTTACGTTAAAGAAGTTTTTTAACGCGACTATTGTGCCATTCACATCCCCATTCTTAACAATAGCAATTGAAAAAGATTTTTGGTAAGGTCCTACGGGAGCTGAAAAAGATTACCGTAATCTGATAAGATTGGTTTTTGCCGTGGGTGGAGACGTGTGAAGGGATATGCTGACGCAATCTGCGCTACCAACAGACGCTGCAACGTTTAACTCAACCACACAAGTTTGACACTACATCTGCTATGTCGCGGATGGTTGCAGAAATGAAAAAAAAGTCGGCATGAAGCGTTGCGGACAAATCCGATATGTGACGAAACCGAACGGCTGATCCATCGGACACTTTTTATTGTGCCACTTACACATGCAGTCACCATTATCAGCAAAGTCTTCATCGCCAACAGTGAACGTGCATCGTTTTCCTTTCGTTCTTGCTGTAATGGGTATAGGCAAACAGCTAGGTTGTTGATTATAGAATATCCAATAATAAATCGATACTTTAAAAACTACAGTTCTAAAACCAGTAGTATATTTACAATGTGCAGCCCCTATTTTTTTGGCCAGTACGTCGATATTCTTTTCGTCTGTATATTATACCATTTTTGATACATCGAGTGCCGATAATTTGTAAATATTAATATATCGGATTCCCGATATTTTTAAAAATATCAACAGTCCTAGTCTAGACCAGAGGCATCAACCCGTGGCCCGCGGAACACATGTGGCCCAAAACAAGTCTCAGTGCAGCCCAAGACGAGAGCATCTATCAAACTATTGGTAAAAAACCATAAAATTTCGTTTATGGAAGTTTGTGATACGTATAATATCTGAAACTCACTCCACACAATGCTGTACTCTCATGCTTTTTTTTTTCAAGCAGTTACTATCAGTGTTAAGTAGATCATGTGTAGCCCAAAAAATCCGCCCTCTTCAAATGTGGGCCATGTGAGCTGAAAGGTAGGATGCCCTTGGTCTAGATAGAGATAACTGACATGTAGCATAGCCTGATGTCTAGGTTAGCTTCGATGGTGATACTTTGGTTTTAAATGAAGACAAACATGACAGACTGATCTGTAGTGTGGCATGAGATGTAGATTATTTTGGAGGGCGATATTTTGGTTTTAGATGAAAACAGAGATGACTGGTTGATATGAAGTCTTGCCTGAGGTTTGTGTTGGTTCTTTAGATGATAGTCTGGTTCTGAATAAAGTCGGAGATGTCGGTCTTATCTGTACCGTAGCCTGTTGGATGGACCACTTCGGAAGATGAACGTCTGGCCTTACATAAATACAGAGATAACAGTAATGTGTAGTATTGCCTAAGATCTATTTTAGTTAAGTTGATATTATGGTGTTAAATCAGGAGAAAGATGCCTGACTGATGTGTGGCGTAGGCTTAGGTCTAGCTTAGTCTCGAAGGTGGTATCCTTCTATTAAAGACAGGAACGAGATATTGATCTTCAGTATAGCATGAGGTTTAGGTTACATTGTACGATGATTACCTATAAATGAATACAGAGCTTATAGGCTGTAGTTTAACGTGAACTCTGGATTAGTTTGAAAGGTGATAGTCCAGTTCAAAATGAAAATGAGACTATTGCGTAGCGTAGCCTTACGTCTAGGTTCATTTGGGAAGGGTTGACCTGGTTGTGAGTTTTCCCAACCCTTATAGGTGCCTTTACAACCTTTATTTATATACGCAGCGTATTTATAATTCCCTGGTGAATATTTCTACTGTTGCCCAGTTTCATGTTCTTCAATGTTTTCCACTGCATTAACGATCCGAACTCCACTGTCGAAGATCCCTTATTCGCGTTTAACTAGTATTATTTTGTTGGTTTTTATTTTACTAATGTTTTCTCGTTGCGAGTGTCGTCACCGAGTGGTCGTTCATTGAGGCTCGTTATCCCCTCCAGGTTTGCAACGTCGTAGGCCTTCAGCACTGGTATCGCCTGTTTACTGACCCTGAGTATCCCCCTTTACTACTATTTGCTGTGGGTCCCGCACCCTTGCGATGTTTCCTACGACATATCCCACGAATGTTCTATGAACTGAATTATTTTTCCCAGCGTCCTATCACTAAACCGAAGTCTGCCACCTGTTTTACCTTCCTGATATGCACATGTGTTCCTCTAGTTCTGAGGGCGATTCTTTTTCCGCTCTTTCATGCAGCTTCACAATTTCTTTATAGTATTTTGTATCAGCTGTGTGACCTAGGTGCCCGTTCAGCCATAATCATGGCCTGCATATCAAAGGAAACGATGAGCACATCTTCGAACTCCGAATACTTCGTGTATGCCCGTTTCTCTCGAATACAACTTGGTGAATATAGAGCGAACGCATTGCGTCTTATGTTTTGGGTTTTACTAAAAAATCCGGGCCAGCGAGGGTGGTTATACGCGTGAACGACATCTCATTTCCAAAGAAACACCTGTCAGCTGCCTTTACATAATTCTATTACTCAGTTGACGTTCAAACTTAGCCCATCAACGGGGAGCAAAATGTTATTTACATCCGGTTCGGATTATTCCATTATATCTTCCTGACATCGCAATATAAGACAGGGCCTTGAAGAGATTTCGGGAATAAAATGCGAGACGTACTTACAGTAATAGTACATTCATAGTACTCAGCAGAACAACGTATTGTACAGTTTCTGTTATAGAGTGGTAAGAATGTATTACGTGTCTCTACCTCGTACGTTCCGTTCATAAATTCTCTTAATGGAATTTACGTGTCTTGCAGTACCATGGCGATGCATTGAAATAATTCAAATTCCGTGATGACCGTCTAAGCCCAAATACAGCTCGTATAGTGAAATAGTTCAGCTAGTTGACACGGGTGAATAATTCGCAATCTGTCCTAGTCAGTCACCGATAGATAATGCGGTAAAGGAGGAATAAGTAAATGCGAGTATTTGTCAGTAAAACTTATACTATTTTGAACAGTAGTAACATACATTAGTCTCATTGCAAGAAATCGATGTTATATACAATGATTAATCGTGAAACACAAAAATTATTTTCTTTGTCTGATTGTTATTTTTTAAGACCTCTTCGTTTTAGAACACTTCCTTCAAAAGGGTGTTAGCAGCTATAATGTGATCGTTTACTTTTTGGCTGTATATGTCTTAACACAAACATAACTCATTGAGATCGCGAAATCCTGAAAAACCAACGTATGATTGCCAATGAGAAAGAACAGGTTCGGTAAATAGAATCCCGCCCTTTGAAACTTCTGATCTTCGTGGTTTATAATAATCATAGCGAACGCTACTTTTATTGATAATTGTTTTATTATCATTTGAATAGGCGCCATTGGATCAAAAGCCAGCGAGTTTGTGGGGTATGGGCATAGTTTTATCGGAGACAAATAATATAAAAGTGATGATGTACTCGCCCAAGTGAGTTACCACTTACCTTGCACCATTAAGAGCGGATTAGCGTTCTAATTTCTAATTATCGTAACATTTTAAGGCAACAGATTTAAAGAGTTCCATAATTTTACGAGGTACAATCGAACATTGTTTGTCTTTAAGTTGGACATGATCAGGAGGGAGGTAAACCTTTTTCCTCTCTAGGTAACAAATTGGAAATGACTTAATGTTTAATTGTTGTACACTCATCATTTTTTTGGACATAGAATCGCCGTTAATCAGATTCCAAAACATTTTGTTACTTGATTTCTGTTGCATTGAATATGATTTGCATATTTCGCCCCGTGGCATTATGGAAACATGAAATGCAGACGAAAAAAGTTAACAATCCTTTGACAGTTTCTTGTAATCGTTTATTAATAAAAATTAGTAAAACTTTGTTGTACCTGTGCTGGTGATGAAGATTAGAAGTGCTGAGGTTATCAGAAGTGTAAATTAACGTTGCAAGTGCTGTAAAGTATTGGGGAATTAAAAGTTAAATAAAATAAGTTATAAAAGTAAACTGTACTTCATGTGGCGTTGAAGGTTGAAGTAATTTATTCACGCCTTACACGACAGTCGGACAAAGAACGTAAACGACTCCAACAAATGTTGTGCATAACAGTAAAATTAGATAGTCAATAGATAGCGCCTTCCAAATTTTTTGAACTCACATACGACCGAAATCGCGTGACAACTACGCTTTCGTAATGAATGTAAGCAACTTTAAAATCTGTCGTGCTTGTTAAGTTCAACAGATTGTCAATAGATGGCACCTTCTACATTATTCTACAATGATGTTTTCAAAATTATGTTTTTAAAGAAAATAACAGTTTCAAAATATTAGTGTACTTTTCATCAGCGGTGAACGAAATATTGAAAATGTCTGTGATTAATTTTGATTAGGGATTGAGAGATACGGCGTACTGACAAACAACGCCGTTGAGAAATGTGTAATGACGTGGAGAGCTGTTCCTTCAGAAACCAGTTGTTCGTTAGGTCTGTCCGATATCCGGAATAGCAAACCTCCAAAATTTTCACTGTTAGAGCATGCATTCAGACATATAGGCAGTTCATTAACCAGTTAAGTAACATCAGAACAGAATTCGTTTCTCTGAAAAATTTTAGAAACTAATTTCAGGCATTTCCTCATATTCAAATTCTCTAGTAAAATACATAGAATACCTTCCTTTGTCAATGTGCGACGTTTTAGCAGCAAGAGGTACATTGTCTTCGGTCTTTCCTTTACTAATTACCAACATTTTTCTCAGTCCTCGACTTCGGTCTGATCCGACGCCATCCTCCACGGTGTCCCTGCCTTCAGAAATTCGCGCATGTCATTCAAATACAAGCAGAGGCAGCACCAATTAGTCTGCACTCTTCTGAAAAGTATGCGCTACAGAGTTTGTAAGTTTCACAGAAAACTTTGTTTGTTCAGTGTTCACTTTTTCTAAACCGACAATTCCCGACAAAGCGCTAAAGCACGGCTGTAGCTAACTGTCCATCCTCAAACACTTACCTGAGCGCGTAAGTTGAAATTCATCACGTCATACCTGCACAGTTCTAGGTCTAAATTCACTCTTACCCTAATTCAATCAGTTCTGTAGTAATTCCTATACTACAGACAATTGTGTGTGCGACCTCACAGAGGGTGGGTGTCAGAACACCATGTTACTGCTTCTCCATTAACGTTCTGCCCCATGTCTGAAAACAAGGTAGGATGGCTTTTTTTCCCCTTGGGCCCTCTGTGCGAAGTATGTCTTATAGTGGCATCATTACGATAACGATATAACAGCTACATTGCTCTTTATATGAGTGTTATTGCGTAAATTGCAATGAGCTTGGCCGAGCGGTTCTAGATGCTTCAGTCCAGAATCGCAGTGCTGCTACAGTTGCAGGTTCGAATCCTGCCTCGTGCATGGATGTATGTGATGTCCTTAGGTTATTTAGGTTTAAGTAGTTCTAAGTGCAGGGGACCGATAACCTCAGATGTCAAGTTCCATAGTGCAGTGAGCTCATTTCAACGTATTGTCGTCATCAGGTCTTCTGTACATACATTAATAGATGAATGTCTTGATATTGTAAATTGTAACTGTGATTGTAAAAGTATTATACATTCGGTTGGTGTCTTTATCTTACGTATAATATTGATGCTGCCATCCAGAGGTGACAAGGCGTGAGACAGCGACACGCAGGTATACAGATGACGGTAGATCGTGAACACGAGGTATAAAATGGCAGTGCATTGGCGGATCTGTTATTTGTACTCAGATCCGTGAGGAAACGCTTCCGTCGTGTTTATGGCCGCACGATGGGAATAAACGGAATTAAGAGGAATGAGAGTTGGAACAAGATACATGGGACATTCCATTTCGGAAATCGTTCGGAAACTCGATATTCCGAGAACTACAGTCTCAAGAGTGTACCGAAACACGAAATTTCACGCATTACCAGTCTCCAAGGACAAAGTAATGGTTCACGGTCTTCGCTTAACGACCGAGAGCAGCGGCGTTTGCGTCGAGTTCATCATACGTTCTTTCAGTTCTTTATCACATCCGAAGTTAGCTAGCATATCAGTTTGTACTGTCTTGTTGCGTGCGGTCTTTACGTCTTGGGTTCAATATTGCAGTGACAATGATTTTGATACTAGCTCATCGGCATTCCTGTTTCCTTCTTCATTACTAGTCGTACTCCTGCATTGGCTAAACACCAATATCCTCCTCCTGCATTGGCCCTATTTCATTATGAATTGACTCTTGCACTCACCTAACCAGAAGTCTCTTTCTTCTTGACACAACACTTCACTAATTCCAGTTATAGCCAGCTTCAAGCTAGCCGTTTCTTTTTTGAAGTCTCTAACCTGTCCAACGGAATGAAGGATGTAACATTTCACACACTGACCCATAGATAGCCATTTCATTTTCTCAGATGTCATGTATCCCCTTCTGAACTTTCTCTGAAGAACCGCTCCATGGCAGCTCCCATTGGTGAACTGTATTATCTTCTTAAGCCCCACAGTAAAGCTATTTGTCATGGAGAAATATAATCATTGGATTTTCTTCTTGTTTTCAGCCGTCTACAGTGTCATCATGCACTGACGAGCCAAACTACACCAAGGAGCTTGTAAACTCACATCGCTGGAGTGGGAGAGTATACAGCATATCAGTGTTTCCTACCAGACAGAAAGTTACTCACCTACTCGTCTTCTAACCTGGCGTCGGCCTGCTCCTCTTTACAGGTGTTACGTCATTTAATAGTTAGTTTTAATTAAAGAAAAATGGACAATGAGAAATTTACAGTTTAATTATAGTCATTCGATGTGATTAACTTAGTACTGCAGAAAGACATGAATGTGGTACAGTCTTGTTACCTTGTCTTATAGCATACATTCAAAATTCTGAGTGACTTAGCTGTGAGCCGCCTTGCTGTAGGACGAGAAGCGAAACATTAAGGAATGCTTCTTTGAATCGTATAAGGAACAGTAGAGAGGAAATTCTATATTACTGACACCCTTTGCAATCCAAGCACTTCGTTCTTATTCTTGCACTCATCCTCCTCGGTTCTTGTACATACTATATATGACCCGTCTTTCCCTATAGCTTACCCTATTTTTCTGAGTTTTTAACATCTTATACCATTTTACACAGTCAAATGCTTTTTCCAGGTCGACATCCTGTGAAGGTGTCTTTATTTCACTTTAGTTTTGTTTCCATTATGGAACGCAAAGTCACAGCCGCCTCACTGGTGCCTTTACCTTCCCTAAAGACAAGCAAATCGACATTGACCAAATTCTCAATTTTCTTCACCAGTCTTCTGTATATTATTCTTGCCAGCAGCTTGGGTGCCTGAGCCGTTAAACTTACTGTACGATAATTCGCGCACTTTTCGGCTCTTGCAGTCTTGGGAGCTGGGTAGATAATGTTTTGCCGAAAGACTGGTGCTATATCGCTCGTCTTGTACGATCTACACGCCGCTGTGTTGTCACTCCTCCCAGAGATGTTAGAAATTGCAATGGAATGTTATCTATTCCTTATTCCGCTCTTTCCTCTGCATTCAGCAGTCGAAATCCCATTGCACTCGTAATGCTTTTAATGTCATAAAAAGCTGTTCTGACTTCTCTTTCTGCTAGGTCAGCTTCATGACTCTCACTTATGGTCCGTTCAGTCTGAGATTACCACTAATGAAGTCGGAATCTCGGAGGTAACATGACTCGGTGATTGAAATCAATTTTAGTCGACTGTCTCCCTTTGCAATAATGACTGGTCAGGCAATCGTTATAGCCGCTTCAGGTGCGTTGTATGCCTTCAGGAAGTTTCCGTTAAAACATCGTGATCACTAGAATGAAATTTTCACTCTGCAGCGGGGTGTGCACTGATATGAAACTTCCTGTCAGATTAAAACTCTGTGCCGGACTGAGACCCGAACTCGGGACCTTTGCCTTTCGCAGGCAAGTGCTCTACCAACTGAGCTACCCAAGTACGACTCACGCCCCGTCCTCACAGCTTTAATTCCGCCAGTACCTCGTCTCCTACCTTCCAAAGTTAACTTCTAACACTTAAGCCATCGTCGCACAGTGGCTTCTCACAACTGCACGGACTATGCTAGCACGTCTCCCTCCTCAATACAAATTTCCATTCACGCTTCAGCTCACTTTGTATTCCCCCCAAAATTTGAACAGCAATGCAGAGTATAGGTGGGAATACAGAGCCACTGTGCCACGATGGCTTAAAAGTTAGCACATCTGTCTAGTGAGCAAGATTTAATTCGTCTCTCCAGTCCAGTTGTATACATTTTAGATGTCTGATGCTTTAAAATGTCTCTGGAGCCATATAGTTATGTCTGATTAAAGATCCCGCTGCAGGTCCTGGGGTTAGAATAGGCCCGAGGTATTCCTGCCTGTCGTAAGAGGTGACTAAAAGGAGTCTCACACGTTTCGGCCTTGGTGATGGTCCCATGAAGGGTTTGACCTCCGTTCTTCAAAATTTTCCCGAAGAGCCAGTCAACTGGGGAAGGACGCCTTACATGGTGCATAGCGTCCGTCATGCACAGAGACCTCTCGCATCCTTCGTCGCCATGGAGCTGCACTTCCGCTAATTTCCAGCTGTTGTGCGAGACCACCCTTCTGGATGAGATTTCCTCCATCCTCTGTGCAGGATCACTTAACGCGCTGTCCCCGATAATGGACTACTTAGCTCGTTTACGACTGACATCCAGCACTGTAGCCAGTCCGTTGTGGTGGGGCCGCCATGTAACCTGTTGGTTGTAGCCCCCTGACCACACAGGGATCGCTTTGCTGATGCCTGCGCCATTTACTCCCCACGTATGCCATGGAGTAGATGCCCGTCACCCTATGGCATCAGGGCTTCCAGCAATGGCCATCCTGCCAGGTGGTCCTTGCTGTGGCTGGGTGGCGCCTGTGTGGAAGGCCCCTAGTCGGAGTGGGTGGCATCAGGGCGGATGACACGCCATAAAGCGTAGTACATCATCTCAGCAGTCTCTAAGCGGTCAAGGTCTAACTTCAATGTTAAGAAAAACGACCCCAGATCTCCCCCTCCCCTCCTGGCCACTCCATGGCAGAAACGCCAGGCTAAGGATGGCAGCGAAGCTTATTCACCCAGGTACCTCATACGTACAAGAGTTGATGAGGTATATTTCTTGTCAATGAAACCCCAGTTTTTTGTGGAGCAGTTAGGGGACAGGTGTGGTGGGGGAGGGGGGGGGGGGGGGTGGGGGCTTCTCCAAAATGAGATCAGTGTCGATCTTGATCAAAACCGCATCCTCTGCCCAATCACGGGAACTACTTGCCTGTGACAAGTTGGGGAATGTTTCTGCTTCCATCACACCCCATAAGAGCTTCAATGAGGTCCAGGGTACCATAATTCACACGGACCTTCTTTTGCGGTCTGATCTACATCTACATCCATACTCCGCAAGCCACCTGACGGTGTGTGGTGGAGGGTACCTTGAGTACCTCTATCGGTTCTCCCTTCTATTCCAGTCTCGTATTGTTCGTGGAAAGGAGGATTGTCGGTATGCCTCTGTGTGGGCTCTAATCTCTGATTTTATCCTCATGGCCTCTTCGCGAGATATACGTAGGAGGGAGCAATATACTGCTTGACTCCTCGGTGGAGGTATGTTCTCGAAACTTCAACAAAAGCTGATGATGAGCTGCGAGCCAATTCAGAGCGGTAAGGTTCCCATTTCGTCCATTGTGTCCATCAGAGTCCAAGGGATAATCAGGTTGCCACCGGTGCCTTCATCTCGGCGTTTGAGCGTGACACATTACCCGAGAATGTCAAAGTGATAGTCTACCGCTGTGATGAAAAACCATATTTCCCTCCCCTGATGCGGTGCTTTAAGTGCTGGAAGCTCGGCCATATGTCTTCCCACTGTACATCCATCATCACCTGTTGGGATTGCGGACGTCCTTCACATCCCAATACTCCGTGTGCCCTGCCTCCCATCTGTGTCAACTGCACAGAGCACCAATCACCTTGCTAGCCAGATTGCAGGATTCTCCAGAAAGAAAGAAAGGTAATCGAAAACAAGACGCTGGACCACTGAGGCTGAGAGAAAATCTGCAAGTTTACATATTGTGGGTATGACTTTAACGTACACCATCGCTGCAACAACAGTTCTACCATCTTTTGTTATGCTGTGTACAGTTGGCTCTGAGTCGTCAGACTCCAATTGCTTCCTTGACTGTGGGGAAGGGGGAGGGGCGGAACTTACTGTTGCTCCTGCACAATCTACTTCAGAAGGAACACCCCCCCCCCCACCCCCTCCAACGATCGGGGATGTCAGTAGCCACTTCTAAACCAGAGAAGCGATAGTCGTGTTCGACTCCTCTCTCCAGGAAGGGAGCCCTGTGGTGGCACCCACACCACCACTACCTGCAAGCTCTGTGCCTGAGGATGAGCTGGAGATTTTGGAATCCGCTGAGGACCTACATCTCGCTGGGCCCTGAGACACAGTGGGTGTCAATCGCCCAGGTACTCATCTGGTGGCAGCAGGTGACACTGAGGAGTGCAGCGGTTTTTTCCTCCACCTGGCTGATCTACAGCAACTGTCAAGCTTTACACCTGCTTTCTGCATTGCCCTCCAGGAAACCTGGTTCCCAGCAATGCTGACCACTGCCCTCAATGGCTATAAGGGATATTACAGGAACCATAGAGACTATAATAGTGTGTCAGGTGGTGTTTGCGTCTATGTGCTGAACTCGATATGTAGTGAACCTGTGCACTTCCAAACTCTCTTCTTGAAGCTGTGGCTGTCAGGATATGGACGATGCAGGAAATAACTCTCTTCAAAGTATATCTTTCTCCAGATGACGATGGTGCATTACCCCTGAACGTATTGGCTACACTGATTGATCAACTCCTCCTTTTGGGAGATTTTAATGCACATAACCCCTTGTGGGGTGGCGCCATGCTTACTGGCTGAGGTACGGACGTCGAAAATTTACTGTCACAACTCGACCTCTGCCTCACATGACGACCTCTTCCCCATTTTTCTGTCACTCCACTGACGTCATGCCCAGAAACATCTATCCATATGGGGTTTAAACAAGGCAGACTGAGAAGCCTTCACTTCTGCTGTCACCCTGAATTTCCTCCACATGTTGGCATCGATGTTGTTATTGAGCAGGTCTACTACTGCGGCGGAAAAAGCGATGTCTTGTTCTTTAGGATGCTCCCGGCGAAAGACAGTCCCTTGGTGGTCGTCGTAAGTCGCTGAGGCATTTAAAGAGCTTATGGGAGTTCTACAGAGACATAAGCGACACCCTTCCCTAGAGCACCTAATATCCTTTAAGCGGCTACATGCCTGCGTTCGCCAGCTTACAAAACGACGGAAACGGGAATGTTGGAAGAGGTGTGTGTCAACCATTTGGTGGCATACGTCATCTTACAAAGTCTGGACGAAGAACAGACGTCTTTTCGGGTGCCAGACGCCAACAGGCGTCCCTAGCGTTAACATCAATGGTCTGTTATCTACCGACGCAAACGCGATTGCCGAGCACTTTGTTGAGGAGTATGCTCGAGCCTCTGCATCGGAGAACCACCCCCAGCCTTTCGCACCGTCAAACACCAGATGGAAAGGAGTCCTCTCGTTCACTACACGCCACAGTGAATCCTATAACGCCACATTTACAGAGTGGGAGCTCCTCAGCACTCTTGCACATTGTCCCGACACAGCTCCTGGGCCGGATCAGATCTACAGTCAGATGATTAAACATCTCTAGTCTGACTACAAGCGACATCTTCTTGTCTTCAACTGGATCAGGTGCGATGCCGTCTTCCCATCGTAAAGGCTGGCTAGCACCATCGTTCCGCTGTTCAAACCCGGTAAAAACCCGCTTGATGTGGATAGATACCGTCCCATCAGTCTGACCAACTTTCTTTGTCAGCTGCTGGAAAGTATGGTATGTCGGCAGTTGGGTTAGATCCTGGAGTCGCGTGGCCTACTGGCTCCACGTCAGGATGGCTTCCACCAAGGTCTCTACCACTGATAATCTTGTCTCCCCCGAGTCTACCGTCTAAACAGCATTTTCCAGACGCGAACACCTGGTTGCCGCCTTTTTTGACTTACGTAAATCATACGATAGGACCTGGCGACATATCCTTGCCACATTGTATGAGTGGGGTCTCCGAGGCCTGTTCCCGACTTTTCTCCAATACTTCCTGTCGTTCCGTACTTCCCGTGTCCAAGTTGGCGCCTTCCATAGTTCCCTCCATATTCAGGAGAATGGCGTTCTCTCTATTTTTAGTAGCTATTAACGGTCTAGCAGCAGCTGTAGGGCCGTCGGTCTCACCTACTCTGTATGAGGATTTCTGCAATTCGTATTGCTCCTCCAGTAGAGGTGCCGCTGAGCGGCGCCTACAGGGAGCCATTCACAAGGGGCAGTCATGGGCTCTAGCCATCCAGTTTTCAACCGCCAAGTCGTGTGTCCTGCATTTTTGTCATGCAGAACCAGAACTTTACCTTAATGACGATCCACTGGCTGTAGTGGAGGCATATCGATTCTTAGGAATGGTTTTCGGCGCCCGATTGACTTGGCTACCTCACCTTCGTCAGCTTAAGCGGAAGTGCTGGCAGCACCTCAATGCCCTCCGCGTGCCTGAGCAATAGTGAGTCATATGAAGATTAAAATTGGGAAATGGAGTTACTATAAAGGCACAAAAGAAGGCAAAATTCCAGGCTGTGCAGCCATCTCTGCATTTAACCATAACTGAACTTTTTGTGGAAAACCAACATTCGTACATTAAAGCCCACATATGGCATTAAGGTAAAATTTTACAAGTAACCATCGTCCTATTGTAATGGGATGAATGAAAGCATTGCTGAGCCTCGAACCAGGAATAAAGTGTCAAGTTTTGCTACAGTATCTGCTGAACAGGAGAACTATGAATGCTGATGAAAATTTGACATCTTAAGTAACACAGTCAACCGCTTTCAGGCGCACACAGCATGGAGCGTTGCGTGCAGCTGACAAATAGTAGAAAATGCGAATGAGAACCGGATATGTAAGCTCTCCAGGCCAGCCACACGTACATATATCCGTAAAGGCAAGATCAAACGACCATAGTAGCAGACATTAAAGGTGGATGGCGTGGGCTAACCAACGTACTTACAGAAAGCGATTGCATAACTGAATTACATATACGGAAGACAGATAAAACAGTGTATTATTTACAATGGAATTTAGCGCAAGAATATTAATAAAAGAAGTGCAACAACACAAAATTAGTACAGGTAAAAAGAACCTGTCAAGCAGTAAAACTTATAATAACGTTAAACATCAGCCAGACCGACAAAACCAGTTACAAGTTAGACAATAAAAGAAAGAGCGCCACGTTCACATTAAAGGCTGTTGGTGAGCTGGTGTGCGAACTGGGCACAAAAATTAGAAAACAGGCTCATCTCAATATCTAAACATAGAGGGTGTCTGAGATGTTTAGGGTCCACTCGAAACAGGTGATTGTGGATCCACAACAGAGTTTTGTTAAGATAGGGAACCAGTAGTAGAAAATGCACATTTATTGTTACGGCCATTCACAGCGAACACCGCATTAGAACGTAGCTCACAGTAATCGTTCAAAGCGACGACCGTCAGCCTCAGTGCATGTATTGCAACGGCGCATGCAGTTCTTCCTCGCTCCCGCATATATCCCTGGGGTTTGTTGGACACTGTAACAGACCACGTGACAAACAGCATACACCCCTGACCACTAGACATACTGTATACAACATGGTTCACAGCACGTGTGTCATGTGACGACCGCATGCATCGCACCGGCGCATTAATCTGTGCTCCACGCACGCCATTATCACTGGTGTTCGTTGTCCATTGTATCAGACAGCTTGTGACATATCCATGGTGAGATGTGTTACTGTGTACAGTGCACGACGAGTAGTCAAAGACAGAATGTTACTTGTCAAGAGAGCTGGCAGACATTCACTTAATGCTGGGTGGTGCAGAATTAGTACCCTAAAGCAGCTCGAATGTAAGGAGAATGCTTTCCCATCAGGCGTGATCCTGATTGGAAGTAGTTTATCTCTGTAGCTACCATGTTGCGAGGGATGTGGTCGTGTACGCCACAAGGAGCCGGCCAAGGTTCCCGCCAGATAAACGTCCGAACACCAGACTTCGAGGAGAAGGTGCTGGACCGTGTGCCCGACCACTCAGCAATAAGCATGCGTCTACTTGCCGATGAAACGCACACTTCGAAGGATACCGTGTGGGGAGTACTGGTGGAACATGTATTATACCTCTGTCACAAAGGAGGAGTGCAGATATTGGGACCCAAGGGTTTAGCCCCTCGTTCACTTCTGTCAATGGATGATCCACCACAGTGCTGCAGTTCCGAACCTCGTACATTTTGTATTGGATGAGGCCTGATTCACCTGTGATGGCGTTCCCAACAGCTGCACCAGCCGTGACTGGAGTCGAGACCACCCACAACGGTCTACCAGCAACGATTCTCTGTCAGCGTATGGGCGAGCATTGTCAGAGACCACCTAATACGACCTTATTTGCTGCCTTCTAATATGCCTTTTCCACCTTACCTGGCATTCCTACGAGATATGCTGCCTCATTTCTTGGAAAGTGTACCCCTCGTTGTTCTCGAAAGGGTGTGGCTTGAAGCAGGACGGTGCAGCAGCCCACTTGGATGTTAATGTCTGCGAGCACCTCGATACCCCGTATCCTCATCGTTGGACTGTGCCATGACCAGCGCGATCGCCTCTCTCAAAGGTTCGGAATTTCTTCTCTGGGCTATGTCTAGACGCTGGTGTATGAAACTCCCATAGAAAAGGATGAAGACCTGCTTGCTGGGGTAGAAGCTACTTGTTTCCTGGTACAACAGACATCAGCGGTCTTTGAGAGAGTGCGGCAGAAGTTCATGCGCTGTTGTGATGCGCGCACTGACATTGGCGGTCGTCGCTTTGGACAGTCACCAGGTGTTGTTACGCGGTGGGTGTCCATAACACCACAAATACGCATTTCCGACCACTGGTTTCCTACATCAATAATAATCGGTTGTGGCCCCACTAGTTCTTTCAATTTGACCAAAATGGTTTTAAATCTTTCATTTTCGAATCATAAGTGACAGAACTCTTGGCCCAAAGGTAAATCCAGAAACTGTTAAGAAAACGCCAAAAAAGTTCATTCTGCGCGTACAATCACTTTTACTGCCTTTGTGCTCGTCTGAATATCCTCATTGTGCATATCAGACTAGACACCAATGGCTGCTTAACTTCAGTGCCTGTGTCGGAATTGCTGGTGAGTGTATGGGAGGACCATGATCTCTGCTATCCCATCATATAAGTGCTGCCTGCGAGGGTTTTATTCAGAACACTCAGCCTTACAAATCTGAAGAAGAATGTGGCTTACGCAGGATGGGGCCCCAGCACATTTCAGTCACATTATTCCATGTGTTTTTAATTATGTCAATTGTGAAAGGTAGGTAGACAGGGAAAAGCCACTTCAGAGGCTTGCACAATCATCCAGCATCACGTTTTGGATTATAGTCTGGGACGACTCCTAAAGTTATTACTTTATATGATAGGCTTTCCTAATAGAACAAAACTAAAACTCCGCCCGAACAGGTCATGAAGGCCTAACGGTACCGACCGGCCGCCGTGTCATCCTCACCCCATAGGAGTAACTGCATGCGGATATGGAGGGGCATGTGGTCAGCTCACTGCTCTCTGATCATATGTCAATTCACGAGACGGATGCTTTCCTAATGCACATACACTGTATCAACGTGGCACAGAATATTTGCGAGTTATTCGACAACAACCAGGGCGCTCTGAAAGTGTGTGTGAGAGAAGAAAATGTCACCAGTTACTTTTGCAATAACTTTAACATTCCCAGAACTAAGACATAAAACATCTGAATGGATTGCACACATAGTGTAAGCAGGGAAACGTGCTGGTGGAGATACGAGTGATTTACTTTGTGACCTCTATGTCGCTGCGGATCCGCTTTGACGGTGGTCCACATCCTGTTGGCCTGTCCCCTTTTAACTGTGCTCAGGCAGACTGAGCTGCCTGATACGCTCCCTGTCCTTATAACAGATGACACTGCTATGGCAGGCTTAGTTTTGCGTTTTATTCGGGCAGGGGGCTTTTATCACTTAATCCACGTGTTTGTCGTTTTTTCGTGTTGACTGGCCTTTGGCCAACAATTTTTGACTGCGTTTTTTAGTGTGTTTCTGGATGGTTGGCTTTTCCTTTTTAGTCTCTATGGTGGGCCAGCCATTGTCACACACTGTGTGATGACATTTCCTTTTGCCTGGTCTCCGAGTCGTCCTTGTCCTGTGTCACCTCTTGTCTCCATTGTTATTTTTTTGGAGAAAGGGACCGATGACCATAGCAGTCTGGTCCCTTCAATCCCACAAACCAACCAGTCCACTGCGGGAGTGTTAACGGCCCTTGAACTAAGTGCGCTACGGTACACTTGTCACAAAACATTTCAACAAAGACTTCCCATCACTGCAGAAGTAATAATCATCACAGCCAAGACTGATTATCTCAAGTTACATATATGTCTATATCTAAACAGAATGGAAAACGTGAACTAAAAGATTTGCATGAAAAATTTTAGTGCCATGAAAGTAGAGGTCTCATTTTGGATGAGACTGGTTTTCTGCAGGAACACTGATGGTCCTAGCACCATCCACTGTCGAAAATATGAAATCAAGTGCTTCCATTACATTTGAGTACCACAAAATGAAATGTTTTTAACTGCAGATCAGACAGGTTTTCTATAGGAACACATGTAATGAAAGACTTCAGTTACATCTTTTTAACGCCACTAAAGCAAACGTCATTGTAGATGAGGCAGTGTTTCGGTAGGCACACTAATGGTTCATCAGTCGTTGTGGTCGAGCGGTTCTAGGGACTTCAGTCCGAACCACGTGGCTGCTAGGGTTGCAGGTTCGAATCCTGCCTCGGGCATCGTTGTGTGTGATGTCCTTATTCACGTTTAAATAGTTCCAAGTCTAGAGACTGATGACCTCAGATGTTAAGTCCAATAGAGCTTAGAGCCCTGTGAACCATTTGAACATTAAAACTTTCCTGACAGATTGAAACTGTGTGCCTGACCGAGACTCGAACTCGGGACCGTTGAAATTCGCGGGCAAGTGCTCTACCAACTGAGCTACCCAGGCACTATTAACGTCCCGTCATCAGAGCTTTACTTCTGCCAGTCTCTCGTCTCCTACCTTTCAAACTTTACAGAAGCTCTCCTGCGAACCTAGCAGAACTAGCACTCCTGAAAGAGAGGGCATTGTGGAGACATGGCTTAGCCACAGCCTGAGGGATGTTTTCAGAATGAGATTTTCACTCTGCAGCGGAGTGTGCGCTGATATGAATCTTTCCTGGCGGATTAAAGCTGTATGCCAGACCAAGACTCGAACTCGGGACCTTTACCTAGGCAAAGTTACAGAGTTCGAGTCTCGGTCCTGCACACAGTTTTAATCTGCCAGGAAAGTTTCATACCAGAGCACAATCCGCTGCAGAGTGATAATCTCATTCTGGCATTTTGAGCATTGATGGTCCTATAACTAAAGTTTGAGGAACACATGAAATGAAACTCCTTAAAGTCTTTGAGTGTCACAGGTGTAAACATGTCATCGTAATAGCTAAGACCACAGAAACGACTGTAAAACGTCTCCTTGGTTTCAGAGTTCGCCAGGGGGTGCAGTGGTACTTCGTGCCGCTCGGGAGTAGCAAGAAGCGCGCGGCTGCGTCCACAAAAGGGCCCTCCCGAGTGCGCTATTGCACAGTTGTGGTGGCGACCCATAACGAGCTAGCATTTGATGGCGGGTCGGGCGAGGGCGAGAACACGGAGGCGGGAGCGAAGGCAATAATAATGCGGTGGAATTGGTTTATTGTTATATTGCGGTGGGGCAAGGGCTAGAGAGGGTCAGCGGGAATGAGAAGGTGGGATTGTAGCAGGCGGGGTGGCGAAGCGGACACCGTGCAGTTTCCTGCAATTGGCCGCTACTGTCCAATCAGCCTAGTGGTTGGGACGAGGTGCTGGTGGTGGGGGGTGGAGAGTAGTTCTGACGCTAGCCGGAGGACAAACTGTCGCACTTTGTCCCGGCCGAGACATTTCATTGTCTGGCGCCATCGCGGCGTAATTCACACGTATGACGCGAGGCCGACAGAGCGGATTGCGCGCTGTAACGGCCGGCGTCGCTGCCTACTGGGCGAGATTTTTATTTCCCGAGAGCCTCAGAGTCGCGTCCCAGGCGGGCGGTCGTAAACTGATTCCCTCCCCCCCCCCCCCCCCCACTACCCCACCCCTCCCCCTCTCATTCGCGTCCGGCCCGGCTGTGGCGTCCATCCCTCTGTGCTCTCTCTCTGCAAATGCTGGGCGCGGGAAACGACTCGGGGATTCCATTTTACGCGGCAACGCGATAGAGCGCGAAATAATCGAATTTCCATGCGGCGCGTAATCAAGTCAATTGTGTTAGGCTGCAGGCCTTGGCGTATTTGTGTGGCGGTCGGCGCCGCTGCGTTGTGCGTAACACGGGGCCGCGCGGTGCCGGGCGTAAATCATCAATTTATGAGCTTCACAGTTCGAACAGAATTACGCCCAGCTCGCACAGTATTCTCATACTCCCTTTCAGACCGCAGAATTGCGAGAGCTGTTCTGTTCACAACGAATGGATACGTGCCGGACAACGTCTTCGGACTGATGAGCTATCTGTGGCAGAGGAAGGCCATGACGCGTTTCACCCTTCAGGGCATTTTCAGACTAACGTAAGAATTAATGTTGTTGTTGTGGTCTTCAGTCCACAGACCGGTTAGATGCAGCTCTCCATGCTACTCTATCCTGTGCAAACTTCATCATCTCCCAGTACCTACTGCAGCCTACATCCTTCTGAATCTGCTTAGTGTATTCATCTCTTGGTCTCCCTCTACGATTTTTACCCTCCACGCTGCCCTCCAGTACTAAATTGGTGATCGCGTAATGCCTCAGAACATCTCCTACCAACCGATCCCTTCTTCTAGTTAAGTTGTGCCACAAACGTCTCTTCTCCCCAATCCTATTCAGTACCTCCTCATTAGTTACGTGATCTACCCATCTAATCTTCAGCATTCTTCTGCAGCACTACATTTCGAAAGCTTCTATTCTCTTCTCGTCCAAACTATTTATCGTCCACGTTTCACTTCGATACATCGCTACACTCGATACAAATAATTTCAAAAACGACTTCCTGACTTTTAAATCTATACTCGACGATAAATGTCAAAACTATGAATAAGGAAAGCTGCCCTGGAATCGAAAGTGGTCGACCATTGACATTTGCGGAGACCGGGAAACATTTACGGGGATTTCTATTTGGAATTTATCAAATAGTTTTTCTGAGATTTATCGTGTTTACAATTCTTTGGTCCATCTCGACGAGAGGAGGTCCTTTTGGCCAGGTGGCGGATTGGGCATTGCCGGTTTAGCCACCGCTACCTGCTATCCGGTGACCCAGCCCCGCAGTGCCCTTGTGGTCTTCCATTGACGGTGCGCCATGTTTTATTGTCCTGTCCCCGTTTTAATCAATCTCGTGTTGTCCTGTGTCTGCCATCTACTTTACAGGAAAATTTAGCTGATGACGCTCGAGCAGCTGCTCGTGTTCTTCGTCTTATTGCTTTCACGGACTTGTCCATAGACATCTAACTCTTTTCATTATTTTATCTGCGTCTTTGTAAGAACTTTCTGGTACCCCCCCCCCCCACCTGCCCTTAAGTTTAACCAGATTATATGCGCACTTACATTAGTGACTGGGCGCTAATGACCTCAGTAGTTGAGCACCCTAAAACCGCACAAAAAAGAACAATTGTTTAGTCTTATCACATGATGATTGTAGTGTCGTGTCCTGACATAGGTGGGAGAAGGAAAAAGGAGCTGCTGGTCAGTCTGCCCTCAGGAGCGGTACAGAGCAGAAGGCAGAAGGCAGAAGGACAATTCACTGTGAAGGCATTTGTTTTCTTCTATCTGAGCCAACATTAGTACAGGCATGTACTAGAAATGCAGGTGGGGTTTTGAATTAGTTGTTTATTCCAGATGGGACTAACTAATGCACTGGAAGTTAGTTCTAAGGTTAGGAAAAGCATGAATAACACTGTTACAACAGAAGCCAGTGCAGAAGTCCTAGGAGTGGGTGCTAGCCACAGTAGCAAAGACTAGCAGCATCTTAAAGCAACAACTTAGTTTCAAAACAAAACATAATGAATGTGACACTTCACTGAGGCACTCAAAGTGAGAGAGCAGACTTACGCGGAGGTGGAGCGAGGCAGGAGTCGACGGACGCGGATTCGGCGCCCAGATCGTCCGACTGATAACTCTGCCAAAATGCGAACTCTAGGGGTTTTTAAAGAGTCGCCTGGAGGCACTGTTTATCCCACCTAAAGCCACTCAGCCAACCCCCGTAGGTCTCTTGCAGGTGCCTGTCAATCATGGTTTATTCACGTCCCCCCCCCCCCCTCTACTGCTCCTTAGGAGGGGATGTTAATGTAGTCGCACTAAGTAAGTCCGTATTTGGTATCAACATTGTTCAGCTGAAAGCTAAACGTATCTGCTGTGCTAAATAAGGCTTGGAACATTATTGTTGTACGTCATTTAGCCCCGCCCCTCGGGCTCCACGGAATAGGCGTTTTTGCTCTCTTTCTAACCCTTTTGAGTTTACTGAGGTTGCTGTTCTCAGGGCTGGTATCAAGCTGGCTTTATACACTAGTACGTGCTTGTTGTTTACAAAGTCCTCGGTGACAACCTACTACAGCGTCTAGACGACATATGAAGTTACATGTCCCAATTCCTTGAAGAATAACTAACGCCCTGGGACCGTGTCTGGGGGCTTCTGCATTTTCGCAAGGCTCTCTCCTTAATGTTCACTTTATGTAACGATATCTCTCCTAGTTTCGTCTCCGCTCAGCATCGTCTCTGCTTCCGCGCCTTGGAACGCCTGCCCTCCTTTCTCACAGCTTCAAGATAACACTACAGTAGCAAGGAATAATCAGTATATTTCAGTAGTAGTTGCTGTCTTCAATCCGAACAATGGTTTGATGCAGCTTTCCACGGTACTCTGCTATGCATGTCTCCTCCGATTAACTACGGCAACTTACATCCTGCTTACTGTGTTCATCTCTTGGTCTCCCTCTGCGACTTTTACCCACCACACTTCCTCCGATACTAAGTTAGTGATCCCTGTGTTTTATCCATCGATTCTTTCTTCTACTGATGTTGTGCCACTAATTTTTTTTCGTTTCAGTGCATCCTCATTAGTCACGTGATCTACCCAACCAATCTTCAGCATTCTTCTGTAGCACCTCGTTTCAAAAGCTACTGTTCTCTTTTTCTCTAAACTGTTTATCGCCCAAGTTTCATACATGGCTGCACCCCATACAAATACTTCCACAAAATATTTCCTACCGTCTAAATCAATAATCGAGGTTAACGGATTTCAGTTCTTCAGAAACGCTTTGCTTACAATTACCAGTGTAAATTTTATATCCTCTCTACTTCGGTCATCATCAGTTATTTTGTTGCCCAAACAGCAAAACTCATCTACTACTACAAGTGTTCCGTTAGCAGATCCTGGGGTGCAAACCCGAAAGTCCTGAGAACTTCAGCCCTTGCGATCAGCGTGTCAGCAGGGGAATACGTCGTTCCAGTATGGTCAGCATCAACACAGGCGAGAAAAGTTGAGGTCGCGGTTTATAAAAAGGGAGACAGAGATAATATTGACAGTTACAGACCTATTTGTATGCCATCGGTGTTTGCTAAAGTTATCGAGAAGGTTGTATGTACAAGGTTACTGGAGCACTTAAATTCACATAATCTGCTGTCAAATGTTCAGTTTGGTTTTAGAAATGGTTTAACAACTGAAAATGCTATATTCTCTTTTCTCTGTGAGGTTTTGGAAAGATTAAATAAAAGGTTGCGAACGGTAGGTGTTTTCTATGAGTCAACGAAGGCTTGTGACTGTGTTGACCACAAAATATTACTGCAGAAGTTGGACCATTATGGAGTAAGGGGAGTAGCTTACAATCGGTTCGCCTCTTACTTTAAGAACAGAAAGCAGAAGGTAATTCAGCGCAATATTGAGAATGGTAGTGATGTTCAGTCCCAATGGGGCACTGTTAAGTGGAGCGTTCCCCAACGGTCGGTGCTGGGACCGCTACTGTTTATTTAAATGACACGCCTTCTAGTATTACAGGTGATTTCTGTTTGCTGATGACACCAGTTTGGTAGTGAAGGATATTGTGTCAAATATTGAAACAGTATCAAATAATGTAGTTCATGAAATAAGTTCGTGGCTTGTAGAAAATAATTTGATGCTAATCACAGTTAGACTCAGTTTTTACAGTTTATAACTCACAATTCAACAAGAACCGATATTTTGATCAGACAGAATGGGCATATTATAAGCGAGACGGAACAGTTCAAGTTCCTAGGCGTTCGGTTAGATAGTAAGCTGATGTGGAAAGCTCATGTCCAGGTTCTTGTTCAGAAACTAAATGCTGCTTTATTTACCATTAGAACAGTATCTGAAATGACACTTCAACGCGGAAAGTAGTCTACTTCGCATATTTTCATACGCTTATGTCGTATGGTATTATTTTTTGGGGTAATTCTTCCGATTCAAAAAGGGTATTTTTGTCTCAAAAACGGACTGTTCGAGCTATATGTGGTGTAAGTTCGAGAACCTCTTGTCGACCCCTATTCAATAGTCTGGGAATTCTGACATTGCCCTCACAGTACATATTTTCTTTAATGTCGTTTGTTGTTAGCAATATTAGCCTATTCCTAAGAATCAGCAGCTTTCACTCAGTTAATACTAAGTAGAAATCCAATCTGCATGTGGAATACACTTCCTTGACTCTTTTGCAGAAAGGAGTGCAGTATTCTGCTGCATCCATTTTCAATAAGCTACCTCAAGAACTCAAATTTTATCAGTAGCCCAAACTCTTTCAAGTCTAAACTGAAGAGTTTCCTCATGGCTCACTCCTTCTATTCTGTCGAGGAGCTCCTGCAAGAGCTAAAAAATTAAGCAAATTCCAGTGTTACATTGTTGATTTTCTTTATTTAAACTTACGACTTGTCACCTGAATGTTTTTTTATATATTTTATTTTATCTGTTTCTAATATCGTGTTATAATTTCATGTATTGACTCGTTCCATGACCATGGAGACTTTTCCTTAATTTGGTCCCACGGAACAATAAATAAATAAATAAATACATAAATAAATAAATAAATAAATAAAAATGAAATGGCACGGATTGTTACCGGATGCTTCAGGCCAACCCCAGTGCACAATATGTACTTAATCATGGGGATCGCACCGCCCAACATAACATGTGACATCGGTGCCGAAGCAGAAAAAACCGAGCAAGAAAAGGACATGTGCCACCCTCTATATGGACACCAGCCTGCTGACCGACGGCTTTGTTCGAGGAAGAGTTTCCTGTCACGTACCCGAGCCCTCAAAGGGTCGGCTGCGGAGAATCGTTTGAAAAGGTGGGAAATCGACCCATAAAGATGTAAAAGAAGAAATGGCGCCTGGTGGAGACCTACCATACACAGCCTGGAGAACCCTACACCGTATGAGGGTAGAAGTGCCAAAGTGCAAGACAAACCTGCAGCAATGGGGTTTCAAAAAAGAGAATGAGAACACACACTGTCTGTGTGGTTCTGTCCAGGATCCTCAAAACCTGCTTATCTGTCCATATTTAGACCAGCCCTGCACGATGGAGGACTCATGGGAGGCAGATGACAAGGCCGTATTGGCTACTGACTTTTGGAAGTCAGAAGTCTAGTTCTGGACACGGAAAGTAAGTGCTTCGTTTGCTAATCTAATCCCCTCAGCCTCACCCGATATAATTCGTGTTTTGCTGTTGTTGTTCATCTTACAACCTCTTTTCAGGACCATGTCCATTCCGTCCAACATCTGTTCAAGTCTCTTGCTGTCTGAGAGAATTACAATGCCAACGGTAAACCTCAAAATTTTTAATTCTTCCTCCTGTACTTTCTCTTACTCCAGTTTCTTCTTTGGTTTCTTTCACTGCATGTTCAGAGTACAGATTGAATAACAAGCCTGTATCACTCCTTTCTCAATCACAGCTTTCCTTTCATGCTCGTGGTGTCCTATAATTGCCGTCTGGTTTCTGCACAAGTCGTAAATAATCTTTCGTTGCCTGTATTTTACTGTTTCTACCTTCATGGCTCATTTTGTGTTTTCGAATCCTCGGTCTTCTGACTGGTTCGATGCGTCCGCCACGAATTCCCCTCCTGTGCCAAATACTTCATCTCAAAGTAGCACTTCCAACCTACTTCCTCACTCATTTGCTGGATGTATTCCAGTCTCTACCTTCCTCTACAGCTTTTGCCCTCTTTAGCTCTCTCTAGAACCACGCAAGTCCTTAGGTTAGTAAGGGGTAAGTAGCTGTAAGTCTAGGGAACTGATGACCTCAGATGTCAAGTCCCATAGTGCTTAGAGCCATTTATTCGGATTCCGATGCTTTCATCGTTCCAAGTGGAGAGCGCGCATCCGTCGTGTTACAGGGGAACTCTTCCTTGACACCTGTACTTGAGGGACGGAGCCAAGCTGATTGCGGCTGGCTCTGGAGCCATTCACTTGGGAATCCATCGGTCCAGTGGAGCTCATGCAAGCCACCATGACGGCCAACGAGTATCGACCACGTACAGCCTGCAACGGCGCGGTTCCCTCCGTCCCTTTACGACGAACCTACACCTACCTGTGAACATTGTCTCGGCAATCATCAGTAGGGAAGCCGAGCGAAACCTACTGTACTTCGTCGTGAACCAGACTGCAGTTATAATCACTAATCTACGTTTCGGGAAATGGTTTTCACACGAAATGAAAGGTTGGAAATTTTGTCCTCAATATATTTTGAAACTTAGGTGAACAGGTATCACTGCCAAGCTCGTGCTAGTCTTAACACAGTCACTCACAATCCCTTTCAATCACGTTATAAAGTTTATGGTGTTGCATATCCCGAAAACGTAACAGCTACAAAAATACTGATTGTTTTTTATTGATAACGGTCGCCAAATATTAAGTCTGTCGGTACCTAATGCAGTCACTGTTTTTAGCCATCGACCCGCTCAATACGCCACGCGAAATATGTCTTTTCTCGTCACAAAATTCACTTAAAAATTCCGAAATTTCTACACGCCCATCGGAATAATTATGCCGTCACTTTACCAAATTTTTGGTGTATGAAACACTGCTAAATCGGACAACTTAACGTTTCCATCGGAACCACTACTACACACGTCCCAACTGTTTCATGGCTAGGCTCCCACTCTTCTCTAGAATACTCTAAGTCTTCTCTACCAGCAGAGAAAGGGGGGCGAAGAATATTGCTTTACCGTTGGTCAGTTTACACAACAGCCAATAGCAAAACAACATTCTCCCGCATCAATTCACGCTTTTCATTAATAACCAATCGCAAAATAGTAAACCTAACGACTGCACTTTTTACCGACGTAATTATCTAATATGCTACAATTTATGCATAAAGTCATTTGCTATTGTTATTTATACCTCAATATCTTTCCCTTTACCAGAAACTTACTTTACAAATCTGTTCTACAAAAATCCCCGTCGTCCATATTCATACTTCTTCGAAATGTTCCTACACTAAATCCTACTACATAACTCGTTCAGCAATTCTCTTCATATTAACATTAAACCACACCCACGCATCACTGATACTGCTAAAAACAACTTCGTAACATTTTACATAACACTTTATGAAAATACTAGAACAGTTTATGAAAAACATTGTATTACTTTAGTGCGCTCTAGTGGGCACAATCGAAACTAAAATCACAGCCCCCCTATCCAATATTGCCCTCTATCGGCCGATACAGAAACTACGTGTGTGTCCAGGCTCGCGTCACCATCTGTCACTCTCCAGCTCTGAGACACATCTCCCACTCACCCGCCTCCAAGACAGGATCGTTATACGGCGCTACGCCGGTGTGTGTGTGTGGGGGGGGGGGGGGGGTGTGACTGGGTGGGAGGGTGTTTGTGTGTGTGGGTGGGTGTGTGGTGCCAACTCCCTCCAGCGACCTACCAAGCCCTCATTGCTTCCATGCCACTACGCGTCGCCGTTATTATCCGTGCCAAACGTGGACGTACCAGATATCAGGTAGGTGGTCACAGTGTTCTGGCTGAACAGTGTATAAAGGGAATGGAGCATAAGGTGTTGAGTGATGACTGTGACGCACACAGAGATGCCGCCTGCCCGTATGATACAGCAGTTTGATGGGGCATCAATTTCGGTCTCTCTTTCACTAGCTGGTCGAACGGCGAAATAGCCAGATTTGTGGAGCATTTGGATATGACAGTCGCCTGATGTTGGACTGTGTGGGAAATTAAGGGCAGACATCCTAATTGTCAAGGCTGCGGTCGACAATGGATGAACACAAGGGAGGATAGAAATATTGTTCACCAGGCACATCATAAACCCTTCACATCTGCGTCTGCCAACTGAGAACGTCGTTCCAAACCATTGGTGAGAGATTATCAACACTGTACAATGACTAGGCTGCCATTGACACCAAACGTTTGCTGTGGTCTGACTGGGTAGCATGGGCTGCTGATCAGTGGCCTCCCATTGTTCTCACAAGGGAACCTCCCCATCGCGCCCTCCCCTCAGATTTAGTTACAAGTTGGCACAGTGGATAGGCCTTGAAAAACTGAACACAGATCAATCGAGAAAACAGGAAGAAGTTGTGTGGAACTATGAAAACATAAGCAAAATATACAAACTGAGTAGTCCATGCGCAGGATAGGCAACATCAAGGATAGTGTGGGCTCAGCAGCGCTGTGGTCCCGTGGTTAGCATGAGCAGGTGCGGAACGAGAGGTCCTTGGTTCAAGACTTCCCTTGAGTGAAAAGTTTAATTTTTTATTTGCAAACAATTATCTGTCCGTCCGTCCGATGCGAGGTGACTGCGCCGTAGTATGGGGACGCTACACCTAAACAAACATCCAAACAAAACATACGTTTTGACAGATCACAGGGAAAACTGTACGACTGTGAAACTGTTGCATTCATTTGTTGCAGTTTATGTGACAAACTCTTATGTTTTCATAACTTTTTTGGGAGTGATTATCACATCCACAAGGAGACCTAAATCGGGCAAGGTAGAAGAATCTTTTTACCCACTCGCCAAGTGTACAAGTTAGGTGGGTCGACAGCACATTCCTGTCATGTGACGCACATGCTTTCACCAGTGTGGTATAGAATATATCTGACGTGTTTTCCTGTGTAGGAATTGGTTGACCTATGACCTTGAGATCAAATGTTTTCGGTTCCCATTGGAGAGGCACGTCCTTTCGCCTACTAATCGCACGGTTATGCGCTGTGCTCGCAAAACACACGCTAAACTTATTACAGTGAACAGACACGTCAATGAACGAGCGGGCAGATCATAACTTTGCGAAAATAAAGAAAGTAAACTTTTCACTCTAGGGAAGACTTGAACGAACGACCTCTCGTTCCGCAGCTTCTCACGCTAACCACGGGACCACTGTGATCCTGGGCTCATACTATCTTTGATGTTGCCTATCTTGCGCATGGACTACTCAGTTTGTATATTTTGCTTATTTTCTTCATAGTTCCACACAACTTCAAGTTTTCTCGATTGATCAGTTTTCCGAGGTCTATCCTCTGTGCCAACTTATAACAAAATCTCAGGGGGGTGCGATGGGGAGGTTCCCTTGTCAGCAATGAATCGCGGTTCCGCACATCGCGTTTTCCATAATCAGTGAATATAGTGATGACCTGGGGACATGTCCCATTCTTCCAATGTTTCGAGACACACGTCTGTGTTACCTTCGGGCAGGGTTCATGTCGTAGCTGGTAATAATAAAGGTACGTCATACACCTCTTGAGTCCTCTTGTGTTCCATATCATGCGACAGTATTTTGGTGTCATTCTTCAACAGGGCAATCCTCACACACAAATAGGACGTGCTTCTAAGAACTATTTGTCCGATACACT
This sequence comes from Schistocerca gregaria, assembly GCF_023897955.1. Lineage (NCBI taxonomy): Eukaryota > Metazoa > Arthropoda > Insecta > Orthoptera > Acrididae > Schistocerca > Schistocerca gregaria. The sequence continues at coordinate 163,632,617 of NC_064929.1, read as the reverse complement.
TCTGTAGCCAACTATATCTCTAGATTTGTACCTGGACTAACATACACTGATTAACCAAAACGTTATGACCATCTGCTTAATAGATTGTTTGGTCCGTCTTTGAAACGAAATAGGTCAATGGTTCTGCGTATTGGGGATCCAGCAGTTTGATGGTAGGTTTGTGGAGGCATGTGACATTAGACGTCTACGCACAAGTCATGTAATTCGCGTAAATACGTGTTGATGGTGGCCGATAGCTAGGCAAATGGGTTCCTTACGATTTGCATCAGGTGAATTTGGCCGCAGGGACGCCAAAGTGAGCTCACTAAAATCCTCATCAAACCACTATAGCACAGTTGTGGCTCAAAGATATATTGCTGAAAGATGACATCGACTTAGTGAAAGAAAAAAAAGAATGAAGTGTGGAGGTGATTTGCACCTGTCAGCGTGTCTTCGATTGCTACCACGATTCCCATGCAAGCGCAGGAGAATGTCACCCACAGCATAATACTGCTCCCAGCAGCCTGCGTCCGTGGACTGCTGCACGTTTCAAGCCGCCGTTCACCTCGATGACGCCATTTGTGAGGACTAGCATCGACCTAGTGTTGCAAAAATGTGATTTACCCGAAGAGCCGACACGTTTGCACTAACCAACGGTCGAATCCAGATGGTATCGTGCCCACTGCAATCGTAATTGATGACGGCGTTGGGTCACCACGTGAACATGTAGCGGCGGTCTGATGTGGAGCTCCACGTTCAACAATGTACGATGAACGGTGTGTACTGAAGCACTTACTCATGCACCAGCTTTGTGCTCTTTCAGCAGACATGCCACAGATCACCATCTGTCTTACTTTACAGAGCAGACGAGTCTCCGACCGCCACGTTCTGTGAAGTCATGGAGGTCCAACAATTTAGCGTCTTCTGGTGGTTTCACTGGTCCTACATCTTCCCGTAGATGATAAAGACAGTAGCACGTGAGCATTCGACCAGCTCCGCTGCTTTCGAGATTCTCGTTCACAGTGTCTTGTAATAGTAATCTGCCCTTTGTCACTGTCGCTTATCTCAATGGATTTCCCCACTTACCTCCCTTAACTTCGCTAGAGTGATCCATCTGTGTGTGCTCTTCTTACATTCTTTCGTTACAGCGTCATGTGCGCGGAAAGTCATTAGACGGCGTCCTACGTCGCGGTGGACAGTACTCTTAAGGATTTGGCTAATCATTATATGTTGGACCAGGTCGGATGTCATTTCTGTCCCACTGCCAGTATCGAGGATTTCAAGGTGGTTTCATATTAGTTGTGGGCCTGCTCGCCTCAGGAAAGGATGCAACGGATTTATGACGAACTTCTCTTTGAGCACGTTGTAAAGTTCAAGCGATTTTGTAATCACTGAAATATCACCACACATCCTGTCAATCTGTGAAGTGTCATTTCCTTACATTCTCCCCTTCTGGGTGTCTCACTGTTTTCGTTAGGCAGTAAATTTCGCGCCTGCAGATACGCAACTTAACGGATATATCTAAAAGAAAGGCCGCTCTCTCATCTTTCGAGGTACATCCTGTTAGTGATTTCAGTGAACTACAAGTACATATTGACAGTCGTTTGCCATCGTAGAAACGGTTCCCATGTGGAGCACTCATATTAGGTTGATGCATAAGTTCGTAGCGTTTCTCCGTAAGTTTAATAAACACAACACACACACATAACAGACTGCAGTCATAAATAATACATTCTCCTTCACTATATATACAATAGTCTGCGGGGGTAACTTTTCGATTCCGGGACTATAGAAATCACGTGGTTTTGAGGCGAAGGACACGTGAGCCATGTTCGCAACGTGTTTTCATCCGGAAAGGACTTTCCTTCGAGGTTGTTCCATAGAGAGCGGAAAAGTTGAAAATCTGGCGGTGCAAGATCCCAACTCCTGTGTGCTGTTTGTCAGTCGAGCAGAATGAGAGCGGACGTTATCGTGGAGTACCATCACTCCTCGAAGTCTCCTCGGTTGTGGGTCTTGCAGTGTGTCTACAAGGCGTCCCAATTGTTTACAATAAATGTCAGCAGCGATGGCTAATCCTCGGGGAAGCAATTCGTTGTACACCACACCGTCGCTGTTCCGTCAGATCTTCGGATTATCTTTTGTGGATGTGTGCATCTGGAGCTGCTGCATTGAGTCAACCATTCCTGTCTTTTCCTTGTGTCAGCATGAAGATACCACTTCTCGTTATCAGTAACGGTACAGGATAGGAATGGTCGGCGTTGTCCACGAGGCCGTGAATGACGAGTAAGCAGAGATGCACATATGGTCACCCGCTGAGTTCATGATTTTGGCTTACAGTATTACTACCCATACACACAATTTTTGAACCTTCCCCACTGCTTGCAAATACCGCACGATGTTGGAATGATGACAATTCATCACATTTGCCAGTTCTCCATTACAGTGGCGTGGATCATTGCGGATTAATGCGTTTAAACGCTCTTCGTCAAATCCCTAATGACTGAGCGAGGTGGCGCAGTGGTTAGCACACTAGATTTGCATTCGAGAGGACTACGACTCAAATCCGCGTCAGGTCATCCTGATTTAGGATTCCCGTGATTTCCCTAAATCGCTTCAGGCAAATGCCTAGAATGGTTCCTATCTACATCTATATGGGTACTCTGCGAATCACATTTAAGTGCCTGGCAGAGGGTTCATCGAACCACCTTCAAAATTCTCTATTGTTCCAATCTCGTACAGCGCGTTGAAAGAACGAACAGCTATAACTTTCCGAACGAGCTCTGATTTCCCTTATTTTATCGTGGTGGTAGTTCCTCCTTATGTAGATCGGTGTCAACAAAATATTTTCGCATTCGGAAGAGAAAGTTTGTGATTGGAATTTCGTGAGAAGATTCCAACGCAACGAAAAATGCCTTTCTCTTAAGGATGCCCAGCCCAAATCCTGTATCATTTCTGTGACACTCTCTCCCATATTTCGTGATAATACAAAACATGCTGCCTTTCTTTGAACTTTTTCGATGTACTCCGTCAATTCAATCCTATCTGGTAAGGATCACATACCGTGCAGCAGTATTCTGAAAGAGGACGGACAAGCGTAGTGTAGGCACTCGCCTTAGTCCTTTGAAAAAGCACGGCCGAGTTTATTCCCTACCCTTCACTAACGCGATGGGACTGATGACCTCGCTGTTTGGTCCCGTGTTCCCCGTCCCCGTCCCCCAGCCAATGACCCGACCGGACACTAATGTCAAAACGATAATCTTTGGAACGAGAAAATACCGTCCTGTCTAGTGGAGTTATCCCCATACACGAAGCAATTGGTTATGGCTGCGACAGTTGCTGTCACCCCTCTATTGAACTCTGACACAAACATATGTCAGAAAGTCTAGATATCTCCACTTGGCACTCCATTTTCTAGCGCCAACAGCTCCTCTCACTGTCTCCAAGTGACACATTGACAATATGTACACTCAAATATTAACAGTGAACTACAATTAAAAAATTAAATTCTCTCAACCGATAAATACTCTCAACCGGTAAATACTCTCTCTCTCAACCGGTAAATACTCTCTCTCTCTCAACCGGTAAATACTCTCTCTCTCTCAACCGGTAAATACTCTCTCTCTCTCAACCGGTAAATACTCTCTCTCTCTCAACCGGTAAATACTCTCTCTCTCTCAACCGGTAAATACTCTCTCTCTCAACCGGTAAATACTCTCTCTCTCAACCGGTAAATACTCTCTCTCTCAACCGGTAAATACTCTCTCTCTCAACCGGTAAATACTCTCTCTCTCAACCGGTAAATACTCTCTCTCTCAACCGGTAAATACTCTCAACCGGTAAATACTCTCAACCGGTAAATACTCTCAACCGGTAAATACTCTCAACCGGTAAATACTCTCACAGCAACCGGAGTACCAAGTACAACCAAATAAGTATAGTTAACGAGATGGAGAGGTGTTACATACGCTTATGTGTGTATTTTCTGTACGTCTTCGCGCAGTCATCTTTCGAAACTCCGAAGGTACGTATAATGAAGCCAGTACTTCTACAGCCCTGAACAGCAAGGAGTCTACAGAGCTTCCTCGTCGAGCGCCAGAAGTAACTTCGGTTTTAGGAGGTGATAGAGCAACGTTGGCAACACTGCAGTCGGCACACAGTGCCGGGGATTCACCGCCCCGGCTTTCGAGCCCCGGCCAGTGCAGGCACGCGACTGCGAATTCCCCGGTGGTCTCCGACCACCGCACCGCAGCACAGCACAGTTGAGTAGTCCCAGTCCCCGCCCACAGGACGCGCTACCAGCGATTGCCGCCGCTCGCGAAATTGGATTTGCAGCGCGTGGCGTTGCGTGGCGTTGCGCTGCGTCGCGACGCGTCGGGCCTGCCGGTAATTCTGTTAGCGGTGGTGGCCGCCATGATTGTGGTTTATCCCCGCGCAGGCGATTCGTCCGGCCGCGCCCTAAATGGATTTATTAAGGTCCTAACTGATATTCTGTTTCGCGCCCGACAACCAAAAATATAATTTTTGCGACACGCGAAAATAAAAGTGTTTCACATCCGCTCGCCCGTAACGTGTGCCGTGACGTCGGTGCTACGTTCTGTTTTGCGGGGCTGAAATTAAAAAATAAATACACTTTTCTATTGGCGACGCGCCCTAAAGTACTCTGGTTGGGCGTGGGCTGAAACCCGGTGATGTAGTCCCGGAAAAAGCTTATCCCACAGTGCCCGGCGTTAAATTTCGGAAAAAATGTGTCACTGCCCACATTTAGTGAGCGAGCAGTGTTCCGTCACGTCCGAGCCGTCGACGTACAGGAGGTCGTTACGCGTCCTTTACCACCAGTGGCGGAATACGTCAGCTGCGGTTTCCAGTCTGGATTTCGTACTCAGAACAGAAACGAAAGCACGATTCGTGACTTGTAGAGTGCACTCATTATTGAAAACGTTACGACCAACTCATTACGGAGGGGCCTATGAGAAAATACATGTAAGCTAATGTAGCTTTTACTGTTTGAGTGATAATTTAACCAAATTTTCCACAATTTTTGTCATTATGTTACTGATTATAGTCTGTTTTTCCTTTTTTAATCAAGTTTATAATGACGTTGCTAGGCACTCTTAGAACACATACTATGACACGAGGAACATTTTTCTCTGAGTTTATCTTATCTATCACTTTCAAAATGAGGTAGGTTATTCTTAGTAATCAGATAATCAAATCGGTGTGCCAGTTTTTTTTAATATCAGTCCTCTAATTCTCGCAACGATTTCTTAAATTTGTGTGTACAATACATAGGAATTTTTATTTTACAAAAATTTAAATAAATTTGACAATAACGCACTTCCAAATATTTGGTACTGCAGGAATTTGAGTAACAGTATGTACGAAGTATGAGATAATTTCGTCTTTTTATCTGCAATGATTTAGCAAAAAATATTCCTCATACACTGAAAAATGAATGTTACAGGAAATAAAAAACGTTTTATCACTATTTATGGGAGAAACAAGTACCTAAATGCTGACCACAATCATATAGTTTTGGGCTTCTGTAGGTCTTTTCTTTTAGTCTGATCCTTGCGGCGTCTGCTCCTTCACTGACACTTCGGAACTGCCAGTACGCACCTCATCAGTTTCCTTCAGTAGGTTTTCAGTGAAGCAACCTGTCCCAAATCCCAGTCTCACAAGGGTCCTGATTCTTCCAGCTTAACATCACACAACACCTGGTTAGTATCATACGACTAAATTCTAACAATACTAGATGAGCAAAACTTTGTCTTTGGGCGCATCTGTCACATGACATTAAAGCTTTCGTTCGGGTTTTGTGTTCCATCGCTTGCGCGTTCTTTAATAAATCTTAATTAATCGCGTCGTAGATGGATTCCAACCCGTCTGTTCTCTACATATATATTCTACGGTGGCAGTAAACAAAAAAAATATTGCAAACAAGGAAAAATTTGTGTAGAAAATGGAAAGTGGCACTGCGCATTGGTTGTAACATGATAGCTTTTACATCATTTGTAGTACAACTTAAGCTCTGAAACTTGGAAACCATATTTCCAGCATGCTACAGCTCCATCTGGCGGCAAAAAATTCCACTTTTTGAACAATTTGACCTCGTCTCCCCTTAAAAGCAGCCACTTCTGAAACTCAGTACAATAGCGGTTTGCACAGCATGGATGCAACTGGTTCTTGATGGGTTTCTGGGAGAATGAGGCATCAGATGTCAACGTATAGGTCAACACAGTCCCATCCCGTAAATTACGGACCCCCGGTCTGTGGACTCGGAGCTGCCACAAGGTTGTATCCCATGCGTGTTCCGAAGGGCTCAGATGTGAGCAAGACATGATCTTGAGTTCAATGTCATGGCACTCAAAACCAGCGTACCACGATTATGGCCTAGTGACACGGGCAGTTATCCTGCGGGGGTGGGTGAGGGGACATCAAGCGTGAAGAGACGGTGGTCTACAGTAATGTTTACATAGTCCTCAACTGTCATGGTGACTTAAATTACTACCACAGGTCCCCTGGAAGCCTAGATGAGTGTTCTCCATAGCAGAATAATGGCCACATTGACCTGCGTCCATCGCGCGGCCCGTCTTTCCTGCTGCTCTTCTACATCTACGTAGATATTCAGCAAGCCACCGCACGGTGCGTGGCGGAGGGTACCCTGTACCTCCACCACTCCTATCCTTTTCCACTCTCAAACAGAAAGAGGGATAAACGGTTGTGTACGTGCCTCCCCCCCCCCCCCCCCTTTCTGTATGAGCACTAAATTCTCTAGTCTTTGTCCTCCTAACACGGAATGTACCTTGGCGGCAAAACAATAGTTCTGCAGTCGCCTTCAAATGCTGGTTCTCTAAATTTTCTCAATAGCTTTCCTCGAAAGGAGCGTCCCCTTCTTTCCAGGGATTTCCACTTGAGGTCCCGAAGCCCCTCCGTAACACTTAGGAGTTCCAACCAACCGGTGACATCTAGCAACACGCCTCTGAAAGGCTTCCATGTGTCCCCTTAATCCGATGGCGTGCGGATCAAAAACACTAGAGCAGTACTCAAGAACTGGTCGCAGTAGCATCCTATACGCGGTGTCCCTTACGCATGAAGCACACTTCACCAAAATTCTCCCAATAAACCAAAGTCGACCTTTCGCCCTCCCTACTTCAACAGTTAGATGCAAGTTCCATTTCAGTAGGCTTTTCAACGTTACGCACAGATATTTAAGCGACGTGGCTTCGCCAAGCCGCAAACTACAAATGCTGTATCCGAACATTACGGATTTTCACTATCCATCCGCATTAAAAATTTCTCCACAGAGGTAGCTACCATTCACCACACCAACTGGCAATTTTGTATCCTCCTGTAGTCACTCAGCGACACCTTACCGTACACCACAGCATCACCAGCAAGCAACAGAAGATTGCTACCCACCCTGTCCGCCAGACGATTTGTCGATATAGAAAATAACAGCGGCCCTGTCAAACTTCCTTGAGGAACTCTTGACTATATCCTTCCCTCTCATGAACACTTACCATAGGGTCAAACATATTGGAATCCACTTGAGCAATAGAGTCCTTCAGCCATTCACATACCTGCGTACCTATTTCATATGCTCGTACCTTCAAGTCTGCGGAGGGGACCGTGTTGTCAAAGGCTTCTCGGAAATCTCTGAGTATGAAATCTATCTGTTGCCCTTCATCCATGGCTCGTAGGATACCATGTGAGAAAAGGGAAAGCTGAGTTTCGCACGACCGATGGTTTCTAAAACATTGCTGATGTGTGGACAAAATCTTGTATTCGAACTCAGAATATGTTAAAGAACTCTGCAGCAAACCGATTTTAAGGAAATTGGTCTGTAATCCTCCGGGTCCGTTCTTTTACCCTTATTAGGTACAGAGGTCACATGCGCTTTCTCCCAGTCGCTTGAGACTTTGTGCTGGGCGAGAGATTTGTGATTAATGGAAGCAAAGTAAGGGGCCAATACCGTAGAGTACTATTTGTAAAAACGAAATGGGATTCCATGCGGATGTGACGACTTACGTGATTTTAAATATTTCAGTTGCTTCACTACGCCTGGGATGCCTCACTATTTCCTCCATACGAGAGTCTGTGCTGTGGTCAAACGATGGTGTGTTTGTACGATTATTATGATTGAATTTCTTAAACGTGAAATCTAAGACTTCGGCTTTTATCTTCTACTGCCACACCAGTCTAGTCAACGAGGGGCTGGGTGGAGCCCTTAGATATGCTTAGGGACTGTTCATAAGACCAAAATTTTCTCGGGTTCTCGGCCAGATCTTTTGCTAAGATATGACGACGGGAGTTGCATGCTTCGCACATAGGTGCTTTCGTAGACGCACTGTTATCTACTAACCTTTGTCCGTCTTCGTTTGCGCGTTCCCCTGGATGATGAGGAATCCGTAACAAGAGATGAGATTCATCCGAAGAGGCGACACATTTCCATTGATCTCAGTGACCCCGTCCCACTACCATCGTAACTGTTCGTTGGGTCAACGTGGAAACACACTGGGGTCTTCTTCAGTGGAGCCCCATTGTCAGCAGTGTGTGCTGAACGGTGTACTGTAAAACTCTTGCACCTGTATCAGTTTTGTACTCAGTCGGCGCATCTGCTACACACCACCCCTTAGCCTGCGTTACGGAGCGGGTAAGTCTTCAACTTCCACGAGAGCCGTTCAGTAAGTAATACCATACATTGTTCTCTGATAACAGGTTGGTTTTATTCGGCATTCAAACACACCGTATTCCTCACTTTTTTGAATACGTAAGCCTATTTTTCAACATAACGTACGTTCATTGCGAAAGCTTCCCGGCACCTTAATGGGCTTGCTAGCGCGCTCAAATGGTGCCACTCTACTGATCCATGCCGGAGCCAACGTCTCGCTGCATCAGTGACCTCCCAGTCATCCACGTACTGCTTCCCACTGAGTGCATCCTTCATTGACGTAAACAGATGGCCATCTGGGCAGTACGATGGTCGAGGAGGGACAGTCCAGCGAAGTTTTGAGAGCTGAGCTCGAGTGCGCAGACTTGTGTGTCGTGGAAGACGAGAAGTTTCTTTTGCATTTTTGTGGCGGCGAACACTCTGAAGTCGTTTTTTCAATCACTTAAGTGTAGCACAAAACACTTCAAAGTTGATGGTTACATCGTGAGTTACGGACACCAAACGGAATAACCCTTTCAGCGTCCCAGAACACTGTCGCCATGACTCGCCGGCTGAGGGTGCGGCTTTGAACTTTACCTTCGGAGGAGAGAGGGTGTGACACCACTCCACGGGTTGCCGTTTTGTGAGAACTTGAGATGGTAACACACGCCTCGCCCAACGACTCACCGTGCTTCTGTTCACTGCCAGGTCTAAGAGACAGTTGTCTGCTTTGAAGGCACCTACATTACGGTTATCTTTCCGAAGGCTATGGTCGGGGTCAAGCATTTTCACCTGCCTCGAGACGACTGGGTGTTTGTGTTGTCCTCATCATTCCATCATCAGTCATGAAAGTGGCGAGTTTTTGACTGAGGAAAGGTTGGGAATTCGTACGGGCGCCGATAACCGCGCAGTTGAGCGCCCCACAAACCAATCATCATCCGAAGGCTATGCATAGCGTCACCACCTATCAGAACTTCATGACTCTATAGGGACTGAAGCGCGAATATTCCACGATGTGCCTCAACAAATTCCGTATTTTATCAACCGAAATTGGCCGACGAAAAACGTGTGCTTCATTTATTATTGAATGGCCCTCTTATAATAAGGGCTGGACGTCAGAACGCCATTCTTCAACCACATTCTACACACACTCATGGCAGTAGCATGCGAAACCAACATGCTTCACCGTATCCGACATGGTCGTTCACAGATGCTGGGTCATAACAATCTGGCCAGTTTCAAAATCGCTGGTTTCTAAAGGGAAATTCCTGACTTAGCTACTTCGGGCCCTGAAATAATTCAACAGTTGCACTTAACAATTAGTGACTGAAACGGGACTCGAACCTGGATTCTCTGCGGAAGGTGAATCTGATCGGCTCGGCCATCTAGACACGCTTCCTGTCCGACTCAACTTCCCTGCCACCGCTCAAGTAGGCCTCTTCATTTTCGCCTTTTCTCACAGCCTCACTGTATCCCCAGACAGGGACGAACGGTGGTATGCATCTGTATTCTTAATGTGCTAATGCGTTAATGTGAAACGTCCCCTTAGAAAAATTATACACGACTGTGCTTAAACTGACACAGTATTTTTTTAGCGCAACGCAATCTGACTTTCTGTAATCCCTACAAGAGAATGGCCCTCACTAAGATTAACATATACGTTTCACAAATCACTTACCTCACAAAAATCTTCGTTACTCGAACTACTGCAATACAGCGAGCGCCGCTACTGCCAGCTAAATAAAAGATTCAAACTACGGAAGGCACTAACTACTGATAGGCATAGTTAGCGAATGAAAGATTTTGATACAGAATAAACAATGTATTTACCTTAATAGTCATAATATATATATCAGTTCATGACATCCAGTCTTACAAATTTCAAAACTCCGCCATCTCTATCCCCACGTCCACCACTGCAGACGGCTCACCTCCAACTGCGCAACGCTACGCGCTGTTAGCATCCAGCTGCCGCTGCCCAACACTACAATGGCAGACAACAATGCAAACCAGCCACGGACTGCACGCGGCACAGCCAGTGATTTCCATACAGAGCGCTACGGGGCGGCGGCTTTACCAATAAAAAAACCTAAACATCCTACTTACAAATGTTGAACCTATTTACTGCGGAAAAAAAATTTGGCCACCAGATGGAAATCTGGCGATGGCACCGTACACTGTTTCTATGACTGTGTGACATCAACTGTGTCATCCGACAAACCATAACGTGAGATATCGGTAAGGCTGTCCAGAAGAGATACTGCGCTCTGTTAATGAAAGTATTTCATGCGAACAGCAGCAGTTACAGTGCCGCACTGAGAGAGTATCACTGACTGGAAGGTCTGAGCTGGAGCCCGATGTCATTACGTGGTTTAAAGTAGTTTCTTATGAAATTCGAATACACGGGTGAGTTTGGTGTGGCACCTGGAAGAGGGAGGCGCCCTGTCACACTGGAAGTTAGTGAAATGGTTCCTGTTGCTGTTCGCTGCCATACGATAATTATAGCCTACAGCTGATACCCGTGGGTACCTGCGCTACTTACAGCCATCCGGTACTTCCAGAAACCTACCAACGACTTGTCTAATTCGTACCACGCTGTACTGCGTTCCGCACGTGCATCGACACGTTATTAAGCAGCTGCATATAACTACACGACACATCAATGTACATTCATTTAATAATTTATTCGAATAGTCCCTCTGGAACAATTCTAATTCCAAAGAAAGCAGGTGCTGGAAGTTGTGAATATTACCGAACTATCAATTTAATAAGTTATGGTCGCAAAACACTAACACGAATTCATTACAAAAGAATGGAAAAACTCATAGAAAATTATCTTGGAGGTCATCAATTTCAACTCTCAAGAAATTTAGGGATACGTGGGACAATACTGGCACTACGACTCATCTTAGATAGTAGGTTAAGGTAAGGTAAACCTACGTTCATAGCATTTGTACGCACTTAGAGAAGGCTTTTACCAGTGGTGACTGGGACAATGTCTTAGAAATTCTGAAGGCAGCAAGGCTAAAATACAGGGAGCGAAAAGCTATATACAACTTATACAGAAACCAAACGAAAATATGTGTTCTATAGAACTTTCTCAATAGGGTGTTGTGATTAACACAATCAGACATCTTCGTAAGTCACGTAATATTCCAAAGATTCTCCTATGTGCTGAGTAAGCATATAAATAGCTGTCTCGGTAAAGTAGCCCTTTTGAAATACAAACTGTAATCCGATTACTACACTGGTGGGTGGCGACCCTGTAGTACACTACCTTCTTAAATATTTCAGAATATAGTGTGAGGAGTGACACTGGGCAGCAGTTCAGAAGCACACGATGTCACCTACAGCAAACAGGTACACCTACGACACACATCTCAAGCACACAGCTGAATGGGAATAATCAGTGCGGTAGAAGAGAACACTTTCATTTTAGGTGACTCAGTCAACCACTACGAATTTTTCTTTCTCTTCGCTTTGTTCGAAAGACTAAAAGTAGCAACAATATCTGGCCATTACATTGAGGGGTAGATTTTCTGGCGATAGCGTTCTGTATAGTTTTGGTCGCTACGCTGCAAGAGCCTACATTTCCGAAACTCGATCTCATGGAAATGAACTGACGGGACTTGGAACGTCAAATGTGAAACATTTCTTTGCGGCCATCAGTTTTATCACGCTATGCATACACGTGAACGACCAGATATGTCTGGCAATGATATCGGCTTAGAGCAGACTCCTCCAAAAAAGCGATACGGCCGTGCCTGTGCATTGTTTCGCAGTTAGGGGATACGGGATTGCGGCGTAGGATTTCGCAGGCAGCGTTAGATGTGTGGGGGGGGGGGGGGGGGGGGGGCGACGCTCCCACCCACACCCTTGACTTTTTACTGCCGCCATTTGACGAGGGATGCCAGATCGTGACTATAAAACTGACATTTTCTGCTTGATGGCCAGCGTGATGGACGCCGCAAAGAGATAAGATGCAAACGGCGTGTGGATAGCTTGTAAGGCGCCGTAGCCAAGTGGTAATAGTTTCAGAGAACCCGCCCCCCTCGGGCGAATTGAATCTCCCGGCAACCGTGGCATTTCTGGAGACTCCTCGTCAGGTTGCCCAAGAGCCCGATGGGTGGTGGAAATTGCTACTAAAATTGCACTTCGTAACCTCTGACTCACTTCATTGAAATAAAGTTTTCAACGACTGCGATTCTTCACACCTCATCTACCGTTGTAATTACGAATAGGTTTTATTACGCTGCGTTTCAGATTCTCTAGTATAGAGCTGCCTAGACGCGCTAATGAGGATTATAATGATTGTAAGATCATTTTTCCCCAAATAGCAAGTACCTTACAACAGTAATAACAGGCCAGCAATGAGAGAACTTTCCGAATTTTCCATGTTTATCTTGTTTTTAGTGTGCTGAATCCTATTCTGAGATCAGAAAAGCTGGAAGACCCACAAATTGTTCACAATTAACTGCTAATATTGTTCCTAAAAATGCATTTTTAGTTCTTTTAGTGACATACTTATGCGTGTCCCCTGCACTGACTTGCTTAACTGATCTAACCTCGCGATATTCTCTTTCTTCCTTCGGTGGACTTCGTCTCTTGTGCAGTTTGCACTGTGCTGGAGATGGAAATAATGCGTATCTATTTTCCCAGCAAACTAGCAAGTAACCCAAGTCACTCTCTGAAGCCGTACATTTGTTGTTACAAACCATAAAACTTAGAATATCCAACACAACAAATGTCTACAGTTCCGGTTTATCAAGCATATCAAGTATTACAAACTGATCAACAGTTCAGAGTAATCTCCCTATTGAACTCTCAAGCGGAACACACACTTCTTCCTCTTCATGACGCAGGCCTATGTCACAGTGTGTGCCATTCCATGTATCGCCGCGTGTATCCGAGGCAGGGGCGCAATTGTGTGGAGTAACCGCCAAATCAGCAGGTGCCGTAAAGTGTGACCAAATTGCCAGCATTGCCTTTTCTTGCAGAAACTCTCCGTGTATATTCACATCTACATAGATTTTTTGCAAGCCACGCGCATGGCGGAGGGAACGCTGTACCTCTAAAACTCATTTCTTTCTTCGTTCCACTCGCAAATAGAGTTCATCTTTTTCATATGGCTCCTTAGAAGCCCTATTATCCCATATTATTTGTTGGTGGTCCTTAAGAGCAGTGTATGTTGGCGGCAGTAGAATCGTTCTGCAGTCACCTTCAAATGCCAGTTCTTCAAATATTCTCGATAGCGTTCCACCACAAGAACGTCGTCTTCCATCAAGGGATTGCCATTTGCGTTTCCGAAGCATCTCTGTAACACTTAGGTGTCGTTCGAACCTGTTGTTTTTATGGTGATGGTGGCGGTTATGCTTGTTTTCAGTCCTCAGACTGGTTTGATGCAGCTCTCCATGCTACTCTATCCTGTGCAAGCCTCTCCATCTCCCAGTACCTACTGCAACCTACATCCTTGTGAATCTGCTTAGTGTATTCATCTCCTGGTGTCCCTCTACGAATTTTACCCTCCACGCTGCCTTCCAGTACTAAATTCATGATCCCTTGATGCCTCAGAACATTTCGTACCAACCGACCCCTTCTTCTAGTCAAGTTGTGCCACAAACTTCTCTTCTACCGAATCCTATTCAACACTTCCTCATTGGTTATGTGATCTACCCACCTAATCTTCAGCATTCTTCTGTAGCACCACACTTCAAAAGCTTCTATTCTCTTCTTGTCCAAACTATTTATCGTCCATGTTTTACTTCAATACATGGCTACAGTCCATACAAATACTTTGAAATTTCTTCCTAGCATTTAAATCTATACTCGATGTTACCAAATTTCTCTTCTTCAGAAACGCTTTCCTTCCCATTGCCAGTCTAGATTTTATATGCTCTCTACTTCGACCATCATCAGTTATTTTGCTCCCCAAATAGCGAAACTTCTTTACTACTTTCAGTGTGTCATTTCCTAATCTAATTCCCTCAGCATCACCAGAGTTAATTTGACTACATTCCATTGTCCTCGTTTTGCTTTTCTTGATGTTCATTTCATGTAGCAATTGAATAACATTGATATATAGCAATTACATAACATCGCGGACAGGCTAAAACCCTGTTTCACTCCCTTGTCAGCCACTGCTTCCCGTTTGTGCCCCTGTATTCTTGTAACTGGCATCTGGCTGTTATACAAATTCAGAATTCGAAGAGTTTTCCAGTCAACATTACCGAAAGCTTTCTGTAAGTCTGTAGATGGTCTTTCCTTAACAAATCTAAGATAAGTCATAGGGTCAGTATTGCCCCGCGTGTTCAAAATTTCTATGGAATCCAAACTGATCTTCCCAGAGGTAGGCTTCTACAATTTTTTTCTGTTTTTCTGTAAAGAACCTAACGGTGACAAATGTAGCAGCCGCCATGCTCGTTGACGTGTCGGAACACGGGAGCAGAAACCAGCGGAGTACCAAGAGAAAGGAAGTTCAGTTTTTTTAATAAAGAAGTTTCTCGCAATCCTATGTATCGCTGTGGATATATTGCATGTGTTCGTGAATGGCGGCAAAGTATGCAAGGGCACAAGTCCTGGTGGGAGATGTTTAACAGTTACTGTATCTGAAGATAGGAAGTGGAGACTCGGATCGGGTGGATCGGCCGCCCCTGACGCTAATGGAGGCCTCCGCAGACTGGGAGCGGGCGGGCGCCGGGCGCGGGACAAAGCCGGCTGGAGTTGTCTCGTCTCGTCCCGTCCCGTCTCGTCACTGTCGCGCGCTGATCGCAGATGTCCCGCTAGACGAGCGCGGAACTGGAACTGCTCCGCTAATTGGACGCCCCGCCGCCGGCTGGAGAAAGCTGGAAGCGGCCTCGCGCATCGCCAGTGCCGACTGCTTACCGCTGGTGGATCCAGCAGCTCACCGCAGATAACGTGTCTCCTGAAACTCAACGAAAACTATGCACAAGTGCCTAGCAGTTCACAATAGGACGGAAATCTGTATATGTGACGTATGTGTATGGACTAACCAATGATTACAATTGCAAAAAGTTCGATGATTTATGCAAGACAGCCTCACAAATTGAGCAAGTCAATAACGCATTGGTGTACTTGTGCCCCTTAACCAAGAGATTATTCGTCTGGGCATTAATTGATCAAGTTGTTCGTTGATCTCCTGAGGGTATCGTGCCAAATGCTGTCCAACTGGTCGCCAGGACATTGACCAAGAAGTTATTCGTCTTGGCATTAATTGATAAAGTTGTTCGATGACCTCCTGAGGATATCGTGCCAAATGCTGTCCAAATGCTACCGTCAGGACGTCAAAACCCTGAGCTGCTTCGAGGGTCCTGCCTATAATGCTCCAAACGTTCTTAATTGGGGATAAATGTGGCGACCTCTCTGGGAAACGCAAGGTATGAGAAGCACGAAGTCACGCAGCAGAAACACTCACCGTCTTCGGTCGGGCGTTATCTTGCTGAAACGTAAGCCTATGTGGCTTTCCATGAATGGGAACAAAAGGGCTCATAGAATCCGTCGACGTCCCTCTATGGTATAAGGGTGCAGTGGATGAAAATCAAATGGATCCTGTTATGAGAAGAAATTTCACTCCAGGCAATCACACCTGGTTGGCGGATCGTAGATCGAGCGACCGTCAGGTTGGTATCCCACCACTGTCGGGCTATATCCAGATGTCTTCGCTGGTCGTTGCGACTCAATTCGGAGCGAGACTCATCACTGAAGACGATTCTACCCATTCTACTCCATTCAGTAAGATGCCAGGCCGAAGAGTAAGAGGTGGTTGAGAGCCAGACCATGGAACTAGAGGTCCGGAATTTGTCTCTAGTCCATTCTAAGAGTTTGCCATGTACTGTTTCGCGACAAGCACGTAAAGAAATGAATCGAAACAAGTACCCTGGAACAGAAGACATTACGTCAGATGATAGAATTATTCCACTTTACACGAAAGATGGATCACATGGGCATTATATGCAAACGCTTGAAGAAATCGCTACGAGTAATTTCACTTCCAAAGAAGGCCGAAGCTGACATGTGAACAATGCTGAACTTCCAGTTTAATAAATGAGAGTAGAAGTGGTCCTCACAGAGGATCAATTTAGATTCTGATGAAATGTCGGAACATGTGAGGTAATAGTGACCATACGACTTAAACCTAAGTTTATCTTCATTTAATACCATTTCTAGATTCAGAAAAAGTTTTTGACAATATTGACTGGAACATAGAGCATGAGTATAAAGTCTTCCCCAGATAAAAATTTATTTCTGAGACACTATGCTAGGTTCCGCTGTGCTGTTTGTTCCAAATTGTAGCTTAGCTTATGAAGTTTCCTTATGAATCGACTTGCACGTGTGCTCCGATTTTTGTGAACAGAACATACAGGAGATAGAGTTTCTCTCTTCGTCTTCGCCAAAATATATGCCGTCACCAGAGCGTGCAGTATCTCGTATTCATGCCGTAAGAGTTTGTGAATCAAGAACCGGTGCACTGAACACTTTATTCCTAACATAACCCTACAAAAAAGTCAAGAGAGAAATTGAATCAATTGACGTTCGTGGAGCAGTAACACCTGCCTCGTTCCCCGCCACCGCGTACCATCGTCGTATAAATGCTCTGAAGATGATCACGTTGTGATCGAAACAGCTAACCGTTGTAAATAAATGTTTTATTTAGGTCTAGATTGTTTTTAGTCCACTTTTAAAGGTAATTATTTTCTCGAAAGACTGTTCCTCCAGTACCTGTCAGATCTTGCGTAGGTCCCTCATATTTTCTTCTAATGAGTTACAGCTACTGTTTCGCAATCCTCTGTGATGGTAACGATTTTACTAAGTCGTAGATCCGATTGAAGCCCTACTTCTTTACCGTAAACGGACGAAATTGTAGTATCTGTACTTTTTTGCAAGCTTTTTTGCAATTACAAAACGTTTTCGCAGTTAATTAGGTGCTTCACCTAAAATACGAGGGTGGTTACCTGCTTCTACAGCTGTGTTACTTCCAGTGGATAGCCTTCGTTCGCATTTATTTTTTATACAAAGTTTACACAATGCCAGTAAGTTATGTCGTGCTTGGTGGTATACTCCACTATATACTGATGCCCGTTGTAAATCAATAAAGGCCTCCCTTTGATGGTCTCTGTAAACTCGGTCTTCGCAACACTGCTTGCCGGAGATCAACTATAGTAGTGAAGTCTGGAAGAGAGCCATGCCACGCACCACAGCCGTCTGTGAACGAAATGGAGCGTGGACAGGGCTCCTAGTGCAGAAAATGATCTTTCCCTGTAGTACGTTGCAGGCGGTGACCAGCAGGCTGCTGTATGCTACTTCGGGAACACACTGTTCAAAGGTCTTCTACCTAGAGCGTCCTGGGCTCCGTAGAAATGTCAACACTATCTACACTCCAGGAAATTGAAATAAGAACACCGTGAATTCATTGTCCCAGGAAGGGGAAACTTTATTGACACATTCCTGGGTTCAGATACATCACATGATCACACTGACAGAACCACAGGCACATAGACACAGGCAACAGAGCATGCACAATGTCGGCACTAGTACAGTGTATATCCACCTTTCGCAGCAATGCAGGCTGCTATTCTCCCATGGAGACGATCGTAGAGATGCTGGATGTAGTCCTGTGGAACGGCTTGCCATGCCATTTCCACCTGGCGCCTCAGTTGGACCAGCGTTCGTGCTCGACGTGCAGACTGCGTGAGACGAGGCTTCATCCAGTCCCAAACATGCTCAGTGGGGGACAGATACGGAGATCTTGCTGGCCAGGGTAGTTGACTTACACCTTCTAGAGCACGTTGGGTGGCACGGCATACATGCGGACGTGCATTGTCCTGTTGGAACAGCAAGTTCCCTTGCCGGTCTAGGAATGGTAGAACGATGGGTTCGATGACAGTGCACTATTCAGTGTCCCCTCGACGATCACCAGAGGTGTACGGCCAGTGTAGGAGATTGCTCCCCACACCATGATGCCGGGTGTTGGCCCTGCGTGCCTCGGTCGTATGCAGTCCTGATTGTGGCGCTCAGCTGCACGGCGCCAAACACGCATACGACCATCATTGGCACCAAGGCAGAAGCGACTCTCATCGCTGAAGACGACACGTCTCCATTCGTCCCTACATTCACGCCTGTCGCGACACCACTGGAGGTGGGCTGCACGATGTTGGGGCGTGAGCGGAAGACGGCCTAACGGTGTGCGGGACCGTAGCCCAGCTTCATGGAGACGGTTGCGTATGGTCCTCGCCGATACCCCAGGAGCAAGTGTCCCTAATTTGCTGGGAAGTGGCGGTGCGGTCCCCTATGGCACTGCGTAGGATCCTACGGTATTGGCGTGCATCCGTGCGTCGCTGCCGTCCGGTCCCAGGTCGCCGGGCACGTGCACCTTCCGCCGACCACTGGCGACAACATCGATGTACTGTGGAGACCTCACGCCCCACGTGTTGAGCAGTTCGGCGGCACGTCCACCCGGCCTCGCACATGCCCACTATACGCCCTCGCTCAAAGTCCGTCAACTGCACATACGCACATACGGTTCACGTCCACGCTGTCGCGGCATGCTACCAGTGTTGAAGACTGCGATGGAGCTCCGAATGCCACGGCAAACTGGCTGACACTGATGGCGGCGGTGCACAAATGCTGCGCAGCTAGCGCTATTCGACAGCCAACACCGCGGTTCCTGGTGTGTCCGCTGTGCCGTGCGTGTGACCATTGCTTGTACAGCCCTCTCGCAGTGTCCGGAGCAAGTATGGTGGGACTGACACACCGGTGTCAATGTGTTCTTTTTTCCATTTCCGGGAGTGTATTTACGCATAAGCGTTACTCCGTACAGCTGGCGCACACTTGGAAAACCGTGTTAAAACGTGTTTAATTATAACAGAGTCGTCATTCTGGTTCATAATTTTACGTCGCAGCGGCGCTGGCAAAAAACCACAAAAATGATTTAAATGTCAAATGAGCCACGGAAGCCTGCAGTAAGTTTCATTGATTCAACATTTGTTTCAGCATGTGAACGAACGGATTGGATGAGTCGTAATTTTTGTTTCGCGGCGAGTGTCTCACAGTATTTATCACTTTCCGAATACGTTGCCAGAAGCGCTTATAAGTTATCGTCACAGCCGGAGTAGCAATGGTGCTAATTGCTACCGAGCATGCGAGACAGTTTACGTTCGTTTCTCAAACGAGTATCTTAGAGTTTAGATGAAAGCTGCCGGCTCATGTATGAATTTAACTGGACCGGAACCAGATAAATGTGGTCGACTTCGGAATAATTTCCTTTGCGTGATAAGAAGATATCTGCATCTTCTACGGAAAAATTAGCACGCAGATTACGATCGAAACTCGCTAATCCGCACGAGCGAGGAGATAAAAGCTGTGTTGCCTTACACTTTGAAATCGCGGCGACAGACTGACCATTAGACCGCTCCTTTATCCCTTTGTTTTCCCAGTTTTTAGATTTGGCCTAGACTTTCATGTCCTCTAGTATCTTCCTCGCTTTATAGTTTGACAGCTCTAACTGGATCCGACCACTTTTAGCGGCAGCCTCTATCTTACGCATAATGCTTTTAAATCGACGTTTAGTCCCACAAACCCAATCAAACTGACTGAACATACTACACGCGGAACTTGGCTTTCTCGATTCGCCGCTAGCCAACAAAAGGGAGAAACATCTAGTAAACATGGGCTCCAAAATAAAATGACTACCAGAAGCTGATCTCAGATGGTGCGAAGCATATCTCTTCTACTGCAAGTTCTTTTCATTTCATATTTTGAGATGTAGTATGGAGCAAAAGAAGGAAAAAATGTCCTGTACACATGGGCTTTAAAGTGCATATCTTAACAGCTATGAGTTCGTGTTCAGTGGAAAAGATGTTTCACAGTAGCAAACATGAAGGTCTTAAAGGTATCTGAAATTTAACAGTCCACCTTTAGTGGACGTTTAATCCTTGTTTTGGCTCACACTATCCTCGCTGGAAGTTCTTCGGTGGAATTCTGGTACGCTTACTTTGTATATATTTACAAACCAGCGAGAAAATGCTCTTACCGGGGAACAAAAAAGGTGAAGTGTGACAGCTGGTAGCCCATTTTTCTATCACAGCCTTTTAAAGAGGAAGAAACTTGCAGTTTTTGTGCTCTGACAGGATCATTGGTCCACTGGTTCCCTTCTTTTCCCTGCATGTAACTCACCTGAAAAGAACTGTGTTGGTGAGTAAAACGTAGACAGCATACTCGTACCGAACTGAAATAACCTAGAACCAAATTTACATCTCAGGCCGGATTTTACGTGCTCAAATGTTTTCCACGTGCTTTAGTACTACAACATGTTTTGCAAAATCCTCACACCATAAACTACGTCTCCACCTCACACCGTATTTTACGTACGTGTTTTACACATACAAGTAGGGTAGCTTTGAACCTCTGTAACTTGGAAAAAAATTTTCAAGGTTGTTAGAGATCTCGATCTTAGGAAGATACTGTAAAAATTTCAGCCATTTGCTGTACATAGCCGTCTTGGAATCGTTGTCTGGGTTTTGGTTCGCTGGTGATGGCGAAAATATAGCAAAAAGAGACTTTTTTGTCTTTTCTGAGGAACTGGCCATGAACTAATAGTGCCTGCATAAGTCCCGTGAATGCCACCATAGAGGACCGGTATGCCCCATTTGCCTAAGCAAGTGCAACTGTATAATGTCCGTACTTTGATCCCGTACTGTAGATAGCGACATTAAGACGATCCTTCTGTTGGGCGTGCAAATGGTCCCTACTCAAAGGGATATCCAGAACACTTGACCCTAACTTCTTATCAACAGTAGAACACGTGATATGAGCACAGGAAAATCGTTTCTATGAGCGGCAGTTGGAACATAGTAGCTACGCATGCTGTCGCATGCGTACTAATTAATCTTTTTCAGAAATGATTTCCTTGGTAGAGCCAGTGTGCATTTTGTATCATCTCTCTATCGGCTATGGTTAGATATTGTGCTGGCCATATATAAAATGTCAACTGCTTTTAGTGTCTCATTTTCTCAACTATTTTCCTCAGCGTTTTCTACTTTAAATCGACTACATTCCAGTTGCTTCACTGTTGTAGATGTTCGTCCTACAACTACTTTTCAAGACGCAACCCATTCGGTTTAATTAATCTTCTATCTGATCTACCCTCTCTGACAAAGTTACTATGAGGAAGTCCTGAAGTTATTTCTTCTCCATGAACTTCAATTCGCCTACTGAATTTCTCCTTGGTTCCCATTACGGCTTTCCCATTGTAGAAATTTCAAGATAGGCTACTATCTTCTCTCATTTCCTCGTCAGCTTGTGCTTCCCTTTCATGTCTTTCAAAAAATGTTCAAATGTGGTTGAAATTTTATGGGACTTAACTGCTAAGATCATCAGTCCCTAAGCTTACATACTACTTAACCTAAATCATCCCATGGACAAACACACCCACGCACCCATGCCCTAGGGAGGACTCCAACCTCCGCCGCGACCAGCCTCACAGTCCATGACTGCAGCGCCTCAGACCGCTCGGCTAATCCCGCGCGGCTTCGTCTTTTTTCGCTTACAACCACACCCTGTATACAGTAAAAATTATAGACCGATTATCACTCCCTATGTGTTTTATCACTACCACCTTCAGAAATGCAAAAAAATGTATTACTGTCAAAATCTTTCGGTAAATCTACAAAAACTATAACTTCAGGTTTGCTTTTCACCATTCTGTACGATAAGTCGTATGATGAGTATTGCCTCGCGTGTTCCTTTCGTACAAAACTGATATTAGTAAGGCAAATTTCTTCCACTCTAATGAAAATAGTTCGTATGAGTATTTGTAACCGTAACTCATCAAACTGATGGTTCTGTAGTGCCGACACCTGTATTACATTACATTTATTTGTAAGCTTCCAGTATGCTGCAGTAATTGCATGGCAGCAACTTGAGTTAATCAGTACAACGAAAAACAGCCGAAATTGCCAACTTTTATGTACTTGATGCCTAGTTGTTGATTCGTATCTTGACTTGGTTCTCATATTTTGGGAAATACAATTTCGATTATCTGGATGATTTAAAAGTGCGACCCGCCCCGAAATTAGTAATCAAGTAACTAAAAGTTGAATTAACAACTTTTGCTATTTTTACCTTGTAGTGACAATGATTTGTGTTGCCTGTCAGCCCTCATCTCTGAAGAGGCTGTAAGTAGGCTGTTCAGGTATTAATGTTGGTAACTCCACGTAGCGCTCAAAATGAAAATCACTGACTGTGCTGTGTGAAGTCTGTGGCTGGTTTGCATTGTTGAAATATTTGCTATTATAGTGTTGGCAGTTGGAGGTGAACAGAACGTAGCGTTGTGCAGTTGGTGAGCCGCCAGCAGTGGTGGATGTGGGGAGAGAGATGGCAGAGTTTTGAGAGCGGACAATCTGGACGTGTGTCCATCAGACAGAGTATATTTGTAGTATTTGATGTCATTAACTGATATATATAATGACTTTGGAATAATATTAAGGTAAACACGTTGTCTGTTCTTGCATTTGCTAACTATGCCTATCAGTAGTTAGTGGCTTCAGTAGTTTGAATCTTTCATTCAGCTGGCAGTATTGGTGTTCGCTGTATTGCAGTAGTTCGAGTAACGAAAATTTTTGTGAGGTAAGTGATTCATGAAAGGTATAGGTTATTGTTAGTCAGGGCCATTCTTTTGTAGGGATTATTGAAAGTCAGATTGCGGTGCGCTAAAAATATTGTGTGTCAGTTAGTGTTGATCAGAATAAATAAAGAGCGAAATGTCTGAGTACGTTCAGTTTTTCTCAGCTGTTTGAAAATCAAATAACGTAAAGGTTTATCAGCACAGTAATTCTTTAATTTTTCTAAGGGGACGTTTCAAGGCCTCTTGTCTGCTCTGACCTACGAACCGAAACACCGCATATTCGTTCACTTCTCACTAAATTGTTTCTCATATCTGTCACACTAAAGGTTTCAAGGCCTCGTTTATACCACTCCTGTATACTTTTATTAGTCCGAATCCAGTTTCTGGGTGACGTCACTACCTCCAGAAGAACTATCACCTAAGTGACTGATTACCTCGTTGTTTAGTCTCTGTCCCACCAACCAATCAACGAAGCTCCTATTCTCTTCACTTAAAACTTCCGGGCTGATAGGCCGTGGTCGAAGTATAAAACTCTCTCCTGACGTTTCGTCTCCGACTGCGGGAGACATTCTCGGAGGTAAAGCGGCGAACTGCGCAGTTCGCCGCTTTACCTCCGAGGATGTCTCCAGCAGTCGGAGACGAAACGTCAGGAGAGAGTTTTATACTTCGACCACGGCCTATCAGCCCGGAAGTTTTAAGTGAAGACAATACCGGCCGTGAAAGCTTACATTGTATGAAGCTCCTATTTCTGCACGAATTGCTGAAAGTCTCTAGGTCTGCCTGCAGATTATAATATATTTAGTTCTGATTACCTCATAGTTGTGAATACACACACATGCAAACAAGGCAGAGGGGGGGGGGAGGGAGAGAGAGAGAGAGAGAGAGAGAGAGAGAGAGAGAGAGAGAGAGAGAGAGAGACGCACGCACAGTGGGGGCGGCAGTAATTGGTCAGAGCGCTCTAGCTGCCACCGCCGCCCCCGCTCTAGCGCAGAGGTAATTATGCCGGCGGCCAATCAGACGGACTCATATAATTAGTGGCGGGTGGGGCTGTCTGCCGCCTCATTGATCGCACGTCTCTCTCTCTCTCTCTCTCTCTCTCTCTCTCTCTCTCTCTCTCTCCTCCACTGTACTGGGCTGTGTGTGCCAGCCACGACGGGCCGCGTCTATTTCCGTCCGTCAGAGATCTCGCGATGCCCGTCGGCCAGTGCAGCCACCCGTACATCGCAAACGAACTCGCTCCGTCGTGAAAGGCGCGTATCGCAGTGACTGGCCTGGTAAGGGCACAGAACCCTCACACAGAGTTGTCGTTGTACGACTTCACACTCAGCTGGAGTTAATATCGGTCCTTGCACGACAGTGCGAGGTACCAATGTGTCCCAGAACGCCGCGCATGAAAATTAGATTGTAAGGGGTCACGTGTTTCGTACAGCCGTTGGGTATAACAACGGGCAAAATGTATCTGTCCTGCAGTAAAGGGTCGACATTTAAACATTGCACACTTTCTCCAGCCCATACAAATTCAGCAAATTAGTTGATCTTGTTGCATTAGTTGGTGTCCGGGGTGGACCTTAGACAACTTCTGCTCAAATGTGTGGGACCAAACTGCTTAGGTCATCGGTCCCTAGACTTGCACACTACTTAAACTAACCTACGCTAAGAACAACACACACGCCCATGCCCGAGGCTGGACTCGAACCTCCGGCGGGAGGGGCCGAGCAGTCCGTCGTGACATGACGTCTCGAACCACGCGGCCACTCCGCGCAGCGTTGGCTTATGAAAGCACCAGTTTCTCATAGAGGTGCCTGAGTAAACGCAGAAAAAGAAAAAAATCTTTTGGTACGAAAGGTACCAATTGTGGGGATGGTCGTTACATGGCAGCTCGTCGAAATTGTTACCTATATGTTCTTAAGATGTAATTCTTCCAGAAATTCGAAACTTTCTTCAATATCGTTATCCATTACGGAGATCCATGGGTCCAAAGTTACTCTACTTACCCAGAAAATAGAGAAACTATTTTTAAATGATAATTGAAACCCTCACCTGCCGACAGGTGCTGTTATACCTCGATGGGGACAGCTGAAAGTGTGGGCCTCGACCGGGACTCGAACCCGGGATCTCCTGCTTACATGGCAGACGCTCTATCCATCTGAGCCACCGACGACACAGATGAATAGCGCGACTGCAGGGACTTATCCCTGGCACGCTTCCCGTAAGACCCACATTCCCAACTGTCCAGTCTACATACGTAACGGGTGTCTTACGGGAAGTTTGCAAGGCATAAGCTCCTGCAGTCACACTATTCATCTGTACCCTCGGTGGCTCAGTTGGACAGAGCGTCTACCATGTAAGCAGGAAATCCCGGGTTCGAGTCCCGGTCGGGATATACATTTTCAACTGTCCCCATCGAGCTATATCAACACTACCTGTCAGCAGCTGAGGGTTTCAATTAATTATCATTTATTCTAAAGAAGCTGCACGGTTATAAATGGTATTTTTTCTTTCAGGAACAACTACTATCTTCATATATAAACTATTTTAGCAATTTTTGCACGGTGGGGCGCAATTATCTCAATAACTAAACGCAACACATTCCTCAACTTTCAGCTGCGCACTCTTTAGGTACTCATCTAGAATTACCATTTTCCCATCTTCAAAAATCTGTCAGTTATCAGGTTACAACCGAAAAACCACAATTTTTGGGTTCCAAACGTAGGAATTGTGGGGGTGGCTACTTCTATAGTTTCCGTTCAAGATGGATCGTCGAAATCTTGACCGAATGTTTTTCAACTGATATTCTCGAAGAATTCAATTTTTTTTTTCCATATCGTTATCCGTTACCGAGATCAGATATTCAAAGCTAACGTGTTTGCGCAGAAAATCCCAAAAACCGTTTTTGCCGCATTTGCAGCGTGAGTCGTGATTATCTAAATAACTGACTACAGCAATCGCTCTGTGTTTATTCATTCTTTAAGTATTCATCTAGATACGCCACTCTCCGTTTTCGAAAATCTCTGGCCGTTATAAAGATTCACCCGAAAACCCTGATTCATTTATTTTTTGAGTTCGAAATGTTGCAGTTGTTGGGATGACCACTTTTCTATTCATGGTAAATCTTAGCAATTTTTACTGTATATTCTTAACATGACGTTCTCGAGGAATCTTGAAAATTTTTTCTATACCTTTATCGTTATTTAAATCCAATGGTTAAGGTTACCGTGCTTATGCGTGTATAGTATCAGTATATCTGGTTTCAGTCGTAAAAGTAATGCTTAATAGGCGTAGTGAACACATGGCAGTGGTTGTAGGTTCATAGCAGCTTTACGATGCTCCGTCTTTGTGTAATGGGTACTTAACACCAATGCAAATACGCCCAAAGTAGTACTGCAGTGACAAAAAAAAAAGGCTCACAGGGATCTTAACATGGCCTGAAAAGAACTTAACGTGACTGCCAAAATTTAAAACTGAAAGGACTGCAAAACCAGTAAAATATTTCGAGTAACATTTTTACTATTTTAAGATACAGATCACACACTGGGCGATCGATGATCAAAGTATCACAGAAAATGTAAAGCAGACAATTTCGTCGTACTCGTATATTGCGTGTAGAAATTTTTGTTTTGTTTATAAGTGTCAAAGTATATATATACTCGCTCAGAATTTGTCTGACCTACAGAGTTCGTTTTATGCAAGCAACACACCCTGCTGTACCAGTAAAATAAGGGAACTAGCGGAAAAGTGCTCGTCTGGGAACACAACAAACATGAACAATTTCCTCTTTAAAAGACATTAACAGAGAATTTGGGAACCAGGTATCATAGTCATTCCACCATCCACCACAAAAATTTTGGTATGGGAACATATGCGTCCTTTTTTGTTCTGAAAGAGATTATCAGACAGATAGTGACAGTGGAAGAGAGAGAGAGAGAGAGAGAGAGAGAGAGAGAGAGAGAGAGAGAGAGAGAGAGAGAGAGAGGGGGGGGGGGGGGGTAAGACAGAGATGGTCGGAGAGAGAAAGTGAAAGAGAAATAGCTGAACACAATAGCAGTCGGGTTCAAAGAGAGAGGAGATATTGATGGCCAGTAAGAGGCGGTGCCAATGAAAGAGAGAGAGAGATTGAATAGAAGTGGGAACAAAAGATGGACAGAGAATATGAGAAACACATATGAGTGGACACAGTGCATAGGCTTGGATGGGGTCTGGGCCCTCAGATCTACGAACTTTAAAACATAGAAGGGAGGGTGCATTTAGATCCAAACGTGTACCAGCCATAATTTACTTTGTTTAATGTGCTTGGTTCTCAGACCTGACTTCAAATTCGTTGTATTAAGTTCCTTGGTTTCCTGTTGAAGTATACCTATACCATTTATCGGAAAAAAGAATGCGGTTCGAATACAGTCTTCTAATTTGTAATCCTTTGCTATTTTTGCAGTTGAAGATTCTCTATGACTTCTGACACTTCCGGCGATTCGGAATCTAGTTGTCTATCCCTTCTTCCGACTGTTAATTTCTCACCATAACGATAACGTCAAACTGAAGGTCCAGCACTTACGTTATACTAACATAAGACTTTCCTTGTATGACGCACTGAAAGCCATGGATCAAGGCAGTCAGTTGGATGGAGTTTCTCTCAATTTCCGAAAAGCATTTGACTCAGCAACAACTACGCTTACTGTCAAACGTACAGTCGTATATGTTATGAAGCGAAATTTGTGATTGCATTCAGGATTTTTTGTTGGCGAGGACGCAGCATGTTATCTTCGGTAAAAAAACTCATCGACAGACGCAGAAATTACTTCAGATGTGCCACAGGGAAGTGTGTTGCATCTCTTGCTTTCATAATGTATGCTATTGTCCTTGCGGACAATATTAGTAGGCCTTAATAACCTATAACTTGATGCAGTTATCTACAATATTGCGTCAGAGAAGTTGCACAAATATTCAGTCAGAGCTTGATAAGATTTCAGACTGGCGTGAAGTTTGTCAAAATACTTTAAATGTTGAGAAATGTAAAACAGTGCTTATCGCAAAACGGATAAAACCTAGTATCTTACGTTCATAATGACATTAACAGCCTACAAACGGTCAAATCATACAAATATCTGGGCGTAACAATTTGTCGTTATATGATATGGGACAACCACATCGTCTGTTGTAGCGAAAGCAGGTAGAACACTGCTGTTCATTGGTAGATAGTTAGGGAACCGTTTACGAGAGAGACCCGCCCATTCATCAAGTGCGTGGGAGCTGTGTGAAGTAGGACCAACACGGTTATTAGACGGATTAAGAGAGAGTAACTAAGATCTCTAGTTCGTTCGTTCGACCCATGGAAGAGTGTCACGAAGGTGCTGAAAGAACTGAACTGGCAAACGCCTGAATATAGAGGCGAACTATCCCGTAAATGCCTGAGCGGAAAGTTTATAGAACCAACTTGTAAGAGATAAATAAATACATGTTACACAAACGGATGTACGTGAGTTCTACATTTCTTCCTAAAGCACTGAACCAGTTTCAACCATATTAGTACCCGTATCCCATACTGTCAGTAAACAGGTTTACTAAAGAGACCGCTTACACCACGCTTGTCCACCCTTTTGTGGAAGAATATGGCTGTGCGGTGTGGGATCCGCACCAGATAACATCGGAAAAGTACAAAGAAGGGCAGCTCGTTTTGTGTTACATCGAAATAGGGGAGATTGTGTCACAGACATGATACGTGAATTGCAGTGGCAACAATTAAAACAAAGGCGTTTTTCGCTGCGACGGGATCTTCTCATGAAATTTCAATCTCCAGTTTTCTCCTCCGACTGCGAAAACGTTCTGTTGGCACCAACCTACATAGGGAGAAAAGATCATCACAATAAAATAAATCAGGGCTCGCACAGAAAAATTTAAGGACTCGTTTTTCCGCGTGCCGTTAGTGTGTGGAACGGTAGAGAGACAGCTTGAAGGTGGGTCATTGAACCCTCTACCAGGCACTTTATTGTCAATGGCAGAGTAATCATGTAGATGCAGATGTCTGTGCAAGAACTGCGTACCTCTCATAGTTCAGGAATTACGACATTACAAAGAATGGGATGCATGAAAAACTGCCGCATCATGCATGACATTTAAATGTTTTGTGTTACTAACGGTATTTTAAATAAATTTCGCAGACAGTATCATATGTGCCCCTATATACACCTACAAAATTACATCGTGGAACCACACACACAGTTCAACAGATAAGACGTCATAAACACTGAATTCGTGAAAAGCTGCCGCGTTGTGAATAACGTTTAAATTTATTACTTATTTGCTGATAACTCTATTCGCAGCATATTTCGCACATAGTGACCACATATGCCACTGCATGTGCCTACATATTACGTCACTGTACGATACATGGCTGAAGAGAGATGACGTCAAAACCACTGAGATGTGTGAAAAATGCTGTTTCTTGAGTGAAGTTCTAATACATTCATCTTTTACAGTTAAGAGACTCCTGTATTCCACTCAAATAAATGACGCATGGGAGAGCTTTTGACGCCTTTCAATTGCGAAATGCAAACGGCTGTGGGCGAAACCAATAGCCGTTTGTTTGTAGACACGCGATGCTGCTGTGCCCAGCAATCAGAAGTTGTTTTATAATTTCAAAAGTCTTTTCACGAGTACATGGAAAGCAGATTTTTTCGATTCTACGTTACAAACACGTCTTACGTTTTGTTTCTAACAGGAAATTGGCAAAATGTCAGCCTGTCTAAGAATGTATTGTGGGATCTAGTACACTCGTGCGTAGGAAGATGCTTTCTCGGTTAGCTAGACAACATACAAGCAAATCATGGTATTGCGAACACAATATTACGCGGATTGCAGCGCTCACAGAAGCATCTAAGCAATCGTTCTATCCTTGCTCCATGCGTGAATCAAACGAGAGAAAGCCCTCATAACTAGTACAATGTGACGTACCCTCTTACATGGACTTAACAGTGGTTTCCAAAATATGAATATAGACACAGATGGATAAACCAGCTCTCCGTTTTTCGAGGGAATGAAAATGAAAATATATCGCCAGTTATGAGGCCTTCGCCATTAATTTCTCGACAGCACATCATACTTTTAACATGCTATGACCTTCGTTGTGATTCGCAACATCACATTTCCCTAACGGTCACACAGTTCTCTTTGTAAAAATTCCTGAAGTTTCCTTCCACTATTTCCTATCAATCCAAACCCCAAGTGATAATGGCTCATCACTTCAGGCTCATTATCCTGAAATACCAGGAATCCCAACCGTCTTTAGCTCTAAATCGGACAAACATCAACTTCTCTCCTTAAGCAAAGAGACCAGAAGCAATAATAGATGAAAAATCTAAATTGGACTGAGCACGCAGTTGCAGTCTCCAAAAAAGCATCACCGTCAGTCCACGCCTTGAAAAACTATAAAATACACTTCCCCTCTTGACCTGAAAAAAAACTTGTACAAACACTTACACATCAAGTTATTGATTACAGCGATATTATCTTTCAAAGCGTCTCTCAAGAATCCCAAGGCGCCTGGAACTGTTTATGAATGCCTGTGCTGTGGTCGTTACATCTGTGATGTTCGACTCTTCTATCATATTTCATCACATGCACAGCTATCATTCAATCTTCTCTACTGTCTTATCAACGTACATTCTCCCCCATACCTCTCCCAGACTTCAGCACTCTTGCCTGAACAACATAACAGAAACACCCGTTCCCATCAGAGCAAAATTTTTTCTATCTCACTCCATCGTTCAGCTTTTTTCTTGAAGTCCTCAGTAGCTGGAACCTGGTTCTGAAATAACTTCATGCATTATACTAGAGAACTGAATTACGCCTCCAGCTTCGCTCCAACCAGATTTCCTTCATTTTCCAGTATTCTTAAATGGTGCGGTATCCTCAAATTTAATTTCCTCAGGAAGCATCTAATTTCATAGAGCAATAATTTCTCTTTATACCTGCTACTGTAATTACCGCCGCCATTGTCAGATACTTAAGTCTTTTTGACACTGAAACTTCCTACAATTTTAAAACTGTGTTGAACTGAGACACGAGTTCGGTACCTATGCGTTTTGTAAGAAAGTGCTCTCTCAACTGAGATTCCAAATCACAACGCACGACACGTCCTCAGTTGTTAGAGCCTGCCCTGAGTTCGTGTCTCGGTAGGGCACACAATTTTAATCAGCCAGGAAGACTCATATCAGCGAGAACCTCGCTCCAGAGTGAAAATATTCTGGAAACATTTTAATGCAATGTCGTACTTAAATCGTTATTTCTTAGGGAAGTATGACGAAAGAAATAATGTGTGACACGCTGGTGCGCTGTAATGGTTCAAATGGCTCTGAGCACCACGGAACTTAGCTTCTGAGGTCATCAGTCCCATAGAACTTAAAACTACTTAAACCTAACTAACCGAAGGACATCACACACATCCATGCCCGAGGCAGGATTCCAACCTGCAATCGTAGCGGTTGCATTTCTCACATTTTACCCAGCACATCTTTGTTTACTGTTTATTTTTATACCTCTATGAATGTATTGTGGTTTGTATTTCGTAGTGTTGCGAACATAACATTGCAACTAGTTTGTCTTTGGCCTATACTCGGTTTTTTTTGTATTTTAATTATTGGTGTGTCTGTAGTTCTCGTCAGTTGTTGTGTATTTACATACTGTGTTAGAGTAGTGAAGGAGTAGTATTTCTTTCTTTATGGGGGAGGGAGAAGCCATGATGAGTGGGAATCAGTGTATAGTAGTGTGATGAAGTGAGAGTTGGAGGCCGGTTGGAGTGGCCGAGCGTTTCTAGGCTCCAGAGTCTGGAACCGCGCCACCGCTACGACAGCAGGTTCGAATCCTGCCTCGGGCATGGATGTGTGTGATGTCCTTAAGTAGTTAGGTTTAAGTAGTTCTAAGTTCTAGGGGACTGATGGCTTCAGATGTTAAGTCCCATAGCGCTCAGAGTCATTTAAACCTTATCTATTTTTTATTTATTTATTTCTGTGAGTTGGAGGGGAAGTTGAGCAGGAAGAAGTGATATGATCTTGGAAGGTAAGTAAAAATCAACATATTGTTAACAAATAGCTTTTCGATCTTTAAAACAAATCAAATTATAAGTATCTTTAATTACAGACCACTGATGATGCTTTATCCTAATAAAGCCAAACGCTTTGGATCTCTAGAGATTTACGAACCAAATAGTCGCTATCCAGACAAATTTAGGAGATGCAAATTTCCCTTCCCGAGATTCGCACCACCCTCTCCCCTGCCTCTTCTATACACACACACACACACACACACACACACACACACACACACACACACAACTAATTTTCGGCAGCGCGGGCCAAGGTGGCTAGAACTTCAGCGGGCAGGATTCATTTGGAGTCCCACAAGGATTCAATATCGGAGCCGGACTATTTACAAGGCGCCCGGATTAGAAGCGCTCCTCTTCCCAGGGACGCATATTGGGTGGTCGTCGCCGGAACCGATTCAGACGGAAGCCACTCAGGCGACCGGAGAGTCTGGGACAGAGCGCGCCAACGCGGCAGGCGAAGCACTCCATCTCAGTAGGATGAACCCTGCCAGGAGCCTGGTTAAGAGTACTTGACAATGCACGTGTATATAAACGAAGAAAAGTGAATCAGTAAACTAGCACTAAACATACAGGCGGAATATTCTTGCAACTTAATGATACCTTTCCATCTCCGAAATAAGGCGACTAGTATGTGAATAAATGTAAAAAAAATCGATTTTATGTAATTTTCTGAACAAGAAAAATTTTACTTAGAGGAAATTGCACCGATGAAAGCACCAAAATTAGAGAGATTTAAAAGGGTCTGCAGACAGCAGACAGCTATGTTATAAACAAAATTTTGTCACCATTTGTTTGTTTTTTATGCGTTTTTGTGTGTCATGTTTTAGTGATACAAGGTTATCAGAGAAGTAGTTACATGGTAGGCCACAAAGCCAGTTCTCAAAACCTAGATGAGAGTTTTAACAACTGTGCAGGGGAATGGAAACCGAAAGCTGTTCTGGAGAGGCTAAATACTTCGAAACTACGTGTGCTGGCTGCCCTGCTTCGTTTCACTGATGGTACAGTATCAAAGTTTGTTACGGAATTCATGGGAGTGCTTGGTGGACTAAATACACAAAGAACTTCAATTGTACCCAATAAACTTTTCGGAGCAGAGAAATCAGTGTCGGAAGCCAACAAAGAAGAAATAGGTAGTCACAGTCTGAAAATGAAAATGGGAGATAAACACTACAAAGAAGGTGAATATGGATCTGGGATGCATCATTGTTATGCAAGGTAGGCAGAGAAGCAAACTTTAACTTAAGCGTCAATTTCTCGGAAGTTAACTTTCCCTATGTTCCGGTACACATTATTTACAACCTGCTAAGGACAGAGGGCTGGCATTATGTATACACTCTTAAAACATACATAGCTAAAAAGCTGACCGTTCTTATGACAAATTTGTAAATTAAAGATCTTTAAAGAAAAACTGAGTTAATTACTGAAAAGTTTGATAGTAACTATTAAAAACAGTTTTGAACTATAAATTATCACAGCAACATCTTTTTGAAAATCTAAATATAATAATGTAAGGGACTTTCACAAAAATATCAAGCTTCTACTTAGTTTTTATTTCGGGACATGTGTACCTATGCTGTATACAAACAATTGTTATAGTTGACGTTGTTGTGATCTTCAGTCCAAAGACTAGTTTCATCCAGCTTTCCACGCTACTCTATCCTGTGGAAGCCTCTCATTTCCAGACAACTGCTGTAACCTACATACTTCTGAATGTGCTCACTGTATTCATCCCTTGCTCTCCGTCTGCGATTTTAACACCCCTACCCCCTCCACCCCCCCCCCCCACCCCCTCCCCACTCTTGGTTCCCTCCAATACTAAATTGGTGATCCTTTGATGCTCAGTAAGCATCTTTCAATCGATTCCTTCTTAAAGTCCGGTTGTACGGCAAATTTATTTTCCTGTCAGTTCTGTTCCATACTTCCTCTTCAGTTACGTGATCGGCTTGCCTATCTAATCTTCAGCATTGTTCTGTACTACCACATTTCCACATTTCAAAAGCGTCCATTCCCTTCTTGTGCAAACAGTTTATCGTCCACTTTTCGCTTCCATACGTGGCCACGCTCCGTACAAATACCTTCATATGAGACTTTGTAACACTTAAATCTATATTCGATGTTAGCAAATTTCTCTTATTCAGAAATGCTTTCCTTGCCATCGCCAGTCCACATTTTATGTACTCTCCACATCTGCCATAATCAGTTATTTCGCAGCCAAAATAGCAAAACTCATCTATTTTAACGTGCATTATTTCACTTGCAATGCGAAACACACTTCAGGAAAAGTGAAAGAGAAAACCTGTGGTTCATACTCCAAATTATTCTCAAAACCACGTGCGCAGACCCTTCAGTTCTCTTCTTTTCCGGCTTTCCAACATCCCATGATTCACTTCCGCACAAAGTTTTTCTCCAGTCGCACGTTCTCAGAAATATGTCCCCAAGATTAAAATGTTTCCTACTAGCAGAACTCTTTTGGCCAGGATGCCCTCTTTGCCTTGTTTCGTCCATCAAATGTTATTTTGCTTTCAAAGTAGCAAAATTCTTTGACATAGTCCACTCCGTAGTCGCCACTTTCGCCGGCCTCGGTGGTCTCGCGTTTCTAGGCGCGCAGTCCGGAACCGTGCGACTGCTACGGTCGCAGGTTCGAATCCTGCCTCGGGCATGGATGTGTGTGATGTCCTTAGGTTAGTTAGGTTTAAGTAGTTCTAAGTTCTAGGGGACTAATGACCACAGCAGTTGAGTCCCATAGTGCTCAGAGCCATTTGAACCATTTTTTGAAATCGCCAATTTCGATGTTACGTTCACAACTAACTCATTCCTGCTACTCATTCCTTTTGTCTTCATTCGCTTGACTCTCGATCTATAGCAAGTGCTCATTAGACTGATCATTCCTTTCAACAAGTCCTGCAATTTTTACATGATTTTCACTGAGGACAGCAATGTAATCACCGAATCTCATAACTGAAACCTTCTCACTCTGATTTACGCTGATTTTTAATTCCATTCGTGAAACTTCGTTTGGTATTCGCCATTGCTTCTTTTACGTATACAGGGTGTTACAAAAAGGTACGGCCAAACTTTCAGGAAACATTCCTCACACACAAATAAAGAAAAGATGTTAGGTGGACATGTGTCCGGAAACGCTTAATTTCCATGTTAGAGCTCATTTTAGTTTCGTCCACCTAACTCAATGGAGCACGTTATCATGATTTCATACGGGATACTCTACCTGTGCTGCTAGAACATGTGCCTTTTACAAGTACGACATAACACGTGGATCATGTGCGATGGAGCTCCTGCACATTTCAGTCGAAGTGTTCGTACGCTTCTCAACAACAGATTCGGTGACCGATGGATTGGTAGAGGCGGACCAATTCCATGGCCTCCGCGCTCTCCTGACCTCAACCCTCTTGACTTTCATTTATGGGGTCATTTGAAAGCTCTTGTCTACGCAACCCTGGTACCAAATGTAGAGACTCTTCGTGCTCGTATTGTGGACGGCTGTGATACAATACGCCATTCTCCAGGGCTGCATCAGCGCATCAGGGATTCCATGCGACGGAGGTTGGACGCATGTATCCTCGCTAACGGAGGACATTTTGAACATTTCCTGTAACAAAGTGTGTTTCCATTCCATGATTAATGTGTTTTGAAGAGAAGTAATAAAATGAGCTCTAATATGGAAAGTAAGCGTTTCCGGACACATGTCCACATAACATATTTTCTTTCTTTGTGTGTGAGGAATGTTCCCTGAAAGTTTGGCCGTACCTTTTTGTAACACCCTGTATACTGAACAGTACCGCCGAAAGATTCCGAGCCTACCTTACATCGTTTCTAAACCAAGCACGTCTTGCCTGGTCTTCCATTAGTCAGTTCCTTTCATGGTTTTTGTAAATGCTATGTACTAACAAATAAGGCAATGCTTAGCAATTGCTAAATATGTATGGCAATTGCATATACGTTCTAATTTCCATGTCCTCTCCCCCTCTCTTTCCATCTCCTCCTCCACTGTTTGTTCATTTCCTTGTCATCCCCGTCTCCTTGTCCATCTCATCCTCTTCGTCCATCTCATCCCAATACTCCCTCCCCCCAACTCTTTCCCCACCTCCTCTGCTCGCCTTTTCCGTCCATTTGCCCCGTCCCCGTTTTTTCCCCCATTCTTCCCCATTTCTGCCCTTTTCCTCTTCCTCTTTTCTCTGATCGTGTGCTTTTTTCCCGTTCGCTGTGAATAGCAACGACTGTAAGGAAGACAACAAAACAGCACTTAATGCTTAAGCAGTTTTTGTTTACAATTATGTATAAGGAGAACGAATACGTCAGAGCGAGATAATTTGTAAAATAGTTTAAATGTCCTGTTATTGGAGACTGCAAGAAATAAATCGAACCACAAATTTTCACAGCACAGCATTTTCGTCTTCACAGTACGTGCTAACAGAAAACCTGTAACTTGTTAAAAAAAATATCAAGCATACGTTCGTCTGTTTATTACAGTATCATGTAAAATGCGAAGTAGATCGGTCTAGAACTTTTTGAGACATTGTATTGCAACATACATCCTTCTCGAGCATCGTCTACACATTAGAAGTGCATCGGTCAAGAAGTTTTCGTGGTTTTGGTAACAACGTTAACAATGACTTTTCTCTATAACAGTACACGTTTTTAGATACATTAATATACCGTATGTATTTAATTATGTAGCCTATGTCCATCTCAACATTTATTGGAGTGTCACGTAAGAATTTGAAGTAAATCATTCGATTTTTTCTATATCCTTCTAACGACCCTTCTCCTTGAAGTAAATCGGTCAATAACACTCCGAAATTTTCGTTAACAATATTAAACGACCACTTGGGGTTATATAGCAGCATAGATTACCCTTTTTCCCTACATCTTACACCAGTTTTCCTGAAAACAAGAAACATTGTTAATCATTCTCCATAGTGGAATGCTTTTCCTACGTTGACAGGTCTCTTGATTTTTCTTAGGTTTTCCTCCATTAAAAAGCCGTATGTCAAAACTGCGTCTCTTGTGCCGTTACCTTTCCTGTTGGCGTACTGATCACCATCTGATACGTCCTTCGCTTTATGCTCAATTCTTCTGTATATCACTGTTCCAATACACCGTACCGAACGAATAAATGAGAATATTGTGCGCGGATGCTACTCTAAGATGACGAGGCTGCCAAGAAGTTTTGGCGGGGTGCGTCAAACCATTCACAAGACTCGTGGGGAAAAAATTGTTTTCTTTGTATTTAAATTGCGTCGTCATAGCTTCGTCGAGCTTCCATCCCAGATCATCGGTGAGGCTACCAGCTAAACAAGGGATCTCAGTCGTTTCTAGTAACGCCAGAGATGGTTAACACGGTGCCTTGGGTGCTTTGACAATGTGAGGTAATGCTTTGTAGGAGCGCCCCTCAGACGGAGATTGCGTTCTCGGGGTCAAGCAGCGGGTCTGGAGACCGGCTGGAGCGTCCAGACGCGCCGGCTCTGGAGAATGGCTGCTCTTCCCTCCCTGGGCCATGCATAATGCATGCGTCGGGCCGCGCCTGTCCGTCAGGCGGACGACGCCCTTCCAGCTCCAGAGGAGCACTACAACCATAACCTCCAGCAGTCCCAACACTGCACATGCCTAAAGCAGCGGTCTACAGTCGAGAACGACCTTCCCACTGGACATAGGCGACATCACCAGAGATGGACTAAAATACGTGGCAAACCACTAAAATCTAACCACAGTATCGATATCATATATTTTACAGATAGTGTGTATACAGCGCAATAG
Source organism: Schistocerca gregaria (assembly GCF_023897955.1). Taxonomy (NCBI): domain Eukaryota; kingdom Metazoa; phylum Arthropoda; class Insecta; order Orthoptera; family Acrididae; genus Schistocerca; species Schistocerca gregaria. Next base: position 163,594,481 of record NC_064929.1, on the reverse strand, counting down.
TTTCATTTATTCTCGTGTCAGAACTCCATCCCTCTGTCCGAACAGGCTCGAAATGGCCCAACGGTACCGACAGATCGCCGTGTCATCCTTAGCCGATTGGATGCAGATATGGGATTTGTGTCAGGACACGGTATCTACGGTTATTTTCTGTTTCCGTGACAGGAGCCGCTGCTTCTCAGTCAAGCAGCTCCTCAACTGGTCTCACAAGGGCTGAGAGCACCCTGCTTGCCAACAGCGCTTGGCAGATGGGCACGGTCACCCATCCAAGTGCTAGCCAAGCCCGAAAGGGCTTAACTTGGGTGATCTGACAGGAACACGTTTAGCCACTGCGGCAAGGCCCTTGGCGCACTGTACTAGTCAAGAAATAGATAAATAAAAGAACTCTCTATTGGAGCAGCTTACCTCTCTACATAAATTTTAGAGGTGCTAAAGGCAAATAATTAAGTTCAAAGCTAATTTTCATTAATTCCATCTCAGCCTTCAATGATGAAATGCCTGGGCTAGCAGGACAGGGCGGATTAGGCTGTGGTAAGGGGCCAGAATGAGTTGCTGTCAGTTGCACTTAACATACAAACTTTATCAACACAATATTACAACAAGGATGCAAAACACTCAAAACTTTAATCGACCTCCTTTGATTAACTTTAGATCGGCTGTAGGCCACACTCAAAATCCAAGACACAAGGCCTAAGCAAGAAATTAAAATACAAGGTTCTTCTGGAGGCTTCACCCAAAAATATGTTCTAAATCGTCAATCTGAACACGCTGAAGGCCTTAGCTATTTAATTTTAATGGAACTTGGCTGGAGGCTGCATATTAAGCAATAAGAGGAGTTTCAATCAAAAGGCAGAAGGCCTTATCTTGGAACATTTCGTGCAAAATTCGGCTGAAGGTCCCATACAAAAGCATAACAATCTTATGCCTTAAGGGCAACACAAGGACATTGATTTAAGAGATATTGATACTCGGCTGAAGGCCACACAAACCAAAGAACTAAAACCCAGACAGGGAAATTACTATGTAACTCACAAGGAACGGAGCTCAAGGGTCAGCATGGGCTTGTAACACTAACGCCCGTTTAGGTGAGACAGGCAGCCTGTCCAACGACTTCTTAATTTGAAGGCAACCCAACCGACAGACAGTCAACAAAATCAGTTCGGCTCCACGCAACCAGCAAAACTACCACAAGATTTCAATACGACGACACACAGAATATTGGCTCCCACAACGACCAACACCACCTCTACATCTACATACATACTCCGCAAACCACCATACGGTGCGTGGCGGAGGGTACCTCGTACCACAACTAGCATCTTCTCTCCCTGTTCCACTCCCAAACAGAACGAGGGAAAAATGACTGCCTATATGCCTCTGTACGACCCCTAATCTCTCTTATCTTTGTAGTCTTTCAGCGAAATGTAAGTTGGCGGCAGCTGTTGAGCTACACGCCGCACTGGACAGTTACAACACAAGGAAAATACACTGCCAAAAATTACGTCAACGACCAGGGCACGTAACCGCAACGTCAATGGCCACAAGGCAGAAGATACCGCTGGTCAATAACAGGGAATGGGTCAAGTCAAATTTCATAGGATGACGGCTGGAATCTTAGGCAACTTGAATACACAGACGTTGTTCCTCGCGGGAATGTCTCGAAAGCGACAACCAGGATCAAACGAAGAAATGTTAGCAGTTGAGGCTCGATAGTAGGTTAAGTGAGGACTCAACTTTCATGTCCAAGATCGGTGGGCGACGAACTTCGTAGCACTCGCAAGCAGCATCTCACGCTCCAACCGTGCGTGCACACCGCCAGCGGCCCTGGCCAGAGTACGCGCGACGGAGACTTCCTCGCAGCTCCACGCCAACTGGCCGACTGGTCACACACCGCCCAGACAGAAACTACATCCGCCACGCCAAAGATAGTACAGCAGTACTAGTATCGCAACACGCTGCTGCTGCTGCCACTCACGGAGAGGACAGTAACATTATCGCGATAACCGCAGGAGAAATAAAACAGGACTGCCACCAAGGTTTAACCCAAGACAAGCATGACTCGAGCCAGCCACGGCTCAAATGGCTTTCAGAATTTTCTTGACATCACATGTAGATCTACAGAGGTCCACTTTTTTGTTTTTTGCAACAGTACTACACAGAATGTCCAGCTGCATACTGCAAAGATGGCTGCCGTGCAGAGGAACTGGGTTCACATTCCCATTTCTCCCAACGAGATAAAAGTTTGTTCATACCGTCGCTGTAGAATGATAGACGTGTTGCTGGAACCGTGAACTCGCCGCTGCTTACAACCCTTCAGCACTCTGAGTGAAGTCCTCGAAAGTGTTGCTTAAATTTTGGAAACAGATTAAAATCGGATGTAGCCAAATCGTGTCTGTAGGGAGGATGATTGATAAAAGTGGACCCGAGGCATCGGACTGTTGCATATGTCGCAGGTATAGGTGTATGGTATGGCATTGTTATGCTGAAGAAGTGGTGCTCCATATGTGTACGAACTCTTCGAAATCAAATCTCGATTGCAGCAAAGCTGTTTCCCGCGAACCGTTGTAGTTACGTTGCGCACCATCATGTTACACGCCACTGTTTGGAGCCCTTTAGTGCCACAGGGTTGTAGATATCTGAATGGAATGAATAAAGATGTAGAATATTAATGTCGTTTCCAGAATGAGAATTTCACTCTTCAGCGGTGTGTGCACAGATGTGAAACTTCCTCACAAATTAAAACTGTGTGTCGCACCGAGACTCGAACTCGGGACCGTTGCCTTTGGCAATAAAGTGCTCTGCAGGCTGAGTTGAGCAATCCCGACACTGTGGCTAACCCATGGCTCAGCAACGTCTTGCTAGTATCTGGCTGGAGAGCTACTGTGAAGTTGGTAAGGGAGTAGACGAGGTACTGGGGGAAGTAATGCTGTGAGGACGGGTCTTGAGTCGTGATCGGGTATCTCAGTCGGTAAAGCACTTCCTTGCGAAAGGCAAAGGTCCCGAGTTCAATTCTCGGTTCATCACACAGTTTTAATCTGCCAGGAAGTATCCACTTACTTAAATACACTCCTGAAAATGGAAAAAAGAACACATTGACACCGGTGTGTCAGACCCACCATACTTGCTCCGGACACTGCGAGAGGGCTGTACAAGCAATGATCACACGCACGGCACAGCGGACACACCAGGAACCGCGGTGTTGGCCGTCGAATGGCGCTAGCTGCGCAGCATTTGTGCACCGCCGCCGTCAGTGTCAGCCAGTTTGCCGTGGCATACGGAGCTCCATCGCAGTCTTTAACACTGGTAGCATGCCGCGACAGCGTGGACGTGAACCGTATGTGCAGTTGACGGACTTTGAGCGAGGGCGTATAGTGGGCATGCGGGAGGCCGGGTGGACGTACCGCCGAATTGCTCAACACGTGGGGCGTGAGGTCTCCACAGTACATCGATGTTGTCGCCAGTGGTCGGCGGAAGGTGCACGTGCCCGTCGACCTGGGACCGGACTGCAGCGACGCACGGATGCACGCCAAGACCGTAGGATCCTACGCAGTGACGTAGGGGACCGCACCGCCACTTCCCAGCAAATTAGGGACACTGTTGCTCCTGGGGTATCGGCGAGGACCATTCGCAACCGTCTCCATGAAGCTGGCCTACGGTCCCGCACACCGTTAGGCCGTCTTCCGCTCACGCCCCAACATCGTGCAGCCCGCCTCCAGTGGTGTCGCGACAGGCGTGAATGGAGGGACGAATGGAGACGTGTCGTCTTCAGCGATGAGAGTCGCTTCTGCCTTGGTGCCAATGATGGTCGTATGTGTGTTTGGCGCCGTGCAGGTGAGCGCCACAATCAGGACTGCATGCGACCGAGGCACACAGGGCCAACACCCGGCATCATGGTGTGGGGAGCAATCTCCTACACTGGCCGTACACCTCTGGTGATCGTCGAGGGGACACTGAATAGTGCACAGTACATACAAACCGTAATCGAACCCATCGTTCTACCATTCCTAGACCGGCAAGGGAACTTGCTGTTCCAACAGGACAATGCACGTCCGCATGTATCCCGTGCCACCCAACGTGCTCTAGAAGGTGTAAGTCAACTACCCTGGCCAGCAAGATCTCCGGATCTGTCCCCCATTGAGCATGTTTGGGACTGGATGAAGCGTCGTCTCACGCGGTCTGCACGTCCAGCACGAACGCTGGTCCAACTGAGGCGCCAGGTGGAAATGGCATGGCAAGCCGTTCCACAGGACTACATCCAGCATCTCTACGATCGTCTCCATGGGAGAATAGCAGCCTGCATTGCTGCGAAAGGTGGATATATACTGTACTAGTGCCGACATTGTGCAAGCTCTGTTGCCTGTGTCTATGTGCCTGTGGTTCTGTCAGTGTGATCATGTGATGTATCTGACCCCAGGAATGTGTCAATAAAGTTTCCCCTTTCTGGGACAATGAATTCACGGTGTTCTTATTTCAATTTCCAGGAGTGTAGCTTTAAGAATTATTAAAAATATGAGAGGTAGGACTTTTCAACACGCCCTCATACAACGTACACGATTTTGTTTGTCTCTTTAGAATTTCGATAAGCAAGTCTGAGATTTCCTTTTCTTCTCCTTTAACTTTCTTCGCGTGCTTCTCAGAAATTAGCAATAAAATTTAATTTTTCAATATTTATTTTCCAGTCATTCGAAAAGGTTCAGAACAATTAGTCACTCTGTAGACATAAAGAATCCACAATCACCACTTACGAGGTAATACGTCAACTTCCCCAGAGGGGGTTGAATGACACAGTATTTTAAAAAATAATCCGAATTGTTAGAAGAGAAGGTAATATTTCTAATAACTCAATTTCCTTTTCTGAATAAGAAGCCAATATATCAGTTTCATTGGTTTCAGAAATATTCGAGTCAGGCCCTGTGCATTGTCAGTGGGTCAGTACGAGCTACTCAAACATTCCAACTCCTGACACCAGACGGCAGGCCGCGCTATTCCGTGAAAACCAGAAGACTGCTGGTAATATCGACACTCCCAGTGATCCCTGCGGAGCGGGAAAGACCAAGAGCAAGACAACCCACTCTCATCACAGCCAGGACACTCACGGAAACAGAATTCAGCACCATCGATGAATGGAAATGCTGCTGGCAACAAAACAGTCCCTCACAACGCCTGAAACTGTCCTGCATCCACTGGATTCGACAAATATCGGGCAGTTTGGACTATCCTGAACCGCATCCGGACGGGCCGTGGAAGATCAGCGGATAATCTGTACAAGAGCGACAAGTCTATATCACCACTGTGATGATGTGATAAAATGTACGAAAAACCTTGGTATCCATAATCATCTCGCAGTACTGCAGTTCTTCTTGTTTGCGTGCTTTCTGGGAGAAAACCTCCAACGCCGAAAACCACAGCCAGTCTGCTCTGCTGCCAGTCCGTATTGTGGGTCGAACATGCAGGAATTTAAGAACCAGGTACACAGAACATCTCAGAACATCTCAGAACACTGTAAAGAAATTGCTCACTCTCAACATCCACAGATAACCTGATAGCACAGAATTACCGCCCAACAAACATTGAAACTGACTGAAAGATTCTTAAAAGTAGTAACAGCGTATACAAAAATTAACAATAGGAAAAAGCTATCATGTGGAAAATCAATAGCCCAAGGAAAGGAAATACTAAATGAATACACATCACTGGGCAATAAAACCCTCTTTGCTGCAACTGAAGAACTATATAAATAACACTTCAAAAAATCACAAGTTCAGCCCGCGGAGCTAGATTTTCGTCTCTCTCTCTCTCTCTCTCTCTCTCTCTCTCTCTCTCTCTCTCTCTCTCTCTCACTCTATATATATCTGCTTTGAAAACAGACACAATAAACGACAAACACAGCAATACGTAGTGGTGGCTAAAAGATTCTGCGAGTTCAAAAAATTGTATAAAATGCCTGCGAAGCAACAAAAATGGTAGATATCAGTGTGTTCCCTCATCACAAGCAAAAGAGACAAACACCACCACATCAGAGGTGTAAGTAACATTCAAAATAATGCGATACATATTCATTTTTGTTCTGATACGCATAATAAACAAAAATAAAATTTCGTTTTGCTGTTTGCAAACGACGAGCTGTGGATTGTGCAGCACACTTAAGCATACAATTCCTTCATACAAAGTATGTAAACTAATACATACATCCACTCTTTCTTGAAATAACCTACAAAACTTCATACTGCAATACACAACACACAATGCATCAGTCTAGTAACACAAATCTCAAATGAAAACTGTAGACAAAACATGTACAATATTTGACAACAATCACTTTATTTAGAAATGCAAATATTTCATACCAGATGTTTTTTTCTAAACGTTAATATGTAATAACAGTTTTAGAGAACGCAAGTAAGTAACCCACTGAAGATAGCACACACAGTGCTGATACATGTCTGGGCAAAACGCAACTCCGAAGGTGTGTTGCAGAAGCTGGAATTCCTCACGTAATTGGTATCCACGTGTGTAGCTGTTGCTTATTTTATGCTCTAGAGCTGTGCTTAAGTGTTAAGATGTAGTTGTTTCGTAATCTTTGTGTATGTATTGCCATATGATAAATAAATAAACAAATATTTAAGTCCAGAGTCGGTCAGCTTCACCCCGTTCGGTGGAATACCCCTTGGACCAGCCGCGTAACTTATCGGCACGGCTGGCAAACCCTGCCTATGCTCTGGGGTCACTACCTACTCCATTCTAACACAGGCTACGGTCATCAGAGCCAGACCGCAAGGCAACGACCACTGCCTGCAGGTCTAGCCATCGGGTGACCTTCACCCTGCCGCCCGCTGGGGATCCTTCCCATCGGCTCGTGGTTCTAGACACGAACCCAGTCGTCCCAGCTCCGGTCCTCTGGCGGCCCACGTCGCCAGACGCAACGCTTCCTCGGCCATATGTTCGTCTCCCGGACGTCGGTACCGTACCCCGCTAGGCTGCTTCACACCGACTGCCTTGGCTGGGACACAGTCGCACCCTACCGATTCCACCTCAGCCGGCTGCCTGGGACACGCTGCTAGCCGAGGCCACTTGATATACCGGGCCGCCTCTTGCTGAAGTGAAGTGTTCACAGCGGCTTGTCCACTCCGGCGCTTCTGGGTTCAAGGCCGACACGCTGCACTGCATGACGTTCACATAATTCTCTTCTTCGTTGGATATGGCTTGGTGCTGAATTTTCCTGAAACAAAGTAGAAGTAACGAGTAAGTAAATTGTGTGAACAATCATTTGCTCATTGTTGGTGCACGAGTTTTTCCACTTTACTCTGCACCTCTGTGGTTGATTGGAATATTGATATATGAGGGGCGTTCAGTATGTGATGCAATAAGTTATTTTCTCACGGTCAGTTTCGTTTGAAAAAATGCGGAATTTGTTGTGACATAATGAAAGATTCCCGATTGACCACCTATAGTTTGTCCACCCCCTGGCAGCTGGGGGGTCAGCGCTGTAGAATGTTACGCATAACGGCCCGGGTTCGATTCCCGGCTGGATCGGACCTCTTCTCCGCTCAGGGACTGGGTCTTGTGTTCTTATCATCATTTCATCCCAATCGACACGCAAGTCGCCGAAGTGGCGTCAACTCTAAAGACTTGCACCAGGCGAACGGTCCACCCGATGGGAGGCCCTAACCACACGGCCTTTCCATTTATGTGTACTGGAATCCTGACTAAAACCAATCTGCTTTCCGAACAAAATTTTATTTTTACATATTAAACGAACATAGTCGTAGTGTATCAATGAGCTATCAAACTAAATGCAATTAAAAGGTCTATTACAAAGAAGGTCTTCTCGGGTAAATGTCGCCTTGCTCTCCTATGTCACAACAAATACTTCATGGCAGAGTTCGTTTCTGCGAAACCAATGCAGATCCAAAGAAAAATAGATTTCTCTTCCACAAAAAGCACACTAGCTCCGTATTACTTCTACAAAAGACGGGCAAGTCGAGGATTCAAAGGTTTCCTAACCTCACCTTGCAGGACTGATTAAGGTGCACCACATCCACAGGAAGCGTCCCAGGCTTGCAGACGAAGGACGACGACGTGATGATGCAGCTGCATTTTCCTAAGAGTACAGAACTGAAAGTAGTGTAACGTCCCCTTTGCAAAATTTATAAATGACAGTGCTGGAAAACCTCTACGTTATTAGATTTTCAAACAGCTGAGCAAACTGAACGTACTCACACCTTTCACTCTTTACTTACTCTGATCATCATTAAAGTGACAATATTTTTAGCGCAACGCAGCAATCTTTCAATAATCCCTACAAAAGAATGGCCCTGACTAACAATAACCTGTACCTTTCATGTATCACTTACCTCACAAAAATCTTCGTTACTCGAACTACTGCAATACAGCAAGCGCCAATACTGTCAGCTAAATAAAAGATTCGAACTACTGAAGGCACTAACTACTGATAGGCATAGTTAGCAAATGAAACATTTTGATAGAGAACAAACAATGTATTTACCTTAATATTGTTCAAAAGTCATTATATATATAATCATTTCACGACATCCTGTCTTACAAATTTCCCTTTTCTGATGGACACACGTCCAGATCGTCCTCTCTCAAAACTCTGACATCTCCCTCCCCATATCCACCACTGCTGGCGGCTCACCTCCAACTGCGCAACGCTATGCGCTGTTAGCATCCAACTGCCCAATACTACAATAGCAAATATTCCAACAATGCAAGCCAGCCACAGTCTGCACACAGCACAGTCAATGATTTTCATACAGAGCGCTACGTGGCGTTACCAACACACAAACCTAAACAGCCTACTTACAGTAGCACTCCTTAGCTTTGCACTGAATAACCAAGCACAGAGTGTTCAGAGTCCAGAACAACATTGTAATAAATGGGCAGTCTCCAAAAGACAAACGGTTCCCATAGAAACAGCCAAAAAAGAAACCAGAGCCGATTGTTCAGTTGGGTGAATGTCGTACAAAGTCCTTAGCAAAGTGGCCACACAACATTCTGTTGACAACCCAAACCAAAATCACCCGGTATAATATTTGACCACAATTGATACACATTGCATTTTTACGCGAGTTCCATACAATCTTCCTCATAGAAGCTACTGGACAGTATAAAATTCTTACCATACATCTCGGGCATCCCACGCCTTATACATGTACTACATATGATTCACTGAACGGCAAAAATAAAAGCTGAGGAAAGAGATTCTGAGAAGAATCAGTCAGTAGCGCAAGAGACTTTGCATCTGAGAAGAGCAAAAGCTTTTGTAAAGATGAAACGGAACTACACACTAAAAACAAGACAATGGTCCCTAACTGTACTTCAGTTGATTACAAGTAACATTTGCCTCTGCCGCTCTAGCAGTCAAACGCAGTCTAGTGCAAGGCAGCTATGGTGCAATGTTTATCGGATTCGCAGACTGTCAGATGAATCAATTTCAATTTACCTGCTGTCATGAAGAAGGAAAGGGTCTAACGAAGACACATGCATGACTCTAAAGGACAGAAATAACACTCCATTATAAAATCGAAGAAATGAGGATTTCTGGTTTGTGATAGGTATACTGGCGAAACAAAAATAGTTGTGGTTCAGCTTTTGTACAGTGAAGTGCACAGCTTGAAGATTTAGAAAAGGATAATGTATTTGTTTGCAATGCGAAGAAACTGCTGTTCACCAAACAATCAAACAATGTAACGGACGGAGGACAAATGCAGGAGAAATGACTGAAACTTCGCTCGGGAAAACTACTCAAGCCCGTAGTTTAGTCTCATTGCGAAACACTTTCTTTGGTCCAGAAGTCCTACTACAGAATATACTGCTTAGAATCTACATCAGTTGTTGAACAAGAAACCAGGTATTCAGCTAGTTAGAGCCAGAGAACTTCGTAATTTCATGCGATTCCCGGAAGATGGAGAAAACTTTCTACGACGACTTCCTTTACGATACTCCAGATGAAAATTTTATGAAGAGGAGTTGGAAATTGATGATGATAACAGTGATAGTTAAGAGGATGAAAAACTAATAATCTGTTTGCTATAAAGAAAATAACTGTCTTGTGCTCATTGTTACATACTTCAGGCAACATTTTGAAAACACAGTAGATTAGACCAGTAAAAAAATATTAGTTTTTCTTACTTTTCTACAAGTACTGGACAAGCCAAACAATAAAATATTTCTTCAGATATGCTATAGTCTCTAAGCTTAAAAGTGAGCAGCAGTGAAACAGTATTTAAGAAGCTGTGAATATCGTTTGGACGCTTTACACGCCTTCACTTAAATTGTGGATAGCGTTTTTGGTTTTTTATTTCTGAAAACTCAAAATTTTGTACGTCCGCTTGTTGAAATAAGCCCATCAATTACTCTGTCATAGGAAACCAGCCATATGCTAAAATACTCGGAAAATACCCCTGGTCGACATCTGAAATTTTTCCAGTGTGTTTGGTTCGCTGAATTGGACGTCTAGTAATACATAAAAATGTGACATACGGAGGGAGGAACGGATGGCGATGATGCAATGTCGCATTTAGCCAGAGGTGCATCCTGTGATTAAAGTTAATATTCTAGCGGTCATATCAGGTAACTTTCATTTGCCGCTATTACACCGGCTACGTGACGTGCCAGTGACACCTAGTACTAATCTTGTCGCGCTAGCCTTGGCAATATTTTGCGCAGTATTTGCTACAAGCTGGTATCTGACACGCCCAGGAGACTAATATTGACGAAACTGGTTACAAAAGTTAGTCATCAAGTGCTAATCGCTTCATGTTATTAGCATAAATTATTCGTGTTTTTTTCTTTCTACTTCATAGTGAGATACCCAGAGTGCAATGCGTTCTCGTATGAACCAAAACCATCTAAACCATGTGAGCACCACTGAAATCTCTTAGTAAAGGTGATCAGATCACCGCTTTAACTTGAATTATGTTCAGTTTGACTTCGTATTAGGACAATTTTTATAATAATATAATCACACAAAAAATATCTTCCTACTGAAAAGCAATAGGAAAGAAGCCTACATGGTTCAGCCACATTTACAGCTAAAAAATGTTCCCCTTTTCAGGTAGCGCCTTACAACATTTACTCATCTCTCCCAATATTGGTTTACTAATTATTCGACCACCACCACCACCACCACCACCACCACCACCACCACCACCACGTCAGTATCAGAGATTCGGACTACGTTGCACCTTACTACATTGTAACAACGAGTTCAGGCCCTAATGATACAACCGCATGTGTAATGTGCCGGCTAAGGCTGAACTTCAATGAATTTCAGTAAAACGTACAAAGGAGTACTAATATGGTTGTTTACAACGGCTGTTAATGGCGGCCTTCAATTTTATCTCAGTCGCAAATTTATCTTGTCAAGGAAGGATTCCATTAGCATACTGGGCTCCACTGTTCACCAACAAGTTGCCACCGGCAGTTTTCATTGACGCAAACCGACACTTATCTGGCAGATAAGAGGAAGACAGCCGAAAACTCTTAATTGCTGGCGGGGCATTTTCGTTTGTGATAATTCACACTAAAGCTTCCATAATTATAGCCATTTACTTCCCCGTGTGTCGTGTTGGACACAGACATACAGGGTATAATAAGTGTCAATGTAGATACGAGATGGTGACTGAGGACGGTGTACTGAACAACACTATTTAGTTCATTTACACACTAATAATTATGGAAATTAAGAGTAGCATGATTTTAGGTTGGTTAGTACGAGCAAGTACATCAGGCAAGAGCAAGCCATTGTTTATTTCCGTTTTGTGTAGCAAGCAATGATTGCGGTGTGGCCACGTGAACGCAACACAGTAAGTCTACATTGACAGGCGTAGTCTACTTTGCGGTGAAGTCAAAACCGTGTAGAAAACATCAATTCGTATATTTTGTGACGTGTTTGAGGGAAGGTACCACACGTAAAAATATGGCCTTACACCCCGTTTGCATTTGTTGCGCACCTGTTCTAAAGTTTGTGAGCACAACTGGTTGTCGGAGTACCAGGTCAGAACAGAAGGGTTTCCCGACCCCCTCCCCCTACATTTCGGCCACTTAACAACAGCTGTTAATCGTGGCCAGTTTTCTAAAGCTGTCCTCTTATCCATCAAGTTAGAAAAGTACGAAAATTGACGTATTTATGTTGAACACGAAAAAGGAAATTGTACAAATAATAGACCATATTTTGCAGTCTATGAACAAGCAGAAAGCATTATTTGGCCTCCGAATATACCTGAAAACACAGTATATGCATCCATTCATGGCTTCGTATTACACATCTGAAATCAAACATAAGCTTAGTTCTGAAGACAGTTTTTTTGAATAGTATATTAATACAAATTCTTAGGTAGCGTGAGTCTACGCCATAATAATTACATTTATCTCTTCTGAATGTCATTTATGAGTGCATATTTGAGACAGCGCTTTCATTTTAAATATTGAAACACAGTTCTAGCTTGTCGAATTAAAATAGTATTACACATTGCAGATGCGGAAATCTGCGACCATGTCGAACTGTACATCGTATTCATGCAATAACTGGTAGTCTGTAAAAACGCACTTCAGTCTTAAAAGATTTTCATAAATAAATAAGGCGTCTGGACGTCCAGCTATAGTATTATTAAATGCTCTGAGTAACCGGAAGTCACGCGTTGCAATTTTTTGTGATCTATCAAAGGCTTTTGATTGTGTAAATCATGGAAGCTTCTAGATAAGTTCAAGTACTATGGTATGAATGGGACAGTGCTCAAATAGTTTAAATCATACCTAACTGGAAGAGTACAAGAAGTTATAATAAGCAGTTCACATAATATGCAAAAAACTGGTGATTTCTCAAACTGCGAACAATCAATAACGGGGTGCCGCAAGGTTCGGTATTGGGTCCTCTGCTGTTCTTAATATATATTAATGACTTTCCATTCTACATTCACGAAGATGCAATGCTGGTACCTTTTGTCGATGATACTAGTATAGCTATCACACCCAACAGACAAGAATTAACTGATGAAATTGTAAATGCTGTTATTCAGAAATTGTCAGCAAATGGGCTCTTACTTTGACAAAACATAGTATATACAGTTCCACACAGTAAATGGAATGACACAATTAATAAATATAGACTTCGATAAGAAATCGGTAGGTAAGGCAGAATATTCAAAATTTCTAGGTGTATGCATTGACGAGGGGTTGAAGCGGAAAAAACACACTGAGGATCTGCTGAAACTTTTTGAGTTCAGCTACTTACGCTATTGGGGTCATTGCAAATTTTGGCGATATACAACTCAGTAAATTAGCTTACCACGACTATTTTCACTGCTTTCGTATGGCATCATATTATGGGGTAACCCATCATTGAGTAAAAGAGTGTTCGTTGCACAAAAGTGTGTAATCAGAATAATTGCTGGCGTTCATCCAAGATCATCCCCCAACACGTATTTAAAGAGAGATCTTCACTGTAGCCTCACAATATATATATTCACTTAAGAAATTTGTTATTAACAATCTGAACGAATTCAAAAGTAATAGCAGTGTACATGGCTACAATACTAGGATAAAGGATGATGATCACTACTCAAGGTTCAAAATGGCTCAAATGGCTCTGAGCACTATGCGACTTAACATCTGTGGTCATCAGTCGCCTAGAACTTAGAACTAATTAAACCTAACTAACCTAAGGACATCACACACATCCATGCCTGAGGCAGGATTCGAACCTGCGACCGTAGCAGTCGCGCGGTTCCGGACTGAGCGCCTAGAACCGCGAGACCACCGCGGCCGGCACTACTCAAGGTTAAATCTAACTTTGGCTCAGGAGGGCGTAAATTATGCTGCCACAAGTCTTTGGTCACATATCTAATAACATCAAAAATCTGACAGCCAGCCATATAGTGTTTAAAAGAAAACTAAAGGAATTTCTTAATGGCGTCTCCTACTCATTAGATGAATTTTTGGATATAGTAAGTGGGTAATTTCCCCAACCCCCACAAAAAATTAAAAATATTGTCATGTAATATTTTGTGTAATGTAATACCTCGTATAGACACGTTTTGTTAACCTGACACGTTCCACATCATTACGAAGTATCGTATTCATGATCTATGGAACAAGTACTAATCTAATCTAATCTTTGCAGAAGTTGGACAAAAATATGGAAACGCAGCAAACACTACACATTTCCATGCGTAATACAATGTAGGAATATTGTTGGCATTCAAAACACCTTCCAGTCGTCTTGGAATGGATAAATACTGGTCCTGTGTGGTTTTCAGTGGTATCTTATACGATTCTTCCTGTGGAGTAGTGGCAAGTTCAGGTAACTACAGGGCGTTACAAAAAGGTACGGCCAAACTTTCAGGAAACATTCCTCACACACAAAGAAAGAAAGAAAGAAAATATGTTATGTGCACATGTGTACATGTGTCCAGAAACGCTTACTTTCCATGTTAGAGCTCATTTTATTACTTCCCTTCAAATCACATTAATCATGGAATGGAAACACACAGCAACAGAACGTACCAGCGTGACTTCCAACACTTTGTTACAGGAAATGTTCAAAATGTCCTCCGTTACCGAGGATACATGCATCCACCCTCCGTCGCATGGAATCCCTGATGCGCTGATGCAGCCCTGGAGAATGGCGTATTGTATGTACAATACGATCACGAAGAGTCTCTACATTTGGTACCGGGGTTGCGTAGACAAGATCTTTCAAATGCCCCATTAATGAAAGTCAAGAGGATTGAGGTCAGGAGAGCGTGGAGGCCAGGGAATTGGTCCGCCTGTACCAATCCATCGGTCACCGAATCTGTTGCTGAGAAGTGTACTAACACTTCGACTGAAATGTGCAGGAGCTCCATCGTGCACGAACCACATGTTATGTCGTACTTGTGAAGGCACATGTTCTAGCAGCACAGGTAGAGTATCCCGTATGAAATCGTGATAACGTGCTCCATTGAGCGTAGGTGGAAGAACATGGGGCCCAATCAAGACGTCACCGACAGTGCCTTCCCAAACAGTCACAGAAAATCTGTGTTGATGACGCGATTGCACAATTGCGTGCGGATTCTCGTCAGCCCACACATGTTGACTGTGAAAATTTACAATTTAATCACGTTGGAATGAAGCCTTATCCGTAAACAACATTTGCACTGAAATGAGGATTGACACATTGTTGGATGAACCATTCGCAGAAGTGTACCCGTGGAGGCCAATCAGCTGCTGATAGTGCCTGCACACGCTGTACATGGCACGGAAACAATTGGTTCTCCCGTAGCGCTCTCCATAAAGTGAGGTGGTCAACGTTGCATTGTACAGGAGCAACTTCTCTGACGCTGACAAGAGGGTTATCGTCAACTGCACCAAGAACTGCCTCCTCCATTGTAGGTGTCCTCGTCGTTCTAGGTCTTCCCCAGTCGCGAGTTATAGGCTGGAATGTTCCGTGCTCCCTAAGACGCCGATCAATTGTTTCGAACGTCTTCCTGTCGATACACCTTCGTTCTGGAAATCTGTCTCGACGCAAACGTACCGCGCCACGGCTATTGCCCGGCTAATCCATACATCAAATGGGCATCTGCCAACTCCGCATTTGTAAACATTGCACTGACTGCAAAACCACGTTCGTGATGAACACTAACCTGTTGATGCTACGTACTGATGTGCTTGATGCTAGTACTGTAGAGCAATGAGTCGCACGTCAACACAAGCACCGAAGTCAATATTACCTTCCTCCAATTGGGCCAACTGGCGGTGAATCGAGGAAGTACAGTACATAATGACGAAACTAAAATGAGCTCTAACATGGGAATTAAGCGTTTCCGGACACATGTCCACATAACATCTTTCCTTTATTTGTGTGTGAGGAATGTTTCCTGAAAGTTTGGCCGTACCTTTTTGTAACACCCTGTATAATGGAGGTGGATTGCGATCACGCACCCTTCTCTCGATGTAGGTCACAAAGGCTCAAGATACTGAAATCTAGTGACTGTGACTGAAAGCGGAGATGAGACAATTCAACCTAGTGCAAACAAGACCAGTTGTGCATGAAGCGAGCTGTCGTATTGTAAGACAGCATCACCATTAGGAAACAAATGTTGTTCTATGGGATGGACCTGAGCGGACAAAATGATCACATAACGCGTGGCGGTGACGTGTCCTTGCAGACTAGCCTTGGAGTCTATGGAATACAACGGCGTGCCTGCCGAATTCATCTCTGAATCCCTGCCATGTTTCGCTGTTGAGATCTGAAGTTGGCCAGAAGTTTGAAACGGTGTGAAACAAGGCTAATACGACTATACATTTTTCCATGAGTACATAGTCGAGGCTTCGTGGCTTCGGCACAAGTTTTCCTGTTACGGATATTTGCATCACCGATGACTGATTTTCGGATTCCAGTTCACTCTATAATTCTCTGCTTATGGAGCTGCCTTCGTCTTGTTAGGGTGCTGATTGGGGTCGCGAGTGAGACATTCAGTTCCACAGTGATATTTTCAGGTTGTAATGCAATTTCCTCGGATGAGAAATGAAAAGCAAAAATTAGCTCCAAAATTGCCAAAGATTTCCCCAAAACAAGTTCCTAATTCCATTAAAAGTGAACAAGCAAACAAATTTCCAGTTGAAACTTCCTGGCAGATTAAAACTGTGTGCCCGACCGAGACTCGAACTCGGGAGTTCGAGTCTCGGTCCAGCACACAGTTTTAATCTGCCAGGAAGTTTCATATCAGCGCACACTCCGCTGCAGAGTGAAAATCTCGTTCTGGAAACATCCCCCAGGCTGTGGCTAAGACATGTCTCCGCCATATCCTTTCTTTCAGGAGTGCTAGTTCTGCAGGTTCGCAGGAGAGCTTCTGTAAAGTTTGGAAGGTAGGAGACGATGTACTGGCAGAAGTAAAGCTGTGAGAACCGGGCGTGAGTCGTGCTTCGGTAGCTCAGATGGTAGAGCAATTGCCCGCGAAAGGCAAAGGTCCCGAGTTCGAGTTTCGGTCGGGCACACAGTTTTAATCTGCCAGGAAGTTTCATATCAGCGCACACTCCGCTGCAGAGTGAAAATCTCATTCTGGAAATTTCCAGTTAACACTATTATTTGGATATTAAGCAGTAATTGATTCAGGAATCTAATACTTAGTAATTTATTAACATACGAAAGAAAGATACGATTCCAATAAAACAAAACTCAAAAATCAGAATCATAGTAAATCGCAAAATCATTATAATTAAAATTCGCAAAGTAGGACCAACATCCCCAAAGAATACTCCGTGAGATTCGTGAGTAATGGCTAAGGATAATTCAATCCATTGTCACTACGTTACGAGAGTTAGGCGAAGCAGGTCATACTTTTGAATGCTCTTATATGTGGGAGCAATTAGATGGTTGTTTTTTTTAGAACTTATTATTACGATCTACTATGACGCTGCGAAACGACACTTTGACTTCAAATACTACGTTATTTGGAATTCAAATACAAGACTTTCATATATTAGACAGAAGTGACTTTTAATTAGATAACCTGAAGTTAACACCATTAAGGAAGCCAACACAGACAATTTCATTCGTAATAACTAATGGACTGTGGAACTCGGCGGTATTTACGAAGTATATAATTTATAATTCCCCAAACACCTGAGAAAGCTTCTTCCTCATGGCTGCTTTAGGAAGTCACTAATATTGTGTAATAAACCAGCATATCGTGTCAATTCACGCATTTATCATTCAAGTTTTACAACATATAGAGATAACGTGCTGCGATATTATTTGACTTTAGCGCTCGGCGCTTATATACAAACTCCTTCACGTTATAAATTAATAACACTGTTACGACTGATTATAGACTTGAGATTACAACTGGTCTATAGGGAATTTGGTGTCACTGGAACTAATTTCAACTTATCATTAATACTTAAATAGCAACTGATAAACCATCGATTATAAACGATTTAATTACATTTGATGAAGGAAACATGTAAATATCTCGCACAAGTCGC
This sequence comes from Schistocerca gregaria, assembly GCF_023897955.1. NCBI lineage: Eukaryota > Metazoa > Arthropoda > Insecta > Orthoptera > Acrididae > Schistocerca > Schistocerca gregaria. The sequence continues at coordinate 163,576,496 of NC_064929.1, read as the reverse complement.
GAGTTCAGTTCATCAATGTTCTTTGTAACGTCGATACCGATACATAAGAAATAAAAACTCATTGCTCTACCACTGAGTGCAAGCCAAGACCGAAGACCCGAAGGACGTTACAAGCTGTCGTCTTCCTTAATGACAGTCACTGACGATCACACGGCACACGCTTACGTACGCTTTGTAACGCGGGTAGACTATATTGCAGTGTCTCCTTCATAAGTACAATGCAATGTTCAATCTGACATTGCACGATCCCCTTTATTTTTAATCAATTCCTGCCACAAACTTCTTTTGCACCCATTTCGATTTAGCACAACCTCATCAGTTATCCGATATACTTACCTAATTACTCATTCTTCTGTAGCGCCATATTTCAAAACCTTTCAATCTCTGGTTGTCTTACAGAAAGATTGTACGCCACACCCTATTTTTAAAATAGTTTAAGAAGATTTTACGTAGCCACCCAGATTTTATTACTGTGTACACCGATGGTTCAAACGTAAGATATTTTCCCGATTGTTCTGTCGCGTTCCCCGACAATGTCCTCAGGATAGGGCTCCCACAAGTTTTCAGTTTATTACGCGGAACTGTTTGCTATCACGAGGGCAATGGACCAGATGAGACGGCATATTGACAAGAAAGTTAGAACCTGCTGGGTTACTAGGCCGCGTCCTGTTTCTTCTAAAATGATCGGCGTTTCGACCCCTCTGCTGGGATCTTCCTCAGGATCTTATGGTAGAACAGTAGTGGACATCAGAAGATCCTGAAGAAGATCCCAGCAGAGGGGTCGAAACGTCGATCATTTTAGAAGAAACATGATGCGGCCTAAAAACCCAGAAGATTTTAACTTCAGTGACAACAGCCACGAAAGCCTGCAAACTTACATAATTCCTCATCTGCTCCGACTGTCAAAGTGGCCTCCTAGCTACAGGCCAGCTGTACGCAGCAGATCGGATGGTGCAACAAGTGAAGGAAGCCCTCTTTCTCTTGCAAAGACAAGACAAGAAAATCGTTATCAGCTGGATTCCAGGCCACACACAGGGATTCGGGGAAACGAATTGGCTGATGCGGCTGCCGAGAAGGCGTGCTTCCTCCTGGAGGCTGTCGCTTCATTCTTGACTAGGAAGGCCATGCTTTGGTAGGAGGCTGAGTGGCTGCAAGTGAGGAATAATAAACTACGTTCGATGAAAACGTCACTGCGTCCATGGCGCACATCCTTCCGCCAACGACTGTGTTACGTAGCCGCCCTTACACGGCTTACAGTGGGACTTCGCAACATTGACACATGGCTTCCTCTTATATCGGGAGAAGCCCCCAACATGTCAGGTGCGGGACACAGCTGTCAATACGACATATTTTAACTGAGTGTGCTTTATAAGGGTTGAACCGGCTCTCTCACAGGATGTGTCCTCTATTTTAACTGATAACGGGCGACCGTTGCTCGTGTTCTAAGATTTTGTGAGGTGTCCGGAATCCTTCCCAAAGTATTGGGTGTGGGACATTGTGTCACTGAGTGGCTGGATCACTTAAATAGTCAACCAGTTGCAGTTATCTATTTCTTTTTTGAACGTGTCTTTAGAAACATTTTATCTACTTATTCTACAGTGTCTCATTTGAATTTTATTACGAGGTTTTCAAAAGCTCGTCTGGAACCGAGCGACCGCTACGGTCGCAGGTTCGAAACCTGCCTCAGTCCTTAGGTTAGTTAGGTTTAAGTAGTTCTAAGTTCTAGGGGACTGATGACCTCAGATGTTAAGTCCCATAGTGCTCAGAGCCATTTGAACCATTTTTCTGAAGCTCACGGTCTTAGGGTTGCCATTTGAACCGTTTTTCTGAAGCTCACGGTCTTAGGGTTGCCTTGCTATTCTTGTGGCGGGATGCAACTTGGTTTTATAACGAACCATCTGGACCTGTATGTGACTGTATTCATGTACTGTAGCCATGACAACCAGGCCCCACGTTTACTTATAATGAGAAAACAAAGGTCGTGTTACGTTTATTTGCAGCAAATCGATACCACTTTCGTCGCCCAGTTTAACCTACTGGATTCTGTTTATCCTAAAATAATTCGAACCACTCCTATCTCTTAAGGTACCGCTGATACCGTAGCCGAAGTTAGACTACATTGTAGAATGGCTTTCGGAGATCTACGAAGATGGAATCTGCCGGACTACTCCCGCCAACCATTTACAATACATCGTGTGTGGAAGAAAACAAGCTGTGTTTCAGAAGAGTGGTTTTCTCCTGAAACAGCGCTACAGCGCTGATTGTTTGAGAGAAATTACCCCCCCCCCCCCTCCACTAGACGAAGGTCTTAACGGTCGGCAGCATCGCTTCAACATGAGCGATATTATACTCTAATTTTGTGCGTCTGTTCTTTTATGCTTTTTACAAAAAGAAGTGACGACAGCTCTTTCCCATTCACACGAAACTAATCGCTGCACGAGGAATCTCTCGGTAACTGTGACTTTCAGGGGGAGTGGGGGGGAGGCAATTTCAGCGCCGTATTCAATAAAGAATCTAGTAGGAATTCCGCGCATAACTAGCACCTTACTCTCTCTCTCTCTCTCTCTCTCTCTCTTTCTCTCTCTCTCTCTCTCTCTCTCTCTCTCTTTCTCTCTCTCTCTCTCTCTCTCTCTCTCTCTCTCTCTCTCTCTCTCTCTCTCTTTCTTTAGTTGTATTCCAACACGAGGAGCCACCAGTTCACGTGTTTATACGGCGTTAACACGCTGTTGTGGTATATGACTTTCATACGAGACCACGTACTTACGAACAGAATGTATTATTTCGTCTTCATACGTGTTGTCTTTAATTTCAACACCAGACCGACCTCCGCAATACACGAAGAAAAAAAAAAAGCATTTTCCGACCAGTGCAATGAATTTGCAAAGGATCACAAGTTTTTATAGTTTGTGCTTTATTTTTCTCCCGGAGTGAATGTGGAGTTGATTTAAACCTCGCGGTTTCGTGTTTTCCGTATCAAACCTATGACTAAACATTGAAACTTCTCTAATTCTGAAACTGCAGTGTGTAACTGACGTACTGTCACTTTACTATTTCTTTTATCATTTCATTTCAAGCACTGACCTACAGAATTTTCCCTACCAAATACAACTCATATTCATTTATTACCCACAACATACAAGAATAACGCAATCTGAGTATTGATTAACTCAGAAGGATAGCCCTGAATTAGAAGACATTCTAACAATAACCCATACATTTGATAAGTCACTTACCTTTTGTTGCGGAACAAACAATGTATTTAGCAGATTTTACCTTAATCATGTGACAACCAGTTCAAAAAATAATATAGACAATAATTCCATTACCCACACCGTAGTAAATACATCCATCGCCATTTTATAGTCCATTTCCAAATAATATCAAATCTCCATGATGGACTCACATCCAGACCGTCGGCTCCCGCTAGTACTTCCGACTTCCATCACTGCTGACTATTAAATTCCAGCTGCGAGTCCGACCAGAGACAGAGTATCTTACAGAAGGCCCACAGCGCTGTCAGTGATGTTAATGCAGTCTAAAGCGCTGCATAGCGCTGCCAACATACAAACACATACACAGGATACTTACATCTTTTATACTGCGTAGAAAACATTATTGGTTGCGTTCAAATCAATTCTGTACCTGGATGTCGGATGTCTCAGTTTACTATTTCACTTCCACTGTGTTTTGACACATCAATGCTTTTGGTAATCTCTCTTCAGTTAGACAATTAGCTACAAGAGAATCATTGAACAGTGACCATAACGCTACTTCTACGTTCGACTTCATGATATTCGAGAGCAGATGGTATCGAGAATGATGATAAAGGGTGAGATTATTATAAAAGATACGCTGGGAGAAACTGAAGCATCATATAAAATGACTAAATCGTGTCGAAGGAATTGTCGATAGTAGTTGCGTAAAAAAATTCTTTAATTGCACAATAGGAGGCAAGTGTATCATAGGACGTCTAAAGAAAACATCGAAAAACCATTTTTAATATCCTTAAAGATTGAACAGCGAAAATAATCCTTCATGTTGATGATCTTCTAGCAATAGTGCGATAATTTTGAAGCAATTGACGACATTTGGATGTAAAACAAGTCTTTATTTATTTTTACCGCCTTATAACATGATTCGGTGTTTAGCGTCATCAGATTTCCAGTGCAAAAAGTCGATGTAAATAAACGTAGCTGCCATATATAATATGCTGATATGCGGATATATAGTAGCCGTTTTAGAGGTCAGACGTCTTGCTCCACAAATCTAAAGATGGTGACCACTGAAATGTATTATCAGATGGAAAAAGACCTTTGTACAAAAATGTTTCGCTATGCAGACACAAGATCTCATTAAGAACAGTTGTTTTGGCTTTAATTGCCAGTTCTCGGTACAACAAATTCAGTGATACGATTATTTCATATGTCTGACGGGAAAATGTAAAGTACAAACCAATCCGAAACCGAGATGCTTCTGCTGTTCTTGTAGCAGAATGAACATCTCGCATCTCGGAAAGTACTCAACATCATTAAAAAAAAAAAAGCTTCGTCAAAATATAGTGTACTTCGTCATTAGTTTATCTTCCTTCGGAGCGTCAATAAGAACTGTAATTGAACCTTTAATTACGTTGATAGTCTTTTCTGAACTGCAATATTTCCATTAGTAATCTGGAGCAACAGAACTTAAACTGAAATTTACTGAATACTCGTTCGATTTATATAACTTGTTATTTCTGTGTTACCACAATCATTATTTTCTGTTATGTACAATCTAAATCTATATTTCACTGAAACATCGTTGAAAAATGTGTGCACTATTCTACTGGTTCCATCAAATCTGAGAAACGATGGAGCGTTTAATTTCAAACTAGAAATTCTTTCAGTTTCGACATTTATTTTGTACTTGCAGTAGTCAGTCTTCTAATTTTGTATTTCATTTCTTAAATTATGCTATGAGTGTATTCGGTGAGGGGTTACTTGTTCAGTAACCAAACAATAATTCTGCCACATTTGCCCACGGAACTCGAGAATAGATAAGCTACGATGTATAAGCATTCCTCACAAATGACAGTTTTTAACGCAATTTTACGTCATTAAGTTGACAGTAATCGAGCAAAATATGATACACTTGTAAATGAGCGTCAGTATAGATGATGATTCCCTCTATAGAAAAGTATTTTCGAGCAGAAGTATCAGTACTAATAAGACAAAGATAAATCAAGATTCAATCTAATTACGTTTCTGCTGCATTTCCAGTCGAGAAACTACCACATCACAGGAAAAATAAATTTTTGCACAATATGATAAAAAAATTAGATAGGGAAAAGCAGATAAGGGCGCTAAAATGGGAGCCATATTGTTTTCGAAATTTCTGAGGTTACACAAGAAATCTCTCTTAACCATCATAGCCTCTATGTATGCGTAAAATTTTCAAGAGAAAAATAAATATCTTAGTAGATGGAAGTACAGCCAGTTTCTAGAAAAACAGTTCGGTCAGATACACAGACACTGTCAATACATAGGCTACATAAACACAAGATCCCTGTTTTTGTTTTTTTTTTCGCACATGAAGGTGGTGCAAAGGTTTATACGGTTCATTCGTAATACCCAACATCTTCACTACATAGCGGTGTTTTCTGTATTTCTGTAATGATTGTCCTCTTACATTCATTTTTTTCGCTGTGTAGAGATTAAGTCCTACCAAAATCAGTTTGGGTCCCCTCTTCTTGATTCGTAAAATCTCTCCCTTCATGCGACACATGACAAGCTACTAACGAACAGTTCCCTTGAAAATAAAGCGAAGTTATCGCATAAAAAATCAAGAGGGAAAAGGAGGTTTTGCTGCTGTAAACGAGTTGAAGTGAATGTAGGTTGCAATAGTTAAGCACCGATGCATAGGCTTGCACGGTGCAGCCTAGAATACACCGAACCAGTCTTTGGACTGAAGAACGCAACGGCAACGCTGCTACTTCTTTGCAGATAATTCTGTAGCACGTCATCGCACTGTTCACATTCATAATGTTTTAATTTTCTTTTTGTTTGTAGAAACGTCATCTACATTTTGCGGAAACGCGGTCTTGAAGTTTCGGAAGAGTTTCGTTACGTATAGGGCGCTCAGTTCCGGCGTTTCAACTTTTACTCAAACCGAGAACCGCTTGAAGCCTGTATTCCACTACAGTTAACCATTAGATGGTTTTCATACCGTGGAATATCAATGTTTGCCTATTTGTATGTACAGAAAATAAAAGATTACTAATGCTGAGGCAATGAGTATGGTTTTTAATTCTTTTTAGTTTTCGCTGCAAAAGAATTATTTTGAGAAAAGAAAAACGAACCGGTTTAATCGGAACTCTTTAGTGTAATTGATTAGAATGCTGTTAGTGAAAATAGAAAACGGAAGAATGAAGCGTTCTTGCCATTTCCACTTTCATATTGCAATCGGTTTTCGTCTGTTTTTCCCAGTTTCCTTGCTCATGTCCTAAAGAGTTCTCTCACCTCATAGTCAGTTTGAAGAAATATATGCGATCTTACACGCTCTGCAAACAGTATTCATCTTTTTAGGACAATGAAATCATTACTCGATTATTCACCACCATATATACGATTATCCTCACGTTTTTATCCATCTTCAGGTGACAGACTTGCTCTTCAGGCCGTCTGCGCAGCTCCCATGAATAAAAAAGTCATTTATTTATTACAGATTTTGGTCAATTATAGTCCTCTTCAAACCTAATATTAAGGTATAATCTTTTTATCTTCCCAGAACCTCTTCATGCGTTGACTAGTGGCTTGCCTCTGTTCATTTCACATCACGCTCCTAGGCTGTTGGACAGAAAGTTTTCCAGTATCGATCAGTAGCCTGGAATTTTCTCCGTCCTGCATGGTGTCTTCTGAGACATTAAATTTTCTCAAATCCCTCCTTGTCTCTTCCGGGCATCCCGTGGTGATTTATAATTTTGAAATGAATTTGAGAAGTTATATGATGCCCAATAAATAAATTTGCTTTTGAAAATGTACGCTAGTACTGTAAGTACAATAAAAAGCGGGTGCTCAAATTTTTTTCTGACAGTATTGTGGTAACAACTAATGAGTCAAGACCGTGTTTTCTGCACAGTCATCGCCCATTAGGATGGAGTGTGGAGAGTGAACGTACTTTTGCACTCTTCCTTATCATTACGCTCAACATCATTCTTCGTCTGGGTCGTTGAAGACGACCACGGCCATAAGAAACATCGAGGCGGGGAAGACAGATCTTCGAAGAGCACATTAAGGAGTGTGAAAAAGCCTAAAGCCATTGGATCAAGATTGTGACAATAACAGGTGGGTGCTTCTTCCGACATAATGTCCATTGAGATGCCTCTTCCGTTTCCTTCGTTAATGGAAGAATTTTAATGACAACGTATAGGCTGCATTCACATACCATCTCATCAACTGAGCCCTGCTGCATTGGGTATCCTAGTTAGTCACTTCCATGCACTGCCCGTAATTTCCACAATTTTTATCGAAGTAATTGTTAACGAGGCAGTTTACAAGTTGTGCATACATGACTCGTTTGTCTGTATAGTTGTGTTGCCGTACGCCCCGTTATCTCCGGCATAACACATTAAACGATCCGCCACTACAGGCTCTGTCCCTTTTTCAAACTTGTTCGATTATTATTGCCAAATCATTCGCACAACAGCTGGCAAGTACCTATTATCTAGGCACGTACGGCTTGAAGATAAGACTAGCTAGGCTATCGGTCTACGGGAGTGCCTGGCGGGACTGATAATAACCGATTCCCACTCTCTCGGGCGGGGTCTCACTTCCTAAAATTTTAACATTTTCGTTCGTATGCTAACTCGTTTAAATGCCATGTCAACGCGCGTTAACAATACTAGAAGGATTTTTAATTCCATTCTTGGTTGTCATTCTAGTTCAGAAATTCATTGTTTTGCGAGAGCTGCTAAGTGTTGAAACCTTCTGATTTGTTTCTAAAACTATAGACAAAAGGAGTGATTTAAGTAGTGGTGACATAAATAATTCGTCTACAAGTGGTGGAATGCATTTTAACAAAAGCCCAAAAGACTCACTAAGTATGATCCGAATTGGGAAAATAGCTATTCCTGGTTGAGTAAAAGAAAACACGTACAAGGCGTACCGATGTCTGTGCGATAAACATTCCTCGTACGCCCATGGAGACCAAGCTGATGTAAGACAACATGCATCTGCTACATCTCACGTGACTGTTGCTAGCAACACAGTATCAAGTATCTCAACTGCATAGCTCTCGAAGCCTGAACCATCTGCCTCGGAGACGAGCAAGATTACTGTCTATGACACGGTAAATAAATCTCGTAGTTACAATAGCATGGACTGTTCAGACGAATCGTTACCACGTATCTGCAGTGATTGAAAACACGCTCAGAGTTTTACTGCGGAAGAACAAAAGCGGAAGCTACTGTGTGCGAATTATTGGCCAAAGATCTGTTAAAAATATTTTAAAGGCCATCCAAGAAAAAATCTATGCTTTCTGTAGCGACAGATGCAAGTATTAATGAAACAGTGTCCCCAATTTGCTTACCATTCTTTATGATACCGGGGTTGTCAATCGTCTACTGCAATTTGTTGAATGCAACGATGAAAATCCATATGAAGTTTCGAAGTTCTTAATAGACACATTGGACAAGAGTGAATTGTTTGTAAATAAAGTTCCGGCGTTCGCCACTGACAATACTAATGTAAAATTGGGCAGAAACCATTCCATTTATAAACCACTTTTAGTTCAAAATGATAAAATTGTCAAAGCTGGTTGCCACGTCCATTTCATCCACAACGCTGCAAAGTACAGTACCAACAAAGTGCAAGTGGATGTAGAAAATGCGCCATTGAAAACATCCAGTCACTTCAGTAGATCTGAGAAACAGAGAGAGGACTTGGAACTCCTGTTTGAAGCGAACGAGGCGCAATGGAAAGAAATAATACTACATGATGTAACGGGATTTTAATCTCTTGGCCTTATGTCGAAAGAGTATTAAACTTGACGTGCTCTAGAATCTCATTTTCCGGAATCACGCAGTGGATGTCCTCGTCTATTACGAAAGAAGAGAAAAATCTTTGGCGTATATGTCGGTTCTGCATGACCTAATGTTTTCGGTAGAAACAACAATGAACAAGATTCAGTTACAGTCTGTCAGTTGTTGTGATCCTTCCTGAAAAGCACGGGATTCGCGAAAATATGGAGCAGAGAATAATGACAACTTTTTCGGAAGTAAGACAAGAGGAAATAACGGGTGAATTAAGCACTGACGCAGAAGAACCTATTTGGAATGACTTTATACAGTTCAATACCGATTACGTAGGCTATATGTTACGATATGATTTATCAGGAAACGTCACCCTTTCCAAACTTAAAATTACCAGTTAATTACGACCATTTTCAAAACACTGTGGAGATTTTAAGGATTCATCAACTGAACATGGAGTCCTTATAAGGAGAACTTTAAGTAATTGAAAGAATCCTGAAAGTCGTTTATGACAAAAACAAGGGTGTGGTTGAGAAATGAAAGAAAATCCTGGGTTTTCCAAGAATGAAATCTCTAACATTTTTCACATCTTATCGTCCGTCTTTAGTATCCTTAGTTCCTGCCGTTTCGTAGAAAGGTTTTTTTTGCACAGATGGCACTAAAATGAATTCATGTACAAAATAAATTTACCCGAATTTGTTAAAAAGTGAATTAACGACTATTGATATGTTTTCAGTTATATAAGATCAAAGGGAAATTTATGTTAAAACTTGGACACAACCTCCATTAAAATGTAATAAAGACCAGTAAGTAACAAAAAAATGTTTTTCATTTGTGCTGTTTCGTTTCCCCAACTGAACATTTGGTCCTTACAGGGTTAAAAGAGATCTGGTAACACTACTGCATCGCTACATGCTGGCCACATAGATGTTACTAGAATACTGCTTGATGGTTGTTAAGAAAGAGAGACATTGTTCGACAAGAATAGTCAGTCAATGACAGGCGATATGAAACGCAGTAGGTACATAATAGTGGAATAATGGTATATTTACAACCAAAAAAGGTACAGATATCATCACATGGGAAATCAAGACAACAGACATAAATAACGTTCATGTCTGACACAAATCAGACTCCTACCACAAACGTCGAAATCGGACTCTCAGTGTGTAACACGCACTTCTCGGGCAGTAATGTACATTTTGCAGCCGTTATTCGTGTGGCTACTGAACTGTTGAGGAGTCTTTGGAGAATATTGTCAGAGTCCTCTCTCAACGCTATTTCCAGTTCTTGCGCGGTTCGGGAACGTCGTGTTCGTTGAGTACCACGTCTGGCGAGAACATCCCAGGCACGCTCTATACGGTTTGGGTCCAGGAAGTTCTAACAATACCATCACTTGCAAAGTAGATTAAAAATCAGATTAATAATGTTGCTCACGCAGCATATGTTCGCTTTATCGGGCAACAGCAAAACTATTGACTGTGGATGGTATCGTCAGAATGGAAATAATGAAGTCACTCTAAAAAAGTCATTAATTTTGGCACTTATATTGAATGGCTTCCCACGTAGATTTCGTCGACGTCGTTATGGCTCATCTTGTTGATTCTAGGGTGATTCCACTTTGGTTGCTAAAAGGTCCGGATCTGTTTTTTAATTTTTTTGTTTGTATATTTCAAGACCTAACAAATGCGATTTTTAGGAAATTGTAAATGATCAAACAATCCCAGATAGGAACAATGGCATGATAGAACTTCTTGTAAATTCACATATACTACTTTTTAAATGTCACAACATCAAGAAAACAGTTTTGTATCAATCTTCACATATTTAATTTCCACTTTAACCAAACACAATACTTGACTGTTCTTTTACAAAGCGAAATAACAATATAACTTCTGCAAAGTGAAACAAAGACTGCTCTGTGCGCATTCGCGCCAAAACAGTTACAAGTAAGTCAAAGATTATGACAGTCTCACAGAAATGAATACACACAAGAACCGTATCACCGTAATATATCGATACATCGTAGTACCTGTACATTAATAAAACCAAATGTGAATATTGTCACAGAAATATGTCTGTTACTTGGCAGAAAAGTACTGGTATCGAGAACTGGGGTTGGAGTGCCGTAATGGTCACGTAAATAAAGAACCATTATAAAGTGCACAGACCATTCGACACGTTTAACATCTTGACTTTCCAGTGGGCTCGACGCTTCATCGGACCCACACTACGTGATCAAAAGTATCCGGACACCCCAAAAAATACGTTTTTCATATTAGGTGCATTCTGCTGCCACCCACTGCCAGGTACTCCGTATCAGCGACCTCTGTAGTCATTAGACATCGTGAGAGAGCAGAACGGGGCGCTCCGCGGAACCGACGCACTTCGAAAGTGGACAAGTGATTGGGTGTCACTTGCGTCATACGGCTGTAGGCGAGATTTACACACTCGTAAGCATCCCTAGGTCCACTGTTCCCTATGTGATAGTGAAGTGGATCTGATGTCCACTACTGTTCTAGCAGTAGTGGACACCAGATAATCCTGAGGAAGATCCCAGCAGAGGGGTCGAAACGTCGATCATTTTAGAAGAAACATGACGCGGCCTAATAACCCAGAAGATTTTAACTTCAGTTTGGGAAACGTTCACGAGTTAGGCTAAGTAAAGCACACTGCTTTGTGCACGGGATTTTGAACCTGATTAACATTATCATGGCAAGATATGAGACAAGGCTGCTGAACAATTTTGTAAAAATCATTACGGCTCCTGAAGTAGATTCCATCTTAATGAAAACAGCTGTCAAAAGTGCAACGCGACACACCTAAATGGTCAATGGGACTCAGCAGCTGAAAGTAGCAGTGGGCGTTGAATTATAACCATGCCTTCCACTCCATCCTGTTTCCTATTCAATAAATTAACTTTCTTGTAATTGTAGACATTCAGCTCTCCACCGTTCGCTGATTAAGCTCTGTTTTCTGAATTATTCGCATTGAAAGACCACATGTCGCAATGGTAATACATACTCACTGTAAACAGAGCGGAAGCTTAGTCATGAAAACACTACTTATATTCACCAAAAGCGCTCCAGACTACTTATAACCTGCGTTTCTTCCCCTGACGCTCCACTCGTTGTCCTCAACTGCCCCAAGTTACACCGTATTTTGCGGACAATAAGACGCTACGGACAACAAGGCGCACCTGAAATTGTAAGTAATTTTCAAAAAGAAACATTTTTTAGACTACAAAGTCAGACTGAAAGAAATTCTTAGTTATAAAACAGAACTCACATTTAAAATCCCTGAATATCGTCATCTGAACTTTCTTCTTCTTCTTCTTCTTCTTCTTCTTCTTCTTCCTCCTCCTCCTCCTCCTCCTCCTCCTCCTCCTCCTCTTTGTCGTCATCTTTGTCCTCTTCATATATGAGATGGTCTTCATTGCCATCGAAAACGTTACATTTGCCGCTCTATTTCAAAGAATTGACAGTAATGACTCCTATTACTCTACACCACGACTGTTTTACCCACTGTCACACTTGTCTGGTTTTAGATCGTTTCAAAAGCTCCCTTGGGCGTGAATTCGCGTTGAATTTCATCCAGCATCGATTTATTCTGTTCCTCTCTCATACAAACATTAAATCGTTTATTTATCCGGACATAAAGAGGTTGCAATTGCGAATAACAGCAAGCTCTGTATTTACCTGTCTCAGTACCTCTTTCACGGAATCTTTCAACTGGCTATGAAGCTGATCTAGGAGAAGAGACCTCTTCTTCAATAAAGCACCTTCCCTTCTCTCCCGACCCATAATCCCATGCCATCCTCGTTCATCCAGTTGTTCTCATGTATGTCAAAAACTACTACTGGCGACATTTCAGAAGGTTCTGGCATTGTTTTGCGCTTGAAAATTACCATTGGACTAAATTTAGTACCACCATCACAACATGAAGTGCATTTTTACATGTCATCTTCTTTTTAGACTCACAGTTTTAGCGCCATTCGTGTCAACAGTTCTGCAACTCGGCACGTCAAATATCAGAGTAGTTTCGTCCACATTCACTATTCAGCTTAGTTCCGCACTTGCTTTCTTTCGGTGTTTAATGATAATGCAATGAATTTTTTCTGCGCGGTCTTGTGGCATTTTCTGAGAGGTTTTGGTTTTGCTTCACATGCTACGTCCATGCCATTTCATAAATTTGTAGCACCAACCAAATACACCCTTAAAGTCTGTCAAGGTCGACTGTAGCGGTAGCCTACAAGCGTGTATTATTTTTGTATTAATTCAAATGCCATTTTGACAGTGTTCCTGAATCAATTTCAATATATCATCTTTTAATTTCAGTCATTTTGCAATTTGTTTTCCTTCCGGGTCTTCTCTTCTTTAAATTTACAGCCCGCATCATATGAATACCTTTTTTTCCATTGAGAAACTAGCTAATAACAAAAATATTGAACTGTCACCCATAACGCAAATAACTTTCATTCAAGTTCAGTGACTCTGTACACTGCAACGAAGCATCATAGGCTAGACAGTGTGCGTGGGTTTGTGATGGCGCGGTGTGAGGGAGAAAGTGTAGGCACGGCTGCGAATCCCCGCCAACTCATGGTTGTCGCATCGATGCATTGCTGCTGCCAGTTGAATCCATTGTTGCCAAATAGAGATAGGTTTCCCGTGGCATCGAATATACTGACATTTTTAATGGTAGTGACTGCTTCAGTTTTATTATTACCACCTTTTATCATTTTGGTGTCTTTGTATAAGCATTTTATACCTTCAATAAGATGTATAGGATATCCAGCTGAAGACAGATCTTGATTTAAGGGAAATTGGTGTAGCTATTATAACAGAAACAAAAAAGTTCAAAGGCGCAATAGATCCAGATTACTATAGAATGATACACAATGAAGTATACAAACACACAAGTGAGTTGTGGGTGCAATCGTAATAAATAACAAGTAGAAACAATACGGTATAAACAATAGTGAAGATTGTTCATATACATTCCATTAGGCAGCACTGATTTCTCGGTTCAGCGATGATAGTCTACCTGTGTGAATACTGAGAAGCGGTTTGGTGGCATGGAATCAGCTTCTGTAAGTCCTGTTTTCGATTCAAAGTTTGGCACTAATGTAATTAAGGCTCGTGGCATTGGCGATTATAATATTCAGTCAAGCAGCATAGGTTGGGGTCGTGCATTTCTTGCAACGGTTTTTAATGTATTATTTTGATAAAACCGAGTTAACGACACTTTTAGAATCTATGAATCCCAATCGTTGCTCGATTCTGTAATTTCGTTCACGATCGGTAAGTGGTTCACCGCCTTCTACACTCTAAAAATGAACTTGCTCCGTTACCTGATTAAAATTTAAAAAAAAAAAAACTTGTGGTTTTCTCATTTCAGTGAATGTCTATTATATTACGAAACGGGAGCAGGTATTGCTGTAGTTTCTTATTTTATCTCTGCTGTTTACGTATTGTCTAGTTCTTGTGAAACTGTCTTCTCCTTCCACGTGGGAACGCAGGCTTTCTCGGCGAATGTCGTTTATGAAATCGCAGGTCATCGGAAGGGTTGTGCCACCATGTTGTCGCAACGTTTCGACGAGTTTCCTCCATGTTCGCCTGAAGGTAACGAGTAGAAATGTTGCTAGAAGATCGCGCCACTACTAGACTGATAACGCCAGAAGGTTTCATCAGTTCTGTAGCCATTTTAACAGCTTACTTCCGTATTACTTTTCCCTCCGTTTTTTGTGATTCCTAATTCCAGATTTCATCGCATTTTTTCTGTCCTCTGCTAGTTCTTACACACCTCATCTTGTTTGCGTAGTCACCTATCTGTGTGCCCCATTCATCTCTTGTATTACGGAAAGACTGAATCTTTTAACAACCTATACAGATTTCTCTCTGTCGTCAATTACTGTGCCGTTCAGTCTTAATTGATGAATTGTTGTGTCTAAGTAAGTTCTCTTTTGTTTTCTCCGTGGTCTAGGTTTTTCTGATATTTCTGAGTAGGCTCAAAGAAAGGGACCGTGTTCGCCAGAATCAGTTCTAATGAATATTTATTTCTGGACAGTTATTTTCAGTCAAGTGAAAGTCGCCAACTCACGGATTAAGACTACATCGAGATTAAGGAAGATTCCATGGCGTCAACACATAATTAATCTATTCAGTGTTTTATTGCGTGCTGCCTTTACCCGGCTACGCTTTGATGTGGCTCAGTGTGCTTAAACGGGAAGAAAGAAAAGAGAAGGCACACGTTTTCTTTTTTTAATATGTATGGGATGGGGTGTGCATCCCAATCTTCTCCTCTCCCATGTCTCTGTTCATCTGCCCCTCCGCCTTTCTTTGCCCATCTGCCCCTCCGCCCCTCCGCCTTTCTTTGCCCATCTCCCCCTCCGCCTTTCTTTGCCCATCTCCCCCTCCGCTTTTCTTTGCCCATCTCCCCCTCCGCCTTTCTTTGCCCATCTCCCCCTCCGCCTTTCTTTGTCCATCTCCCCCTCATCTCCCTTCCTCTGTCCATCTTCTCCTCTGTCCGTCTCCTCCTGCTCTGTACCTATATCTCTGTACCTATCTCTCTATATCTCTCTATATCTCTCTACCTATCTCTCTATCTCTCTGTCTCTCCATCTCCTCCTCCCCGTTTTCTATTTTTATTTCCTTCTGCCGTCTATCCATCTCCTCTTTCCCCCTCTCTCTGACCTGAAGCCTGGTTTATTGTTACTGCAAAGTTAGTGTCTGTTGCGTTTCAATCAGAAACTATAAGGCATAATTTAACTTTGTTTCCTAACATTGTTTCGTAATACTCTATATGTGCCTCAAACTTATTATAGTAACGTCAAAAAACTTGAAGCAACTCTGGAAAGTACATTTTAAAATTTTTGGTAACAATGTTTTCCCTTCAAAATATGCACATATTAAAGAAATAGATATCAAAGAACGCGCCTGTATATAGAAGATTTCCGACCCATGTCACTAAAATGGTATCATTTTATGTCTCAACTTGTTAGCAAGACATCAGATCATTTGAATGCGTTCCTCAGTAGCTCGTCAACTGAACTTGCCCATTCACTTATGAGTCAGTATGTAATGTACTCAAATCGTCTGCTGAGGATCTGGTAATCAGTCCAACCGGGTAATGATACCATTTGCGAGACACGAAGCTCAAATAGGTAGTAAAACATTAAATATTGTGCATTTGACGCTGTGAGATTTTACTTAATCTCAGTGTAGTATTTATCCATGACATGAAGATGATTACTCGACTGGGAAATAATAGTCAGAAATAGATATTCGTAACAACAGATTTCGGTGACCTCAGAGTGCCGTTTCTAAGATGTATTGAAGCTATGAAACACTGACTCGGGACAGATTGTGTTCTATTTTCTTCGTATCTCTTACACTATCTCAAGACATTTCCGAAGAATTTGGTTTCTTTCGGTGAAGTTCAGTAGTTTTCCAATTACTGCTTACTTTCAAGTAAAGCCTTCTTTTTAATAGCTACCTAGTTCCACTTGAGATATTCTTCTCTTTTGATTCTTTCGTCCTTTCAGAGTGTTTTGCTGTTTCCATAAGAATTTGTTTTAACTAACTGTCCCTCTCATCTGTTGATGTATTAGCCTCATTATCTATCCTGTCCAACTTGATTTACATGATTTGTTACTCCTCCTTGTAAGCAAAAATTCTTAAAATCAGTGTTTCTTATTTTCTACCTAATTGATTTCTTTCCATCAAGCGTGGCATCTAAAATCCTTATTGGCCGATAAAATTCGGCAAGCGGTGAGTATATTTATAGGGAAGAGCAACTAGGATCTTTAGTTCTTCGGAAGAGGAAGCTACGACCTTATTTCAAGTGAATATCACGTATTTTTGTACAATCAATACATCCTTCTGTGTTCCGAGTTACTCCACAGAACTATACTATGAGGTAACTGTATATGGAAATACGCTAAATGTTTTAAAATGTTTACAGAAGTATCAGAATGTGAAGAGCTGAAAGTACCAATTCGAGAAGACCAATAGTATGTTTCGTGTTCAAATATTCAACAAATATTCAGACTTTTTGCCCCAGATCCGACCAATCGCAAGTGCTGAATATAATAGGCTACGTATTCTCTTGCCATATGTATAATATAGTAGCACATAGTTCGTCTATATTCATTCCTTCTGAAACGAAATAAAGCCTCACAAGCGTGTCCCAGTGACTTTATATCATCTGCCTGTCCAAGTTTCACTTTGAGCTGACGCTAGAGTTCAATTATCGTTTCGTACAGCAGTATTTTTACTGTCGTCACATCACGTAGCTAAAGTTGCTCTTTTACTCTTTGCTGTATCTTTTCACTTTTCACATAGAAAAAAGAAAAAAAAACGGGATTGCTTTTGGCATTCCGATAAAAATGTTTCTGTAACTGGCATTAACATCGTATGTATTGAGAATATTTTTGACAGTGGACACCCCTGCCCTGTGTTGGTGCCGGCCGGAGTGGCTGAGCGGTTCTAGGCGCTACAGTCTGGAACCACGTGACCGCTACGGTCGTAGGTCGAATCCTGCCTCGGGCATGGATGTGTGTGATGTCCTTAGGTTAGTTAGGTTTAAGTAGTTCTAAGTTCTAGGGGACTGATGACCTCAGCAGTTAAGTCCCATAGTGCTCAGAGCCATTTGAACCTGTGTTGGTAGATCGTGGTTTTAACTGATCATTTTTATCTGATACCATGTCAGTGAAATTATTTTCATACACACAGATCTGTTGGATTTAAATTGGTACCCTTTGGTTTTTTTCTCGCTGTTCAGAAGTCTCCCCAGTCTCATTGTGCAACTGTAAATTCAAGTTCCTTAAATCTTCTGGTGATATAATTAACTGTGGAAATCTACAAATATTCTTTTAAATTCGATACTCGTTCTGGCATTCCGTTACAAATATTTCTGTAATTGGCCCTAACACCGTATTCAATATCCTATTTGACCATGGGCTCTGGAACACATGTTCAGTATTGTTATGTGCCTATAACTGAAACAGGAGTTTCTGTCTTCCTCTCTGGGAACCTGGACATTCTTGTGTTCACTGGGTACACGACTGCGGAATTGGAATATTTAAGTGGGTGATGAGTACCTGTCGCATGACGTATGGAATGACTCCCATGCTCATTTATTGGGTCATATCGTGTTCTTTGTGCAGTCTCGTTAATTCCATTTAGTCACAAAATGTTGTATGTTCATTGTAAATATTTACTGTCCATTATGTTCACCAGAGCATGTTATAAAATCTCACTGCGTCTCATTTTTCACAGAAACGAAAAAGGAACTGTGTAACAACTACACCACCCAGGGAGTGAGGCTTTGCACAGCTGCACCGGATACCACAGCATGTGTCCCTCCTCAGTACAAATTCCCATTCTTGCCTCAGCCTCTAAACCCGAACAGCCTTTCAGAGGCTCTCAAAGTGTACCAGAATAGCACTTCAGTATCGAACGAAATGGGAATCCTGCCCGAAACCCAGGCAGGGAAGTTAATCAAACGAAACCATACAGCTCCAGAGACCTTTTCAAGTCTCCAGCAGATGCGAGATGTGCTAGAGTAATCTTTGCAGTAGCGCAAAGCGACTGTGTCAGGACGGCGTAGCGATTAGCGCATCTGTCTAGTGAATGGGAGATCCAGGTTCGAATCCTGGCCGTGGTACAAATTTTCATTTGTGGCGTGAGTCAGGGTATATAAATCAAAGATGTCTGAGACTTGAAAAGGTTTCTGGAACCATATCGTTTCATTGAAAGAAGATATTGCTCTGCCGCTGCCAATATCCTTTACTTTCGGAAAAGTTGTTAAAACCGAAATTCTGGGACGACGGTTACAACTGTCGTCCACCCAGCGTCATAAACAAGTGTGAACACCTCTAGATCGATTATATGCATCATAATGATTGACAGAACTTCGATAGACAACGGAAACTTTCGAAGTAACAGTATACTTGCCAGCAGCAGGGAGACATTATGGATACCACAGAATTTTTTTCGAAGCAGTTAATAATGATCAACTCTGCAGTGGTCCAACGTTTTGACACAGAGAAATTTTTAGTGTAAAACGAAAGGACGTTGAGGGAAATAGAGATTAATTGCCGGGCGGAGCTAACAAATAACAGATTAGTGTCAAAACAGAGAGCGCGCCCGTTTGCCAGCAAACGGGCGTGAATTAAAAGCTCCCCTTCTGTTTCCATTGTCCTGCGATAGCCCAAAGTTAATTTCCTGCTGACAGCGCACCTGATCAGCACAACTAATCAGCGGCAATGGGCTGGCGCCCATAAACCAATTTAGCCGACGCTTGGCGCACCGAAGCGGGCTCTGCCATCTAGCGGCGCAATTTACAACTAGTGGTGGCCGGCACTCGGCGCGCCCCCCACCACGGCGGCCCTCCGCTGGGGCGTGCTCGCGGCGCTCCTTCCGTCGGCAGCCGGGAGAAACAGGGGGGGAAATGGAGTCGTCGGCGCTTTCTGCCCTCCTCTCCCCACCAGCGCCAGGTCCATATCAATGGCCGTAAACCCCAATACCTGTCCCGCTTTACGGCCATGGAACGGCTCCCGGATAGGCAGTAAAAACCTTCTCTCGCACAGCCCGCGCCGAGCATAAGCAAGGAATAGCCGAGCACAAGTGGTGATGCTTTTACTTTCGCCTCTCCCAAGGGATCGCCGAGGGAACGCCGTAGGAAGCCATTCCGCCGTTCAAGAGTCGATACGCTACCGAATGTTATGTATCAATGCGCGCACGCCGCTGCGCATGCGCAGACGTTGCGTCACGGCGCTGTGTAGGAGGCGGGGGGGGGGGGGGGGGGGGCGGGACGACATAGTTCAGCCGTTTGCCGAGTAGGTGGCGGCGCTGTCGCCGGCTAAGCTGTTGTGCTCTCTGGCGGGCTGACGGCGCAGTAAAACAAACGCCAACACGGCCGCTGCCGTCCCATCTCGCGGCGAATTATTTAACTGCCGCGGCGCCACTTACTGCTCGTAGAGACAACTACCGCCAGATAAGTGAACTCCGTGCTCGCGCTCGCAGTGTTAAAGGTCTTTTACCCTCCGCCTGGGCTTCTTTTTTTTATTTTCTCTGCCTCTGTCTCTTTCTCGCCCGCTATTTTTCTCAGGCTCCGTCCTTTTCCCAGGCTTCAGCGGCGGTATTGATAGAACAGAGAAAGGAGGCGGAGTCTTGCGCAGGACGGCACTATTTTCATAATGGCGAGACTGACTGCTCGCTATAGCGACATGTAGGGGGAGCGGTTTAATGGTTTGTTTTGATGGCGCTGTTAAGTGCCGAGAGCTGGCTCCCGTTAGGAGATCACTGGGCCACCAGGGCAGACGAGAACCCAACAGCTGACTCGTTTACAGATGGAAAAAAAAAGGAATCGACGTATAATTTCGGTGAATCATTATGTATTTTTAATGCAGGATCCACACGGATAATTAGCTTTTCCAGAATTAATGGTGTTCAGTAGAACTTCTCTTTTCAAGTCCTACATTATATTAACGTACTAAGGTTTGCCTTTCGAATTGTGATGCCGATTACGAGCGATACAAAATAATGGTTTCAAAACCGGCTCACCTTCCACAAAATTTTTTGCCATGCGAAAGCGTGGATTTCTTTGGTGCCTGGACGTCCCACCCGTAGAAAATTCCATTCAGGTTACTACAAGTTGATAAAATATTGCAGTCAAAAATTATGGAAGTTAATATGGGACTTTCAAAACGTAACATATCTGAAACAGTATTTGTTCTTCGTATTTACGTTCTCTTCTCCCAAAGTGCTCTGCACATCATTATGATTTGTTATGAGGAAATGAGAAATACAATACATATTAAAATAAATTCCCATCTTGATCACTATCTTTATTTTGTAAAATGTAAGTTACACCTTATAACACTCTCGTAGGACGTCGACACTACGTGTTTTTGATGTTGATCTGACAATTACTTCAGGTCCCTTGCAGGTTTCTGGCCGATGCTGAACTTGTAAAGTGTGTTCTTGGCAACACCCAGAATACAAATAAGTCTCTAAATTCCCTCATATGGAAACGAGGCGTGGGAGGACGAAGGTGTAATAGAGAACGGGCTTTGAGACAAGAAACTCCACTCAAAACATACTGAGAAAAGTGAATTTGCAGGCCCTCTCTGCAGCTGAAAAGCCAGTTGAAGACCTGGTGAAGGAGAGAAGACAGAAAACAGGAAACAGAAGAGAAAGAGGACCCTGCGTACAAATCTGGGATCTTGTGAAGAGGTGTCATAAGGAAAGAACGTTAGGTTCAACTTTAAATTGCATTTCCTAAAACTTATATTTTTCAGAGTTTATGACCTTTTTCTCAGAACGATTGAGGGCTACAATTATGAAATTTTGTGCCCTTACTTATACAAAACTAATAAATATTGCACAAAGACCAAATTTTGAAATTGTGAGTTTAAGCTGAGATATGAGTCAAAGTATTTCGATTTTTTTGTATGCGCTTTGTATTATATTCGCAGAATTACATCAAAAAATTGTGAAACTTCTTTCATTCGATATCCTGAAAAAAATCCTCTCGTGAGAGAAGCTTACTACGCGCAGAGAGATTAGACAGAGAAAATGTTGTAGCAATCTCGTGAGTAGTTTTGAGGAAAAACTACATGTACTGTATTAATTTTTGAAAATAAAATATTCTCATTCCATAATAAAGTTAAATGAATACAATCCAAGTAGTTTAACAGTAAATGTGCTAATTTCACGTAAAGCATGGTGCAAAATTTCATTGGCGTATATTCAGAATTGTAGATTTGAGGCAACGTTTAAATAGGGTGTGTTTTTGAGGGCATCCCTCATTAAGATACAATACGTTTCGTGTAATTCTTGTACAGTTTAGTTTTTGGCAGTCTGTACCTTCTCAGATTCACAGAATGAAGCCGCGCCGGGTAGCCGCGAGATCTCGGGCGCCGTGCCACAGTTTGCGTGGCTCCCCCCGTCGGAGTTTCGAGTCCTCTCTAGTGTGTGTGTGTGTGTGTGCTTTGTCCTTAGCGTAAGTTAGTGTAAGTTAGATTAAGTAGTGGGTAAGCTTAGGGACCGATGACTTTAGCAGTTTGGTCTCATAAGACCTTTACAGAAATTTCCAATTTTACCACAGAATGAGTTGCGTAAAAAACGGTAATTCGCGAATCTTGCGTCTATTGGGACGAATTTCTGCGGATGCCGTTGGGTAAGGTTAGAGGTGGGATCATGGTAATAAGGAAGGGTAACTCGGGAAGTTTACGAAAAATCCCAGCAAAACTTGGTTCATATACGGGCTACTGCGTGGAAAAAACACTGTATGAGTAGGACACCCAAGGAGGAGGGGGTGCGACCGGGAGGGGGGGGGGAGGCGGAGGGGAGAATGATAGCCTCTGGAACAGAGGAGATACTTTTTTCATATCATTCTCATATTTATTACTTTTTAGCTCCTCTAATTATGTTTAATGAAATGAACTTTTTTCATGTAAACCAAACATTGTACACATTAGCTTACTGTGCTTTCTTCTTCTTCTTTCGTTTCACCCTCTTTGGGGTACGCTGGACCAATCATTTCTTTATCCGTTGTTCTTTTCTTAGGGCTCAGTATTTCTTCTTTCTTTCTGATCTTCTTTTCCTCTCTTCTTCGGAGATGAAGGGTTTGGAGTTTCGTGTAGATTTTTCTTGGAACCTTATGTTTTCATCTTTAGTAATTAATTTAGCTGTTCGATCAACAAGTGAATTTTCTGAAATCTTTAATTCTACTAGGTCTTTCTCAGTTTCTTTAAACCAGTTGGGTTTCGTTTTGCGGTTTCTCCTTTTTCGCATAGTATCTGAAATTTTCTTGTAGAAATTTTCATTTTTATGTTGTCCTGTGCAAGTTTCTTCATCTCCCAGTAATTACTGCAACCTACATCCTTCTGAATCTGCTTAGTGTATTCATCTCTTGGTCTCCCTCTACGATTTTTACCCTCCACGCTGCCCTCCAATGCTAAATTTGTGATTCCTTGATGCCTCAGAACATGTCCTACCAACCGATCCCTTCTTCTTGTCAACTTGTGCCACACACTCCTCCCCAATTGTTTTCAATACCTCCTCATTAGTTATGTGATCTACCCATCTAATCTTCAGCATTCTTCTGTAGCACCACATTTCGAAAGCTTCTCTTCTTGTCCAAACTCTTTATTGCCCATGTTTCACTTCCATACATGGTTTTCCTCCATACAAATACTTTCAGAAACGATTTCGTGACACTTAAATCCATACTCGATATTAACAAATCTCACTACTTCAGAAACGCTTTCCTTGCCATTGCCAGTCTACATTTTATATCCTCTCTACTTCGACCATCATCGGTTATTTTACTTCCTAAATAGCAAAACTCCTTTACTACTTTAAGTGTCTCATTTCCTAATCTAATTCCCTCAGCATCACCCGATTTAATTTGACTACATTCCATTATCCTCGTTTTGCTTTTGTTAATGTTCATCTTATATCCTCCTTTCAAGACACTGTCCATTCCGTTCAACTGCTCTTCCAAGTCCTTTGCCGTCTCTGACAGAATTACAATGTCATCGTCGTCTCCATGAATTTTAATACCTACTCCAAATTTTTCTTTTGTTTCCTTTACTGCTTGCTCAATATACAGATTGAATAACATCGGGGAGAGGCTACAACCCTGTCTCACTCCTTTCCCAACCACTGCTTCCCTTTCATGTCCCTCGACTCTTATAACTGCCATCTGGTTTCTGTACAAATTGTAAATAGCCTTTCACTCCCTGTATTTTACCCCTGCCACCTTCAGAATTTGAAAGAGAGTATTCCAGTCAACATTGTCAAAAGCTTTCTCCAAGTCTAAAAAAATACTAGAAACGTACGTTTGCCTTTTCTTAATCATTCATCTAAGATAAGTCGTAAGGTCAGTATTGCCTCACGTGTTCCAACATTTCGACGGAATCCAAACTGATCCTCCCCGAGGTCCGCATCTACCAGTTTTTCCATTCGTCTGTAAAGAATTCGCGTTAATATTTTGCAGCTGTGACTTATTAAACTGACAGTTCGGTAATTTTCACATCTGTCAGCACCTGCTTTCCTTGGGATTCGAATTATTATATTCTTCTTGAAGTCTGAGGGTATTTCGCCTGTCTCATACATCTTGCTCACCAGCTGGTAGAGTTTTCTCATGATTGGCTCTCCCAAGGCGGTCAGTAGTTCTAATGGAATATTGTCTACTCCCGGGGCCTTGTTTCGACCAAGGTTTTTCACCGCTCTGTCAAACTCTTCACGCAGTATCTTATCTTCCATTTCGTCTTCATCTACATCCTCTTCCATTTCCAAAATATTGTCCTCAAGTACATCGCCCTTGTGTTAGCCCCAAGTGTTAGCTATGATTAAGTTGTGCTCTGTGCAAAATTCTACTAGGCGGCTTCCTCTTTCATTTCTTAGCCCCAATCCATATTCACCTACTATGTTTGCCTCTATATACTCTTTCCACCTTTCTGTTTTCCCTTCTTTGCTGAGAAATGGATTGCCATCTGAGCTCTTGATATTCATACACGTGGTTCTCTTCTCTCCAAAGGTCTCTTTAATTTTCCTGTAGGGAGTATCTATCTTGCCCCTAGTGAGATAGGCCTCTACATCCTTACATTTGTCCTCTAGCCATCCCGGCTTAGCCATTTTGCAATTCCTGTCGATCTCATTTTTGAGACGTTTGTATTCCTTTTTGCCTGCTTCATTTACTGCATTTTTATATTTTCTCCTTTCATCAATTAAATTCAATATTTCTTCTGTTACCCAAGGATTTCTAGCAGCCCTCGTCTTTTTACCTACTTTATCCTCTGCTGCCTTCACTACTTCATCCCTCAGAGCTACCCATTGTTCTTCTACTGTGTTTCTTTCCCCCATTCCTGTCAGTTGTTCCCTTATGCTCTCCTTGAAACTCTGTACAACCTCTGGTTCTTTCAGCTTATCCAGATCCCATCTCCTTAAATTCCCACCTTTTTGCAGTTTCATCAGTTTTAATCTACAGGTCATAGCCAATAGATTGTGGTCAGAGTCCACATCTGCCCCTGGAAATGTCCTACAATTTAAAACCTGATTCCTAAATCTCTGTCTTACCATTATATAATCTATCTGATACCTTTTAGTATCTCCAGGGTTCTTCCACGTATACAACCTTCTTTCATGATTCTTAAACCAAGTGTTAGCTATGATTAAGTTGTGCTCTGTGCAAAATTCTACTAGGCGGCTTCCTCTTTCATTTCTTAGCCCCAATCCATATTCACCTACTATGTTTCCTTCTCTCCCTTTTCCTACACTCGAATTCCAGTCACCCATTACTATTAAATTTTCGTCACCCTTCACTATCTGAATAATTTCTTCAATTTCATCGTACATTTCTTCAATTTCTTCTTCATCTGCAGAGCTAGTTGGCATATAAACCTGTACTACTGTAGTAGCTGTGGGCTTCGTATCTATCTTGGCCACAATAATGCGTTCACTATGCTGTTTGTAGTAGCTTACCCGCACTCCTATTTTTTATTCATTATTAAACCTACTCCTGCATTACCCCTATTTGATTTTGTGTTTATAACGCTGTAGTCACCTGACCAGAAGTCTTGTTCCTCCTGCCACCGAACTTCACTAATTCCCACTATATCCAACTTTAACCTATCCATTTCCCTTTTTAAATTTTCTAACCTACCTGCCCAATTAAGGGATCTGACATTCCACGCTCCGATCCGTAGAACGCCAGTTTTCTTTCTCCTGATAACGACATCCTCTTGAGTAGTCCCCGCCTGGAGATCCGAATGGAGGACTATTTTACCTCCGGAATATTTTACCCAAGAGGATGCCATCATCATTTAATCATACAGTAAAGCTGCATGTCCTCGGGAAAAATTACGGCTGTAGTTTCCTCTTGCTATCAGCCGTTCGCAGTACCAGCACAGCAAGGCCGTTTTGGTTAGTGTTACAAGGCCAGATCAGTCAATCATCCAGACTGTTGCCCCTGCAACTACTGAAAAGGCTGCTGCCCCTCTTCAGGAATCACACGTTTGCCTGGTCTCTCAACAGATACCCCTCCGTTGTGGTTGCACCTACGGTACGGCTATCTGTATCGCTGAGGCACGCAAGCCTCCCCACCAACGGCAAGGTCCATGGTTCATAAGGGGGGGGGGGGCATTTTTATGTATATAATCTTATTGTCTTGAAATTTTGGCCCTTTTTCTTTCCTTTAGCTCAAGTTTCTCCATTTGGCCTTTGAAATTCATGTTTAGTGTTTCTGCTGTATACAGTGCTTCTGGCTTAATCACTGTCTTGTAATGTGTAATTGATGTAAATAACTTAAACGGCTGCGCTATGTAATGAGCAAGTCAAAACATCAGTAATGACTAAAACGCGAGATAATACAGGATGAACAACTTAAAATAAGTACAAAACGACATTGAAATAGCATAGTTGCTTTAGATTACGATATGAGAGAAATAGCAACTAATAAAAACAGTAAACTTAGAAGGAACTTGACAAAAAGAAGAATTGCGTAATTAAGAGCATAAATGTCTCACTAATAGTAAGATATCTGTAAGAGATTATTTATACAGGTTAGTTTTGTACTGAATGGTCATAGCATGATGCCGATTGTTTATAGCGCTGTTGTTATACAGAAATAAAAATATCGAAAGCCCTCTGTTGAAATCTCTTTCATGAACACAGCAATCATAATTCTAACGTCAGTAATCATAGTTGACATTAGAGATAGAAAAGTTCTTCGTGCTACTGGAATACATTTAGTAGTCTTCCGTTATTGTGCAGACTGTATTAAAATAAAGTTTTGGCTTTTTCAAACATTTAATGGAGAAAAAAGTTAGTAAGAAAAATAATGTAGGTCCCGATCAGCAGTTGAAAAAAGAGGTTGGTGCGCTATGGACAGGCGGTCTTAGAGCTAATGAGTAGTCAAGCGCAGGACATAAAATAGGCTTCCCTGATGGGGTGGTGACTGCTAAGTCTCAGGGAAATTCGTTCATCTACGAAAGCGGATCACAACAAAGAGCCACGCAAAAACCGATGTTGAGTTCGTTCATAATATCAATATTTGTTGCGAGTTAAGCGAAAACGTGTATACCGGTAAGTACTTCGTGAACGCTTTGGCCATTCTATGGCAGAAACAAGTTATCTTCGCTATCAAATTGTGGAAGTGAATGCGAGTACAATAAAAAAGAGGTATAATAGCACTCTTCTCTAAAGATGGGAGGTAAATTTTTTTCAGGAACATAGTTCCTAGGATGAACTTCTTCGGCCTGCTCTACGGATAATCCCTGTGTAAAAAGGAGACGGAATAATCACGTTTTGGATGTTGTAGCTCTTCTTATTTTCCGTACTTGCTAAAAAAAAAAAGAGGAATTTCATGTTATGCAAGACACCGTTCTGTCCATAGTTTCGTTTCACCCAAACACGTTTCAGCACTTCCTGTGCTATCTTCAGTGTGACTTTCTGTTGTTTATCTAACTGAAAAATTCTTATTACATGTCTGCCGCGTGTGTAGGTTACATGAATTTTTCGCTCAAAGGCAATTATATTTACAAAGGAACGATTATTAGAGGTCAGATATTTTACATTAGTTGATATATGGCATATACTTGAGACAGCTCTTAGCTTACGCTATGGTGAAAACTTAGGTCTAGGATATTAAATTTGCAAATAACGTGGCTAGCTATTTGTTGGTGTAGATCAGAGGAAGCTCTTAGCCGGTAGCTTTACACCTGCCATACAATGTTCATCTTGTAATCTTGAGATAAAGGAACATTTTCTATTTTCTGTTTTCTGCTTTCGTACTGAGAATCGCTGCCATGTATGTCACGATATTCGGACTTTTACTGTTTGTTTGATATTGCGATCTTCCTTCCCTTGTCTATGACGTATCAAATCACTTGTTTCTTTTGCTACAGTAGTTGTTCCTGCTACACCTGCAATCGCTGTAATTTATCAGGATATCACCAGATTTCTGCTGCCATTTTGAAGTATTTTTACAGCTGGGTGGTGTTGTTTCGTTTCTTGCTTGTTAGGGTAGTGTAGCACTATTTTAAAGTGATACTGGCTTTTTAGGTTTCTAACCCCACCTCCCCCTCCCTCCCTCCCTCCCTCCCTCCCTCCCTCCCTCCCTCCCTCCCTCCCTCCCTCCCCCCCCCCTCCCCCTCTCTCCCCCTCCCTCCCTCCCTCCCTCCCTCCCTCCTTCCCTCCCCCTCCCTCCTTCCCTCCCCCTCCCTCCCCCTCCCCCTCTCTCCCCCTCCCCCTCTCCCCCCTCTCTCTCTCTCTCTCTCTCTCTCTCTCTCTCTCTCTCTCTCTCTCTGTGTGTGTGTGTGTGTGTGTGTGTGTGTGTGTGTGTGTGTGAGACAGAGAGAGAGAGAGTAGGGGGCACGAGAGGAGAGACGGAAAACAAATAAACAGTCGTTAGGTTGACATCATTTACTTCGTCAAATAGGAAAAACTTATGTAAACAAATAAGAAACGTTACACCAAATGAACACAGAACTGAAACAGAAATCACACATTTCTCGTAATAAAAATCTGCAGTTAGTTCCAGACCAACATATCATTATACAGCAGCTAACTAACGAAATATGAAAACTACAAAACGGAAACATTGCTAGGTGAAAATGCTTCGATGTGTTATACGTGAAGTGACAGTGCGACGTCTAACATAGGACCGGATGAAACGAAAGGCAGTTTTTGGGCGGAAAAGACTACCCCTAAGTACTACTTATTAATTTAAAGGTTATTAAAGAAACTCACCGCGTTGCCACTTCACAATGACACCACCAGCAATCGACTGAGGCAGGACGAAACAAATTCGCTGAATACGAGTAACTTGGCGTCAGCTCTGTTAGGTACAGATGGTTTACGAAAATTTTTGCCGCACCGGGACTTGAATCCAGATATCCCGCTTATCGTTAGCGGTCGCGCTAACTACTTTTTCTCAAATACTACGTTTATCATTTACAAATTATCGCATCACATTTCAGAATGTCTAAGAAAACAAAAATGGTTTCATACACTACTGGCCGTTAAAATTGCTACACCATGAAGATGGCGTGCTACAGATGCGAAATTTAACCGACAGTAAGAAGGTGCTGTGATATGCAAATGATTAGCTTTTGAGAGCATTCGCACAAGGTGACGAAAACTACAACGTGCTGACATGAGCAAAGTTTCCAACCGATATCTCTTACACGAACAGCAGTTGACTGGCGTTACCTGGTGAAACGTTGTTGTGATGCCTCTTGCAAGTGGGAGAAATGCGTACCATAACGTTTCCGACTTGTATAAAGGTCGGATTGTAGCCTATCGCGATTGAGGTTTATCGTATCCCGACATTGGTGCTCGCGTTGGTCGTGATCCAATGACTGTTAGCAAAATATGGAATCGGTGGCTTCAGGAGGATAATACGGAACGCCCTGTGCATCCCAACGGCCTCGTATCACTAGCAGTCGAGATGACAGGCATCTTATCCGCCTGGCTATAACGGATCGTGCAGCCACATCTCGATCCCTGAGTCAACAGATGGGGACGTTTGCAACACAACAACCATCTGCACGAACAGTTAGACAACGTTTGCAGCAGCATGGACTATCAGCTCGGAGACCACGGCTACGGTTAGTCTTGACGCTGCATTACAGACAGGAGCGCCTGCGATGGTGTACTCAACGACGAACTTGGGTGCACCTTTGGCAAAACGTCATTTTTTCGGATGAATCCAGGTTTGTTTACAGCATCATGATGGTCGCATCCGTGTTTGGAAGCGTGTATTCGTTATCGCCATACTGGCGTATAACCCGGCATGATGTTATGGGGTGCCATTTGTTACACGTCTCGGTCACCTCTTCTTCGCATTGACGGCACTTTGAACAGTGAACGTTACATTTCAGATGAGGTACGATCCGCGGCTCTACTGTTCATTAGATCACTGCGAAAACCTACATTTCAGCAGGATAATGCACGACCGCATGTTGCAGGTCCTGTACGGGCCTTTATGCATACAGAAAATGTTCCTCTGCTGCCCTGTCCAGCACATTCTCCAGATCTCTCACCAACTGAAAACGTCTGGTCGATGGTGACCGAGCAACTGGCTCGTCACCATACGCCAGTCACTATTCTTGATGAACTGTGTTATCATGTTGAAGCTGCATGTGCAGATGTACCTGTACACGTCATCCAAGCTCTGTTTGACTCAATGCCCAGGCCTATCGAGGCCGTTATTACGGCCAGAGGTGTTTGTTCTGGGTACTGATTTCTCAGAATCTATGCATCCAAATTGCGTGAAAATGTAATCACATGTCAGTACTAGTATAATATATTTGTCCAATGTATACCCGTTTATCATCTGCATTTCTTCTTGGTGTAGCAACTTTAATGGCCATTAGTGTAAATAGTTATACCCTATACAATACATTCACTTTTACGTATTCAGTACGGAGATGTGTAGGAAATTATCAATTAAGCAAGTTCTTAAGTCACAGTTGCCTATGATTCACAGTACAGTTCCTTTAAGGAAGAAAACATACTTCTCATACTGTCAATTTGTTGTGTAGCAGATCCCTTAATTTGCACTGTGGAGACAAAGTTCATGCGACAGCGAGAGACAGGCACACATACAGAAGGTGGTAGTATCGTATACACGAGGTATAAGAGGGCATTGTCTCGGCGAAGCTGTCTTTTGTACTGAGGAGATTCAGGTCAAACGGTTTCGGACGGGAATAAACAGTCTTCGAAGGCGGAATAGTTGTTGGAACTAGACGTATGGGACACAGCGCTTCGGAAATCCTTAGGGATTAAGTATTCTGAGATCCACAGTGTAAAGAGTGTGCCGAGAATACCAAATTTCAGCCATTACCTCTCAACATGATCAACGCAACGGTCAGTGCTAACAGACAAGCAACACTGCCTCAACTAATCCTAGAAGTCAACGTGGGACGTACTACGGACGTGTGTGTTTGGAGAGCGTGGTGAAGTTTGGCGTTAATGTGCTATGGAAGCAGACGACCGAGGCGAGTGCCTCTGCTACCGGCATTACATCGCCTGCAGCAACTCTCCACGTCTCGTGACCATTTCGGTTGGTCACTACAAGGCTGGAAAACCGTGTTTTGGTTAGTCCAGTGTCGGCTCCAGTTGGTAAGAGCAGATCGTAGGGTTCGAGTCTGGCGCAAACACCACGGTCTGATGGACCCACGTTGTCAAAACGGCACTGAATGTGAAACTTCCTGGCAGTTTAAAAGCTCAGCGGTTCTACTCGCAGTTAAATCCCATAGTGCTCATAGCCATTTGAACCATATAGGGGCAACAAGGCTCAATATTTGTTCAGGGCGCTCCTAAACACTTCTCGAGTCCGTGTCACGTTGAGTTGCTGTTCTGTGGCAGAAGAAGGTGCGACACGATGTTGCGAAGTGCCCCGTAGCTTTTTTCACCGCGGTGTCTGTCCGCGGCGAACAAAATGGCCGATTGCGGATGAAATTATTTTGGCCACGTCTTTCCACAATGGCAGGACTTGTGCCACATAATTTATTTTGGACGTCATGTTTACGTTTTCCAAATGAACCCTCTGTATTTCATCAAGAATCGTTATTATGTGTTCATCTATACTGGCTCGTATATCAGCCAGTATTTTTTCCGTGATTGATAGCAACTGTGCTCCGTATATTACGTGTGAATCGTGTCCCGAGACATTTCATACTGGAAGTCTAATTTGTCCTTGGGGGAGAGCTTCTAATCCACAGCCAATACTCATTATTCCAGACTTATTTCTGTTAAGTTTCGCGTCTCATGCTAGTTCGTACTTGTTCATTATATGTAATGCTTTTATTCTAATTTGCTGGTGTCCTTCATCAAAAAGCCAACCCACTGTCTACATCCATTCATCATGGTGTCTTGCTTTGGGTCGGTGCGGGAGACGTGCACGGATAGCCTAAACTGTAAGCAGCCGGCCGGTGTGGCCGAGCGGTTCTAGGCGCTACAGTCTGGAACCGCGCGACTGCTACGGTCGCTGGTTCGAATCCTGCCTCGGGCATGGATGTGTGTGATGTCCTTAGGTTAGCTAGGTTTATGTGCTTCTAAATTTTAGGGGACTGATGACGTCAGATGTTACGTCCCACAGTGCTCAGAGCCATTGGAACCGACCTGTAAGCAGGAAATTCGGGTTCGAGTCCCAATCCGCCACAAACTTCCATATGTCACCAACAGGTAGAATACCTGCATCTAAACAACTGACGCCTTGCATGTTGTTCTCATTCAGTGAATTTATTTCAATGTCATTCCAAGCGTGTGTGTCAATTTTTACCCCTCTACCTACATTATTCCGTGGTTTATTAATTTTTTAAATTTATACTGACTTTTTGATCACACGGTATTTCAAGATCTATCCTTAGTTTATCAGCTGAGTATGTTACATGGTCCCGTGGAAGACTCGGGCACACATTTCTCATAGCATCAAGAATTTAGGCTACTTTTCACAACTTATGATTGTCTGGGGGAGAAGAAGAGTGGCAGGAATCTACCTCTTTACATGAGTCTTGAAACTGGAGTATAGCCATACTGAGTGCTCCAGTATAATCACAGTCGACAAAATCTGATGCAACCCACAATGAGATTGGCATCTATAAATTACCTAAGTTCATTTGCATCTATTTTGATGCTTCTACGCATTATACTGATTAACATGTTCTTCATCAATCACAGAATTTATCTGGATGGAGTAAAATACTGGAGTGGGCTGGGCAATGAATCTGGAAACTTAAAATTGATTTGAAAACAGAACAAAATGTATTACAGTAACCCATAGACAAGGGAAATATTGTACCTGCATTCTAGAAAAAATCTAACAGTCCTGGGTCATTCTTAGGTTTGAATAAAGTCTCTATTCTATACATATTTTTCATGTGATGGGTTTTCTTTCTTTCTTAGTTGTGGAGAATTAACTTGCATGACTGTTTCTGCTTTTGGCTGATTATCATTCATTGAGGACACTGATACAGTTTCAACTGGTATTTCATCTGGATCAGAATCGGAACTCGATGCACCGATGTTGTCTGGCATACAAAGATCTTCAGAATCGTCTTCATCACTTACTTCTAAATCTCATCCATCAAGCAATTTCAGTATATTTTTCTCATAAAGTCCATTCATTATCTAAAAATGTTCCAATACATTACACCAAGTACAATTTCGGAACAGTGATGTTTAACTAACTGTATTTGGAAGTACATTCAAGTAATTCCATACATCATTATAATATTGCGTTAATCAGCATGCAAGGATTCGAAAAAAAAAAGATGGCTGAGCAAAACTAACTTTCAGGCACCACAGACGCAATAACCACACAAATTACATATTTCCATAATACACAATTATTTAGGGTTGTCCAGATAAAAATTCAATCGGAGCATTTTTGAGAATTACACATTAACACAACTTTTAAAGATAAAACGAAGCTACTATATCTAAGGCAGTTACATCTATATCTACATGACTACTCTGCAATTCACATTTAAGTTCTTGGCAGAGGGTTCATCGAACCATAATCATACTATCTCTCTACTATTCCACTCCCGAACAGAGCGCGGGAAAAACGAACACCTAAACCTTTCTGTTCGAGCTCTGATTTCTCTTATTTTATTTTGATGATCATTCCTACCTATGTAGGTTGGGCTCAACAAAATATTTTCGCATCCGGAAGAGAAAGTTGGAGACTGAAATTTCGTAAATAGATCTCGCCGCGACGAAAAACGTCCTTGCTTTAATGTCTTCAATCCCAACTCCCGTATCATATCTGTCACACTCTCTCCCCTATAACGTGATAATACAAAACGAGCTGCCATTTTTTGCACCCTTTGGATGTCCTCCGTCAATCCCACCTGGTAAGGATCCCACACCGCGCAGCAATATTCTAACAGAGGACAAACGAGTGTGGTGTAAGCTGTCTCTTTAGTGGACTTGTTGCATCTTCTAAGTGTCCTGCCAATGAAACGCAACGTTTGGCTCGCCTTCCCCACAATATTATTTATGTGGTCCTTCCAACTGAAGTTGTTCGTAATTTTAACACCCAGGTACTTAGTTGAATTGACAGCCTTGAGAATTGTACTATTTATCGAGTAATCGAATTCCAACGGATTTCTTTTGGAACTCATGTGGATCATCTCACACTTTTCGTTATTTAGCGTCAACTGCCACCTGACACACCATACAGCAATCTTTTCTAAATCGCTTTGCAGCTGATACTGGTCTTCGTATGACCTTACTAGACGGTAAATTACAGCATCATCTGCGAACAGTCTAAGAGAACTGCTCAGATTGTCACCCAGGTCATTTATATAGATCAGGAACAGTAGAGGTTCCAGGACGCTTCCCTGGGGAACATCTGATATCACTTCAGTTTTACTCGATGATTTGCGTCTATTACTACGAACTGCGACCTTCCTGACAGGAAATCACGAATCCAGTCGCACAACTGAGACGATACCCCATAGCTCCGCAGCTTGATTAGAAGTCGCTTTTGAGGAACGGTGTCAAAAGCTTTCCGGAAATCTAGAAATACGGAATCAACTTGAGATCCCCTGTCGATAGCGGCCATTACTTCGTGCGAATAAATAGCTAGCTGCGTTGCACAAGAGCGATGTTTTCTGAAGCCATGCTGATTTCGTGTCAATAGATCGTTCCCTTCGAGGTGATTCATAATGTTTGAATACAGTATATGCTCCAAAACCCTACTGCAAACCGACGTCAATAATATAGGTCCGTAGTTAGATTACTCCTACTACTACCCTTCTTGAACACTGGTGCGACCTGCGCAATTTTCCAATCTGTAGGTACAGATCTATCGGTGAGCGAGCGGTTGTATATGAGTGCTAAGTAGGGAGCTGTTGTATCAGCGTAATCTGAAAGGAACCTAATCGGTATACAATCTGGACCTGAAGACTTGCCCGTATCAAGTTATTTGAGTTGCTTCGCAACCCTTAAGGTATCTACTTCTAAGAAACATGCTAGCAGATGTTCGTGTTTCAAATTCTGGAATATTCCATTCGTCTTCCCTGGTGAAGGAATTTCGGAAAACTGCGTTCAATAACTCCGCTTTAGCGGCACAGTCGTCGGTAACAGTACCATCGGCACTGCGCAGCGAAGGTATTGACTGCGTCTTGCCGCTTGTGTACTTTACATACGACCAGAATTTCTTCGGATTCTCTACCAAATTTCGAGACAATGTTTCGTTGTGGAACATATTAAAGGCATCTCGCATTGAAGTGCGTTCCAAATTTCGCGCGTCTGTAAATTTTAGCCAATCTTCGGGATTTCGCGTTCTTCTGAACTTCGCATGCTTTTTCCGTTGCCTCTGCAACAGCGTTCGGACCTTTTTTGTGTACCACGCTGGAAGACAAACAATTCTAACAACATCGCTAAGTGGACGAAACTGCCATCTAATGCCGCCCTATATGAACTAGAGTAACCCTCACGATCGAACATTTCCGGCTGCAGTTACAGTCGAGTACCAGGAAAAAAAAGGTATAAAGTGATAACTAACACTCATGATATTATTTGGAGAGAGGATAGCTTTAAGATTGGACAGCTGAATTATGTTTTTTATTTGCTGTTATTTATGAGTAGCGCATTTTTTCTGAAAGCAGGTTCCAGTATCTTGCTCCACCAATAACCTTGTTTCCCGGGCAGTGAATCCTTCATTGGGCCGAACAGATGGAAGTTTGAAGGCGCGAAATCCGTGCTGTAGGGTGGACAAGGAAGATGAGTAAAATGAAGTTTTGTGAGCCCCTCTCGGGTGCGTAGAATTGCGTAATACCTTACGTTGTTACCGAGAAGGAGCAGTTCGTTTGCATTTTTGTGGCGACGAACACGTTAAAGTTGTTTCTTCAGTTTCGTGAGGGAAGCACAATACACTTCCGAATTGATCGTTGGACCATGATGGACGACATCAAACAGAATCACCCCTTGAGCGTCCCAAAAGACAGTCACCATGACTTTACAAGCTGAGGCTGTGACTTTAAATTTTCTCCTCGGAGGAGAAGTGGTGAGCCGCCACTCCAGGGAACCCATGTTTCATCTCCTGTGACGATATTCCGACAAAAATTGTCACGATCAGTTTCGTAACGTGCGGGCTTTCTCACAGATGGTCCTTCGTTGCCTTTTCACGGTGTCCTGGGTTCGAT
The DNA here is from genome assembly GCF_023897955.1 of Schistocerca gregaria. Lineage (NCBI taxonomy): Eukaryota > Metazoa > Arthropoda > Insecta > Orthoptera > Acrididae > Schistocerca > Schistocerca gregaria. Next base: position 163,540,317 of record NC_064929.1, on the reverse strand, counting down.
TCCCGGCGGGGTCAGGGATTTTCACCTGCCTCGAGATGACTGGGTGTTTGTGTTGTCCACATCATTTCATCATCATTCATGAAAGTTGCGATAATGGACTGAGCAAAGGTTGGGAATTTTTACGGGCGCGGATAACCGCGCAGTTGAGCTCCCCACCACAAACCAGTCATCATCATCATCATCATCATCGCCTTTTATGGTCTTCCGTTAGGCGATAAGGAACCCAGTGGGCACCACAACTGCTGGACGAGTGAGTTAGCACTGCCAAGATGACGCCCAGCTCAGCTGCGAGGTGTCAGATTGTGATCCGTCCATCACCTCGAGTGAGAGTGGCCGCACGTACCAACGTTGCAGGACACAGCTCGGTGCGGCCGGCGGGCAAGCATGAGATAGACTGGTCTGCGCGACCTTGTTGCGATGTGACAGACGCCTCGCCCAACGACTCACCGTGCTTTTGATCACTGCCAGGTCTCCGTAGAAATTCTGCGTACACCTACGAAGATCTGCGATGCTTCAGTTTTCCGCTAAAGGAAACTCAAGACAGCTCTTGGCTTGTAACGCATTTGGGTTACAGACGTCTTTTTGAAAGCTATGTATAGCACCGCTACCTGTGTCGGAACTACATGAAACTATAGGGGCTGAAGCGGGAATATTCTACCATATCCCTTAATAAATTCCCCATTTCTCAACCGAAATTGCAGATAAAAATGTGTTGCATTACAAATTGAACTTCCCTCGCAGATTCCACTCTCCACAGAGAAACATAGCAGTAGAATCACAGCCAAGTGGTTGAAAGTGAAAAAAAAAAATTAAGGCGTATGAATACGACAATTAGTGGAAATTGCCAGCTGACACCGCCCCCCGCCCCCCTCCCCCCCATGGGGAAGACAATATCTCCATGCTATTACTGGCAAATAAACTAAGTATGTATAAAGATCTATCGGAATGTCGTGTGACTATGGTCTCCCGTCGGATGGACTGTTCGTCGGGTGCAAGTCTTTCGAGTTGACGCCACTTCGGCGACTTGTGCGTCGATGGAGATGAAATGATGATGATTACGAGAACATATTACCCAGTCTCTGAGCGGAATAGAACTCCGACCCAGCTGGAAATCGAACCCGCGCCCCTAGGATTGACATTCTGTCGCGCTGACCACTCAGCTACCGGCGCGGACACAAAGATCTATTAAAATTTGTAATAAATGTTATTAGTCTTTATCAGTCCTTAGTTTTTAACGCTTTACGCGCAGAAATTCCGCTCTATCCTACAAACGTCAAACACTTTGAGTCTACACCTCTTTCTCTCTCTCTCTCTCTCTCTCTCTCTCTCTCTCTCTCTCTCTCTCTCACACACACACACACACACACACACACACACACACACACACACACACACAATTCAGGACACCGACTGAAGATGCCTTGTAAAAAAGGCGAAACGCGTCTGCGTGAATTAATTAAAATACAAATTTTATGTGCAGCATGCAAAAGGCATTTTCTTTGAAAAAACTGCAATTTATATACAGCTGCTGCGAAAATGGCCACTACAAGAAACGTGTTTTGAGTCTTCTTTTGCTGTCGAACTATTCATTTTCTTCAGTCACTCTGCTAAAGAGAATAATTCGTCAGTTGCTTACAGCACTTCGTCGTTAATCTGTAGAGAGAGAATGTTGTACCTAGGGAGTAGTTTACCTAAGAAAACATGATTCTTTTGGTCGGTGTTTCAATTTAGTGACTGATTTTAGAATCATGCAAAGGAATACATACTTAAGTCCATGACACACACCTTCCGCAATTTTTACAGTATTGGATGATTTTAGACATAAAGTAGTGTTTTTTGCAGTGCTTGTAAATATTTATATTTCGCGTTCTGCACATTTTAATGATGTATAATACATTCCAGGTATTTTGGAGTATATAGTTAGTTCTTCAGGTACCGAATTTCGTGCTGAATACAATGCTCTGCATTTTTAGAACTATTCAACATCTGGAGAGTTGAGCCGTACTTCATAGGTCGTGAACAACCTTGTACCTTGAAACTGAAAGTTCTTCCTTCAAACGAACTGAGTTGCTTCTGTCTCTCAATAGTTTTACCTCTCTTAAAAATGAAAATTGGTTTTAATTTCCAATATCATCTATTTCAAAATGTATTTAACTGGTTTATTATATCGGCCAACTGCCTTATGTCAGTGGTAACACCAGTTCCCGTCAGATCACCGAAGACCAGCGCTGTCGGGCTTGGCTAGCACTTGGATGGGTGACCAAGCCCTATTGACAAGTGGGGCGCACTCGGTCCTTGTGAGGCCAGCTGAGGAGCTATTTGATTGAGAGATAGCGGCTCCGGTCACCAGAACTGTCAACTGGCAGGGAGTGTTGTACTGACAGCATACCCCTCCGCATCCGTCTCCGGTGAGGCGTAATGTCTGAGGATGACACGGCGGTCGGTCGGTGCCATTGGGTCTTTAGTATCTCGTCGGTAGGTGTTTGTTTGTTTCAGTTTTTGACAATACTTCTGATAATTTTGATTTGACTTGCCGATTATTGGTGCGCAGTAGAGTAACAATGAAACAGATGATGAAATACGACATCAACATGATTTTCTCTACTAAAACGTTTTTAAATTTCAATATAATGCTTGTACCTAGGTACACGACCGCCATGTTGTACCTTGGAACATCCTTCAGCATTTGGAAAACCTCGAATTTCCAAAAGAAATTTTTCTAATTTTAGAAAAAGACAACAGTCAATAAAATGCGAAGATCATCAGAATAAGAAACTATAATAAACCATTAAAGGCCTACCGTCTACCAGGGTACAACACTCCTCGCTACTATTTTCTTTGCCATATGCTGAGTCTATTTCAGTGCAGCTAATTTTCTTTTCCACTTTCCAGCTTGCTGTGGTAAGTTCCTTCCTTCACAGTTGAAGTTTATCCTGTGCTAAAGACAGACAGACACACACACACACACACACACACACACACACACCATATATATAGATTCACGTGCTTTCCATTATCACATATCCGTTATTTATTTTCCTACGTAAGAAAGGAAGTGCCACACTGAGTGATACCGCGACCAAATACAGTTACGAGATAAAGCGCAGAAGCTTCCACAGGCAAAGGCACCCGTTGTGCGAAACACGCTCAGAATCTTATCAGGAAATATGAGTACCAACGTAATTGTTTATAGTTACTTTGCATCAAAGGATCAAAGGGCACTTCAGCACTAGAGGGAACAGATGGCGAACAAACTAGGTAGGTCGGTCGGTCGGTCGGTCGGTCTCTCTCTCTCTCTCTCTCTCTCTCTCTCTCTCTCTCTCTCTCTCTCTCTCCCCCCCCTCTCCCCCCCCCCCTCCCTCTCTCTTCCACTGCTTTATCACACTGCCACTGGCTTCTACATCTACAGCCACGCTCTGCAAAACACGTTGAAGTGCATGCCGGAGGCTACTTACCACTGTACCGCATATGAGTGTTTCTTCCAATAGCATCTGGATATTGAGAGTAGAGAGAATGGTTTGTTAAATGTCTCTGTACGCCCTGTAATTGTCCTAATATAGTTTTCGAGATCCATACAGGAACGATACATAGGGGGCTATAGTACATTCCTAGATTCATCAGCCGGCCAGGGTGGCCGAGCGGTTCTAGGCGCTACAGTCTGGAACCGCGCTGCTGCTACGGTCGCAAGTTCGAATCCTGCCTCGGCCATGAATGTGTGTCATGTCCTTAAGTTAGTTAGGTTTAACTAGTTCTAAGCCTAGGGTACTAATGACCTCAGATGTCAAGTCCCACAGTCCTCGGAGCCATTTTTGAAGATTCATCATTTGATACTGGTTCTATAAACCCTGTAAGTTGGCTTTCGAAGAGTGGTTCATGCTTGTCTTCAAAAGTTTCCCAGTTCAGACATTTCACCATATCTGTGACACTCTCCCATCAGTGAAAAATAAAATGACTATTTGTGCTTCCATTCTTTGTGTATCTTCCTGTTTCGTATTGGTCTCACATACGTGAGCGATAGCCGATGATAGGTAGCACGAGTTTTTCGCTACGAAAACTCCTTTCCACGCCGGCTGCATCTTCCCAGTATCCTACCGGTATTGCAGGTTTCCTATGAATGAACAGAAGTCTGTCACACACATTGATCAGCCAGAACACGATGGTCGTCCCCCACTGCGACCGTGGATGCCGCCTGGTGGCGTTGAGGGCACGTGACGCGGTAACAAAAGTATGTACGTGGTGCAGACACGGGCGGAAGGTCACACTAGCCAAGATATGGGCCTGGAATGGGGAAATCCATTGAGACAGGCGACTCTGACAAAGAACATTATTATTATGCACAGAGGCTGTGAAGTTGTATCTCGAAAACGGCGAATTCGGTCGAAAGTTCATGTGCTACTGACGTGAGCATCTACGGAAGGACAGTAAAACTATCACTAGGCGCCAAATGGTTGGACGCCTTCGACTCTTCGCCGGCCTTTGTGGCCGAGCGGTTCTAGGCGCTTCAGTCCGGAACTGCGCTGTTGCTATGGTCGTAGTTTCGAATCCTGCCTCGGGCATGGATGTGTGTGCTGTCGTTTGGTTTAAGTAATTCTACGTGTAGGGGACTGATGACCACAGATGTTGAGTCCGGTAGTGCTTAGAGCCATTTGAACCATTTTGAACCTTCGACTCTTCGCAGAACGTGGCGTTCGGAGATTCGTCTGCTCTGTAAAGTGGGGTAGATGGTGATCTATGGTATCTCTGCCGAAAGAGCACAGTGCTGGTTCACGAACAAGCGTTTCGGAGCACACACAGTTGAACATAAAGTTCCGCAGCAGACCACCCCTGCAGGTTCACATTTTGACCCAACGACATAGTCAATTACAATTGCAGTGGGTGTGGGACCATCTGGACTCGACCGTCGAGCGATATAAACTTTCGGTGAATCACATTTTTACTACAGCGGGTCGATGGTCGTCTCCACAAACGTCCAAACGTGGAGCGCGCCACGGATGCAGGTTGGTGGGAGCAGCATTACGCTACGGGAGACATTCTCGTGCCCCTCCATCGGACCTGTGGTAGTAACCGAAGACACCCTGACAGCTGCGAAGTACCTGCATCCCTTCGTGTTTGACGTCTTGCCTGACGACTTCGACGACGACCTATTCTCTCAGGGATATAACCGTCCGTGTCTCAAAGTCAGAAGCGTGCTACAGTGGTTCGAAGTCCGTTGAAGTGAACTCAGGTTAACGTTTTGGCCACTAAATTCGCCTGACATGAATCCGATGGAACTCATCCTTGTCGTTATCGGAGCCATAATCGCATACACAAACCGGTGGCCCGTTATTTACGCGAATAAGATGGCCTGTACGTAGGCATGTAATGCAACATATCTCCACAGACCTGCCAACAAACTGTCCTATACCCGATACGGAGAATGAGTGATGTATTTCGTTCCAAAGACAGACAAAGAAGCTAATGATAACGTTTAGGTTCATCAGTTTATTGTATCTTAATTGGCGACTTAGAAACGAAGGAGAGGCTCCGTCCCCGCCGCAGCCGCAGTGGTCCGCAAGTCCACAACGACTACCGCAGTCCACTTCACCCCTCCGCCGCCCCACACCGAACCACTCATTCAAGGTCATTGGGCGGTCTCACACCAGACGAGTGTAACCCCTATGTTTGCGTGGCGGAGTAATGGTGGTGTACGCGTACGTGGAGAACGTGTTTGCGCAGTAATCGCCGATACAGTGTATCTGAGGCGGAATAATGGGAACCAGCCCGCATTCGCCAAAGCAGATGGAAAACCTCCTAAAAACCATCCGCAGACCGGCCGCTTCACCGCACTTCGACATAAGTCCGTCGCTCGGGATTCCTGCCGGGGACCATGCGCTCCTTCCCAATCCGGAAAGCCGTGCGTTAGACCGAACGGCTAACCGGGCGGGCTTTATGAGCGTACTTATCACAGAATATGTTAATATTCCAATTCATATACCCACAAATTGTTATATCTAGCTTTTTGTTCTAGTCGATTCATTGCAACCCTTTCGTACTGGTATTAAAGGATACCAGAGCAAGCAGCCCAACTTAGCAGCATTCTCAAATCTTTTCCAGATGAATATTTTTAATCTTTCTTCAGAGTGTCCATCGTATATAACTACATTTTGTACAAGAAGTATGAGGTTAGTATTAATATTGTCTTTCAGATCATTAGCCTGTAGGATGTTTCAGAGTTTTTATAACAAACGTTTAGGGTTGATGGATCACATCACTGGGAACGACTTTAGTCAGAGGGAAAATGTTGGATGATTGTATTCGGCGGCACTAGGAGTCTTTCATAATCGGCTGCGCAGGGCGTAGACACTCTCCGGCGTTTGTGTACCTAGCGTGTTTCAATAACAGTCATCTGGTTCTTTTGGAAGCGTGTAGGCCCAGCAAAACTAAACCTCCTGATTCGATTGGAAAATATCTTTCTCTCGTTGGAGACACTCATTCATAATATTTTCTTGTAAACCACCGTAGCAATTGACTGGCGTTGGTAACATGCAGCACACCAGGATAGGTCTTTCTAGGGTTTGGGGTCTACTAAGGTCCTGTGAGCACAGATTTAGTGTCAATATAGTGTAGGTACTGTAAGCTTACTTGTGCGTCGCTGACATAGAAGACTGCAAACCTTCTTTCCTTCCCGTCTGGGCAAGCTGTGACTAGAGTACATGTAAAGCTTACTGGGACGGGGTAAATGCTAGGTACAGTGAAGTCGATAATTCGATTGTAATATTGGCATTTTAATTTGATATTCCCCACAACTCACAAAATTTACAACAACAACAACAAAAATGTGAATCTTTGTCCACCGACACACTCCTGACAATGGCACATTATCAATTTGAAATTACGCGCCCCTATTACCGGCAGCTGCGTTGGTAGATACTCGGCGCCTTGCAAGGATACCTACCAGATCAAGAATACTAGGTGTTGGAAGTGGTTAAGCGTTGGTGAAAATCTCGCTCCCGAGCAGACAAAGAGCTGTAACCGCAGAACTCTACACGGAACACGCGTTGGTGCAGTGCTGCGATACAGACCGTATACCTCCCTTCGAAGACGATGGCCAAGACGCCGTCTCCAAGGCCGCATCGCTCGATGGCTGAAGGCGAAGTCCCCACCCTCCACAATTCTACCGTCTCCCACGTGTACGAAAACGCGCCGGAAGAATACTCTGTTTCGGCCAACGCTCTATCATCGCCGAAATTCCTCCTACGGCATTTCTGAGATCTACCCAGTGATAGAGTAGGGCATAACGCCCCTGGGCAAACGAAACTCCCGTCTTCGCCACTTGTTGCCCAGCACAGGCGGCTCCGGATGCCCGGCTGTCCCCAAAAGCTCCGTATTGTCCCGCGTTTCCGGTGACAGCTACCTGCCGCCCACGGCGGCACGGCGAGCTACGGCCAGCTGCAGACTTTATATTCCATAATTCTCAATTTCCAACACTTTTCACCAACACGTTAGGTTGGTGACTTAATCAGGCAGACATGCAGGAAATAATGTACGAGAGTGCCTAATATTTATCATAATTCTGTAGAGTTATGATCTGATATCCTTGCCAGTCCCTTTACTATTATTACTAATGTTGTTAAGCTAACGTGTAAATGCCCATGTCCTGGCACCTTACAATATACACTCCTGGAAATTGAAATAAGAACACCCTGAATTCATTGTTCCAGGAAGGGGAAACTTTATTGACACATTCCTGGGGTCAGATACATCACATGATCACACTGACAGAACCACAGGCACATAGACACAGGCAACAGAGCATGCACAATGTCGGCACTACTACAGTGTATATCCACCTTTCGCAGCAATGCAGTCTGCTATTCTCCCATGGAGACGATCGTAGAGATGCTGGATGTAGTCCTGTGGAACGGCTTGCCATGCCATTTCCACCTGGCGCCTCAGTTGGACCAGCGTTCGTGCTGGACATGCAGACCGCGTGAGACGACGCTTCATCCAGTTCCAAACTTGCTCAATGGGGAACAGATCCGGAGATCTTGCTGGCCAGGGTAGTTGACTTACACCTTCTAGAGCACGTTGGGTGGCACGGAATACATGCGGACGTGCATTGTCCTGTTGGAACAGCAAGTTCCGTTGCCGGTCTAGGAATGGTAGAACGATGGGTTCGGATGTATCGTGCACTATTCAGTGTCCCCTCGACGATCGCCAGAGGTGTACGGCCAGTGTAGGAGATCGCTCCCTACACCATGATGCCGGGTGTTGGCCCTGTGTGCCTCGGTCGTATGCAGTCTTGATTGTGGCGCTCACATTCACGGCGCCAAACACGCATACGACCATCATTGGCACCAAGGCAGAAGCGACTTTCATCGCTGAAGACGACACGTCTCCATTCGTCCCTCCATTCACGCCTGTCGCGACACCACTGGAGGCGGGCTGCACGATGTTGGGGCGTGAGCGGAAGACGGCCTAACGGTGTGAGGGACCGTAGCCCAGCTTCATGGAGACGGTTGCGAATGGTCCTCGCCGATACACCAGGAGCAACAGTGTCCCTAATTTGCTGGGAAGTAGCGGTGCGGTCCCCTACGGCACTGCGTAGGATCCTACGGTCTTGGCGTTCATCCGTGCGTCGCTGCGGTCCGGTCCCAGGTCGACGGGCACGTGCACCTTCCGCCGACCACTGGCGACAACATCGATGTATTGTTGAGACCTCACGCCCCACGTGTTGAGCAATTCGGCGGTACGTCCACCCGGCCTCCCGCGTGCCCACTATACGCCCTCGCTCAAAGTCCGTCAGCTGCACATACGGTTCACGTCCACGCTGTCGCGGCATGCTACCAGTGTTAAAGACTGCGATGGAGCTCCGTATGCCACGGCAAACTGGCTGACACTGACGGCGGCGGTGCACAAATGCTGCGCAGCTAGCGCCATTCGACGGCCAACAGTACGGTTCCTGGTGTGTCCGCTGTGCCGTGCGTGTGATCATTGCTTGTACAGCCCTCTCGCAGTGTCCGGAGCAAGTATGGTGGGTCTGACACACCGGTGTCAATGTGTTCTTTTTTCCATTTCCTGGAGTGTATATACAGGGTGTCACAAAAAGGTACGGCCAAACTTTCAGGAAACATTCCTCACACACAAATAAAGAAAAGATGTTACGTGGACATGTGTCTGTTAGAGCTCATTTTAGTTTCTTCCACCTAAGCCCAATGGAGCACGTTATCATGATTTCATACGGGATACTCTGCCTGTGCTGCTGAAACATGTGCCTTTACAAGTACGACACAACATGTGGTTCATGCATGATGGAGCTCCTGCACATTTCAGTCGAAGTGTTCGTACGCTTCTCAACATCAGATTCGGTGACCGATGGATTGGCAGAGGCGGACCAATTCCATGGCCTCCACGATCTCCTGGCCTCAACCCTCTTGACTTTCATTTATGAGGGCATTTGAAAACTCTTGTCTACGCAACCCCGGTACCAAATGTAGAGACTCTTCGTGCTCGTATTGTGGACGGCTGTGATACAATACGCCATTCTCCAAGGCTGCATCAGCGCATCAGGGATTCCATGCGACGGAGGGTGGATGGATGTATCCTCGCTAACGGAGGACATTTTGAACATTTCCTGTAACAGAGTGTTTGAAGTCACGCTGGTACGTTCTGTTGCTGTGTGTTTCCATTCCATGATTAATGTGATTTGAGGAGAAGTAATAAAATGAGCTCTAACATGGAAAGTAAGCGTTTCCGGACACATGTCCATTTAACATATTTTCTTTCTTTGGGTGTGAGGACTGCTTCCTGAAAGTTTGGCCGTACTTTTTTTGTAACACCCTGTATATATACGAGCGGGATTAGCCGAGCGGTCTAAGGCGCTGCAGTCATGGACTGTGAGGCTGATCCCGGAAGAAGTTCGAGTCTTCCCTCGGGAATGGGTGTGTGTGTTTGTCCTCAGGATAATTTAGGTTAAGTAGTGTGTAAGCTTAGGGACTGATGACCTTAGCAGTTAAATGCCATAAGATTTCACACGCTTTTGAACCTTACAGTATGAAGTATATACAAGAGAGATGTAGCGAGGACGGGTTCGGTGCCGGAGCAGTAACGTCCATTAGAGAGCCGTTTATAGGCAGAAAGTGCTCTCTGCTACGCGTGGTCCGGTCAATAAAGGCGCCTTTCGCGACAGAGAGGGACTCTTGTCGTTTTTGCCTCAATTACGAGGGGCGCGAACGTTCCGGCCGTCGACGGCGACCACTTTTTAAACGGCGGACGGCGCGGGTATTTATAGGCTGCTAATTCCGGTATTAGCGCCGGCCGGGGCGGCGCCTTATCGTCGCCTCAGCCGCTGTGGAGTCCGGCGCGGCCGACCGCCGGCGTGTAATGCGCGCAAAGTGGCGCGCAGATGAAACGGACCCGAGGAGCAGCGGGGCGGCCCGCCGGTAAGTCGGATTTAGTGGCCGCCCGGACAGCCATCTGCGGACAATTAATGCGGTCGCGAGGCTGATTTAGTGCCGACCATAAAACCCGAAACTAGCGCGGCCAGCGGCCGGCCAGAGACGTCTTCTTCTTCTTCTGCTTCTTCTCCTTGCCTCCCCCTCCTCCCTCCCTCCCGCCCCCTACTCCTACGGTAGTGTCGGGCGCCCGTGCCCGCTATGGAAATGCAAACAGCGACAGCGCCGTAAGTTATGTGCTCGCCGGGCGTCGCTCCCGAGCAGTCTGTATGGAAATTTATTGGCGGCCGAAAGGTTTATGGTGGCTGGTCTGTCTCTCTCTCTCTCTCGCCCTCTCCCCCCTTCTCTCTCCCACCCCCGTCTCTCTCTTCCACGCCCTCTCCCTGTATCGTACCCCCACCCTGTACCTACGCCAGCCACTTTCGCCCCATCTCTCTCTACTGAGGCTGTGGAGAGGGGGAATTGTAAATAAAGACGCGATGCCGAGGCGACTCACGGAGGCAGGATGGGGAATTGTCGGGCAATTGCAGCGTCTGAGTCCGCGCTCTGACGTAGCGGAGGTACCCAGCTGTCTGATGGGGGAGTTGAACGAACTCACCCGCGACCTGCGTCCAAATCTACGGACAGCAGAATTGTACAAGCGCCATTTCATTTCAGAGCAGAGTAGGAAATACATTCCTTCCTAATTTAACAAAAGAAATTTATGTTCCACGCTGAGTCATTACTTACAGCTTTCGTGGTGGTCGATGGTGGTGTGAATTTTAAACCCATTTTTATTAAATTGTGGTAAAATTTCGGAAAAACAGGATATTCCAGCGCCTGTGTTGCTAAGAAAAAAGATGCACTGTTCATCTACAGCTACATGGATACTCTGCAAAAGTGCCTGGCAGAGGGTTCATCGAACCAAGAACCTTCAACATCGCAGTGCGTCAGCAATCGTTGGTTAATGTATTAAAAAACTAGAAACCCGCCTCGATTGCGATAAAAGCAAGCCTTCCCGAGTGGCCAAGCGGTTCTAGGCGCTACAGTCTGGACCGAGCGACCGCTACGGTCGCAGGTTCTAATCCTGCCTCGGGCATGGATGTGTGTGATGTCCTTAGCTTAGTTAGCTTTAAGTAGTTCGAAGTTCTAGGGGACTGATGACCACAGATGTTGAGTCCCATAGTGCTCAGAGCCATTTGAACCACTTTGAACACATCGAACATAGGCCGGTGTGAGGTGGAGCGTACACCATTAAGTTAAGTAGTGGTTTTGACTTTGTACATATATACTTTTTGTGTTTTTCTTTTTTTCGTTCATAAATGTATAGCTATGGTGTTCTTTTAATCGTTGAGAAACGTCTTCTTAGGCACTTGTGGGTTTTATTATTCTGAAGAAGGTGTAGTTATCTACGCCGAAACCTAACTTAACACTAGGTGCTTTTTTCGATATCGAGGCGGGTTTCCAGTTTTTTAATATTGTAATATTGTTGCATTAATTTGTTGTGAAAGCGGTGCTGATAGACAATAAAAGCGGTTTAAAAGCTGTGAGCTATCTGAGGAAGTTAACCTTGCATTACTGAGCAACTGTTTCACCAGGTATCCAGGCTAGCTTACCAAATTTCCAACAAAACTAACATTAATTACAATCTTTTAATAGTCATACGAAAACCGGTGATACATATATAAAAAAGAGAATTTAAATAAAAAGAAACAAATCAGTTTATATTTGGAAATTTATTTTAACATTGATCATTGAAATTTCAGCATGTTAAACTTGAGTCACAACTAAGCTGGTGCCTTATTTAGGATTGTGAAAATGTGAGTTTGTAATCTTATGGAACACATCAAATATGGAGCCAAGATTAGGAGACTGCATACAACACTACATTCATAAAATAACACACGGAGAACGTTGAAACATATGCAAGAGGAAATTAACCACAACCAACCGATCCAATTTTCACCCAAAGAAGTAACGTTCGTAGCGCAATCCTGTCCGTCATGTAATTACCACATACTGCTATACTAAATTCATACTAACTCTCTGTGAAATCTTCCCGAAAAGAATAGCTGAGGGCTACTTTGATGATTACACCAAATGCTTCACGTGGTCAACTTGGTTTACACAAAGAGTGTAACTCCACAATAATTCTGATAATTAAAATAAATTAGATCGAAAAGCAATTTACCAAAGAAAAACCTCGAACTGGTTACTATCGTCTTACTATTAATCTGATGGGTAAAACAACTGTATAAGCACGTGGTACTGGTCTCACAAAGTACACCCCACGTGGGTTGAACATAAAGAAAAGTTGCTATATTGAAAAATATTGTCAAGACGAGACATTATAATCTCACGAACATTCGCATTTAAGATTGATGATCTTAGTTACAGTTACTGATCAACACGTGGTTCCACTTTACTCACAAAGTAGTGACAAAGCAACTACTGGAAGATATTCTGAAGTTAACACTCGAAATACACTGCGTTGCAATTTAAGATAACATTAGATATTTCAGAGCTAAAACGTGAAATAAAGGTGATTAAATTTTCAGTTAGGCTGAACTTAAGAAATCCATTGTCCTACGGACTTAGCAGACACGCGCTTAGCCGGAGATCTTACCACTTCAGACGCTCGCCGCGGACAGACTGAATTGCGCTCCTACCAAGGGTGCTTCCGTATACAAAACGGAAGTGACCAGACAGGCAGCTTCCTATACCAACATGACAAGGGACGGACAGAACATTGCTAAGGATAGAAACATCTTTGCTTTTAGAAAGCGTAGCTACCTGTTCCGACGTTGGTCCTACTGTTCTCTAGCAGACAGGCTTGCCTGCTACCATCAAGCATGCAACTAGAAATACATTTTCTCATTCACCCTTTCACACAGAAGGGAAGGGGGATGACAGTATCTTATCATATACAGTATATAAAAGAAAGCGGATGTAGGTTCCGTATGAGACTGTGTGACATGAATTACATGTAAACTGTGTTTTAAAGTGTAGTAGTGTGACAGATTGTTCTTGTTTATGTGTAGAAGTAACACGTTCCACTGCTCAGTCTCCTCACAGATAGTCAGAAACTCCACAGTAAATTTAGAAGAGGAATTTATGCCGTAAATGACAACAGATTTAAGAAATTAACATTAAAGGAATCCAACAGAGACCTTTCAATATATTCACCGAACCACCTTCACAATAATTATCTATTATTCCACTCTCGTCCTCCCCCGGTAGCTGAGCGGTCAACCCGACAGAATGTCAGTCCTAAGGGCCCGGGTTCGAATCCCGGCTGGGTCGGAGATTTTCTCCGCTCAGGGACTGGGTGTTGTGTTGTCCTAATCATCATCATCATCATCATCATCATTTAGACCCCATCGACGCGCAAGTCGCCGAAGTGGCATCAAATCGAAAGACTTGCCATCCGGCGAACGGTCTACCCGACGGGAGGCCCTCGTCACACGAATTTACATTTATTTACACTCTCGAAGAGCGCGCAGAAAGAACGAACACCTACATCTTCACGTGCGAGCTTTGATTGCCCTTATTTTATGACGACGATCGTTTGTCCCAACGTATGTCGGCGTCACCAACATATCGCATTCGGAGGAAGAAGTTGGTGTTTGGAATTTGATGAGACGATTCCGCCGCGGCACACTGTCCCTTATATATCGATAACACAAAACGTGCTGCTCTTCTTTGAACTTTCTCGATATACTCCACCTGGTAAGGAGCCCACAACGCGCAGCTGTACTCCAAAAGAGGACGGAAAACCATAGTATGGACGGTCTGTTTACTAGATGTTTTATATTTTCTAAGTGTCCTGCGAATAAAACGCAGTCTTTGGCTTGCCTTCACCACAACATTTTCTGTGTGTTACTCCCAATTTCTAATTCCTAATCATTTAGTTGAATTTACACCCTTTAGATTTGATGCATTTATCGTGTCAGTGAAGTTTAACGGATTCCTTGTAGCACTTTCCATTATTTAGGATCAGTTGCCAATTTTCGCACCATGCAGATATGTTTCTCAATCGTTTTGCAATTTGTTTTCATGTGCTAATGACTTTACTGTACGATCATCGGCAGCATCATCTGTAAACAGCCTAAGACGGTTGCTCACATTTTCTCCTAAATCCTTGACATAGATCATGAACAGCAGAGGACATGTAACTCTATCTTGGGGAATACAGGAAATCACTTCTGTTTTACTCGATGACTGTCCGTCAATTACAACGAACACTGACCTCTAGCAGGAAATCACAAATCCAGTCACAGAACTGAGACGATATTCCATAAGCACGCAGTTTGATTACAAGCCAATGATGAAGTACAGTGTCAGAGGCCTTCTTAAAATCTAGAAATACAACATCAGTTTGAAATCCCTTGTCAAAACCATTTAATTGACTATATGTAAATAGACCGTTCTAAATGGTTCAAATGGCTCTGAGCCCTATGCGACCTAACTTCTGAGATCATCAGTCGCCTAGAAGTTAGAACTACTTAAACCTAACTAACCTAAGGACATCACACACATCCATGCCTGAGGTAGGATTCGAACCTACGACCGTAGCAGCATCGCGTTTCCAGACTGAAGCGCCTAGACCCGCTCGGCCACAGCGGCCGGCGCAGAAAATCACATCGGACGTCAACGCTTTGACTACTTGACGACATTCGCGCCGGTATGGCGGACGAGTTGAACAACATCGCAAAGAAAGACCTGTTAGTTTCACATGCTGTGCGTTCCACCCAAGAGCAGCAGAGTATGTGGAGCACCTGTAGCATTAAAACCATCATCTTAACGTTTCTATTTTTTTTATTTATCCTCTCCCTAAACTTCATGGACTGACGGGCAAGATACGAGCCCCCACTCAATACTGGATGCCACAAACCAATGTCACGGGCGCATTACGTTCCACGTCTCTGGTCCCAAAGTTCACACGGGGCGAGGTCGCGCAGTGGCTATGACACTGGAATCGCATTCGGAAGGGCGACGGTTCAAACCCGCGGCCGGCCATGGAGATTTAGGTTTTCCTTTCTTTTCCTAAATCACTCCAGGCAAATGCCGTGACGGTCCCTTCGAAAAGGCATGGCCGACTTCCTTCTCCCTCCTTGACACTATCTGAGGTTGTGCTATAAAGAGTAGCAGAGCGGAATCTGTCTGATGCCGTTAGGTTCTAGGGGACTGATGACCTCAGAAGGTAAGTCCCATAGTGCTCAGAGCCATTTGAAGCATTATTTGTGCTATAAAGACCTCGATGTCGACGGGACGTCAAAACCCGATCTGCCTTTTTTACTTCCATTCCAAAGTTCACGTGTTCTGCAATGTAAGGGTGTACAAATCATATCATGACTTCATAGTTCAGTATTTTATCGTAAGCGGTTCGCAAAACACGCTCACGAATGAGATCGAACTTACTTTATACTGTTTTCGACCTGCATTTTCTTGGCATTCACAAAAATTAATACTATTGCAGATCTGTGTGACCTGCCTGAATTTCATCTCAGACATGAGTCACGCTTGGCGTTAACAGGAAATGTATTTAAACGAAACACACTCAGCAACAGTTTAAGGGCAGGTTTACTATCTTTGACCCGAAAAAAGCATGTTCTTTGCGAATTTTTTTTCTCGGGATGTGTTATAAATATCAATGTCGAATTTGCTCAAAGTGTTTACTGGTATTTTCTCTACCAACTGGAATTCTTTCGACCGCAAATGTCGAAGGGCAAGGGCGGAAGTGCCGTCGGAACGAAACAAAATTTCGATGTAGACCTCCACGCGTGGTATGTCACGGGTCAGCCGGCTCGTCTGAAATCAAAATTGAGTTGACGTTAGCGAAGTAAATAAGATCCTTTACGAGTTGTACCTCGCTTAAGTTATTTGGAATACAGGAACCAAAATGAGGGGCCATTTGAAAAACAATAGGGTTTTTTCATCGATTTTTCGATTTCGTCGGCCAAGTAAAAATACTTCTAGTTAATGGATCATAATAAAAGTGGTACAACTCCTGGTTAATTCAATTAGCTTTGTCAAAAATAAACAATTATGCTAATTGGTTCAGTAGATTTGAAGTTACCATACCGCACGATAAGAAAACGTCATTACGAGAAAAACGCCTTTTATGTTTTGACTACATATAAATGAAATTTTATGCAACTTACGTTCAGTCTGCTATTCCGGGTCCATAAACTAGTCCTTCCACTTCCTCACGGCCTGTGACAAGCAGTTTTCGGCCGCTTGAATCCGGTGGTCGTCCGAATGCTTGGCGAACTATTTCGAATAGAGCCCCAGGGTGACGTCCATCATTGTCATGGTCTTCAGAATTGTTGAATACCCTTCGCAGAATGCAAATGCTTGAGTGCTAACTTCCAAACACACCCGTTCAAACTTTCATTTGAATTTTGTGTTTCCTCCCAAGCACCGGTACAATAACTCGTCATCCAAAAGAAAAAACAAACGGGTTCGCGAAAAAGGCCGATTTCAAGCAGGTGCATTTTTTTGTTCAACCGCAAATAACATACATTTCCGTTCCGTATTCGGAAAAACCGTTTCAGAGGTAGATTCTAAACACTTTTATGGATCCAAAAATTCAATTTAAAAAAAAAATTCGACTTTTTCAACCGAAAGATAGCAAACCTCCCCTTAAACTCGCGTCAGCAAGTGTCGTCTGCTTGCACATTTCTGGGGTATTCATTCGTTTGGTACTGTTGGATTTCCGTGTAATTTGACGTTACATATTTTCGTGATGTGAAACACGACGCAGTGCGACGCCACTACTCTGTGGATACCTCCCAAGTGCCAGAGAAACAGCGGTGCTCCTGTGTTTGCCTTAGCTGGCTTACCGCGATACGTGTTAAACAACGACGACTCTATTTGCCTGTCTTGCTATACTGGTGACATTACTTTCACGTCTGTCAGTTTTATCTTCTCGAGAACGACGTGCCTTGCTCTATTTGCAACGAAGCCATGAAAACAATCCCAAATTTGGCCTCAAACTCGGTGAGTTCGTTTTTTTTTTTTTTTCATAATTTTGAGTCGCTGCTTCACTGATTGCTTCCGTACAAGTTGAGAAGGCTGTTCTTCTGCATGCTTTCTGACTGGTTGGTGCCGCTCGCCACGAGTTCCTCTCCTGTGCCAACCTCGTCACCTCAAAGTAGCAGTCCGACATCCTCAATTATTTGGTGGGTTTATTCCAGTCTCTGTCGTCTCCTGCAGCTGTTAACTTCAACAATTTCGTCAGGTGTCATGAAACTTAGTGCTTGATGTCTTAGCACAAGTACTATAATCATGGCCCCGCCCCTGACTAATTTTGTGCATATGTTTCTCTCCTCGCCGATTCAGCGTCGGACCTCCTCATTTCCTATTACTCCATCTAATGATCAACGTCCTCCTGTAGCACAAAGCGTGAAACGTTTGAATTTTCTTCTTATCCGGTTTTCCCACAGTCCAGAATCACTTCCGTAAATTGTGATGCTCCAGTGCAAGTTCTCAATAATTTCTTACTTAGATGTAAGGCCTGTGTTTAATATTAGTAGACTTCTCCTAGCGAGGAAGGTCCTCTACAGCTGACTAATTTGCTCTTTTTATGTCATCCTTGCTTCAAACTGACACGTGTTATTTTGCCTCCGAGGTTGCAGAGCTTCTTGACATCATCTACTTTTGATAAGTTTATCGCTAACGTCATTTCTACCACTGGTCATTGCTTTCGTCTTCCTTCGATTCACTCCGAAAGCATAGAGCAGTGGTTCCCAACCTGAGGGTAATTACACCATGAGGGGTAAAATGAAACTTCCTGAAGGATAAAAACAAGAGGGCCAGGCGAAATAAAGACATTTAAAAAAAAATCATTGTCACTACTTCATAAACCTGTAACATTGGTTATATAAGTTACTAATAAGTAAGTTGTTTGGAAATACTACCATCAATGTGTCACAAAATATTCTGGAGGTTATAGCTTGTGAAATGAATGTATAGACGCCTTCCTCACATATCCACTCGCTTCACACATACATCGAATACTATTATTATTAGTGACAGTAATCAGACACAAACAATTGCTATTCTGAAGTATTCAAGTTTAAACAGTTCAGAAATAAGGAGTCCAGCAGTCAATTCATTTACAAACAATTACATGTTGTTGTTGTGGTCTTCAGTCCTGAGACTGGTTTGATGCAGCTCTCCATGCTACTCTATCCTGTGCAAGCCTCTTCATCTCCCAGTACCTACTGCAGCCTACATCCTTCTGAATCTGCTTAGTGTATTCATCTCTTGGTCTCCCTCTACGATTTTTACCCTCCGCGCTGCCCTCCAATGCTAAATTTGTGATCCCTTGCTGCCTCAGAACATGTCCTACCAACCGGTCCCTTCTTCTTGTCAAGTTGTGCCACAAACTCCTCCCCAATTGTTTTCAATACATCCTCATTATCCATGTGATCTACCCATCTAATCTTCAGCATTCTTCTGTAGCACCACATTTCGAAAGCTTCCATTCTCTTCTTGTCCAAACTCTTTATCGCCCATGTTTCACTTCCATACATGGTTTTACTCCATACAAATACTTTCAGAAATGACTTCCTGACACTTAAATCTATACTCGATGTTAACAAATCTCACTTCTTCAGAAACGCTTCCTTGCTATTGCCAGTCTACATTTTATATCTTCTCTACTTCGACCATCATCGGTTATTTTGTTCCCCAAATAGTAAAACTCCTTTACTACTTTAAGTGTCTCATTTCCTAATGTAATTCCCTCAGCATCACCCGACTTAATTCGACTACATTCCATTATCCTCGTTTTGCTTTTGTTGATGTTCATCTTATATCCTCCTTTCAAGACACTGTCCATTCCGTTCAACTGCTCTTCCAAGTCCTTTGCTGTCTCTGACAGAATTACGATGTCATCGGCGAACCTCAAAGTTTTTATTTCTTCTCCAGGGATTTTAATACCTACTCCGAATTTTTCCTTTGTTTCCTTTACTGCTTGCTCAATATACAGATTGAATAACATCGGTGGGAGGCTATAACCCTGTCTCACTCCCTTCCCAACCACTGCTTCCCTTTCATGTCCCTCGACTCTTATAACTGCCATCTGGTTTCTGTACATATTGTAAATAGTCTTTCGCTCCATGTATTACATATAGGGCGCATATTGTAACTTGGTAGATTTTAAATGGCAGTCCAGGGTATGGGTGAGGCATGACTCGGCAGGGAGAGGAGTATTGCACAATAAGGGTGTTGTGTAACATTTTTAAAATGGTTCAAATGGCTCTGAGCACTATGGGACTCAACTGCTGTGGTCATCAGTCCCCTAGAACTTAGAACTACTTAAACCTAACTAACCTAAGGACATCACACACAGCCATGCCCGAGGCAGGATTCGAACCTGCGACCGTAGCAGTCTCACGGTTCCGGACTGCGCGCCTAGAACCGCGGGCCACGGCGGCCGGCTAACATTTTTACCCTCAGTATGGACAGTAAACTTAGCTTTCTCAGTAGGTACTCTACGTAGAGATCGTGATGCACTGGCAGTTGCCTCGCCATTCTGTATAGAAAAAGAGGTGTTATTTATAAGTAGCACCAATTGTCTCGTTGACTCAAGTTTGTGGTTCAATAAAATATCTGCAAAAAATAAATGTCTATGTTACTCCATTTTAAAAATAAGTGTTCAAAGAAAATTCGTTTACATCCTACAGTTCAGTTACGTTGATGATGAAGAGGGACAAGGTAGGGGTACTACACTGCTGGCCATTAAAATTGTTACACCAAGAAAAAATGCTGATGATAAACGGGTATTCATTGGACAAATATAGCATACTAGACCTGACATGTGATTACATTTTCACGCAAATTTGCTGCATAGATCCTGAGAAATCAGTACGCAGAACAACCACCTCTGGCCTTGACGCGCCTGGGCATTGAGTCAAACAGAGCTTGGATGGCGTGTACAGGTGCAGGTGCCCGTGTAGCTTCAACACGATACCACAGTTCATCAAGAGTAGTGACTGGCGTATTGTGACGAGCCATTTGCTCGGCCACCATTGACCAGACGTTTTCAGTTGGTGAGAGGTCTGGAGAATGTGCTGGCAAGGTCAGCAGAGGAACATTTTCTGTATGCATAAAGGCCCGTACAGGACCTGCAACATGCGGTCGTGCATTACCCTGTTGAAATGTAGGGTTTCGCAGGGATCGAATGAAGGGTAGAGCCACGGGTCGCAACACATTTGAAACGTAATGTCCACTGTTCAAAGTGCCGTCACTGCGAACAAGAGGTGACCGACACGTTTAGCCAATGGCACACCATACCATCACGCCTGGTGATACGTCAGTACGGCGATGACAAATACACGAATCCAATGTGGTTCCACCGCAGTGTCACCAAACATGGATGCGACGATCATGATGCTGTAAACAGAACCTGGATTCATCCGAAAAAATGACGTTTTGCCATTTGTGCACCCAGGTTCGTCGTTGAGTACACCATCGCAGGCGCTCCTGTTTGTGATGCAGCGTCAAGGGTAACCGCAGCCACGGTCTCCGAGCTAATAGTCGATGCTGCTGCAAACGTCGCCGAACTGTTCGTGCAGATCGTTGTTGTCTTGCAAACGTCCCCATCTGTTGACTCTGGGATCCAGACGTGGCTGCACGATCCGTTACAGCCATGAGGATAAGGTGCCTGTCATGACGACTGCTAGTGATACGAAACCGTTGGGATCCAGCACGGCGTTCCGTATTACCATTCAGAACCCACCGATTCCATATTCTGGTAATAGTCATTGGATCTCGACCAACGCGAGCAGCAATGTCGGGATATGTTAAACCGTAATCGCGATAGGCTACAATCCGACCTTTATCAAAGTCGGAAGCTTGATGGTACCCATTTCACCTCCTTACTCGAAGCATCCCAACAAGTTTTCACCAGGAAACACCGGTGAACTGCTATTTGTGTATGAGAAATCGGTTGGAAACTTTCCTCGTGTAAGCACGTTGTATGTGTCGCCACCGGCGCCTACCTTATGTGAATGCTCTGAAAAGCTGATAATTTGCATGTCACAGCATCATCTTCGTGTCGGTTAAATTTCGCATCTGTAGCACGTCATCTTCGTGGTGTAGCAATTTTAATGTCCTGTAGTGTAGTTAATAACTGATTATACTAAGTGGTAATGGTGTCTTACTGGTTGGGAACCATTGCTGTAGTGTCTGCTCTTGGACCCTATACTCCACTCTACAGCCCTGTAATTCTTCCTCACCGTGAGTAATAATAGCTATAATATGAGCGAATTGTATAATTAATATCATTTTTCCGTATATTGTAATCCCCCTACACAACCTCGCTGTGGTGCCTTTGAGGTAAGCGATAGAACAGTGGGTGCGCAGCGAAACATTTTCTGGCAGCACGGTAGCCGCCAACCTGTTGATACTGGAATCCCCGTGTACGGTCGCGGCAGCGACGCGTGTGTGTGTACACGCTGGCTGCTGCACGCAGCGGCCACGCACTCGAGCCAAGCAGAGCACCCTCCGGGAGCCGACCGTGAACGCTGTAGTGTAGTGTAGCGTAGTGTAGTGGGCTGGAGGACCGTGTAGTACCAGCTCGCCACAGCGGAGTGGCCGCTGCCCGTGTAACACGTGTCGTCTCGCTACGGCCCTTTCCCTGCGTCGCGCAGTGACCACGAGTGACTGGTGACACGTACGTTTTAACTCCCCTTCCAACAAAACCTGACACCAATGTAGCTGCCTCTCTGTACTCGGTACAGTGTGCAAACGAAATGAGGTGGTCCTAATAGGCACTGATGACCGGGAGACACAACCTGGGGTAGTCGCACCGCAAAGTTGCAAGTCTCTTCAGGTGACGCGGTATTATACAACTTGCGTGTCGATGGCGATGAAATGATGATAAGGACAATACAGGGCCGGTCTCCGAACGGAGAAATTTTCCCACCCGGATGGGAATCGAACCCGGCTGACCGCTCAGCTGAGGAGGCAGACACGCAGCACAAACTATGCACTATGGAATAATGATGGTGATAAATAAATGAACTGAAGAACGTGGACTAGTCCACTGAGCCACATCAAATTAGTATCAAGTTTCCTTGGACCGTGCGGGTCTTAGCTACTTGCCCATGCGACGACGGAGTATAAAGTTTACAGATTGCTGATCAGAAAATTTATAACCAAAGAATGCAATAATTAATAAGCCACGAAAAAGAGACTACCTCAAAAGTGGGCGAGTTCGTGATAATCTGAGCACTTTCTGAAAAAATAATCTTTTATGAATGAGGCTTATTTCACTAGGGGTAAGATAGATACTGCCTACAGGAAAATTAAAGAGACCTTTGGAGATAAGAGAACCACTTGTATGAACATCAAGAGCTCAGATGGAAACCCAGTTCTAAGCAAAGAAGGGAAAGAAGAAAGGTGGAAGGAGTATATAGAGGGTCTATACAAGGGTGATGTACTTGAGGACAATATTATGGAAATGGAAGAGGATGTAGATGAAGGTGAAATGGGAGATACGATATTGCGTGAAGAGTTTGACAGAGTACTGAAAGACCTAAGTCGAAACAAGGCCCCAGGAGTAGACAACATTCCATTAGAACTACTGACAGCCTTGGGAGAGCCAGTCCTGACAAAACTCTACCATCTGGTGAGCAAGATGTATGAGACAGGCGAAATACCCTCAGACTTCAAGAAGAATATAATAATTTCAATCCCAAAGAAAGCAGATGTTGACAGATGTGAAAATTACCGAACTATCAGTTTAATAAGTCACAGCTGCAAAATACTAACACGAATTCTTTACAGACGAATGGAAAAACTAGTAGAAGCCGACCTCGGTGAAGATCAGTTTGGATTCCGTAGAAATACTGGAACACGTGAGGCAATACTGACCTTAAAACTTATCTTACAGGAAAGATTAAGAAAAGGCAAACGTACGTTCCTAGCATTTGTAGACTTAGAGAAAGCTTTTGACAATGTTGACTGGAATATTCTCTTTCAAATTCTGAAGGTGGCAGGGGTAAAATACGGGGAGTGAAAGGCTATTTACAATTTGTACAGAAACCAGATGGCAGTTATAAGTGCCGAGGGACATGAAAGGGAAGCAGTGGTTGGGAAGGGAGTGAGACAGGGTTATAGCCTCTCCCCGATGTTATTCAATCTGTATATTGAGCAAGCGGTAAAGGAAACAAAAGAAAAATTTGGAGTAGGTATTAAAATCCATGGAGAAGAAATAAAAACTTTGAGGTTCGCCGATGACATTGTAATTCTGTCAGAGACAGCAAAGGACTTGGAAGAGCAGTTGAATGGAGTGGACAATGTCTTGAAAGGAGGATATAACATGAACATCAACAAAAGCAAAACGAGGATAATGGAATATAGTCGAATTAAGTCGGGTGATGCTGAGGGAATTACATTAGGAAATGAGACACTTAAAGTAGTAAAGGAGTTTTGCTATTTGGGGAGCAAAATAAGTGATGATGGTCGAAGTAGAGAGGATATAAAATGTAGACTGGCAATGGCAAGGAAAGCGTTTCTGAAGAAGAGAAATTTGTTAACATCGAGTATAGATTTAAGTGTCACGAAATCGTTTCTGAAAGTATTTGTATGGAGTAAAACCACGTATGGAAGTGAAACATGGGCGATAAAGAGTTTGGACAAGAAGAGAATGGAAGCTTTCGAAATGTGGTGCTACAGAAGAATGCTGAAGATTAGATGGGTAGATCACAAGGATAATGAGGATGTATTGAAAACAATTGGGGACGAGTTTGTGGCACAACTTGACAAGAAGAAGGGACCGGTTGGTAGGACATGTTCTGAGGCATCAAGGGATCACCAATTTAGTATTGGAGGGCAGTGTGGAGGGCAAAAATCGTAGAGGGAGACCAAGTGATGAATACACTAAGCAGATTCAGAAGGATGTAGGTTGCAGTAGGTACTGGGAGATGAAGAAGCTTGCACAGGATAGAGTAGCATGGAGAGCTGCATCAAACCAGTCTCTGGACTGAAGACCACAACAACAACATCGCTACACACAATTTTCACATGTAAGGAATTTCATAATCTTTATCCTTTAAATTTCACCGAAACAGAACTTTTATATGCGACGTGGTATTCAGAATATGGAATGTTAATTGTCATAAAGTTAACTCCCCATCTCAGGACGACATTGTAAGCTAAAGTCTTAGACAAAGTAGAGTTACTAAATTTGTGCATCAACGACGAGCTGTGTAACACCATAACTTTAGTGCTTTACTGATTTCTTTTGCTTTTGTTTCATTTAATATTACATCATTAAGCTTCTGTAAATGTGTTTGATTGAATAGATAACACAAAATTGTATACTCCTTTCTTTGTACAAACTTTGATGTCATGGTTTGATTCTATGCAGAGTAGTCTATCTGTCATTTAAATTCTTTCTCCCATTTGCAGGGAACAAAACTTACTCTATATAATTGTAATTTTGTGTGAATAATTATTTTGTAGAAATGTCAGTATGTTCAAATGTTCTGTTTTATTTAAAATGTTTGTTTGCTGTTATGTAAACTGCTGACCTTCACTTAGGGTTCTTAGTTTGTAAGTAAAAGGTGTTGTGGTTCCCCTCGGGAAAGGAACTGTGTAGCGCGCGCAAATTGTGGTTGGCCTAAGTAGAAAAGGTGGAACAAGAGTCAGTCGGGGACGAGCTACCAAACTATGCACTGCCATGTTAAAAGTTGTATATTGTGCTGGTTCCAAGAGAGGCTTTTCCTGCCACTTTCCAATGCCTCGGGTGGATGGATAAATAGCTGGAACTATTCTGTAATTGGTATTTATCGTCGCCACCAAAAGAAGGGACAGAGTCCAGCAATTATGCCTGCAAATCCAACTGCCAATATGCAGCTGCCACCACATTGCGCAATCACTGTAATAGAGCACTATAATACTGTACAGTGAAGGACCAGATTATTGGATGTTTTAGTGTGCTCAAATATAACGTAAATTATAACTGAATTTCTGAACCTACCTTAAATTTTTCCTTGTCGTAACACCTCTCAGGTTCCTCTCCGTTTGAACAAAAGTGATTACCGAGTGTCCCTACTGAAAGAACATTAAAGACCAGTGTTTTGCTAATTAATGCCTCTTGAACATAGTAAAAAGAAAGTTAAAGTTAATGTGGTAAGAGAGTGAGTTAAAGTAAATTATGCTTACTAAAAATAATTTTCCTATTAAAACTGCTTATTAAAGTGTTGTTGCCAACTTCAAAATTAAAAGTTCTTAAAATTGAGGCTTACCAAGTTTTGCTTAGTTAATGATCATAGTTCTGTCTGTAGTAAACGTTAAAAGGTGATTCAGTTTATCGTAAATTTGTCAACATAGTGTCTCACTGCAGCAAAAGTCGTGAATTGCTTTTGTGGAAAGTTATATTGGCTTGCTAAGCACTTGTTTCTTTCGGGTATTGAAAGTGCATCTTATTAGTGTAATAAGATCCACAGGTTACCCTTTACCACTATTTATGAAAACAATAATATCTTTATTCAAATGACAGTGAGAAGTAACCTGTTAGTGAATTCCAATTAACTTTCATTTTAACTAGTAAAGTATTTAACTGAGAGAGACTTAACTTATTACCAGCTCATAATTTTGCAGTGAACAACATTTATAATTCTGTGTCAACTAGGAAAGTGTTTGATAATTAGTACTTAACCTGTGTCCAATTAATGATTCTGCAGTGCATATTAATAGTAATGTTATAAAGATCATTCAGTTTGAATAAGCCTTGAAAGTAACAGTGTGTTTCGGTATCTGTTATATTTTTGCAAATAGTTTGTGCTGCTCCAGCTGTTAGCTTCAATCTTAAAACATATGTATGTGTCAGAGTTCATTGCACTCGCGTGTGGCCAAGTCTAGGTTGTGTTTGTCCGTTATAGTTACTTATACCTACTGTCTTAAACGAGAATGTTATTCGTTCTCTTGCCTAATTAGGCTGGCGACCGTTTTCCTTATTCTTTAAACAGTATAGCTAGGCAAAAATATTATTTGTTACTGTTTAAATGTTTACGTAATTCTGATTTTCACTTCCGAGAAGCCACTTCCATTAGGTACAATACGGTCAACATAACAAAATTCCTCTCAGAGGATAATACTGCTCTGTTGCTTTAATAAAATAGTTTTAATACACAACCTGCTTCCAGCTGTTTCAGGTTATGGTATATCAGTAACAGAGGGGAGTGTTATAGATGATCTAGTGTTTCTTTATGACACACGGTTGTAACTTTGTTAAAACAAATTGCCCTGTTATGAGTTCCATTTTACCGAATCGCAGAGAGAAACCTTTGGTACAGAATTGATCATATTTATTTTTTAATTTACCTCAAATCCAAATAGTGGTTGCTTTTTGTCATTGACACAAAAAATAATTTAAAGAAAGTAAACTGAATTAAGGAAGGTAGTCAAGCAAAAATTTTACGCACTACTTACGCATCTGTTCATCCGATTTTAAAAAAATCGTATATATAATTTTATTTGTGATACGCGCATTATCAACGTACTTTTGGAAAGAGCAAACTTTCCAGTTATACTTGGTTCCCGCTAGGTAGCAGGAGTGTGCGCCCACTTCAGTTCTAGTTAAAATGGTGTCGGAACAACAGAAAGCATTTTGCGCAGAGCTAGTCAGTAAAAACTGTCCAGAGTGACTGTCGTACTTGGTGTGGTGGCACAGAGCACTAGACGATGGCACGAACAATTCCTAGCAACAGGTAGTTGGTGTTGTCACAGACGTGGAACGCATCCGCCATAGTTTCACGAGGAGTCCGCAGAAATCCGTTGGGCGTGCAGCTCAGCATGCCCCTGATGTCCGTCTGGCCTGTGTTGCATCAGTGTTCACACATGACACTACAAAATTCAGTTACTGCAAGCTCTTGATGAAGGTGATAAACAACGACGTGTGGAGTTTTGTAATTTCGTTCTGGAAAAGAAGGAGGGTGACAGTTTTCTTCCACGCTTAGTGTTCAGTGAAGAGGCAACATTCGATTTACATGGAAAGGTGAACCGTCATAATGTGAGAATATGGGTTACGGAACAACCACATGAAGTTGTGCAGCATGAGAGTGACTCTCCTAAATTTAATGTGTTTTGTAGAGTTTCACGGGAAAAGGTGTAGGGTACACTTTTCTTCGCCGAGAACACTGTTACAGGAAGCACGTATCTCGATATGCTTGAGAACCTTCTTTCCCCACAGTTAGAGACTCATTCAAACGAATTCATTTACCAACAGGATGGGGCACCACCACACTGGCATTTGGAAGCGCGGGAATTGTTAAATCATAGGATTAATGAAAGATTGATCGGTCGCACTGGACTAAGGATTCAGTCTTATATTACTGGCCTCCAGAGTCACCGGACCCGACTGTATGTGAGTGTTTCTTGTCGGGCTGTATAACAGATTCTTTATGTGCCCTCGTTACCAACAACAGTGAATGAACTGAGACATAGCATAACAGGTCGTGCGGTAGCGTTCTCGCTTCCCGCGCCCGGGGTCCGGGGTTCGATTCCCGGCGGGGACAGGGATTTTCTCTGCCTCGTGATGACTGGGTGCTGTGTGATGTCCTCAGGTTAGTGAGGTTTGAGTAGTTCTAAGTTCTAGGGGACTGATCACCATAGCTGTTAAGTCCCATAGTGCTCAGAGCCATTGCATAACAACAGATGTGGAAGCTGTAGCTCAAGATACGCTCACTGCAGTGTGGGAACAATTCAAATACCGCTGTGATATAAGCTGTGCATCTCAAGGAGCGCATATTGAACGCCTATTATAAGTATGCAAAAAAAAAAAAGTTTTTGAGTTTCTCGTTCATTAAAAAAACATTCATTTTATATGTTTATTATGTTCAGAAATATAGACTTGCCAAATCGGATGAGTCTTTTTGTACATCCTGCGTCATACCTCAAAATCCGTAAAAATACGTAATTTAAAACTATGAAATAAGGGATCTTTCATTGTAATTCGCCGATATTTTGGTTTTTCTTATAGCTATAAATAGAGGAACAGATTATGTAATTGGAGAAAATCCGGCCTATAGTCATACCGCTGGCCACGGTGGCCGAGCGGTTCTAGGCGCTTCGGTCTGGAACCGTGCGAACGTCACGGTCGCAGGTTCGAATCCTGCCTCGGGCATGAATGTGTGTGATGTACTTAGGTTAGTTAGGTTTAAGTATTTCTTAGTCTTGGGGACTGATGACCGGAGATGTTAAGACCGATAGTGCTCAGAGCCATTAGAATCATCTAGTCATAACACCTAAATGTTGGTACCCCCCCCCCCCCCTCCCTCCAACTGTTGTCCACATTAAACAATGCCCATTCCAAGTAATTAATAAGCAAAGTCTTTTACAAATATATGAGAGGATCGAAGATTACAATAAACTTTCAAGTTTAAATCGGGTCTCATGTTGAGATGGCTTCAGTTCTTCTTCTTGAAGCCGAAAATCTAACAACAATATTTTATAAAGTATGTCAACTTCGTAAATTTTAGCTTGAAATGTAACATACTGCGTATAAAATTATACGAAAGTTTTCAGGAAAGCAATTGAGTTAATACTGACCTGTCCAAAATTCGAAAAATAAAATAGTACTGAGGAAGAAAAGTAACGCAAGAGGTGGATGTCCCGGTAGAAGGTTCTGAGTGCAACGTGTGTGTGCGTGTGTGTGTGAGAGAGAGAGAGAGAGAGAGAGAGAGAGAGAGAGAAAGAGAGAGAGAGAGAGAGAGAGAGGTCTGCTGCTTGTGTACGCTTGCAGACACTGAGCAGCGTCCAACTGGTGTTGGCGTCGGGTAAACCTCAGACGAGGCAGCGGCTGCAATCTGTTGCCAGAGCGGACCACGGCGGCACCCACAGCCAGTGCTACCAACTGTAGCTGCCGCGGCCGGTAGGCGGACTTTTATGGCCTTTTAAGTGCAATCTTTACGGTCGTGTTAATGGGGGGCCATCATCAAGATAAGCCAATCGCCGCCGCCGCCCTCTCAACACTTGTTAGCGCCGGCGCGGCCACACACACACACACACACACACACACACAGGCCGGCCGCTCGCGCCAGAGTGTTTTGCTTGCCGTTAGTGGCTGGGAGAGTGGCCAATAAACTTTATGACCGTAAGGTCGGGTTTCCTCCTCCGCCCCCGCCCCCCGCTGTCCCGGCTAAGCAGTCGGCCAGAGCCGCACGGAGTGACTTTTACCTCGCCCACGCCTCTTGCTCCCCTGCCTCATTTCCTTCCGCCCTACTGTTGCTCTGACGTCTACAGTGACCATGCTGTCTACATTCGCGTGTGGATGGAGGGCGGAGGGTACCAATCGTACAACATCAACCACTCGCGTCCTAATATCTACTGCTCCTGTCGACTACATTATGTGGGACACTGGAAGACGGAAAAAAGAAAGGGCAGAAATTGTAGGACATGCCGTCCGCCTCCGTAGCGTAGCACTAGCGTTACTGCCTACCACGCAGGGGGCCCGGTTTCGTTTCCCGGCAGGAAAAATAAAATTTCAAATGCGTGTGAAATCTTATAGGACTTAACTGCTAAGATCATCAGTCCCTAAGCATACCCATTTCTTAACCTAAATTAGCCTAAGGACAAACACACACACACACACCCATGCCCGAGGGAGGACTCGAACCTCCGCCAGGACCAGCCGCAGAGTTTTCATCATCATTCACTCGCAAATCGCCGATGTGGCGTGAGCTAAGGAGGACTTGAAATACGGCGTCCGACTCCCCCGCGTGGGACCTCCCGGGCAACAGTTTATTTCATAGGACATACCGCTAGAGACAACACCTTTCTCAGTAACAAATTTGAAGGTTAGGTATTACGCAAGAAGAAACCAGAAAAACAATTTCAGGACCTCAAGACCGTAACAAATTGCAGAAAATATGTGGAAACCTGGGAAGTAGGAAATAAAAGAGCCAGAAAGGAGGTTTATATTTTCTAGGCTGGATCGCAATATCTGCTCAGACATTCCCAGTTTCGGAGTAGCGACATTCCATCTTCACCTCTCTCCCTCTGACACGTGGAGATCGGCCGATAGAACGGGGGAGCCACTTTGCAGTAAGGATTGTCTGTAATCCGAAACAGATAATATTTGACAAATTTTCAAAATTTAAGGAGTTCCTGTCATCTCCCTTTCGCCACTTAAATCCCGCGCTGGATTAGCCGAGCGGTCTGAGGCACTGCAGTCCTGGACTGTGCGGCTGGTCCCGGCGGGGGTTCGAGTCCTCCCTCGGGCATAGGTGTGTGTATTTGTCCTTAGGATAATTTAAGTTAAGTAGTGTGTAAGCTTAGGGACTGATGACCTACGCAGTTAAGTCCCATAAGATTTCACACACTTTTGATACTTTGAACCGCCACTTAACTTCACTGAAATTGTAAAATGATGACAAACTACCTAGCAGGAATGAAAACCATTCAAGTAGCGAACATGTTATTGTTTAGGTAACATCTGACTGACTTTGCGACCACAGGCGACAAAATAAAAATCTGTGTGTCGACGTAACTGTTACGGTTCGCCTTAAGAAGTAAACGTGGCTAACTTTTGTGTAGACCTGGGAACGACTCGCTCGGCCAAGTTGTAGCCTTTACACGGGGCGAGGTGGTCCTGGGGTGTTTGTTCCGCGGTTTCCCTAAGTCTGATAAGACGTACGCCGGGATCGTTCCTTTGCAAAGACGCAGCTGTCCCATTTTCCATCCTTGTCCAGTCCAAATTTGTACCCGATCTCCAGTTAACTTGGAGGCAACGGAGCTTCAACACTGACCTACTTTCTACTCTTCAGATCACGAATATAATTCACATAAGTAAATTGATAGAACCCAACTCAGTATTATTTGCCCACGTAAAAAAATAAATGGTTGTTGGCGTATATTTTAGCTGCTACTACGAGTGTGCGAAGTATACGCGACGTCACGACTTGTAATTCGGGGCCAATGAAATACATGGGCCTTGCAACGAACTTGTGACGTCACACTAGTAGCCTTGTCTGACACATTTCGCGAACGCTCGGTTCAGTGCAGTCGCCACGGTAAATCAATATTTAATTGAAAAGATACCCACTAAAGGTCTTAATTTTGTCTTGCACTATAGAGAACTTGAGCGCGTTTAAGCACGCACTTTAGAATTATTAAACTCGTCTGGAATAGTTGTGCGTTTCCCGCCGGAGACGGCAGCTGTTACTCGTGAGACCTGCAGTGTCACGAGGTGTGACGTACACGCCAGGCCTGTCTTTCTCATTGGCGTCGTTATAAATATTCTCGTCCACGGTTCCAAATGTAGCAGACAGATATCTTTCATAAAAAAAGTGTGACAGACAATATATTCCTTACATCAAAACAAGGAAAAACAATATTGTAAAAATTATCTCTAAAATGCATATTTTAAAAGATAAGAGCACTCTTGAAACTTCGGTCGAAGGAAATACTTCTATAGAAAAAAGTGCTATTGCTCTATAGGGATCCACCTGTCCGTAAAGGTTATGTCATAGGGCATAGAAGCAGTCACCCATCAAACGCACCGTCTCCTTGTGAGGAAAAGGTGGTTTCAGTATATATATATATATATATATATATATATATATATATATATATATATATATATATATATATGACATAATTACAGTTAGCTTATGGTTAGAGTGCACAGCCCCACTTCTTTCTAGTTTCTCTTCACATACAAATTTTTGGTGTAATTCAGCTACTTCTGTTGAAGTTGGTGATCGAGACACTTCGATTTATACACTTAGTATAGCACAGGAAACGACATTATACTAATATGAAACAATTAATTTTGAGGTAGCTATTGACATTGAAAATCTATCATAGATGACAAAGGACTTGGAAGATCAAGCGAGCGAGTGGACAGAGAGTGAAAAGAGGTTGTAAGATGAGCATAAACGAAAGTAAAACAAGGTTAATGAAATGCACTCGAATTCACATCACGTGGTACTTAAGGAATTAGATTTGGAAACGAGACTCTAAAAGCAGCAGTTGAGACTTTTCTATCTGAGCAGCAAAGTAAGTCAGGATACATGTAGACTCGCAAAAGCGAAAAAGTGTTTCTGAAAAAGGAGCAGTTCTTAATTTCGAATGTAAATTTAAATTTTAAGAAGATTTTTCTGTAGACACTTGTGTCGAGTGTAGCCTTCTAGGGGAGTGAAATGTGAACAGTAGATGGTCCAGGCAGGAGGGAACAGAAGCCACTGAAATGTTGTGCAACAGAACAGAGCTGAAGGTTATATGAGTAGATCGCGTAATTAATGATGTTTTCCTCGGATCTAATTGGGGAGAAAGATATTTGTGTCACAAATTGACTGAAAGAAGGGATCGTCTGATACGACGCGTCCTGAGGGATAAAGGAACAGGCAACTTGGTAATGAAAGGAAGGGTGGGATGTACAAACTGAACATGGAGAACAAGGCTTCAATATAGTATGCAGATTAAAATGGGTGTAAATTGGTTAGAGAAGTTACGTAGAGGTAAAAGAATAAAGTAACTCCAGGAGCTCCAGCAAACCACTGTGCGGAATCAGCACCACAACAGCAAGAATAATTAAAACACTGGTTATTTTTCCTTCACACTAACAAGACAAAATATAGATCGGTATTCCTCAAATGTAGCACTACCGTTTGACACACATGACGACTGATTTCTGTGGTGTTTTTGTTTTGATATTGTTCCGGTAAATAGAGTTTTTTCTTAAGTTAGTACGGCTACCATCCTCTTCTCATACCTGCTCAGTTATTATATTAACATGACTTGCGGGAATAAAGAACCAGCAATTTGTGCTGTGCTCCCTTGCACATTATCAACCAATGAAATACGCAATAATTTGGCCTTCAGCGTAAAATAACTAAATAGCAAATTTTAACTCACTAAGGGGCAACGAGGAGCGACAATAAGCTACTGAGACCCGCTAGAATAAAAAACTTTTATTTACATTTTTAACCACCCACACTAGTATCTTCACCATATTCATTCCTTTGTGCCTTTGCGCACATACTCCTTCGGTGTTTCCGCTGTTGGTAATATCTCTGGAACTCGTCTTCTAGTGTACCGGCTACAGCGCCTGTTGGGATGTTTGGATGTCCTGTACTGTTGCAAAATGGTGTCCTTCAGAAATTAACTCCACTTTTAGAAATTGAAAAAAAAGAAAAAGAAAACCACCACACGATTACACAGCGTTTGAATATGGAGGTTGTGGCAGCACTGTCTAAATTGCCTGGCAGACAACGCAGTATGGAATGGGGCGTCATCGTGATGCAGGATCCAGCTGTCGCCAATGTGTAGGCGAATGATGATGATGATGATGATGATGATGATGAAGATATTCGAAGTAATAGTATTGGTTTACAGTCTGGCCTAGAGGTAACCATTCTGTGCATAATATCTAAACAAATTTACAAACACGTATTTCACCTTTGACTTCGAAATGTACACTGTGTGCTCTTGACGACTCCTTCGAACACCATTGCGAACTTTAACTTTTCGTCTCGCATTTATACTGGACGAACGAACTTCCATCGCCACTGATAACTGGACTCTGAAATTCTGGCTTCGGTTCCACCTGTTCCAGCAGATCAGCAGCCACGATCCTCCTCCGATCTTTTTATTGCTGTGGCAGATTCTTGGGGACCATTTTGGCACAAGTATTTCTTCTTCCAAGATCAGGCGAACAGTTACCCGATTTATGTTCAGATAGTTTGCAATCATTTTCATGGTTATTCTTCGATAAGCTCCCACAAGTTCACTTACCTTGACTGTGTTGTCAGCTGTTCGTGCTGTTGATGGTCGCCCAATGTTGTGTTAATCTTCTGCATTGGTTGTGTCTTCAGAAAATATTTCGTGCCTCATTTCCAGAAGAATGGTGGAGCTTACCGTACGTTACCGGGCCGTTCTCACCTAATGTCTGACAGAAAGAAATGGCATGCCGCTCCGCAGTCTTTTCGTGACCAGGAGCAAACACAGGATATCACTCTTCAGTCTGCTACTCCTGACTGAAACACTACAGGTGCACTGTATTTCAAGTCGTTGTGGGGGAAGACCAAGATCCCACGCTGCTTGCGGTAGCTGCAGTGTTGAGATACCCGGGAGGAAAAAAAGGTAATTGTCGTTACACTATTTTCGCACCTCGTATAAAGTCGTATTGCGTATAACTCGACTGACACACCAACATTAACGTCACGGAGTACAAAGTTGACTCAAGATGTGTTAGAGGAGAATGTCCATATGACCCTGATGTCAATCATATTTAAATTTTAGGTAGACGTAATTTTAGGGATAGAAACAGAGATCCTGAATCTATTTGGGGCTGACACGACGATGTCAAAAAGCAAAGGGAAGGTATTCTCTATCCAGATGTTAGATGTCATCACTTTGACATTACACCCTATTACTCATTTTCCGCCGGCCGATGTGGCCGAACTGTTCTAGGCGCTTCAGTCTCGAACAGCGCAGGTTCGAATCCTGTCTCGGGCATGGATGTCTGTGATGTCCTTAGCTTAGTTAGGTTTACGTAGTTCTAAGTTCTAGGGAGCTGATAACCTGAATTGTTAGGTCCCCTAGTGCTCAGAGCCATTTGAACCATTTGAACTCATTTTCCTCTGGCCTTTGCCCAATTCTAAACATTCATGGTGGTGTCTGTCTGTTCTATATCGTGTCTCCCTACCACTTTCGCGCAACGACGCTCTGAGCGTGTTTTTTAGGGAATTGACTAGTTTGAACCTGGGACCTGTTGCTGGTAAGGAGACGCCAGACCACACATGACATGTAGAATTCAAAAGAGTTCAGTGAGACTAGCGAGGATATAACCAAATACTAAATGATCTCTGCGTCAGCTCCACTGCACTCCCTGTAAAAGAATCTTAATACTAACTAAATTTAGTGGAAGGGGTTCAAAGCTTTCCTATTTTTAGTTAGCTGGTAAAATAACGTCGAAAAAGCAGTTAAGTTTACCATTGGAAATTTTATTCTACTCACAAAACATGGTTTATAAATTGTACTATTGATAAAAGGAAATGTTATAATACAGGATGGTAAAAACCAACTGCGTTCAACAAAAATGTGAACGAATATTCCCTGAATGGGTTTCCAAGTTCTACAATCGATCGAAGGATGACCTATGCCATATCACACCTATAATCTAGGTTTAAATTAAGTTTCACAAAACAGAATCAAAACGATCTACAGTGACCCTCAATTATCTTTAATTACTTGTCTAACTAGTCGTAAATTACTGTGGCTGATTAGGCTTCTCAATAACTATATAACAGAGAAATCATAGCGTTTCAGATTTTAAGTTATGTAGTAAATGTGAGCACCATGAGCTTTAATTGACCGTCGACACTAGTATTACCCAAAAAGGTGGTGTAACAGATGAGACTTCTGCAGTTCTGAGTGAAGCTTTATGCGCTCAAAAATGCGGCATCGCGTGCGTTCATTACCTTGTCGGTGTTTAGGCAGCGTCAGGGTGGTGGCTGGCAGCACAGCTCCGCTCTCCTCGCCATCTCGGAAGCAACTCTTCTCCTAACTTCTCCTTACTACCATTTACCGAAGTTGGTTTAAAAAAAACTATCTGGCTGTGTTTTCATCTGACCAATCAGGGTCTCAATGTTAACCTCAAGCTCCGCCTACAAAAATTTTGCCTATCCAATGAGAAACGTTATACTTTTCGTGGTGGGGCAATGTTTTTAAAGTTTGCAACGTAACAGAGACGCTAAAAAGTCTCACGCTAAAACCTGCAGCTGGTGTGGTCCTTTTAGCGTTATCGTAAGATCTATACTGTTCTTCTGGAGGGCTCTATCTTTTAACATGGGCTGGGGGGTGGTCCTTGACGTACCTGAGACGAGAAAAAGTCTCACGCTAAAACGTGCGGGTGATAGGCTTAGAGGTGGGCTGCCGACGTGGGTGTCCAGTCCGTCCCTTATCGTAGGGCCTTCTAGCTTAACACGGTTCTGCTCTCGGCTTCTGTTCTCGTTTCTCCCCTCGGAACTGCGTCTGCCTCACGGTGGGAAGGTACGACATGCATTTAGGTATTCTTGTGTTAGCCTGTGGTATTCCATTTGCTCACTCGTTACTCGTATTACTTTGGTTCATTTAATGTCACGATTTATTCGGAGCTACGTGACATACTACTGGATTTGCTTATCATGTCAGGGTTTTCATGGAAGGTGTTGGATTTGCCTGACACCTTACACAAGGACTGAATGAGGAGGAAAAAATACAACATTATTCCTTGCTAGTCAGCTTTATTCCGCCCGCTAAAGGCTTCGCAGGCATCATGAAGGGCGTTCACTTCTACAGTTTTTGGAAATTTGTGGTAGGGCTTGTGGGACCGAACTGCTGACGTCATCGGTCCCTAAGCTTACACACTACTTAAACTAACTTACGCTAAGGACGACACACACACACACACACACACACACACACACACACACACACACACACACACACACACACACACACACTGCTGTAAACTGAAGTAATAAACATCGTTATTACAGTTCTTTAAATCTACAAAATGATAAGTTCGTACGTTGTTATCCAGCACACTTACAAACAATCGATATCCAAAAAGGAATCCATAATGAAGAGGAAGAAAATGGCAGTGTATTAGACGCGAAAGCACAGTTACAACTGAATCTCATACACTGAAGCACCAAAGAAGTTGGCACAGGCAAGCGTCTTCGTATACAGGGATATGTAAAGAGGCAAAATACGGCGCTGCAATGAGTAACGGCTATATGAAAGAAGTGTTTGACGCATCTATTAGATCGTTACTGCTGCTACAGAGGCAGATTATCAAGATTTACACTATGTGATGAAAAATATCCGGACACCTTGCTGGAAATAACTTAAAAGTTTGTTGCGCCCTCCATCGGTGATGCTGGAATTCAATATGGTGCTGGCCCACCCTTAGCCTTCATGACAGCTTCCTCTCTCGCAGGCATACGTTCAATCCGGCGCTGGAAAGTTTCTTGTCGAATGGCAGCCCATTCTCCAAGGCATCGATGTTGGTCGGTGAGGCCTGCCACGAAGTCGGCCTTCTGAAACATCCCAGAAGTGTGCTATAGGATTCAGGTCAGAACTCTGCGCGAAGTCAGTGCATTACAGGGATGTTTCGGATTTGTTTTATTCTGTTCATAATATCAGTTAACGTATTACATGTCACGCTTATACCTCCGTCGACTTACCTGCTTTGCTGACGCAACTTGCAACCCACTGCCACGAAGGGCTCCGAATTATTGGTCGGTTGATTTGGGGGAAGAGGACGAAACAGCGATGTCAACGGTCCCATCGGATTCGGGAAGGATGGGGAAGAAGTCGGCCGTGTCCTTTCATAGGAACCATCCCGGCTCCGAATTCTAGCGTGTAATAAGGCAGCGTGTAACATAACTGCCGCGCGGGATTAGCCGAGCGGTCTTGGGCACTGCAGTCATGGACTGAGCGGCTGGTCCAGGCGGAGGTTCGAGTCCTCCCTCAGGCATATGTGTGTGTTTTTTTCCTTAGGATAATTTAGGTTAAGTAGTGTGTAAGCTTAGGTACTGATGAACTTAGCAGTTAAGTCCCATAAGATTTCACACACACATTTTTGTAACATAACTGTGTCGGAGTGTGGAAACGCACAGAAAAGTGAAAGCAGGAATTCGAAAATTTTGCCTACAAACTGAGCGCCTTCTTCAACACGACAATGCCAACCTACACACGAACTCTGCGACATGTGGAACAATCCGGCGCCTTGGCATCACAGTAATCGATCACCCACTATACAGTCCTAATTTGTCCCCATCCGATTTTCTACCAAAAAAAAGTGGCTCTGAGCACTATGGGACTTAACATCTGAGGTCATCAGTCCCCTAGAACTTAGAACTACTTAAACCTAACTAACCTAATAGACATCACACACATCCATGCCCGAGGCAGGATTTGAACCTGCGACCGTAGCAGTCACGCTGTTCCGGACTGATGCGCCTGGAACCTCTCGGCCACAAAGCCGGCATCCGATTTTCACCTGTTTCCATAACTTACTAGAATACGTTCGAAGAATTCATTTTGATATTGATGAAGCGGTGCAAGGGGAGGTGAGGTTGCAGCTCCGTCAACAAAGTCAAAGATTCTACAGTGACGGTACCAACAAACACGCCTCTCACTTATAGAAGTGTGTTAGTCTGGAGATTGACTATATTGAGAAATAAATATGTAGACATGAAGAATAAAGATGAAAGTTAATAAAGTCTGTTTATAAAAGGCTTCAAGAGTATTCACATATAAAATTCGAAGGCATTTTTCAGCACGCCCTCATGTATAACAGCTGTTGCCATTCATCTACAAACTACCGGGTTATAAAAAAGCCAGTATAAATTTGAAAACATAAACCACGGAATAGTGTATATAGAGAGGTAAAAATTGACACAAATGCTTGGAATGACATGGGGTTTTATTAGAACCAAATAAATACCCCACATTGCTAGACGGGTGAAAGAACTCTTGCGCGCGTCATTTGGTGATGATCGTGTGCTCAGCCGCCACTTCCGTCATGCTTGGCGTCCCAGGTCCCCAGACCTCAGTCCGTGCGATTATTGGCTTTGGGGTTACCTGAAGTCGCGAGTGTATCGTGATTGACAGACATCTCTAGGGATGCTCAAAGACAATACCCGACGCCAACGCCTAACCATAACTCCAGACATGCTTTACAGTGCTATTCACAACTTTATTACTCGACTACAGCTATTGTTGAGGAATGATGGTGGACATATTGAGCATTTCCTGTAAAGAGCATCATCTTTGCTTTGTCTTACTTTGTTGTGCTAATTATTGCTATTCTGATCAGATGAAGCGCCGTCTGTCGGACATTTTTTGAACGTTTGTATTTTATTGGTTCTAATAAAATCCCTTGTCATTCCAAGCATGTGTGTCAATTTGTATCTCTCTATCTACATTTTTCTGTGATTTATTCAGTTTTCAAATTTATACTGACTTTTTGATCACCCGGTATGTTCAACCCTTCTCTTATATTTCCCTTACTTTCATGTACAGGCGACTGGAGCTCTGTTTCAGAAGCCAATAATGTGATAAATACATCGAATGGCGTACTGCGACAATGATGAAATGCTAATGTTGAAAGCGGCATTAATGGGTGTTAACACTCCTTTCTTCCTAACAGCACTATATCGATCGTGGAAGTGGCTCTTGGCGACTGCGCCAGTTTGTTTACATCGCTGCGGGAGTCGCTTCAGCGGAAGGAAGCAAACGAATTTACCAACACTGGCCGCAGTAACAGGTTTTATCGCCCATAACTGTCGTTGCTTATGATCGTGTAAGCGCCCGCGAAACGACGTCTGTAGTGCCTTGCTTGTTTTACGAGCCCGACAAGCGCTCCTGGGAATGGTGTTTATCGCGAAACAAAACCCGCCACTCAGGCGCTCGTAAAACGTGTGACGTGCAGAACGAAAGGGGGGGGGGGAGGACGGAGAGCGGGAAGGGGTTTCTCGAAACGTGTTAAAACGAGCGCACGAAATCCAGTACGCGATGGCAAATGGCTTAGGGGAGATACGGACGTTTCGGAAAAAAGAGAAAGAAGTAGGGTGAATGAGTGAGAGAGTGGAAGAGAGAGAGAGAGAGAGAGAGAGAGAGAGAGAGAGAGAGAGAGAGAGAGAGAGAGAGAGAGAGAGCAGTCGTAAATGAGACGTAACGATAGGCCAGGTTGTAAAAGTACTACCCGCAGCGCACTGAATGGCCAGTGGACGAGTGAATGAATAAGCGGATTGGTGAATGAATGGGGGCAGTTAGGAGAGGGAGGGAGAAGTACAACATTAAACGAGCGGCAGTAAAATCTTAGTGGCCTCGCCCTGGTGGCACAGTTTAGAGGTTGTGGCAGCGCGACGGAGGTGTCAGGAGAGAGGGCGGTGTGCAGCGAGAGGGGTAAGGTCTTTGGCGGGAGTCAAAGATATATAAACAAGGTAGTTAGCATCAAGTTTACGAGCGCCGGCGTAGCGAGCACGCCGCACGGCCGGCTGTGATCTTTTATGGCTTTTTAAATGGAGTCGCCGCCGAGGTTTACGGGCCGTATAAGAGTGAGCGGTCTTGTTTATAGGCAGCGGGCGACGAAGGAGCGCGTCCTTCCGCCTGAATGGCCGCTCCAAGGCATTGTGGGGGGCAGGGAAGGGATCGCCGATACACTGGGCTGGTAATTGGCTGCCCGCGTTACGCGTTTTATGGCTCGTTAAATAGTATCGGCCACTCAAGAGTAACAAGTGTGGCGTTTCAGGTCAAAGGCAGGAAAAAAAAATTCGTATAATATGTATCTCCTCTGCCTCCGTCACCAGTGATCGGCAACTGTGAAAGACCACATATGGAGGCTCCCGGTTCCATCCCTGACATTGTCGACGAGATTTTTTTTTTTTTTTTTGAGACGTCAATTTGTGTCCGACCGTGACTCGAAAACGAATTCCTGTTTAGCGCGAGCTGTTGTCTTAACCGCTTCGGCCATCCGGACATGCTTCCTGTCCGACCGAAATTCTCAACTTGTCACTCGTGAGTAGTGTCTACTGTCCATTCACATACTTGTTCGCAAAGAGTCCGGCACTATCACAACAGCCTCGGACGCTGTTTTATAAACGCATTGAAGTTACCAAGGCCACCATACTTACATGTATACACTACTGGCCATTATACAATTGCTACACCACGAAGATCACGTGCTACAGACGCGAAATTTAAACGACAAGACGAAGATGCTGTGATATGCAAATAAGTAGCTTTTCAGAGCATTCACACAAGGTTGGCGCCGGTGGCGACACCTACAACGTGCTGACATGAAGACAAACAGCAGTTGACCGGCGTTGCCTGGTGAAACGTTGTTGTGATGGCTCGTGCAAGGAGGAGAAATGCGTACCATCACGTTTCTGACTTTGATATAGGTCGTATTGTAGCCTGTCGCGATTGCGGCTTATCGTATCGCGACATTGATGCTCGCGTTAGTCGAGATCATATGACTGTTAGCAGAATATGGAATCGGTGGGTTCAGGAGGGTAATACGGAAAGTCGTGCTGGATCCCAACGGCCTCGTATCACTAGCAGTCGAGATGACAGGCATCTTAACCGCACGGCTGTAACGGATCGTGCAGCCACGCATCGATCCCTCAGTCAACAGATGGGGACGTTTGCAAGACAACAACCATCTGCACGAACAGTTCGACGACGTTTGCAGCAGCGTGGACTATCAGCTCGGAGACCATGGCTGCGGTTACCCTTGACGCTGCATCACTGACAGGAGCGCCTGTACTCAACGACGGACCTGGGTGCACGAATGGCAAAACGTAATTTTCTGGGACGAATCGAGCTTCTGTTTACGGCATCATGATGGTCGCATCCGCGTTTGGCGACATCGCAGTGAACGCACATTGGAAGCGTGTATTCGTCACCGCCGTACTAGCGTATCCCCCCTTGTGTTGGTATGGGGTACCACAGGTTACACGTCTCGGGCACCTCTTGTTCGCATTGAGACACTTTGAACAGTGGACGTTACATTTCAGATGTGTTACGACCCGTGGCTCTACCCTTCATTCGATCCCTGCGAAACCCTACGCTTCAGCAGGATAATGCGCGACCGCATGTTGCAGGTCCTGTGCGGCCTTTCTGGATACAGAAAATGTTCCTCTGCTGCCCTGGCCAGCACATTCTCCAGATCTCTCACCAACTGAAAACGTCTGGTCGATGGTGCCGAGCAACTGGCTCGTTACAATACGCCAGTCACTACTCTTGATGAACTGTGGTCCCGTGTTGAAGCTGCATGGGCACCTGTACCTGTACACGCCATCCAGCTCTGTTTGACTCAATGCCTTTATTACGGCCTGAGGTGGTTGTTCAGTGTACTGATTTCTCAGGATCTATGATCCCAAATTGCGTGAAAATGTAATCACATGTCAGTTCTAGTATAATATATTATTCCAGTCTGCATTTCTTCTTGATGTAGCAATTTTAATGGCTAGTTGTGTACTATACAGAAGCAAGGATATGTGATACTGAGGCAAGTAATCAGATACAAGAGATGGGGTCGCAAATGTCGGGAAATACCTCAGAAGTGGATGTCAGATGCTGAAATGGGGTGTCATGAAACGACGTACCCTGCAGCAATGCTGCGGGTGAGGCTACTGATCTGTCGCACGTGATCATCTCAACCCAAGTAAAGTACTCACCTTGGTGTGGCTGTGGTGTACATGACTGACTTCGTGTGGGGCTCGGGGTTTGAGTCTTGCGTCTGACATGCAGTATTTTTTTTTCATTGCATTACGTGTTTACACTGAAGTAATATTTTCTATTTTATTTACCGGTCTCGCGGTGTCGTCCCGTTTATTTCAAATTACAGTCCTGTACAACAAAAACCTTCTGTATTGCGTCATTACCAGTAAATACCCTACGTTTTCTTTGCCAAATAATGTGAGTAAATAAAAAAGAAGGGAGAAAAGGGTAGAAACACAGAATAAGAACAGCTTTTACTTCCTTACAAGGAGGACAATAATTTTATAGCTTCCACGTTTACAACACTCGCATTTACAAAAGGTGTTCGAAATTTGAACAGCTTGCTGGAATGCAAGTATTGCATTGTTCCATCATCCCTTCACTCCCAACTCC
The DNA here is from genome assembly GCF_023897955.1 of Schistocerca gregaria. Taxonomy (NCBI): domain Eukaryota; kingdom Metazoa; phylum Arthropoda; class Insecta; order Orthoptera; family Acrididae; genus Schistocerca; species Schistocerca gregaria. Next base: position 163,497,271 of record NC_064929.1, on the reverse strand, counting down.
AATCGCTACACGTGCGGCGTGGTACGTCATTTGGTGACGTCACGTGTTCAGTATTTGTTATGTCAAATTACATGACGTAGCGTCGGCTGCCTCACTTCGGAAGTTTTTAAAGGTAAATGAGAATCAGCCCATTAGAAGAGCATTTGGCGTCTCTTCTGTCTGACATATCGGACAACGCCAACAACAACAACAAAACACACACACAGCGTAGTCTTCTACTTCAAAAGTTTATTCATGTGGAAGTAGCGGCTCCAGTTCCGATGAAAGATACCATTCGTGACCTTGCCTTCGTGCTGCTCTTGTGGTTATTGTCTTATATCAGTTTCGGTATCTGGTGGAAGTAAGTTTCTCCATCGTAGCACTGGCCGCGCGGGACTAGCCGAGCGGTCTTGGGCACTGCAGTCATGGACTGTACGGTTGGTCCCGGCGGAGGTTGGAGTCCTCCTTCGGCGATGGGAGTGTGTTTGTTGTAATTAGGATAATTTAGGTTAAGTAGTGTGTAAGCTTAGAGACTGATGACATTAGCAGTTAAGTCCCATAAGATTCCACACACATTTAATTTTTTTCGCAGCACTGGTCGGCTGGTTTCTCCCTAATTCGCCGTAATGGGTTGTGCAGAACAGGTAAGAAATACATGACAGTTGTGCAGACCGATACTTGTGCAGAGATAAAATTGTCGGTATTTTTGCAGAGCCCAAGGCACTGCTTTTACATTTGTTGGCTTTGCCAACCCATTACATTAGTTGGCTTTGCCAACCCAAAACCAAATTATTGAATTCTAACCCAACCTAGACCTCAAGCTAAGCTACATCACACTTATCACCACAACAAGGCTTTTCTCTTTTCACCTTCATTGGTTTTGCCAACTTACAGCCAAACTGTCTAATTCCAATCCAACTTAGACATTAGACTAAGCTACATATCGGTCTATCTCCACAACCAGGTTTTTTGGTTTTACATCCATTGCCTTTGCTAACAACCTGTCTCGTTTTGAACCCGACCTAAACCTCTGGCTAACCCACATATCAGTCTGTCATCACAATCAAACATTTTGTTTTCTTATTTCATGGGTGCATCAACTCTCAAACAGACGGTCACCTCTAAGCATTACGTAGACTTCGTCTGAAGAAGAGAAAAGCAGTCTGAACCTAGGACGGCAAAATAAATTTTTAAAAAAGTGACTGATCGCAGTTACTTTCAACACTCCTTATATACAGGTTGTGTATAAATTAGTTATTCTGAAACAGCTTTTAATTGTGAAAAAGGTAAATGACTTACAGAAATCATGGATACAGCACTGATTGCAATCCATTCTCAAGTTTTATTTACGTATGTTTTATGTACCTGCGTTTGGTAATATGAAAAATGTCCCATCCTTAAGCACTTATCTGTAAAATCCTAAGAAGGAGCTTCTTCTGTGCGGTGGCATCTGCTACTGCCATCCGTTGTGGCAATTCGTCGACGTTTGCAGGAAGCCATTCACTTTAGCGCAGTTATGGAAGGTAGCTTCGTCACTGAAGACTATTTTATTAAGAAAATCTTCAGCGTGCAATTTAATATACATTCCTGCCACAACTCAGATAGTTTTTCTTTGTTACTTTCTCTTAAAGCCTGCAACGGCTGCAGTCTGAATAACATGCGTTCCGTAATACACTCCTGGAAATTGAAATAAGAACACCGTGAATTCATTGTCCCAGGAAGGGGAAACTTTATTGACACATTCCTGGGGTCAGATACATCACATGATCACACTCACAGAACCACAGGCACATAGACACAGGCAACAGAGCATGCACAATGTCGGCACTAGTACAGTGTATATCCACCTTTCGCAGCAATGCAGGCTGCTATTCTCCCATGGAGACGATCGTAGAGATGCTCGATGTAGTCCTGTGGAACGGCTCGCCATGCCATTTCCACCTGGCGCCTCAGTTGGACCAGCGTTCGTGCTGGACGTGCAGACCGCGTGAGACGACGCTTCATCCAGTCCCAAACATGCTCAATGGGGGACAGATCCGGAGATCTTGCTGGCCAGGGTAGTTGACTTAGACCTTCTAGAGCACGTTGGGTGGCACGGGATACATGCGGACGTGCATTGTCCTGTTGGAACAGCAAGTTCCCTTGCCGGTCTAGGAATGGTAGAACGATGGGTTCGATGACGCTTTGGATGTACCGTGCACTATTCAGTGTCCCCTAGACGATCACCAGAGGTGTACGGCCAGTGTAGGAGATCGCTCCCTACACCATGATGCCGGGTGTTGGCCCTGTGTGCCTCGGTCGTATGCAGTCCTGATTGTGGCGCTCAGCTGCACGGCGCCAAACACGCATACGACCATCATTGGCACCAAGGCAGAAGCGACTCTCATCGCTGAAGACGACACGTCTCCATTCGTCCCTCCATTCACGCCTGTCGCGACACCACTGGAGGCGGGCTGCACGATGTTGGGGCGTGAGCGGAAGACGGCCTAACGGTGTGCGGGACCGTAGCCCAGCTTCATGGAGACGGTTGCGAATGGTCCTCGCCGATACCCCAGGAGCAACAGTGTCCCTAATTTGCTGGGAAGTGGCGGTGCAGTCCCCTACGGCACTGCGTAGGATCCTACGGTCTTGGCGTGCATCCGTGCGTCGCTGCGGTCCGGTCCCAGGTCGACGGGCACGTGCACCTTCCGCCGACCACTGGCGACAACATCGATGTACTGTGGAGACCTCACGCCCCACGGGTTGAGCAATTCGGCGGTACGTCCACCCGGCCTCCCGCATGCCCACTATACGCCCTCGCTCAAAGTCCGTCAACTGCACATACGGTTCACGTCCACGCTGTCGCGTCATGCTACCAGTGTTGAAGACTGCGATGGAGCTCCGTATGCCACGGCAAACTCGCTGATACTGACGGCGGCGGTGCACAAATGCTGCGCAGCTAGCGCCATTCGACTTCCAACACCGCGGTTCCTGGTGTGTCCGCTGTGCCGTGCGTGTGATCATTGCTTGTACAGGCCTCTCGCAGTGTCCGGAGCAAGTATGGTGGGTCTGACACACCGGTGTCAATGTGTTCTTTTTTCCATTTCCAGGAGTATACCTTGCACAGTGTAACAGTAGGCATGTTCACCTCTAAGCTGGCAAGCCTCATTGATTCACTCGGAGTACGAATCTAAGACTCCCGAACTTGTTCCATTGCTGCGCCAGACCCTGACTCGGCGTCCTGTGTGAGACACAGCCAATTTCTGTGAAACGATTGTACCAAATAATAGCAGTTTGTCTTTGAGATGGTGTGCGTCCCGATAGCTGAGTGGTCAGCGTGTCGGATTGCCGTCCTAAGCGGCACGGGTTAGATTCCCGGTTGGGTCGGGGATTTTCTCCGCTCAGGGAATGGGTGTTGTGTTGCCTTTACCATAATTTCATCCCCCTCCGGCGCGCAGGTCGCCCAATGTGGCGTCCAATGTAACTAGACCTGCCCCGTAAGGGGCCTACCGGCCAATGACGCCAAACCCTCATTTCCATTTTTTTGGGGTGGTGAATTGCGGGATTTAGTCCTGACTTGACTCTAAACTGTAGCAGGGGACATGACTCCATGAAAACATAAACAACACTGAGTGTGCTCTGCCCCGGTATGCAACTCCTTGACGGCTGTCGGAGTAACACATTCGTGTATGTTACCTAGCGGGAACGTCGAGACCTAACAGTTTTAGACGGAAAGAAAACTTGAAGACAAATTGCATTCAGTGGTGTATGAAACATATGTCCAAGTTATTTACCCTTTTGACAATTAAACGTTACTTTCGAATGTAGCTAATTTATAAACATCCTGCATACTCAAACTAATTGCTAGTACATATATCGAACGGTTCTAGGCGCTTCAGTCCGGAATCGCGCAACTGCTACGGTGGCACATTCGAATCCTGCCTCGGGCATGGATGTCTGTAATGTCATTAGGTCAGTTAGGTTTAAGTAGTTCTACGTCTAGGGGACTGATGACCTCAGATATTAAGTCTCATGGTGCTCAGAGCCATTTTTTTTGCAAGACAGAAAACAAATTCTCTGTGTGGCTGTGAGATACCAGCAAAAAGCCGCTTATTCCGGCAAGGAATACAGGATGTGCAGATATGTCCGCGCTAGCGTTACAGCCCTCACTTAAGAGGCTGAACGAAGAACGAGTACAGTCTGCCCAGCATGGCAGGTGATTGCCAAGAATGTACTGGGGAGCAAATAAACCCCAACAGCCGGTAATATTTTGCAATGGCGTAACTAGCATGTGAGGGAAATGGCTACTGAAATTATCTATGTGACCTTACAGAGTGTAACTGTGTGAAGTGTATAAACTTTAAGTAATTTCAGGGGGTTGGTTTACAGCTCACGAAGAGTCAGTCGATGCCCCTCCTGGGTGTCGGAGTCGGGTGTTACTGAACTCTAGTGGTGACCAGGATTAACTTTCCACTACGGAAAGCCTTCGAAAGATTCGGATGTGTGTTGTCGTGCTCCGGCGTGGAATATGCTTACACACTTACTGGTTTTCTCTGCAAGTTGTGCTTAGCGAGTATGTACACTCTCAGTGGGCGCATACACGAAAGTACACTCACGCTCATAAATTGAGGATAATTGCAGAATGTGGTGCCACACAACATGGCACTACAAAAAACTGGCGCTAATAGCATAGGCACATAGGGAACACACACGACACTGCTCTGTAAGTCCACGATATTTGTGACCAGTTGAGAAAACACATATGTTATAAAACGCCACTGTTTCCTGCGCTTGTATCCCGACACCAATATGGGTTATGATCACCGTGCACACGTACACAGGCCACACGAACGGGTTGGCATACTCTGGATCAGGTGGTCGATCAGCTGCTGGGGTATAGCCTCCCATTCTTGCACCAGAGCCTGTCGGAGCTCCAGAAGTGTAGTAGGGGTTTGAAGACGAGCAGCGGTACGTCGACCGAGAGCATGCCAGACGCGCTCGGTGGGGCTTTGGTCTGGAGAACAGGCAGGCCACTTCTGATGTCTTCTGTTCCAAGGTACTCCTCCACGATGGCAGCTCCGTGAGGCCGTGCGTTATCATCCATCAGGACGAAGGTGGGACCCACTGCACCCCAGAAAAGGCGGACATATTGGTGCAAAATGACGTCACGATACACCTCACCTGTTACAGTTCCTCTGTCAAAGACATGCCGAGGTGTACGTGCACCAATCATAATCCCAACCTACAACATTAAACCACCACCTCCATACTGGTCTCTTTCAAGGACATTAAGGGGTTGGTATCTGTTTCCTGGTTCACGCCAGATGAAATCCCGGCGAGAATCACTGTTCGGACTATACCTGTACTCGTCCGTGAAAATAACCTGGGACCACTGTTCCAATGACCCTGTACTGTGTTCTCGACACCAGGATTTACGGGCTCTCCTGTGATCAGGGGTCAGTGGAATGCACCTTGCAGGTCTCCGGGCGAATAAACCATGTCTGTTCAGTCGTCTGTAGACTATGTCTCTGCAGACAATTATTCCAGTACACGCGGTAAGGTCCCGAGCAAGGTTACCTGCAGTACTCCGTGGCCGTCTGCAGGCACTGATGGTGACATATCGGTCTTCTAGTGGTGTTGTCCATTGTGAACAACCCGTACTGTAGCACCTGGACACGTTTCCTGTCTGCTGGAATCGTTACCATAATCTTGAGATCACACTTTGTGGCACACGGAAGTCCCGTGCTACGATCTGCTGAGTTTGAACAGTCTCCAGTCGCCCTAGCATTCTACCCCCTCATAACGTCATCAATATGTGTTCTTTGAGCCATTTTCAACACACAGTCGTCATTAGGACGTCTGAAAACGTCTGCACAGTTACCCGCTGCACTGTACTCTGATATGCACCTCTGCGTTTGTGGACTGCTGCCAGCACCACCGTGCGACGACCGCAGGTCAAATGCACCGTATGGTCTTACGCCCAAATGAATTAAACCCGCAAACCGCTCACCAGTGCGTTGTTTCACCATGTATCAGCATTATCCTTAATTTGTGAGCATGGGTGTAGATTTTTGTGCCAATGTGCTGATTGAACAATGTGTAATAGTTCTGGCTTTAGCAGCCTTCCCCCGCGGTCCAGTCGCATTATTGCAAGCGACCAAAGCTTGGATTAGTGCCTTTTTCAGCGCGAGACGTGCAGGAAGAGTGTCGCTGAGGTTCTGGAAGGGACCGACAGGGGTGTGGAGCCATCGCTATAGCCCACTGCACCACGTTTCTCTGTTGAGGGTGCAGGCTGGGGACAGCCCGATCGAGGTGGAACCACAGACTCTCGATTGGGTTTAAATCCGGGGAGTCTGGTGGCCGGCGGAGTACTACAAAGCCATCGTGATGCTCTTCAAACCACGCACGTGCACTGCGAGCTGCGTAATACGCTGCACTGTCTTGATGGTAGATGTCGTCGTGCCTAGAAAAAACAAAATGCGTGTTTGGGTGAGCAGGGTCCCCAAAGATGGGCTCATACTTCATTTGATCCACTGTGCCTTCCAAAATGGCGAGACCACCCAGGGAATGCTCTCCAGTCTGGACCCTTCTGAGGACTGTTGAAGGGCGTTTGACGTGCCAATTCCTGTCGTCGTCGCCAATGAACGGCTGTCAGCATGGCTGGATGAACCAGTCACCTGCAGCACAGACACGTGCACATCAACATTCGCTGAACGGTCGTTGAGGAGACACTGTAGGCAGCCCCTTGCTTCATCTGGGGGTCAGTCGCTCGACAGTGATACGTCTGTTCTCTAGTACACATCTCCGAAGCCGTCGTACACCTCATCTACGCTCCACACTGAACCACACTTGCCTCGACGTCGATTTAGGGGCGCCATTTGGCTATGGTTGGTATACTTTAAGGGGAGGTTTACTATCTTTTGGTTCAAAAAATTGATTTTTTAAAATTGCATTTTTGGATCCATAAAAGTGTTTAGAATCCATCCCTGAAAACGGTTTTTCCGAACGGAGCGCTGTTGAACAAATAAATGCATCTGCCTGAAATCGGCCTTTATCACGCACCAGTTTTTTTCTTTTGGAGGATGAGTTGTTGAACCGTCTCTTGGGAGGAAACCCACAAAATTCAAATGAAGGTTTGAACACGTGTTTTTGGAAGTTAGCCCCCAAGCATGTGCATTGTGGTGCGAAGACTGTGGAGATTGCGACTTTCCTGGCAGTGAGCAGCTTCAACGAAGGGTATTCAGCAATTCTGAAGACCATTACAACGATGGACGTCACCCTGGGACTCTATTGGACGCAGTTCGCCAAGCATTCGGACGACCACCGGATTGAAGCGGCCGAAAACGGCTTGTCACCGGCCGTACGAGCGGCTCTGGAGCAGCGCAGGATGGCCCAGATCGAGCAGAACGCCGTCTGTGAGGAAGATGAAGGATTATTTTATGGACCCTGTATAGCAGATTGAATATATTGCATTTATATGTTGTCAAAACTTCAAGCGCATTTTTCTCGATATGACTCTTTTTTTTATCGCGCGGTATGGTAACTTCAAATCTACTTAACCAATTGGCATAATTGTTTATTTCCGACAAAGCTAATTGAATTAACTAGGAGTTGTACCACTTTTATTCCGATACATCAACTATAAATATTTTTACTTGGCAGACTAAGTTGAAAAATCGATGAAAAGAACCCTATTTTTTTCAAATGGCCGCTATTTTGTTTCATATGATCCAAATAACTTAAGCGAGGTACAACTCCTAAAGAATCTTATATACTTCACTAATGTCAACTCAATTTTGATTTCAAATGAGCCGGCTGACATGTGACATACCACGCGTGGAGGTCTACATCGAAATTTTGTTTCGTTCCGACGGCACTTCCGCCCTCGCCCTTCGACATTTGCGGTCGAAAAAATTCCAGTTTGTAGAGGAAATATCAGTAAACAATTTGACCAAATTAGACATCGATATCTATAACTCATCCCGAGAAACAAATTCTCAAAGAACATCCTTTTTTCGGGCTAAAGACAGTAAACCTCCCCTTAACCATGGCGGCATGCAAATAGTCTACAAGCTTAGCCGTTTCAGAAAGACTTCCACTCTTTGCCAGTGAATACGTCAGACAAATCGCTCCCTGTCTATATTACGACGACGAGCGGACTGCTGGCCGCATCCCACGGACACGCTTTATACACCCTACGCCGACACTGTTCCCACCTGCCGCCTGTGAGTAGTCATCGCATATTCGCGCCGAACATAGACGGTTGTGACAGCACCATATATCTACATCCAGGACTTTCTCCTCATAACTGTTTAGATTTCAGCATTAAGCACGAAGCGTAATATGTAGTGTGAAATGCCAGTAGCGGACAGTATGACCGGTACCCCTTTCGTGGAAAAGACAGCCCGAATTGTAGTCCATCAGCGTGATTGGCTACTATGTTCAGAGGCAGTGCGCCAAAATACTAATTTTGTGTCATTAATATTATAGAAGTATGCCTTAAATTGCTTTCCAAATAAGTGAGACTACTAAATTTTATTACATCCAGAACAGAACTATTTTCAGTTTAATAATGAATTCTATTTATGAAGTGGAGTCCCCAATGTCGGAAACCACAGCGAATATATTTACCAATCAGCTAGAACAGATTATATTCAATAAAAAATGCCAAATATGTACAACATCCTATACTGGATCAGATATATGGATGACATCTTGTACCTAATAGATGAACCAAGCAATAAAATTGACCAGTTACACAAAGACACAAATTCTGCCCATGATACGATACGTTTTACAATAGGGAAAGAGCTAAATAAACAGTTAACTTTCTTGGACATCACCATAAAGATTCAAATCAACCAGCACAGATTTGACATATACCGAAAACTGACGACAGACAGACACAGTTATACATGAGGCATCACAACACCCCAGTTCTCAAAGGTAGGCAACACTTAAATACAAGCTTCACAGACTAGACACATTACCATTAGATATAGACAATTACAAAAAAGAAATGAATATCATAATAGAAATGGCCACAGATAATGAATACGAATAGAACTTAGTAATAAAGCTGAAGAAGAAAATCAAGAAACAGAAAAGAACAAAAACTTACCTGTTATCAACACAAGAACAAATTCACATTCACAAAAAAAATAGGAACAAAACAAAGTATAAGAAACGGAAAGTAAAAGATGGTAGACAATTATATACAACCACAAATACAAATATCCAATATTTTCAAAAAACAAGGCATAAAAGGGGTCCAACAAACCAACAACTCAATTCAAAAATGCGTCCCAAAAACAGTAGCGAAAAATAATCTACACTCCTGGAAATGGAAAAAAGAACACATTAACACCGGTGTGTCAGACCCACCATACTTGCTCCGGGCACCGCGAGAGGGCTGTACAAGCAATGATCACACGCACGGCACAGCGGACACACCAGGAACCGCGGTGTTGGCCGTCGAATGGCGCTAGCTGCGCAGCATTTGTGCAGCTCCGCCGTCAATGTCAGCCAGTTTTCCGTGGCATACGGAGCTCCATCGCAGTCTTTAACACTGGTAGCATGCCGCGACAGCGTGGACGTGAACCGTATGTGCAGTTGACGGACTTTGAGCGAGGGCGTATAGTGGGCATGCGGGAGGCCGGGTGGACGTACCGCCGAATTGCTCAACACGTGGGGCGTGAGGTCTCCACAGTACATCGATGTTGTCGCCAGTGGTCGCCGGAAGGTGCACGTGCCCGTCGACCTGGGACCGGACCGCAGCGACGCATGGATTCACGCCAAGACCGTAGGATCCTACGCAGTGCCGTAGGGGACCGCACCGCCACTTCCCAGCAAATTAGGGACACTGTTGCTCCTGGGGTATCGGCGAAGACCATTCGCAACCGTCTCCATGAAGCTGGGCTACGGTCCCGCACACCGTTAGGCCGTCTTCCGCTCACGCCCCAACATCGTGCAGCCCGCCTCCAGTGGTGTCGCGACAGGCGTGAATGGAGGGACGAATGGAGACGTGTCGTCTTCAGCGATGAGAGTCGCTTCTGCCTTGGTGCCAATGATGGTCGTATGCGTGTTTGGCGCCGTGCAGGTGAGCGCCACAATCAGGCCTGCATACGACCGAGGCACACAGGGCCAACACCCAGCATCATGGTGTTGGGAGCGATCTCCTACACTGGCCGTACACCTCTGGTGATCGTCGAGGGGACACTGAACAGTGCACGGTACATCCAAACCGTCATCGAACCCATCGTTCTACCATTCCTAGACCGGCAAGGGAACTTGCTGTTCCAACAGGACAATGCACGTCCGCATGTATCCCGTGCCACCCAACGTGCTCTAGAAGGTGTAAGTCAACTACCCTGGCCAGCAAGATCTCCGTATCTGTCCCCCATTGAGCATGTTTGGGACTGGATGAAGCGTCGTCTCACGTGGTCTGCACGTCCAGCACGAACGCTGGTCCAACTGAGGCGCCAGGTGGAAATGGCATGGCAAGCCGTTCCACAGGACTACATCCAGCATCTCTACGATCGTCTCCATGGGAGAATAGCAGCCTGCATTGCTGCGAAAGGTGGCTATACACTGTACTAGTGCCGACATTGTGCATGCTCTGTGGCCTGTGTCTGTGTGCCTATTGAGCATGTTTGGGACTGGATGAAGCGTCGTCTCACGTGGTCTGCACGTCCAGCACGAACGCTGGTCCAACTGAGGCGCCAGGTGGAAATGGCATGGCAAGCCGTTCCACAGGACTACATCCAGCATCTCTACGATCGTCTCCATGGGAGAATAGCAGCCTGCATTGCTGCGAAAGGTGGCTATACACTGTACTAGTGCCGACATTGTGCATGCTCTGTGGCCTGTGTCTGTGTGCCTGTGGTTCTGTCAGTGTGATCATGTTATGTATCTGAACCCAGGAATGTGTCAATAAAGTTTCCCCTTCCTGGGACAATGAATTCACGGTGTTCTTACTTCAATTTCCAGGAGTGTATATCTGAAATCAGGAATACACTAACTTAAATGCAAGACATGTGATGCAAGATAACATCGGTCATACAGGGGGGATATTTGACACCAGACACAAAGAACATGGAAGTATAGGACAAGTCGTTCAAATTTTGCTGAAAACTTACACCAACACCAATACAATATTACAGGCAGGGACACCATAAGAATAAACAGCACCTTGCAAGAAAACTATCACGTCCTTTTAGATGTAGCCACAACAGAAAAGAAGTAACTCACAAATTATCAGACCAACTTGTCAAAACACACACACACACACACACACACACACACACACACACACACACACACACAGTTTCCCAGGTTGGCAACATTCAAAACGTGAACAAAAACAAATGAGTAGTCATAAACACTGTTACTCTGCGGAATAAGAAACCGTTTGCAAAAGTGAAGTGTAAATAATGCAAGGCAAAAAATAATTCAAAAGCTGCCACATCTGAATGTGAATCGAAGTCTTTTGACGTCAACCGTTGCTGGCAAAGAGGGAAGAAGCAGACTATGTAAAGAAACACCTGTAACACCCCACCTGCCACTTATCTGGTTGGGGTGTGTCTTCACCCCAGGTAATTGACTAACAGATCAACAGAGAGTGCAAAACTGCCGCAATGTCGAGTAACGAAAAGAAAGTAATAAGATCCTGTGACTCCTGATTCAACTGCAGTGGCAGTGTTGACATTAATTGGTTCAGAATTGATCCCTTTTAATTAAAAAGGGGTGCACATTGATGTTATATTCAGCTATTGAACACCAGATGCAAATGTTGAACATAAAATTAATTAAGAAAGTGACTTGGGATTTCAACTACTTGATTGAAAACAGATGCAGTCGATTAGCACAGATTTATTTTAACTCATTACCTTCAATCATCACATTACATGACTAACAGCCAGTGGTAATAAATTGCGTTTGCGTAGAGTAAAGCGCGATAAATCAAAAGTAATTCCTATCAACTGACCCAGGCGTAATGCGAAGTGCGAGAAGAATTCTACAACACACGTCCCATGAAACCCTCGTGGAAACTTTTCCGACGTGATCCAATAAATTAATCAGTGGCTGGAGCAGGCGCTATGTCACCGAATTCAGCGTGGAGGAGCGGCGTCGTCGTGAGGACGTCGGCCGACCTCGTGGTGCTGCAAGGCTGCGCTCATCTATTCACTCCTAGCTATCGTGCTCAGTACATAGCTGAACCAAAACTTCCTATCTCCAAGCTCAATCGTTCCATTTGCTAAGTCCTAAACTGCAGAGATGCTCACTCTTTCTCAGGCAAGTAAAGTACGCCGCGTCCACACTCTAGGCAAGCTGGAAACGGAAGACCCCCACGGAGACTTCTCACAGTACGCTCTTTGCCTCAGTTTCCCTTCCAGCAAAATCACTTACGCCAATTGCAGCGCAAGTCGCCTTGATTATGTGTCGCTTCCCAGTGCCGACCAATGCCTGCTCTGGGAAGTGAACAGATTCCCACAAAATTTCCCTTCCTCTCAACTTCTGCTATTTTGCTCCTCCCAGGCCACCCATCAAGGTTAGCGTCTGCACGAACACCAATTTTTCCGAATTCTGACTCCCAGGAGAGTACTTCAAATTCCTTGGTCCTACATTCCCATCACAGGCCGTTGTATTTCTTTCTGTCTCCTGGTTTACTTCAGTCACAAACACGCATATTTTGACCTCTTTTGAGCGCTCCACCGTAGCTTTGTGCGGCTTTCTTGCATGTTTCACTGAAAACGGGATGACGGACATTTATCAAGAGGCATACAAGTTCTCCGACTGCTTCCCAGTACACCAGCATGGAGTCGGGTCAACCACCCACTAACTGTCACTCATCTTAAGGCAGCTGGAGGCTGTGCCCTGTTACTGCTTCCTAAGAGCTTCAGCCACCCTAAGCTGTCTATTGTCGTTTCCCTTTGCCGCTCCCCCACCAGCCGGCCACGGTCATTCTGTATACTTCCCTGGGATAAACTAGCCTCCAGTAAATCCACGCGTTTCCACAAAGTTTTTCATGACATGTGAATTACTTTATGTTCAGCCCTACTGTTCTCTCAACGTGAGTTAGGTGATTTTTAATGACTGCATGTAAGGGGAATAGTTCTTGCCATCTTACACGCCGTAAGCAAGTTGCACATCAACTTCATAAACAAAACGCTGTTTTTAACCTAAAAGAACCAAAAATGTACGAACGTATGTATCCAAGTCGCAGAATAAACACGGAAGATGCTTTATAAATAAAATCGAAATGCATGTGGTGTAATTCTTTTTAATTAATATTGGAGCCAGCTCAAGATGGATAACCAATAGTAACGGGTATTGAATTATAATTCAGAGCCAATGAAATTATTCACAACATCATTTTATCCATTTTTCTGTTTGTTGAGCTCGGTGGTCATGGATTACATTATTTTGATAAATACAGCAATCAGCCAGTTTGGTATGTATTTTTATTGCAATCATTCACATGTCTTCAGTTAGCGTAATCGCCGCAGCTGCCCTGAAGATGGGTGAAAGCTTAAATGAAAATACGCAACAAAGTGGCTGGTTACGATATTAACTAAAATAACAAATGCTCCTTACTATCATATTGCAACAACGTTGAGCGATGCATTAATATTAATTTGCTGTGCAGTAAGGATGTCTTCTTGTTCTTTGTGTTTGAAATAAACACGTAAATTGTTACTTGTCCCTATAGTGCCGGGCTGGCGGCTAAGCAGTACGAAGTAGCGATATCTGTTAGGGTTCCGCTGAATGACTTACCATTCCACTCGCACATCTATCCACCTGCTGGCGAGAAGCAGAAATAAATCGAATACTGACTTTTAATAATGATACCAGCCCTGTACCAACCCAGTCTGCTAAGCGAAAGAAACAGGTTTACAGCGCATGCCTCCTAACAAGCAGGGAATTCCGAGAGGCTATTGGTTACAGAGCTGGAAGGAGGACGTGTTACATGGCGCGTGCATATTCACAGTTCTGACGTAAAATATTTGAAAACATGTACGATTGTACTTGATGACATCAGACTGAAATCAGTTTTGACGAATTATTTTAGAATTTTTTGGTAGTGTCAGCGTTAGAGCCTTAATTGACGCTTCGCAACTGCTCGTGAGTTAAGAATCCGGTGAGTGGTACGGCGGTCTCCACTTTCTCTGGCTTTCTGAGATGGTGTGACGCCTCTCTTGATTCTATGCAAAACACATTAAAATAACTATTGGAGCTCTGCCGGGAAAATCTGACTCGAATCAAACTGCTTTTCCTAAAAGTGCATACAACTTCTGAATAATACACGAATGAATATGCAGGTGGGACTAGAATTTTCGATTTACTCAGAATCTTCATTTTTCAGGCATTCACTGCGTGACAAAAAATGTGAAGCATCAAAGAGACGTGGCTACATGTCAGTGTAACTTCGTACACGTGCACACCATTGGTGCGTTTGTGAATAAGTTTAGTTGACAGTCAAGAACCAAGTGCGCGAGTTAAAAAGGGTGTAAGACGGGGACTTAGTCTTTCGCCCATACTGTTCAACCTATGCGTTGTAGAAGCAGTGAGGGAAATAAAAGAAAGGTTTAGGTGTGAAAGTAAAATTCAAGGTGAAAGTTTATCGGAGCCGGCTGCTGTGGCCGAGCGGTTCTAGGCGCTTCAGTCCGGAACCGCGCTGCTGCGACTGTTGCAGGTTCCTATCCGGTATGGATGTGTGTGATGTCCTTAGGTTAGTGAGGTTTAAGTAGTTCTAGGGCACTGATGACCTCAGATGTTAAGTCCCATAGTGCTCAGAGCCACTTGAACCATTTGAAAGATTATCAATGATGCGATTCACTGATGACATTGCTATCCTGAGTTAAAGTGAAGAATAATTACGTGATCTGCTGAACGGAAATGCCAGCCGGGGTGGCCGAGCGGTTCTAGGCGCTACAGTCTGGAAGCAAGCGACCACTCCGGTCGCAGGTTCGAATCCTGCCTCGGGCAAGGATGTGTGTGATGTCCTTAGGTTAGTTAGGTTTAATTAGTTCTAAGTTCTAGGGGACTGATGACCTTAGAAGTCCCATAGTGCTCTGAGCCATTTGAACCATTTTTGAACGGAAACAACCGTCTAAGGAGTACAGATTATGGATTGTGAATAAATCAAAGAAAGACGAAAGAAATGAGGAGTAGCAGAAATGAGAACAGCGAGAAAATTAGCATCAGGATTGATGGTGGCGATGTAGATGAAGTTAAGGAATTCTACCGGTTATGCAGTAAAATAATCAACGACGGACCGAACAAGGAGGGCATCAAAAGCAGACTAGCACAGGGAAAAGGGCATTCCTGGTCAAGAGAAGTCTAGTAATATAAAACATAGGCCTTACATTGACAAAGAAATTTCTGGGAACGTACGTTTGGAGCACAGTCATAGAGAAACATCGATTTTGGGAAAGGAATCGAAGCATTTGAGATGTGGTGCTACCGACGAATGTTGAAAATTAGGTGGTGTGACATGGTGAGGGATGATGTAGTTCTACACAGAATCGGAGAGCAAGGAGAAGGGACAGGATGATAGGACATATGTTAAGGCATCAGGAAATGACGTGAATAATACTAGAAGGAGATGTAGTGGGCAGAAAAAGTAGATGAAGACAGAGATTGAAATACATCCAGAAAATAATTGAAGAAGTAGATTGCAAGTGCTACTGTGAGATGAAGAGGTTGGCACAGGAGAGGAATTCGTGGCGGACCCCATCAAACCAGTCTGAAGACTGATAACTCGAAAAGAAAACAATTGCAATTCTCTGCGAGAGCTAGAACGACGAACAGAATGTGTTTCTGTTGTTCGTGTTTAGTATTGTTACTACGCCTGGTAGGTTCCATAAGGGGCATGAACAGTGTCAAATGTTGAGTGATCATTGCGAAGGACACGGAGATGCTCCATACGCGTGTGAGACAGTATTATCAGCAGTTAAGAGGGCGAAAGCGGTCTTAATGAAAGTTTCCATGTGACCTGCTGATCTAATGGTGCGTATCCAGATTCAGAGGGTGATCGGTTGTGACAGTGGCCGGATGCTGGACTGCTTGGGAGTGTGAGGGCAGGCAGACTCGTCATCAAGGCTCTAGGAGCTCATATCTGATCTCCGCGAAGGAGGATCGGCATATTCTACACCGAACGCATTGTGACCCTTTCACGTCTGAGCCTACCATCGAAGATCAAGTAAATGACCACCTGCAGCGTTGTGTTATGTCGCACCATTGGTCAAAGACTAGCAGGAGGTGTTTGGGGAGTTACCGCGCCATTAACACCATAATACAAAATGTTCTGTCGACAGTGACTGCGAAACTGATGAATAGCGTTCTATAATATTAATCGATAAATCGTAGTTATCTATTATGCAATATCCGCGTCATCAGCAAGTATGAAGTGTGGTCCTATTCGTCGAATGACATGGAGAGGCGTACAGGTGTTACTCCTGGCCTTAAGGTGCTTGAAGACATCGGATATGACGTCTGTTAATTACTGGCACTGGTTGAAGCAACAATGAGGGCGCTGCTATACTTCACAGACATCTTACATCCTAATCTGTTACTTCTCATGTGACAGTATGTTGACGGCAGTGTGTTCAAAAAATGGCTCTGAGCACTGTGGGACTTAACATGTGAGGTCATCAGTCCCCTATACTTAGAAGTACTTAAAGCTAACTAACCTAAGCACATCACACACATCCATGCCCGAGGCAGGATTCGAACATAGGACCGTAGCAGTCGAGCGGTTCCAGACTGTAGCGCCTAGAACCGCTCGGCCACCGCGGCCGGCGGCGGTATGTCTACGAACTGTCTAGGTGCCAGTAAGATTCCCAGATGTGCCTTCAATAGAACATGTGCGGGTCAAGCTCGGGCATCATGTCCATCCTAGTGGATTCGCAGGTCGTGGTCCAGCGGCTAGCGTTTAATCACGGGGTCCAGGTTCGATTCCCGGCCGGGTCGGGGATTTTCTCTACCCTGGGACTGGGTGTTTGTATTGTCCTCATCATTATTGGGGAAGTGCAGAGATTGAAAATGGGAACATTTGGAACTTGTACGGGCGCTGATGACCACGATGTTGAGCGCCCCACAAACCACCATCAGTTCCAAGCCGAATAACTGCTTGCGTTAGGGCCGGATCTGGACCAACGCATTACTGACTTGCTCAATTTGTGAAGCTGTTTCTCTTGAATAAATGAACTAATTTTACTGAAATTGTAATACATTTGCTTGTACATGTACATCACGTGTACCGATTTCCGCCCAATTTGGATAATTCCTTCATGGTGCATCATTGTTTTCGTCTTGGGGTCTACCCCTTTCATTCAACATTTTGTTGTGCGTATTAAGCAACAACAGTGTTGTCGCAAATCATTTCGTCTCCTTTATTATTGTTTGCAATTCCTTATTCGTTCATATAACTTCTGCATGTTTTAAGTCTGTTATTCAGCTTACTGACTCTGAAAGACTTTGGTGGACTAAAAGTTTCAAATGTGTGTGATTCAATTCACCCTCAGCACTATAATTTTTTTCTGCTATTCATCACTTCTTTCAGATCTGGCAGTGATTTATTGAGGGACTGCAAGAGCAAAGGGCCCCTACAGGCAGAGAAGGAACTCTTACAGGAATCGTCACCTTAGTGTGCGCGAGTAATGAGTGGATGGGCAAATATCTATTAAGTACATTGCGTTTGTAGACACTGGACATTTGGAAATGTGGGTCTCACGGGAAGCGTGCAAGGGATAAGTCTCTGCAGTCGCACTATTCACCTATGTCCTCGGTGTCTCAGCGGAATATTTAACGCGGTCGCTGCTCCTGAGACCAGACATGACATACTTTCCAAAATTAAAAACCAACGCCATTAGCTGGTTACTGGGAAAATACGTTAGCTATGTCATCAACAAACTTGGGTCAGACAACGAGATAGAATTCCGCCTTTACACGAAGTGTGAATACGCAAAAATCAGCACGTATCGCAACCATAAGAAGCACTACGGCAACATGCTGAAGATCATTTTTGAAGGAATGGGTGTCGGATAAATATGTGGAACCGCTACAACACCTTGAACGAGAACGAACAGCACAAAATTAAAAATCACTTGTGTTCTTGTTATTATTTACTATTACCTTGCTTCCGGAACTTCTATGTTACACGAAGAGTTTTTTCAAAACATTTTGTTCAGAATTACTCGTGTTCGACTTCCAAAGTATTTGTGTGATTCAAGAAGAAATGTTAAGTTTTAATCAGTGTACAGTTTCTACTCAGAGAAGAGGTTTCTTTGTCTTTCTTACATCGGAGAATGGGAGTTTTGTGTTAAGATTCTGCACACTTAGTGCTGTGACCCAGGTCGCAGGGGACATGAAAAAAGGGGTGGGGTGGGGGGGGGGGGTTTGGGCCTCGAGACCCCACTGCTAGTGCGGCATGTACCACGCCCTGACCATTCTAACAAAAAAAAAGTGGTCTTGAATCTAAAAAAAAAAGAAACAGAAAAAAGTTCGTAAGTGCGTTGCGCGCAAAAGGCAGGGTTCCGTGTTCGAGTCCCAGTAGGGAATAAATTTTTACTCTGCCCGGAAGTTTCAAAACAGCACCAACTCCGA
The DNA here is from genome assembly GCF_023897955.1 of Schistocerca gregaria. NCBI lineage: Eukaryota > Metazoa > Arthropoda > Insecta > Orthoptera > Acrididae > Schistocerca > Schistocerca gregaria. Next base: position 163,478,704 of record NC_064929.1, on the reverse strand, counting down.
AGAACAATGAAAGATTCGTACTGTATTCCATCTTGACATTCATGACTGTGAGCACCTGTACAACAGGTACTCTTCGTTGGTGGATTGTGCTGCGACCTCGAAAAGATACGAGATAGAGTCACACGGCAAGGCCGGAGTCCAGAGAACAACAATATGGTTATGGCCAGACGCCATAGAGGGCGCACACGACATAGGTTATGTTATCTACCGCCTAACGTCACACCCAAACCGCCTGGACAACCACCACCGAGGACAACTAGATCCAACAAAGCGGTGGTAATAGAAGCATCGAAGTGCAGAGACTACCCAACAACGGGATTTAAGGAGAACCCGTACAAGGGAGAGCGAGCTATCGTCACTCAAAAATTTTCCCAGGTGGTCATCCATCTGGATATGAGCAAGCGCACGGTTCCACTCAGACACTCCGTTCGACTATATCAACACTGTGACTCAGGATGCACTAATAGCCATCGCCCAGAAGAGCCCATCTGAATATTCTACAATTTATACTAGTCATTGTTCGCTGGATTCGGAACTAGATAGGAGTTCAAAGAGAGATCAGTGCGAGTGAACTTTGAACTACACTGCTCAGCATCACCTTCACATTTAATTTACACAGTGTAAAAATGATATTAATAAATCACTGTACTTTTTAGAAAAAAAAGGAAAAGATGGATAGAGAGTCTGCCATGTAAGCAGGAGATCCTGGGTTCGAGTCCCGGTCGGAGCACACATTTTCAGCTGTCCCCATCGAGGTATAACAACAATACCTGTCGGCAGCTGAGGGTCTCAATTCATTATCGTTTTGAGAAGGAAGTCATCATGACCTTATCAGAACCTGCATGGAACAGTTTTGGAATTTTTTGGCCGGTGAGATGCGAGGAATCCGGTGGACCCAATGGTGCGTGACCGCTGAGCCACGGCTTCCACAACTCTGTACCACGAGTGCTGTCTGGTTCCGTGATATAGTACGGCTGGCGGCAGCCACTCATTCCATTAGCACTTGGACACTATTCGCTGTGACATCATTACTCGTGCTTGGTACAATGAGCCTCTTTCTCGTTGACAGTGTTACAGGTGAAGTCTGTTTCTTGCTGTGTTATATGTAAAGAGTCTTCGTACACTTGGGGAAATACACTCCTGGAAATTGAAATAAGAACACCGTGAATTCATTGTCCCAGGAAGGGGAAACTTTATTGACACATTCCTGGGGTCAGATACATCACATGATCACACTCACAGAACCACAGGCACATAGACACAGGCAACAGAGCATGCACAATGTCGGCACTAGTACAGTGTATATCCACCTTTCGCAGCAATGCAGGCTGCTATTCTCCCATGGAGACGATCGTAGAGATGCTGGATGTAGTCCTGTGGAACGGCTTGCCATGCCATTTCCACCTGGCGCCTCAGTTGGACCAGCGTTCGTGCTGGACGTGCAGACCGCGTGAGACGACGCTTCATCCAGTCCCAAACATGCTCAATGGGGGACAGATCCGGAGATCTTGCTGGCCAGAGTAGTTGACTTACACCTTCTAGAGCACGTTGGGTGGCACGGGATACATGCGGACGTGCATTGTCCTGTTGGAACAGCAAGTTCCCTTGCCGGTCTAGGAATGGTAGAACGATGGGTTCGATGACGGTGCACTATTCAGTGTCCCCTCGACGATCACCAGAGGTGTACGGCCAGTGTAGGAGATCGCTCCCCACACCATGAAGCCGGGTGTTGGCCCTGTGTGCCTCGGTCGTATGCAGGCCTGATTGTGGCGCTCACCTGCACGGCGCCAAACACGCATACGACCATCATTGGCACCAAGGCAGAAGCGACTCTCATCGCTGAAGACGACACGTCTCCATTCGTCCCTCCATTCACGCCTGTCGCGACACCACTGGAGGCGGGCTGCACGATGTTGGGGCGTGAGCGGAAGACGGCCTAACGTTGTGCGGGACCGTAGCCCAGCTTCATGGAGACGGTTGCGAATGTTCCTCGCCGATACCCCAGGAGCAACAGTGTCCCTAATTTGCTGGGAAGTGGCGGTGCGGTCCCCTACGGCACTGCGTAGGATCCTACGGTCTTGGCGTGAATCCATGCGTCGCTGCGGTCCGGTCCCAGGTCGACGGGCACGTGCACCTTCCGCCGACCACTGGCGACAACATCGATGTACTGTGGAGACCTCACGCCCAACGTGTTGAGCAATTCGGCGGTACGTCCACCCGGCCTCCCGCACGCCCACTTTACGCCCTCGCTCAAAGTCCGTCAACTGCACATACGGTTCACGTCCACGCTGTCGCGGCATGCTACCAGTGTTTAAGACTGCGATGGAGCTCCGTATGCCACGGCAAACTGGCTGACACTGACGGCGGCGGTGCACAAATGCTGCGCAGCTAGCGCCATTCGACGGCCAACACCGCGGTTCCTGGTGTGTCCGCTGTGCCGTGCGTGTGATCATTGCTTGTACAGCCCTATCGCAGTGTCCGGAGCAAGTATGGTGGGTCTGACACACCGGTGTCAATGTGTTCTTTTTTCCATTTCCAGGAGTGTATTTAAGTAAGTGGATACTTCCTGGCAGATTAAAACTGTGTGATGAACCGAGAATTGAACTCGGGACCTTTGCCTTTCGCAAGGAAGTGCTTTACCGACTGAGATACCCGATCACGACTCAAGACCCGTCCTCACAGCATTACTTCCCCCAGTACCTCGTCTACTCCCTTACCAACTTCACAGTAGCTCTCCAGCCAGATACTAGCAAGACGTTGCTGAGCCATGGGTTAGCCACAGTAAAGTAAATGTTCTCAGAATGAGATATTCACTCTGCACTGGAATAAGCGCTGATATGAAACTTCCTGGCAGATTAAAACTGTGTGCCGGACCGAGACTCGAACTCGAGACCTTTGCCTTTCGCGGGCAAGTGCTCTACCAACTGAGCTACCTAAGCACGACTCACGCCCCGTACTCACAGTACGGCTTCTGTAAGGTTTGGAAGGTAGTAGACGAGGTACTGGCAGTAGTAAAGCTGTGAGGACGGGTCGTGAGTCGTGCTTGGGTAGCTCAGTTGGTAGAGCACTTGCCCGGGAAAGGCAAAGGTCCCGAGATCGAGTCTCGGTCCGGCACGCACTTTTAATCTGCCAGGAAGTTTCAGGTATTGATCTCCTCGTCTCTCAGCGGGATTAATGTCTTACCGTGTTTGGTGATTACTTTTGACTGGACCAGACCATGGTTCGATTGTTGCGGGTGTTTGGTATTCATTTGACTGCTCCTAATATAATATTCAAATCTCTTCCGTTACTAGGCTCACTACGAATGAACGGTTATTGGGCGGAACAGGAAGGTGTGGGGGGGGGGGGGGGGTGGCATAGGATCCACGTTTAGAGACTGTGCTGGCCAATAACACGCCAGTGAGATTTGCTCCTACTCCGTCGAATTCATAAAAATAAAAAAAGGTAGCCGAGCTACGTTTGTGATAAAATAAAAGAAGTTAGCGCGACCGGTCTGTGTGAACTGGCGAAGAACCGGAGCGTGGCGTGGTGTGGCGTAGAAAGAGGTTCGAAAAACGATGCCGCGGCAACTGTTCCGCTCCGGCACACACACACACACTCACACGCGCGCAGACGCCTCACAAAGAGCCACAAATCACTCGGCCCGCGACAGGGCACCTTAGCAAGTGTACGAGCACACCTAACGCCGCATGCCTAATCGATATACGGCAGAGAGAGAGGGCAGGAGGCTCGACAAACGAACTCGTATATATTCACAGACGGCGGGCCGGCCGCTTATTTACGAGCCGCAGCCGCGAGGGAACAATGGTGATACATTGGACAGCGGCCGCAGGGGGCCAGTGCGAAGCGGGGCGGCTGCGGTGTGTGGCGGGGGGTGCTCCGCGCGACGCACTCATCGCTTATTCCGGCGGCGCGGCGCGGCGCGGCGGGTTTTCTGCGGTGTCGGCCGCGTCAAGGAATTCGGTCGTCGCGGGGACGGCCAGCCCGCCGCCTGAAAATGCCGCCGTTCGGCGCGTTTGAAACGTCTTTGGCCGCTGGACGTTTTCCCAGCGCCTGCGACAGTAGCACCGCATAAGAAGAAACTTCCCGTTGTGAGCTGCCTAATTGCTTCTGACTGCATGGACCTAGCGGTTTTCTGTCTTCTCCAGAAAGGTAGTAACCGTTTCCTCGGCAGGTGGACGCGTGCGCCTATACCTCCCACTCGCCGGCAGAGGTGGCCGAGCAGTTCTAGGCGCTACAGTCTGGAACCGCACGACCGCTACGGTCGCAGATTCGAATCCTGCCTCGGGCGTGGATGAGTGTGATGTCCTTAGGATAGTTAGGTTTAAGTACTTCTAACTTCTAGGGGACTGATGACCTCCGAAGTTAAGTCCCATAATGCTCAGAGCCATTTGAACCATTTGAACCTCCCACTCGGGACGTTAGAGAGCAAGCAAGCAAAGGGGTGGAAATGTAACTTGAAACAGGCTTATCAGAATCACTCTCACATTTGTGTCGACTCACACAGTTCAAACACAAGCCTAGTTGTTTCCGTGCAGCACCCTGCGAATGGTTCAAATGGCTCTGAGCACTATGGGACTTAGCATCTGTGGTCATCAGTCCCCTATAACTTAGAGGTACTTTAACCTCACTAACCTAAGGATATCTCACACATCCATGCCCGAGGCAGGATTCGAACCTGCGACCGTAGTGGTCACGCGGTTCCAGACTGAAGCGCCTAGAACCGCACAGGCACACCGTCCATCTCCCAACTTCACTCCACGACCCTTCAGGTTACTGGAAAGTCCCCAGCACTAACGCAAGTCTGACAAATTCTGACCACAAAATTCAGCATGCAGCCAACACACTTTTCGCGGATTAGAGAAAACTTGTTCCTACTCACCCAGTGAGATCCACCAGATCAGGAAAGTACACTTTTGCCGTTTCGACAATGTACAACTCGCATGGAAACAGGGTGTGATGACTGAGGACAGTACTTGTCAGATCAAATGAAAGGAGAACAACTGTAACTTCATGAAATTAGAAGTATCAGAATTTAAGAATTTGGAAACTATAGTCGAGGATATTTGTGAAGGGAAAAGAGATAAGACGCGTAAGATCGATACACGCGCACTAAGACACTATTTGAACAGCAGTGAAACGTCAACAGAAGTTACGTTACGTAAAGTAGGGACATTAAGTAGCAAGTCGGATCACGGACGAAACACGTGATGGATCCCTTTGAAACTGCGCCAACAGCCACAAAACCTGCCAGCAGGACTCAACAGGACTAGCCATACCTCTGAGGATGTCCAATGTAGTATTGGACGAAACGTTAGGAATAGAAGTATTACATGGAGCACGGCCATATAACCCGGAAGAATTATCAACGACAGTAGCATCCGGTCGTGAAAGCCTTCACTGTATGATTAGACGACATTTCTTTGTCTCAAGGAATAGATAGCATTTGTAGTTTCCTAGTTAACATGAAAAATTTACGTAATAGTAATTGTTTGCTGTAAGCTTAGGCGAGTGGTCTGTTGATAAGAATAAATTTAAGAAGGGGTTAGGAACTGGCACCTCTTTTATAAGTTATGAAAGAGATAATAAATGAATTACTTAAATACTGAACTTTTCAGCATACCCATCCTGCCATCAGTCCTAAAAGATTACCACTGCAACCAATAACCAACATGTTCCACATCGGAGAGCTTTCTCGTTCTCATCTCCGACAACAAAGGTGGACACCCCAACAACCCTCAGATTGTCGTCAACGTTCCTATTGCTCTACAAAACTGTCCTGGGACACGACAGTGTACTGAACAACATTACGTCAGTATTTACGTCATTTGCAGATTAATAATTATGACTATTACAAGTCCTATGTTTTTAAGTTGGATAGAACCTCTACGTATATGCGGCAGGAGCAAGGCATTAACGCTTATTTTCCCCTGGGCAGCTGGTCAGCTGTTGAAGTACGGCTGCATGGATGCAAAACAGTTAGTGTGTACTGACAGGCGTAGTCCACTTAATGATGCAGCTACGACCATACAGAAAACATCAGCTCCGATATAAATCTGAATGTAATGACTTTTATTTTATCGATATACGATCCAGATTTTGGCCTTATGCCGTTTTCATGTACAAAAACTTACTTATATGTCCGAAGGCATGGCCGGGGAGACCTGGCGGTGCTAGGCGCTTCAGTCTGGAACAGCGCGACCGCTACGGTTGCAGGTTCGAATCCTGCCTCGGGCATGTATGTGTGTGGTGTCAAGAAAATGGTTCAAATGGCTCTGAGCACTTAACTTCTGAGGTCATCAGTCCCCTAGAACTTAGAACTACTTAAACCTAACTAACCTAAGGACATCACACACATCCATGCCTGAGGCAGGATTCGAACCTGCGACCGTAGCGGTCACGCAGCTCCAGACTGTAGCTCCTAGAACCCCTCGGCCACTCCGGCCGGCTGTGCGGTGTCCTTAGGTTAGTTAGGTTCTAAGTTCTAGGGGACTGATGACCTCAGAAGTCAGGTCCCATTATGCTCAGAGTCATTTGAACCATTTGAAAATGGCCTAAGGCCTAAATCCAATCTTATACCAATAAAGTAAAATTTATTACATTCAAATGGCGGCAGCATCGTTTAAAAAATTTACCGTAGTTGTAGCTTTGACCAAAATAAAAATTATCGGGTCATATAGCTCGTGATGTGTTGTGGGAAGACAGAGAAAAAACATCCATCACAGTGATTTGTGTGCACATTAAGATACCGCGTATAAAAATACCTGCACTTAGACCTACTACACCCTGTATACTTATCTTGTAGACATGGTTGGTTTTACCCCACAGTGTTGCAAAGTGGCTTGTTTTAATGTTCGTATAGGGAATTGAAGGGAAAGGAAATCAGTCATGTCCTGGTTAGAAGGCAATATTCTGTCATTCGCTTTATGCGATACAGGGAAACTATGAAAATCCTAAATCTGAATTGCGGGTCAGGCAGTCGAACTGCCGTCTTCCCGAATGGGAGTCCAGAGAGTATGAATGCAAGTAATGGGTAACCAAAAATTACTGTTGTCCACAAACGCCGTCATCGAATTGAACGGTGGCTTTAAACGTGCGGCCCGCCACGGACGCAGTATTATGCTACGGGAGACATTCTCCTGCGCTTGCTTGGGAAACGTGGTTGTAATCGAAGACACGCTGACAGCTGCGAACTAGCTGCGTCCCTTCATGCTTGTCTTTACCGCCGGTATAAATGTCCATGTCTCGGAGCCAGAACCGTGCTGCAGTGGTTTGAGGAACAGTATAGTGAACTCACGTTGATGTCTCGGCGTCCAAATTCGCGTGATGCAAATCCAATGGAACACATCTGGTTCACTATCGGGCACCACCACCACTCATCCAAATCAGCAGCCCGTTATTTACGCGATTTACATGACCTGTTGGTAGACATCTAATGCCACATACCTCTACAAACCTACCAATGAACAGTCGGGACTCTGATACGCATAATCGGTTGTGTTTTTCGTCCCAAAGACACACAAACTAACTATTAAGGAGGTTGTAAAAATATTTTGGTTCATCAATGTACGAGAGTTATTCAGTAATTAAAAAGACAAATTGGTTTGGGAAAAAACTGTTAGTAGGGAAAGATTGGTACTTTTATGCCTTTAAGATGACATCACTGGGATGAGCCCTGATCAGCTAATGTATCAACATTGTTCTGTTTATAGCCTCAAAAATACGTTTCGAGATGGCAAGTCGGCTTGAAACGTCCACGTTAGTTGAACAACGCTCTGTTGTTCGCTTTCTACTTGCTGAAGGCGAGGAACCAGTGCATCTACACTGTAGAATGTCTCAAGTTCATAGTGAAGTTTGTAGAACTCGCGCAAATTTTTACAAATGGTTAGAGCAGTTCAAAAATGGCTGCGATTCAGTGAGTGACGAACACCGTTCTGGGTCCAGAATTACAGTTTCAATATCCTCACTTGAAAGTCGAATTGATGACATTATTCGTGCTGACCGCCGTGAGACAGTGGAAATGATAGTTAATAAGGTTCAAGTTACCACTGGTACAGTTCGTAACGTTATCAATAACAAGCTGAAGTACTGAAAAACATGTGCAATATGGATCCAAAAGGAGTTGACGTGGATTCACAAGGAAACAAGGTTGAGAGTGTGTACAGAGCTAAAGAAATGTTATGAAAGAGAAGGTGAGCACTTCCTCAACAGAATTTTAACTTGTGATGAAACTTGGGTTCTATTATGAGCCAGAATCAAAAAGACAAAGAATGGTGTTGAAGCAAACCTACTCAGCTGTCAGGAAAAAATTCAAAACCCAAGTATCAGCAGGAAAAGTCATGTTGACTGTGTTCTGGGATGCTGAAAGTCCAGTTTTTTGTAAATATCTTGAAGAGCAGCGTACAATGAACAGCCAGTACTACTCGGATTTGTTTTTAACCAAGGTGAAGCCAGCCATGAGAGAGAGACGTCGTGGATCTCAGAGGAGAGGTGTGATTCTCCAACAAGACAACGCAAATCCTCATATTGCTCAACTAACCCGTGAAACCATCGACAAAGTGAACTGGGAAGTACTGCCTCATCCCCATTACAGTTCTGATTTAGCACCGAGTGATTTCCATTTGTTTGGTGCGCTTGAGAAGGCATTATGTGGGAAGAGGTTCTAGGGCAACGACGACGTGAAAATGTTTCTGGGAAACAGGTTCAAACATCAAGGTAAAGAGTTCTTTGCAGCCGGAATAAAGAAGCTTGTTGCCCGTTGGAATAAGTGCGTAAACGTTCGAGGGGATTATGTTGGAAAGTAGAAAAAGTATTGTTTTCTAAAAATAAATTCCACTTTCTCCAGACCTATTTGTCTCTGTAATTATTGAAAGTACCTATATATATATATATATATATATATATATATATATATATATATATATATATATATATATATATATATATATATATATATACCAGTTTCTCTGATATTCACTTCCATATGGGCTGATCATGGAAGACTTAGGCCGTTACGGTTCTCAGCGCCGCAGTTCCATAATTGCATGAGGGTCATGGTACTACTAACAGACTTTCCGCCTTGTACAGGGTGCGTAACAGGATGTTTCCACGAACAACCGCCATTCAAATGTGATTTCGAAACGAAAACCGGCTGCGTAATCTCTCCTTATGACATTACCGTAACTGCTTCATTAGGTTAGGTTGAAGTTTTAATCATTTGCTTTTGTCAGAATATGGCATAATTCATGCCGTTTAGACTTTCGCTGCATGCCGTCTACATGCTGCTGTAATTTTAATGTCGAGAAGTGTACACAGTGTTCATAAAAGAATGGCCCAGTTATAAACTGTAATAGCGTTAAATATAGAGTTGAAAAGAGTTTGCCCGAGGTCACAATGTATGTTAAACAATTTTGGGTAAGCGCATGGGCGAGTAATGCTTTGTTGTTTCTCCCGCTTGCAGCGCCACTTATTCGGAGTGGTCAGTCTTGAGCAGTTATAGCCTACAGCTTGTTAAGAGCGAATCTGTAATATCAGTCCAACGACCATTTAGTTTAAAGTCAATTGAGCCGCGCGGGATCAGCCGAGCGCTCTTAGGCGCTACAGTCATGGGCTGTGCGGCTGGTCCCGGCGGAGGTTCGAGTCCTCCCTCGGGAATGGGTGTGTGTGTTTGTCCTTAGGATAATTTAGGTTAAGTAGTGTGTAAGCTTAGGGACTGATGACCTTAGCAGTTACGTCCCATAAGATTTCACACACATTTGAACATTTTTGAAAGTCAATTGTGATCCCACCTGTCGGCAAAACATCGGCCGATGGTGTTGTCAGCTCCAAGCGATCGGCTGTGTGTGTAAAATGTCTGACGACGGTTTTACCTTCGTAGACCTAAGAAGTCTGTTACGGAAGTCTTCAACTCCAGTTGCCAAACATTCCTGTGCGGAGAGTTTCAGCACACTTCTTACAAGCGTCCAGACTGGTTATCGTTGGTGCATGCAGAAAGCCAGATCGCGAGCGGTAGGTGGGGTGCGGGGTGGGGAAGGGGGGGAGCACGCAACAACCTTAAAAGTTAGGCATTGCATTGGGGAGATCGTGTTCTTGACCGAATGGTGTTCAGAGATGAGGCAACTTTTCATTTAAATGGAAAGGTGAATATCCATCAACTTACACATTTTTGCTGTCGTAAAGAGGGTAGTTTACCAGGATATGTTTGCAAGAATGGCTGCTTTCCGAATTAGAAGGTGAAAAACTGAAAACTTTATTTGGCAAAAAGGTGGAACGCTACATACTGGCATCTCTTTCTACGAGAGTGGTTGAACGTCGAATTCCCTGGCAGTTTCATTGGTCGTAATGGTTAATACAACAGACTCTTTTCCCGCTGTCCTCAAAGTGCAACTGACCTCACGCCGTGGGGTTCTATAAGAGATCGCTTCGTCCCTATCTAGTGATTGACCAGAGTAGAGACACAGAACTGCAGTGGCTATCGATCCCTGCACTGTACTTGTTAACCGAAATTTGGGAAGAATTGAATTTTAGGTCTGGTATGTGTCGTATTACTAAAGTGGCACATCCTGAACGTTTGTGAGAAAAACTAGGCTATTTTACCTCCAGTTTGATGTGTGCTATCTCATAAACACGCTGAGATGACAAAATCCATGGGATACGTCGTAACACCGTGACGGACGTCCTTTGGCCGGGCGCCACGCGACGAGGCGTGGGCTTAACAGGTCTTTGGAAGTGTTGAGGCATGCTGCCTCTAAGGCCGTCAATAATTGGGAAAGTGTTGCCGGTGCAGGATTTTGTGCGCGAATTGACCTTCCGATTGCGTCAAATAAATGGTCGATGGGACTCATGTCGGAGGTGAAATCATTCGCTCGAATTGTCCGGAACGTTCTTCGAACTAATCGCGAACACCTGTGACCCGGTGACCTGGTGCGGTATCATCCATAAGAATTCCTTGATAGTTTGAGAACGCGGAGTCCGTGAACAGCTCCAAATGTCGCCAAGTAGCCCAACATCTGGAGGACCCAATAACCTATTTCATGTAAACACAGCCCACACCAGGATGGAGCTGTCACGATACCTTTGGGTCCTTGTCCTAATGGGGTCAGCGCCACATTCGAACCCTACCATCAGCTCTTACCAACTAAAATCGGGAATCATCTGACCAGAGCACGGTTTTAAAGCCCTCTGGGGTGCAACAGAAACAGTCCGAGCCCGGGAGAGGCGCTGCAGGCGGTATCACGCAGTTACCAAAGGCACTCGCGTCAGTCGTCTGCTCAGATAGCCCATTAACTCCAAATTTCGTCGCATTGTTCTAAAGGATACCTTTGTCGTACGTTCCACACTGATTTCTGCGGTTATTTCACGCAATGTTGCTTGTCTGTCAGCACTGACAACTCTACGTAAACGTGGCTACTCTACGTTCTTACGTGAAGGCCGTCGGCCACTGCGTTGCCCCTGGTTGCGAGGCAATGCCTGAAATGTGTATTACCGATACGCTCTTCACGCTGTGAATCTCGGAATGCTGAATTGTCTAACGATTTACGAAATAGAAAGTCCCATGCGTCTAACTACACTACTGGCCATTAAAATAGCTACACCAAGAAGAAATGCAGATGATAAACTGGTATTTTTTGGACAAATATATTAGACTAGAACTGACATGTGATTACATTTTCACGCAATTTGGGTGCATAGATCCTGAAAAATCAGTACCCAGAACAACTACCTCCGGCCACAATAACGGCCTTGATACGCCTAGGCATTAAGTCAAACAGAGCGTGGATGGCGTGTAAAGGTACAGCTGCCCATGCAGCTCCAACGCGATACCACAGTTCATCAAGAGTAGTGACTGGCGTATTGTGACAACACAGTTGCTCGGCCAACATTGACCAAACGTTTTCAGTTGATGAGAGGAGCGGAGAATGTGCTGGCCAGGGCAGCAGACAAACATTTTCTATATCCAGAAAGGCCCGCACAGGACCTGCAACATGCGGTCGCGCATTATCTTGCTGAAATGTAGGGTTTCGCAAGGATCGAAAGAAGGGTAGAGCCACGGGTCGTAACACATCGGAAATGTAACCTCCACTGTTCAAAGTGCCGTCAATGCGAACAAGAGGTGAGCGAGACGTGTAACCAATGGCACCCCATACCACCACGCCGGGTCATACGCCAGTATTGCGAACACGAATACACGCTTCTAATGTGCGTACACCACTATGTCGCCAAACATGGATGCGACCATCATGATGCTGTAAACTGAACCTGGATTCATCCGAAAAAATGACGTTTTTCCATTTGTGCACCCAGGTTCGTCGTTCAGCACACCATCGCAGGCGCTCCTGTCTATGATGCAGCGTCAAGGATGACCGCAGCCGTGGTCTCCGAGCTGATAGTCCATGCTGCTGCAAACGTCGTCGAACTCTTCGTGCAGATTGTTGTTAGAACCATACGGATAAGATGCCTGTCATCTCGACTGCTAGTGATACCAGGTCGTTGGGATCCTGCACGGCGTTCCGTATTACCCTCCTGAACCCATCAATTCCATATTCTGCTAACAGTCATTGGATCTCGGGCAACGCGAGCAGCAATGTCGCGATACGATAAACCGCAATCGCGATATGCTACAATCCGACCTTTAACAAAGTCGGAAACATGATGGTACACATTTCTCCTCCTTACACGAGGTATCACAACAACGTTTCATCAGGGAACGCCGGTCAACTGCTGTTTGCGTCTGAGAAATCGGTTGGAAACTTTCCTCATGTCAGCCCGTTGTAGGTGTCACCACCGGCGCCAACCTTGTGTGAATGCTCTGACAAGCTCATCATTTGCATATACTATTCCGCTTTAGAAGTCTATTAATTGCCGTCGAGTGGCCATAACCATGTAGGAAATTTTTTCACATCAATCATCTGAGAACAAAGGACAGCTCCGCCAAGCGCTGCTCCTTTATACCATGTGTGCGCGATGCTACTGTCATCTGTATTTGTACGTCCGCTATCCCATGCCTTTCTGTCACCTCAGTGTAATAGACGATTGAAACTCGATGTACGCGATTATTTGCGACGACGATTTTTATCAGTCTTCGTTCTTAACTTGGTGGCACATGTATCTTTAGCATTTAAAATAGTTGTACTGGCACAAACAACCAGCTTGAAATTACTGAAAAATTGTTCAAATGTCTCTAAGCACTATGGGACTTAACACTGAAACGTCCCCTTAGAAAAATTATACAAGACTGTGCTTAAACTGACACACAATATTTTTAGCGCAACGCAATCTGACTTCCAAAATTCCCTACGAAAGAATGGCCCTGATTAACATTAACCTATACGTTTCACAAATCACTTACCTCACAAAAATCTTCGTTACTCAAGCTACTGCAATACAGCGAGCGCCACTACTGCCAACTAAATAAAAGATTCAAACTACGGAAGTCACTAACTACTGATAGGCACAGTTAGCAAATGAAAGATTTTAATAGAGAACAAACAATGTATTTACCTTTATAGTCACAATATGTATATCAGTTCATGACACCAATTCTTACAAATTTCAAAACTCCGCCATCTCTCTCTCCCCACGTCCACCACTGCTGGCGGCTCACCTCAAACTGAGCAACGCTACGCGCTGTTAGCATCCAGCTGCCGCTGCCCAACACTACAATGGCAGACAACAATGCAGACTAAACACAGACTGCACACGGCACAGCCAGTGATTTTTTCATACCGAGCGCTATGTGGCGTTACCAATAAGAAAACCTAAACAGCCTACTTACAACATCTGAGGTCATCAGTCCCCTAGAAGTTAAAACTACTTAAACCTCACTAGCCTTAGGACATCACACACATCCATGCGCGAGGCAGGATTCGAACCTGCGACCGTAGCAGCAGGGCGGTTCCGGACTGAAGCGCCTAGAACCGCTCGGCCACAGCGTCTGGCGAAAGTAATGACTCAAGTGTTTCAAATACAAGGTTAGAGAACCTCTCATGCATGTATTTAATGCTGAGCACTGACGCCCATTACCCTACCATCCTGAAACCTTATTAGCAGTTTCTGTATGCTACTGTAGCTTGATTACATTTTTTTGTACTCATTTCAGCCTTCCAGCTTCCAAACCCCACTGTGATAATTAGGCATAAAATTAATTTTTCTCACGCTGTGAAACTTGCTCCAAGACTCAGTATCTTTATATCATGTTTCTGGCCACTGGCAGCAGAGAACGTCGGGCAGGAAACATCATCTTTACGCGGCCGCACTAACTGTAAGATCATAGTCAAGAACGCTAATCCTGCACAGTTTGTAAAGGATATAACCGACCAACATAAACACCGTCGCAAAGGCCACGGTTGGCTCAGCAGCGATAAATTGGGGCTAAGCAGACAGATTTATTGCCGCTTCTCGTACCGGCAGATATTTTCACTTAATCCCACGAAATATGACCCCAGCGCGCGGATGTGATACACGAAATCTCTGCGCTGCTATCTTCATCCACAGAGCAATGCCTCATTTGCCGGAGGCAACTTCCGTACGGCAGAGCCGCTCGTATTTCACTACTTTTCTTTTCTTTGTTGTTTTTACTAGTTTAGTTGTTTTCACCTGTGCCCTCCCCTCCCTAGTTGTACTTCTTATCACAGATCTGACCAACATTATTCGTTTCGTTTCATGTGCGAGGAAAGTTGTCTTGCAAATGCAAAATAGGAAATAACTCGGCACGAGTTTAAATCAGCCTGTTCATCCCTCACTTCCGTTTCTTCCCATAGTAATTGGCTTTAAGTACACTGCAACATTTATCTTCGCAATACTTTACGCTTACCTCTCAGCTTGTATTAATCGATTTAAGAACTGCGAGGAACTTCTCTCGGATCCGTACTGATGTGGAGCTTCTACATTGATGAAAAGAATTGGGTGATACCATTTAATTACTTGCCGCTGTGAAGCGTGAGAAATGACTCAGCACGAATTTAAAGCTGCCTGTTTATTCCTCACTTCCATTTCTTCCCATAGTAATTTGATTTTAGTACACTGCAACATTTCTCTTCGCAATTCTATAGGCTTACCTCTCAGCTTCTATTAATTGATTTAAGAACTGCGAGGAACTTCTCTCAGATGGCCGCTGAGGTGATTTCGCATCTTTGGAAAGTCTGTTTTTCGATCTACATGAATCCTTCGCGGGTCGGAAGCCACGAGGATGTCATTGTTTGAAACAGTATTCGCCGTTGTTTTTCTGCCTCGAAGAATAACGTTCTGAGTTTCGACTGCTGAGATTGGCCAAGTCTGATGGCGATCCGTACTGATGTGGAGGTTCTACATCGATGAAAGAATTGGGTGAGACCATTTCAGTTACTTGTCGCTGTGAAGCGTACGTACAGTGGTTAAGCTATTTCGATATTGCTTATTCACGAATTACTCTGCGGCTAGGTATGCTTATATACTATTGCGTGTGGTGAAACGGAAACTTGTGGGTTGTTCATACTCGATTTAATGAAAGCTGATTATTTATTTATTTGAGTCATCACTTTTCTGACTGGTTTGAAGAGTCCCGCCACGAATGCTTCTGCTGTGTCAGTATTTTCCTCTCAGAGCACCACTTGTAACCTACGTCCTGAATTATTTGCTGGATGTATTCCAATTTCTGTCTTCCTCCACAGTTTTACCCTCTACAGCTCCCTCTACTACCATGGAAGTGAGTTCTTTATTTCTTAACAGATGTCATATCATGCTGTCGCTTATTCTTGTCCATATTTTCATATACCTCTTTCCGATTCTACGCAGAACCACCTCATATATAACTGTTGTTGTGGTCTTCCGTCCTGAGACTGGTTTGATGCAGCTCTCCATGCTACTCTATCCTGTGCAAGCTGCTTCATCTCCCAGTACTTACTGCAACCTACATCCTTCTGAATCTGCTTAGTGTAGTCATCTCTTGGTCCCCCTCTACGATTTTTACCCTCCACGCTGCCCTCCAATACTAAATTGGTGATCCCTTGATGCCTCAGAACATGTTCTACCAACCGATCCGTTCTTCTGGTCAAGTTGTGCCACAAACTTCTCTTCTCCCCAATCCTATTCAATATTTCCTCATTAGTTATGTGATCTACCCATCTAATCTTCAGCATTCTTCTATAGCACCACATTTCGAAAGCTTTTATTCTCTTTTTGTCCAAACTATTTATCGTCCATGTTTCACTTCCATACATGGCTACACTCCATACAAATACTTTCAGAAATGTCTTCCTGACACTTAAATTTTCTACTCAATGTTAACAAATTTCTCTTCTTCAGAAACGCTTTCCTTGCCATTGCCAGTCTACATTTTATATCCTCTCTACTTCGACCATCATCAGTTATTTCGCTCCCCAAATAGCAAAACTCCTTTACTACTTTAAGTGTCTCATTTCCTAATCTGATACCCTCATCATCACCCGACTTAATTCGACTACATTCCATTATCCTCGTTTTGCTTTTGTTGATGTTCATCTTATATCCTCGTTTCAAGTCACTATCCATTCCATTCAACTGCTCTTCCAAGTCCTTTGCTGTGTCTGACAGAATTACAATGTCATCGGCGAACCTCAAAGTCTTTATTTCTTCTCCATGGATTTTAATACCTACTCCAAATTTTTCTTTTGTTTCCTTTACCGCTTGCTCAATATACAGATTGAATAACATCGGGGAGAGGCTATAACCCTGTCTCACTCCCTTCCCAACCACTGCCTCCCTTTCATGTCCCTCGATTCTTATAACTGCCATCTGGTTTCTGTACAAATTGTAAATAGCCCTTCGCTCCCTGTATTTTACCCCTACCACCTTCAGAATTTGAAAGAGAGTATTCCAGTCCACATTGTCAAAATCTTTCTCTAAGTCTACAAATGCTAGAAACGTAGGTTTGCCCTTCCTTAATCTAGCTTCTAAGATAAGTCGTAGGGCCAGTATTGCCTCACGTGTTCCAACATTTCTACGGAATCCAAACTGATCTTCCCCGAGGTCGGCTTCTACTAGTTTTTCCATTCGTCTGTAAGGAATTCGCGTTAACTTCGATTAAAATAACTTCGTGATTCACGTTTCAGCAGTGGAGTGTGGAGGGAGGCGAGACGCCAGCCAATCGCAGTTCTTCCTCGAGCGCAGCATGTATTGAATCAGTCACGAAGTTGTTTTATTCACAGTATTAAGACGTATAGGGGTGAAGAAAATATGTAGCTTCCGCGCGTAAAAAGGGTTCTCGAAATTTCATACGGAGATTCTGAACAAATATACGGTCTCATTCTTTCAGTAAGCGCACCCTTAAGATTTCTCCATATTTATGCTTCATTCTCTCGCCAATTAAGCAAATCTGTAAGCGTTCACATCGCCTTTCTTTGCATAAGGTAAAGGGAGGTATGTTCGTGATAAATTTACGCTTGCAATTTGTTTTCACCCTCTAACATGAAAACATTTTATCCAGTTAAAAACATCATTTGAACAAGATTAACTACAAATAGAAGTGTAACAATCTTTATGTTGCCAGTAAAGATGGAATTTTAAATGACGGTCAAGTATCACAGACACTGATAGGTAATTTCGTGTTAGATGTGAGATTATTCAGTGGTAGAGTGCAGCTAGAGCAAGAATAACCGCCAACAATGATGTCCCAAGGAATTCCAAGACGCAATCTCACGTTTATACATCTAAATCGACATCTGTATTTTGCAAATAACTGTGAGCTGCGAGGCAGAGGATACGACCCATTTTACCAGTTATTATGGTTTCTTCCCAGTCCATTCACGTATGTAATGATTATCTGAATGCCTCTGTCCGTGCAGTAATTATTGCAATCTTATTCTCACGATCCCTATGTGATACATAAAGGATTTTAGTATGTTCCTAGAGTTATCGTTAAAAGCCGGTTCTCGAAACTTTGTTAATGGAGTTTCTCAGGATAGTTTACGTTTGCCATTTCAGTTCCTTCAGTGTCTCTGTCCCATGGGTTAAACAAACCAGTGAGCATTCGTGCTGCCCTTCTCTGTATACGTTCAACATCCCGGTCCTATCTGGTAAGCAATAGTCTAGGTTCGTTCGCACGAGTCGTTTGTAAGCAATCTCCTTTGTAGACTGCTTACACTTCCCCAGTATTCTAACAATAGACCAAAGTCTACCGCCTGCTTTACCCACGACGGAGCTTCTCTGATCCTTCCATTTAATATCCCTACAAAGCGTTACACCCAGGTATTTGAGTGACTCAGTGATATTATAATCATAGAATCCTATGTTTTTTCGTTTTGTGAAGTGCACAGTTTTGCATTTCTCAACATTCAAAGATAATTGTCAATCTGTGCTCCACCTGCCTTTCCAGAACGTGTGGTCGCAGTGAGTTAACGAAGAAATATCACGTAATTATCTGTGTCATGGAAATACCACCTTTTATCGTACACGTCAGTGTCTCTTACAACTGTATTGGTGTTCTTTTTACTTTATATCATTTTACTTCCTTGCAAACATTCTGCTGTTACTGTCTGAACAATCTAAGATGACACTCAGTGCAGTGGCTGACAGGAGCCACCATAAATGCAAAACGTTTTACGGTTGCTCCCATCAGCCACCGCGTCTAATGTCAGCTTATTTATGTACCTCAAAACCTAACTAACCTAAGAACCTAAGGACATCACACACATCCATGCCCGAGGAAGGATTCGAACCTACGACCGTAGCGGTCGCGCGGTTCCAGACTGAAGCACCTAGAAGCGCACGGTCACAGCAGCCGGCGTACCTTTATTTGGAAGGAAAAATTCCATTGACGCACTACCTAAGAAATCAGTACATGTACACAACACTACACACCTGTAAAATACACTAACTACGTCAGTGTCTGTTACCTATAACTGTAGTATTAAATGCCGTTAATTGCCGGCATCAGTTACCGAGCGGTTCTAGGCGCTTCAGTCTGGAACCGCGCGACCGCTACGGTCGCAGGTTCGAATCCTGCCTCGCGCATGGATGTGTCTGATGTCCTTAGGTTAGTTAGGTTTAAGTAATTGCGAGTTCTAGGGGCCTGATGACCTCAAATGTTAAGTCCCATAGTGCTCTGAGCCATTTCAACCATTTTTGAACCATGCCGTTAATTACTTCCAAAATATATCATCTTTTTACGTAACTGCACGTTTTCTTTCGTCTAATCCAAATTGGGAATATTTGCGAGGGGAGGTGTCCTAACATTCGCCTGATAACCAAGGGAAACCCGTTCGAAAAACCTCGGTCAGTACCGGGGGCTCAAATTGGAGAGAATCATGTCTAGTTAATGCTCGCAACCACCTTGGACTTGATAACTGCTTTACTTAGTAGAAGTTTATGTGTACCGTGCATTTCCATGTGTTGTAATTTACCCAAATTTCCTCAGTGAAATACTCATGTTATTCATTGACCCGCATTCACTCTCCCTCCTGTATTTATCCCTGCTGTTGTCGATCGAACTGTAATACAACGTACCCCTTTCCTTGTTTCAGGTGAGTGTGCACAAATGGAACTCTTACTCAAGGATTCAGACCGAGGACCAGTAAAAAGTAAGTTTCGTGGCACGCACAGTACATATCTCAGTTGCCAAACAGAAAGGATTTAAAGCTATTTTTTAAACTCTAATTTCTGCTTTTTTCCTTGAAATCTAGCACTTCCGTGGACAAACCAAGGATAGGGAAATAAGTAGGGTTTTCACACGATAGTTGGCTCTCCCAGAGACCGAGCTTCCTTTAAAAACATTTATGTTTTCCACCATGTCAGAAATAAATTTATTTTCACCTTGAAACTAACGTTCAGGCTGTTCATATGAGACGCGATGTCCACGAAATATGGAAGGTCTGATATCCAGGAAGGGACCTCTAATTTCGGTTCACTCTTCCCCTTCTTTTGTAAGATACGTACTACGGCCAAATGAACATAAAAAAAACCTTTTCAGCATTTTACCTCGAATGAATCTTTCCGCGTAGTAAGGTAAGTTACCGTACTCCTCTACTAATTCCACTGCCTAAACTGGCGATCCTTACGTCCATGTGTTTTCGGATGGTTTACAGTACAGACGACAATTTGCACCACATTTTCTAAAGTAATTAATTCAGAATATCTGAAAGTGGGAGAAAATACTGTTAACGACTTACAGCTCGGTTCTGATACTGTTAAAGGGTGTAGTAATGTTAAGTACTTGGGAGTGACACTGTCGTCCAATGGTAGAAGTATGGACGATGTAAACAATAAAATAGGCCAGGACAAGCGAGCCATAAAACAAGTAAATGGTATTCTCTGGAACAAAAACATAACGCGCAGAATGAAACATACCATCTACCACACAATTATTAAAAGTATCACAACATATGGTGCAGAGTTGTGGGAACTAACTCAGAGGCAAAAAGATCGCCTGCTGGCTGTCGAGATGGATTTCTGGAGACGGAGTTGTGGATACTCCAGACCTGACCATATTAGAAATGAAAGGATCAGAGAGGTTATGAATGTCAAAAGCACAGTCCTAGACAACATAGAAAGGAAGCGCCTACTCTGGTATGGTCACTTCCAGCGTATGCCAGACACAAGATGGCCAAAACGGGTATGGACTCCACATCAAAGAAAAAAGCGCGGTAGAATTGCGAGATGCGGGAAAGACGACATCAGCGAAGCAATGGCGGCGAGACGTCCTAATGAAGGAGACTGGAATGGCCGTGAACGATGGAGATTGGGATGCGAGAGGCGGCGGCAGCCATGGAAACCTCGCTCATATGTAATTAATGCTGCACAACGTGCCCCTCGAAGTAGAGCGCAGTGAATTCCATCCCACGTTCCTACTGTGCGCCCTAGCTTCTCCGCATCAGTGCTCAGAGCCCTCTCTTACGGCCTCGCATTGCCGGTGCTCAGTCCGTGGTTGCTGAGATTAACCTATTCCAGTCCTCACCGGCGCCACCAATCGCTTGCTCGACCACTTGGAGCAAGCCCACACTTGTCACAGACCCTTTCAAAGGAGCTGAGTCCAATACGTCCTCCGTTACACGCAGAGCGCTATCGCCACCTCGTATGTATATCACACTACCTGTGCTGTATCTGTAACATCTGTTGCTTCATTCGACACAACAGGGGAAGCACCAAAGTTCTCAGCCTTATTTATTTGCTGCCGGTCTTAACACTTTACGTCCTGTCACTGTTTGATGGGAAGGGCCGATTTCTTCAAACCTGCTAACGTTTGTGTGGCACGAAAGTTCTGCTTTATCGATGAAACAGTCTATATCAAAATCCCCTACGGAGAACGGTTTCCCGGGTCTTTCTATCCTTAATGCAATAATGATACTTGCTTGCAGTGAACACGTACTGTGATAGTCATTTCGGAAAATTGAAAACAGTATGTTGTACCGTAAAACAGATACGAATGTAACACAAGAAACGAAGAGTTCAAGAGATTTCATTTGTTACGACTTACTTTAAAAACCTGTTGATGTGTCTCGTCCATTTTCATAAACGCACTTGATTTGGCTTACCATTCTCCCCTGTTCAGTATACCACAATCGACTTTACGAAATGAGGTGCTGCTTCCCATCGCTAGTGCGCCGACTGTAACACCACGTTCAGATTCACTTAAATGTTGATAACCTGCCATTGTAGCAGCAGGAACCGATCTGACAACTGCGCCAGACACTTGTCTCATATATTTGTTGCCGACCACAGTTCCATGTTCTGCCTGCTTACATATCTCTGTATTTGAATACGCATGCCTATACCAGTTTCTCTGGCGCTTCAGTGTGTGTGTGTGTGTACATTTTTATATATAAATGTTTGGAGGGTACCTGTGTGTGTGTGTGTGTGTGTAATACATTTTTATATATAAATGTTTGTAGGGTACCTATAGGTATAAATAATTTCTAAAGCTAAACTAAACTACACTCCGGCCGAACAGGCCTTGAAAGGGCCAACGTCACCGACCGGCCGCCGTGTCATCCTCTCAGCCCAGGGCCGTCACTAGATGCTGACATGGAGGGGCATGTGGGCAGCACACGGGTTTCCCGGCCCTTGTCAGTTTACGTGACCGATGCCGCTACTTCTGTCAAGTAGCTCCTCAGTTTGTCTCACAAAGGCTGAGTGCACTCCGAATTTCTCAAACTGGTGTAAATTTATTAAATAACAATACAACCATTTTGTTTGCACTGGACGAACTTTGTATATTTCCCAACTGAAGTGTGGACTGTAGCATCGAACACGTTTTCAGACAACATTCTTCCACTTACGGAGCTAATCTGCAATTGTACACACTGCCCCACTTACTTTTCGTCTATACCCTCCACAGTCTCGGGGCAGTTACTGCTGAGTCCTCTTGCCGTAGCCACATGAGGCAGATAGGCGCTCTGTATCAGTGATGTTCGCCATATCAGGTTCGTTGCTGATGTACTTTTTGCAGGGCAGGCTCGTTATTTAATTTAACTCGGGCCTAGTGTGTGACTTCCATCTAACGTCCTATCGTGGTTTTCGCAGTGGCAGTTCTGGGACAGTAGATATTTTTCCCAGGTTGTCCTTGAAAGTTGACGTTCTTTGCAGCCACAATTTGGAATGCTGTTATGATGGTTCACATACGGCACACTTTTGCCTACTAGTTGTTCAGGCATTGGTGTGAAGTCGTACTGCTGCTAGGTGGGCTATGATTTAGTCATTTCATCTGATTTTTAGATTCTAAATTTTAATTTTTTTCATTTTTTAATTGTTTAGAGGAGCAGGTTAAAATTTTTGTTTTATTTTAGATTTCACATACACCTGACAACGGTGCTAAGACCCCGAAACAGTGGTGGTTATGGTGGTTTCTGTTGCGTAACACTTTGGTCAACAAAATCGTTCTACAACTGTGGTGTATTTGTTCACTGTGAACAATCCGATGGATGTCCCATAAACAAAAAGTTATAGTCTCTGAAAATACAGTTTCGTTAGAGACCACCTGATTCAGAGAGTCAGCCATTTTGAGCCGGTCATTGTGACACAACAACAGCAAGATCATGCGTCCAACTTCCGTACTGCGTCACTGGGATTTACACTCCTACACGTTTCCGTGAGACGGAACAAGTCGACGATGACGGAGAGACTGCAACACTATCATTGTCACATTCGTCATAACTCGCAGAACTGTAGCAGAAAGGAAGAAAATATAGCACTGGTGTAACAGCGATCGCTAGATTTCTAATGTATGCAGCTCTCAACATTTCGCTGTTTTTGGAGTCTCTAGTTCTGATACGCCTGCTCCAAAGTGCAACTACACCACAGAACATATTATGATCGGAGACCTGGAGAGATACAATAATGTTTTCATAATGTGTGGCCACAGTCGTAATATATTGCTTTAAAGTCAGTACCGCCATTAGACTCTTTTATTTGCAGCGATACATTACACGATCATGATTTTGGCTGTAGAAGTGCGACTATCAAGTGTTTCAATGTTACACAGTGCCTACGATGGCGTACTGTCGTATTTAAAATACACTATTAGACATATTGTCTAAGGGTCAATATTTCTGGTAAAAGCTTACTGCTTTATCACTGAGTATACCACCTAGTCAAGATGGTATACTCAGTGATAAAACAGAGCAGTAGGCTTTGACCAGAAATATTGAACCTTATACAATGTGTCTAATCGTATACTTTAAATAGGACAGTATGCCATCTTAGGCACTGTGTAACATTAAAACACTTGTTAATGGCACTTTAAAGCCGAAATGATTATTGCGATATGTAACACTGCAAATAAAAAAGTATAATGGCAGTACTGACTTTAAAGACCTGGAGAGATGATCTATCCAGTGATATGTCTCATTTACCAGCACGTCTTGTAGTTTTCGCGCTTTCATTTTCTGTAACCTCGGACGTACTTATCACATGGCTGCATCCATTCGGCCCCAAAGGCCTTGCCGGAGTGGTGACACCGGTTCCCGTCAGATCACCTAAGTTAAGCGCTGTTAAGCTTGGCTAGCACTTGGATGGGTTACCGCCCGGGTCTGCCGAGTACTGTTGGCAAGCGGAGTGCACTCAGCCCTTGAGGCCGATTGAGGAACTGCTTTACTGAGAGATAGCAGCACTGGTTACGGCAAGAAAAAACGAATAAAAGTGAGATAGTGTTAATAATTTCATCCTCCTTTACCTCCTCTGCATTACTGCAGATGACGTGTCACTGAGCACATTTGTACGGTGCATGCAGTACACGTGAGGTGCCTAGTTGTTTCCACTGTACTGTGTGGAATACATAACTTCTTGTACACTTCACTAACCTGCTGTCTTCATCATGACGATGTCCCCAGCGCAGAAAACAGCACGCAGGTCGTGGATTCTTTTTCTTGAGGCTGAAATTAACTTCGCAAGGAACTGCTGCTACGAATAAACTATAACTCATTTGGGATGCCACTCGCGTTTTTATTGATATAGACACGAGAAACTATTCTTGATCACAACGTATTGAACATATCTTTCCATAGTCATTATATCTGGCTAATAAAATGAAATACATCCTGCCACAGACAACATGTCAGTGTTCTGGAACCTTCATATCTGAGAATAAAATTACATCAATCAAATACTACTATTAAAAATGGTTCAAATGGCTCTGAGCACTATGGGACTTAACTTCTGAGGTCATCAGTCCCCTAGAACTTAGAACTACTTAAACCTAACTAACCTAAGGACATCACCCACATCCATGGCCGAGGCAGGATTCCAACCTGCGGCAGTAGCGGTCACGCGGTTCCAGACTGAAGCGCCTAGAACCGAACGGCCACACCAGCCGGCTACTATTACAGACAACATGTCTGTACCTAGCGACGATCGGAACTGTAGTAAATAAAATTGCACGAAACAAATACTGCTATAACAGACAACATGTCTGTCTACTGGAACGGTCAGAACTGGAGAGCCGGACTGCCCGAGACGCTCCGTGCGCCGAGCCAGCAAGGCATGACCCGAACGTCACCGAAGTGCATCGGCAGTAACATGGTCAATCTTTTGTTTTAGTAATATTTTAATTTTAACAATTTTGAAATGACTGATTGATAGCTGGCTGTTGAGATGTGTTTATTTAAAAAAATGAATTAATTTGGATGACAGCTTTAATAAATAATAGCAACTAAAGTTTAACGTTTTGGCGCCTTACCGCCGAACACAGCAGCCAATCACAGAGCAGCAGCATCACGCAGGCGGTCATTCTCACGGGAATGGTACCGAATCTAACATATGTCACCGGTACCTCATCCCACATTGCGTCATCTCTATGGTTCTTGCATCTCCACTGCCCTGGGAATAGCTTCCTGGAGACTAATATGATGGCTGAATAAGCCAGAAATATTACATGACCACCAAAACTGACAACAGATGGGACAACGGTGTGCAGACCACGTGTCCCTTCGCATCCACTAGCGGTGACGCTTGCGGGCTGAGGATGACATGGCGGCCGGTCGGTACCGTCGGGCCTTCAAAGCCTGTTCGGACGGTGTGTGTAAGCACTAGTCGTATAAGTGATTTAAAGATAGTTAATTTAGTGGTACTAGTCAGCAGCCTTGAGGACAGAAGTCTTGTTAGGGCAAAATAGGCTCTGTTGGCCAGTATTAATCTGTGCTTAATTTCAAAGGAGGTATCATTTAGATGTGTAATTGTCGAGCCCAGGTACTTGAAATGTTCAACTCTCTCAAATGTGTAACTGCCCATTGTTATTACATTTCGCATATTGAAACGTCCCCTTAGAAAAATTAATGAATTAATGTGCTAATAAACCTCTTACATTCTCTGATTTTCAAACAGCTGAGCAAAATTGAACGTACTCAGACATTACTCTCTTTACTTATTCTGATCAACACTAAACTGACACACAATATTCTTAGAACGCAATCTGGCTTTTAATAACCCCTACAAAAGAATGGCCCTGACTAACATCAATCTACACCTTTCACAAATCACTTACCTCACAAAATCTTCGTTACTCCAACTACTGCAATACAGCGAGCGCCACTACTTCCAGCTAAATAAAAGATTCAAACTACTGAAGGCACTAACTACTGATAGGCATAATTAGCAAATGAAATATTTTGATAGAGAACAAACAATATATTTACCTTAATAGTGTTCAAAAGTCATAATATATATAGAAGTTCATGACATCCATTCTTACAAATGTACTGTTTCTGATGGACACACGTCCAGATCATCCGCTCTCAAGAATCCCCTATCTCAATTCCCCACATCCACCACTGCTGGCGGCTCACCTTCAACTGCGCAACGCTACGCGCTGTTAACAACCAACAGCCCAACACTACAATAGCGAATATTACAACAATGCCACCCAGCCACAGACTGGACACATCACAGCCAGTGATTTGCATACAGTGCGCGACGTGGCGTTACCAGTATAAAAACCTAAACAGCCTACTTACAATATGTGCTTTTCCAGCTGCCATAAATTTTGTTTTTCGTTCATTAATAATTAACCCATTTTCCTAATGTGCCTGTTCAAGAGCTGTAAATGTCTCTTCCATTGCTTTTTGGGTTCTTGCTGTCATATCTACGTCATCTGCGTAGGCCAGTAACTGCACCGATTTATACAAGATCGTTCCTCTGCAACTATCTCTTTATTCGCACGAAGTAATGGTCGCTATCGACAGGGGATTTCAAGTTGATTCCGTATTTCTAGATTTCCGGAAAGCTTTTGACACTGTTCCTCACAAGCGACTTCTAATCAAGCTGCGGGCCTAAAGGGTATCATCTCAGTTGTGCGACTGGATTCGTGATTTCCTGTCGGGAAGATCGCAGTTCGTAGTAATAGACGGCTAATCATCGAGTAAAACTGAAGTGATATCAGGTGTTCCCCAGGGAAGCGTCCTGGGACCTCTGCTGTTCCTGAACTATATAAATGACCTGGGTGACAATCTGAGCAGTTCTCTTAGGTTGTTCGCAGATGATGCTGTAATTTACCGTCTAGTAAGGTCATCCGAAGACCAGTATCAGCTGCAAAGCGATTTAGAAAAGATTGCTGTATGGTGTGTCAGGTGGCAGTTGACGCTAAATAACGAAAAGTGTGAGATGATCCACATGAGTTCCAAAAGAAATCCGTTGGAATTCGATTACTCGATAAATAGTACAATTCTCAAGGCTGTCAATTCAACTAAGTACCTGGGTGTTAAAATTTCGAACAACTTCGGTTGGAAAGACCACATCGATAATATTGTGGGGAAGGCGAGCCAAAGGTTGCGTTTCATTGGCAGGACACTTAGAAGATGCAAAAAGTCCACTAAAGAGACAGCTTACACTACACTCGTTCGTCCTCTGTTGGAATATTGCTGCGCGGTGTGGGATCCTTACCAGGTGGGATTGACGGAGGACATCGAAAGGGTGCAAAAAAGGGCAGCTCGTTTTGTATTATCACGTTATAGGGGAGAGAGTGTGGCAGATATGATACGGGAATTGGGATTGAAGACATTAAAGCAAGGACGTTTTTCGTCGCGGCGAGATCTATTTACGAAATTTCAGACTCCAACTTTCTCTTCCGAATGCGAAAATATTTTGTTGAGCCCAACCTACATAGGTAGGAATGATCATCAAAATAAAATAAGAGAAATCAGAACTCGAACAGAAAGGTTTAGGTGTTCGTTTTTCCCGCGCGCTGTTAGGGAGTGGAATGGTAGAGAGATAGTACGATTGTGGTTCGATGAACCCTCTGCCAAGCACTTAAATGTGAATTGCAGACTAGTCATGTAGATGTAGATGTTCAGAAGGTTTGCGTTTCTCATCACCTTCTCCAGGGCGGCATTAAAGAGAAGGCATGCCAATGCATCCTCTTGTCGCACTCCATTTTTAATACTCAGTATGTTGGACATCATTCCTCCTATTCTTAAACTACCTTGTGTTTCGCTCATTGTCATTCTCACCAGCTATACCAACTTTCTAGAGATTCCCAGTTCATCTAGAGCTTCATATAACTGCTCTGTATTTATGCTATCATAAGCTGCTCTGAAATGCGCACAGATTGCCCAAACACTTACGGGACTCGCCAAAGCGTGCGCGAGTAATGAGTGGCTGGGCAAATGTCTATATACATATGTAGAATTGTGGACAATTGGGAATGTGAGTCTCACGGGAAGCGTGCAAGGGATAAGTCCCTGCAGTCGCGCGATTCATCTGTGTTCTCTGTGGCTCAGATGGATAGAGCGTCTGCCATGTAAGCAGGAGATCGCGGATTCGAGTCCCGGTCGGGGCACACATTTTCAGCTGTCCACATTGAGGTATATCAACAACACCTGTCGGCAGCTGAAGTTTTCAGTTAGTCATCATTTGTTGCAAGGAAAGCTGCACGGTCATCAACAGTAACTGTTCTTTCGAGAACAAGTTACTGTCTTCGTATATATAGTTAAAGGCTACCCAGCCATTGACCTTCGTCTGTGCGAATGCGCACAGGTTGCCCAAACTCTTACGGGAATCGCCAAGGCGGGCGCGAGTAATGAGTGGTTGGGCAAATGTCTATAAGGTACAATACAAATGTAGAATTGTTGACAGTTGGGAATGTGTGTCTCACGAGAAGCGTGCAAGGGATAAGTCCCTGCATTCGCGCGATTCATCTGTGTTCTCGGTGGCTCAGATGGAGGCCGGCACGGTAGCTCAGCGTGTTCGGTCAGAGGGGTAGCTGCTCTCTGTAATAAAAGAAAACTGAGTTACTGGATCAACGACGTACTGAAACGAGTGTCTTGCGACGTCCGTACCGAGCAAATGCAACGAACGAAAACGAACAAAATGAGACCACAAAAAAAGAGAGAGAGGATGGATAGAGCGTCTGCCATGTAAGCAGGAGATGCCGGGTTCGAGTCACGTTCGGGGCACACATTTTCAGCTGTCCACATCGAGGTATATCAACAACACTTGTCGGCAGCTGAAGTTTTCAGTTAGTCATCATCTAGAAAGAGGTGTCGTGTGCCAAATCCGTATTCGTTTGTTTTTTCCAGGATTTGTCATAAGGTGAATATTTGATCTATGGTTGACTTCCCAGGAAGGAATCCGCAATGGTACGGTCCCGTCTCACTCGGGTTGACAGCCCGCTCTGTAAAAAACAACTGTTGCGAAACTTGTACAAAGTAAAGCGGCAGAAACCTGTCAATAGATAATCCCCAGGGTCGAGGTACAGCTGTTTGTAAACTGTAGGGGAAGGAGCGCAGAAAGTAGTTACGTCCGCGCAGACGGACAGAGAGGCGTTGGCAGATTGGTATCTGCGCGGACCGCGCCGTGCTTGAACATTAGCCCGTATCGGCAGCCGGCGTTTAAGCGGCTGCGTGCGGCTCGGTCCGGCCGCTAACGAAACGTTTTTGCCGCCCGTGCGGTCGCTCGTCTTTTTGCCGCGGGCGCGAGTTAGTTGTCTCTTGTTTCTGCTCTCAGAAATATGAACTGTTAATGCCCGCGGGCCGCTCCAGACCTTTAATATTCCCCGGACAGTGGCGAACACGGACAGCGCGAGAGGGGCGGAGAGGGGGATACGGGGGTGGAGAGATAGCGGAGAGGGGCGGTGAGAGGGAGGGAGGGAGGTGAGTCACGTGACGCGGCGTGATCAATACGGCGGCGGCCGTGGCGTCTGCAACTGCGCGCAGACAGGGATGCGGCAATCAAAGATGCTGCTCGCTACACGACGGGCGCCCCGTAAACTTTCTTACATCTGGAGTGATGACATGCAAATAAGAAAGGATGAGATGTATTGAAAAATCGCATGAGTGAAAAACAGTATGGGTATGCTGTCCTTCTGTAGCGTGGTTACTAACAAGGACACGGCACGAGCGTGGGTTCGGGGATATGTCCGAAATTTTGTGTGGTGCAGGGGGACCCCTAGCACCTCATGTGGTTAGAATATTAGGACGCACTACCCGGAAAATCCCGGGAAAAATCGATCCAAACTTTCTTAGGTGCCGTATAAGTAAAAAATGTTAGTACATTGTTGAGGCGCTGTCTGGCCTAGATGTTTAGGGCTCGGACTCTTACGCCAGAGGTCTCGGGTTGGATTCCTCCTCCGGCACTTTTTTCTTCTGTTTCATTTTCTTTTGTTATTTCACCAATTATTCAGAAAGTTTCCCAAACCTACATTACCTTTAACAAGTTATTTACATTACTGAATAAAAATTATTTTCTTTTTGTCCAACAACACAATTCATGGCGGTGGGTTTTCCATTTTTCATTGTAAAGTATATGAGGAGAAACATTGGGTTTTTAATCAGACTAGGAAAGTCGATTGGGAAACATTCAATTTATATACATATAATAATTATAAACAAGAATCGCGGTGATAATTATCGTAAAAACAAACAAAGCAATCGTTTTTGCGATATCTTACGCAACATATAAAAGCGGATTTTTTACAATCACAGTGTGTTTGCAATAAATCTGTACAAAAACATGCCCCATTAACATTTACGTAAATGTTTGAGTTTCTGATAATTTTCAGGCAAATCAGGAATATTGAATTATTCTCAGAATATTGGTGACGATAATTGATGGTGAATTATACAATGAATTTTTATACAATCTTCCCGGGAATTAATTTCACGGTTCTCCTGTAACAATGCGCTGCAATTTTGCAAGCAACAGAAGAAAAAAATGTGCGGCAGGAGGAATCGAACCCGAGACCTCTGGCACAAAGGTTCGAAGGCTAACCATGTAGGGCAAACGGCGGCTCGGCAATGGACTAACATTTTATACTCATACGGCACCTAAGAAACTCTGGATCGATTTTTCTCGGTATTTTCTGACTAGTGCGTCCTAATATTTTAACCACGTGAGGTGTTTGGGGTCCTCTTTCACCACAAAAAATTGCGGACAAATCGCCGACCCCACGGTCGTGCCGTCCCCTTGTAAGTCAGAGTAAATTTCGAACTTAAGAGTTTCATAATTAGGGCTTCATTTGTTGAGTAGGGAACTTCAATGCGATTTGAACACACCAGAAATGCGTATCTGTGCGAGTTACAGCACATTCTTGACTGCTATCCCAGAAATTGTGGAAACTGTATTTTACGCACTATAACAAAGCACTGTTTTCATCGGAAAACTGCCTCCAGAATTCAGGTGCGTCTTGCACTCGAAATAAATACAAAAATGTCCAGTCTTTGATTTAAAATTCACGCCAGTCTTCGAAAAGGCCATATATTCGACGTTGCGGGAAACCTAACTCTGCCTGGCAACAATGGATTCAACTGGCAGCAACAGTGCACCGAAGAGACGATCATGAGTTGCCGGGATTCACAAGCTTGGTAAACTATCTCCCTTCCGCCCCGCCATCACTAATCCAGAGCACAGTTTAGCCCATGATGCGTCATTGCAGTCTACGGTGCCAGTGAACTTGAATTGAAAGTGATTTGTGTAATCGGTAACCGTACAATATTTTTCTTAGTAGCTGGTTTCGTAATGGAAAAAAATAGTAAGTATTCGGGCTATAAATTGAAAGTAATAGCATTGTCACGAGGACGTGGAAACAGAGCAGATGAGAGGCATTTCGGTACTCTTCCAACAGAATAAACGATTTGCGATTGGTGGGCTACTAAAAAAGAACAGAAAAGTGAGGAAGACTAAATATCAAATAGAGGACTGAATGCAAAACGGCCAAAACTAGATGATGGCGATTTTCAGCTATTTTAATGGTCAGTTCGGTTTCATAAAGTACGAATTTTTTAGTCTGGCTTTGCAGTCTAATAATAAAAACGGTAAAAACGTTATTTAAAAAAAAATGCTTAAAAACTGCGTTGCGTCCCATAGTTCGTTGCTTCTTATAGTCAGTAAAATACGGTATACAGAATAAGTACTAGGCCGTATGACTTGTCTGGAATATCACTAATAAATTATACATACAACGCTTCCCTGTGACTCCGTCTATTTATTAGTGAAAACCGTATCAGAATCTCTACAACAGTTATGGGATTACCCTTCACACACAGACTGGAACATGGCAGCCGGAGAATTTCGGTTATAATATATACGTATGTATTCCAGAAGGATAGTCGTATGCGACATCACTATAAAACAACTCGCGTATGTTCAGCCTACACAGTTGTCAAAGACGACAGTAAAAATTTCGAAGGACAAGGCAGAAAAAGTATTACGATGGTAATGAATAGCGTACATGTTACTCAACACAACTTAGGCTTTAAATATTTTGTTTAAATTCCATACTGTACAAAAGATGATAATATCGCCTATTCTTGTTAATGGTTGAAATTACAACTAAACAGCAACATTGTAATATCTGTACCTTCATCTGTGGATAGATCATCGGACGGTGTTGCTGCATCTTTATGTACGTGCTGAGGATGCCGTGTAACTGCGGTTGGCAGGTCTCCACGGAATCGTGTGGAATCATTGAGGTGCCTGAGGACACTGTAATCGACTGCAAATAAAATGATACAGCTGAGAGGTGTAATTCCTACAACTACGTATTAGTGTTACAGGTTACAAAAATAAGTGAATTATTTAACATTAATGTTGCTGCCATAGTGGAGAGAATAAATACTCGTATAATGTGCAAGAATTAAACATGCACAGACTTTGTGTACGACATGCAATAACTGTTTATTAAAATCATAAATTAGCAGACTTTATTAACAGTGAACTCATTATGAAATACGACAACAAGATACTAGAAGGAAAGAGCTAGAAATGGGAAGAGAAACAAGTGAAGTGATTTTCAGCAGTGTTGCGTTGAAGTAACGGTACGAAAATAAAGTGGTTGATTTTTTAAAAAGTTTTCACTACACTTCTGTGTTTCTGCTTTCCAAGAATCTGTAAACATATTCAATAAGAACATTAATGGGTAACTCTCTCATCAGCTAGAGGCCAAATAAATACAATAAACTGCGGGGCTCTTATTACTTCTATAAACATTTCGTAATTTTAGAGATAACTTACGCGTGTACATCGACAGATGACGTTCGTCATATTTCTGGATGATGTCCGTAATGTTTCTGTTTATCAGTGCTCACATTTTTCTTTTGGAATTAGTTTTTTTAAAAAAATGCTACACCTCGTAACAAGCCCATTAAGATTTTTGTATTGGTTTGACCTACTGAGGAGCACAATAAATAAATTGTGTCTTATTTCTGTTCTCCTTTCTTTCTTTCGTGTTGTGTTTCGTTCTTCTGTCAATACTGTGCCTGATTTCTCCTGAAACCTCTCGAAACTTTATAAGTACTTTGCTCAGTACTTTTATCTTTTTCCTATTTCTTCCTACGTTCATCCATTTCCCTTAGGAAAATTGTAACTTCTTTGGTGCAAGTCATAGATGTTTTTGGGTTTCTGTCAATAAAATTTTGTTTCATTCTTTTCCCATTTAGCCTTTTTAGAACACAGCTGTCCTTTTCCTCATTGTGTCGAATAGTCATTATTACTACTTGTTCTCTATTTCCCATTCTCATATTTTGGTCCCGAGATTTTCCGGACTATTTCCCTTTCCTTCATTTCCGTTTCATCTGTTTAGCTAAATATTTAACAAAGGGCATTCTAATACATACGGGTACTCTTGTCTAAAGACAGTGTTGTAGTTCTGGAGTTTTGCATTTATGGATAAAGATTCCTTATCAATAAATTCTTTAAAATAATTCAAAGAGCATTTCCATTTCCCCTGACCTTTCTCAGTTAGCTCCTTTGTCCGTAGCCTTCGTTTATATCTCGATATTTAAATTTTGTAGCCTTTTTTATTCTTCTATAATCAGTTTCCATGTATTTCGGTGCCTCCTTCGCGTCTGTAATTTTTCTTGTTTTGTTCTTGTTATTTCGAAAGATATACATATGCCTGCATTTGAAGCCGTCCCGTGTAGGAGAGTTATCTGCACTGGTGTACCTCCTATATATTCAGATAAGATAGCATGATTGTCTAAAAAAGCAGAGTAATAATTTCACAGATTATTTCCTCTTTTCCCAACGCTAGATGGTTTACTCCAGTCACCAGTAAATAACTTTCTGCTGAGGATTTTCATTTAGACTCTACAGGGAAGTGTGAAGGAAGTAAGCTAAGAGAACAACGTGCAGAACGGTTTAAGTTCTCAAGAAGAAAAAAATAAGTTTGTGTCACGTTTTTTAACAGTCTTACATTTTTTATAGAAACAAAGCAAGCCTCTTGAGAAATTCCCCTTAATTCCCACCTCTTTCAACACCGTTTGCTTCAATTTGTCTTCTTTCGTGTATAATCGATATTTTTAACACATAGAATATCATAAGTGTTGTTTTATACTGGTATCTCCACAAGAACCAAATGGAATAAGAGAAAACTGCACTGGAGTATCCTGTCCCCTTGAAAGAACTATAATGTCTTCGTAGCTTGTAGAAATAATTAACACATAAATGAAATAAGTATATTTTAAAATAATGACAAGTTTAGAGGCGAGTTGAAGTGTAACCAGGCGGTCAACCCATTTCCTCTTATACGAATAAATGAATAAATTATGTTCTTTACACATAGGCAGGAAAACAAACCCCCAGTAAGACAGATAAAGTATGTCGACGTATTCTTAAGCGTGCAGTGATCAGTTCACAAAGCCATTGACGTAGCTGTTTCAACGCATCTGTTTTATCACTCCAAATAAAAATAATTTTCTCTCTATTTATCCCCGTTATAGACGCAAACAGAAGTTGTCAGTGTGCTCTACAATGTATTTTTTGCAATTCCTGTAAATATCATACTGGAGATAAAATTTTAGTTGTAATATCCATGGTATAGTACACAATGAAATGTAAATTGTTTGGTCCATTTCATTAAGTGTTAAGTTACAAAATTTTTATCACACTTCCTACCTGTTTTCGACTTATACATTTTGTTTTGCACGTTCCTGCCTGTAAATCGATTCTTAAACTGGTAAATATGGCGGAATAAATGTTTTGGCATCTTAATGGAACCAGTGCACTAATAACTACAAAGATCTTTCGTAACGTTTTAAACTGTTGTAGTTAGTTACAGTACTGATCGGAAACAGATACAATATTAATTACTTTCGTGCCGAAGTTTCTAGTAGTTTGTCAGTGCTCTTTGTTTCACTGAGTAACGGCCCCAGTTCGGACGAGAATTACTGCGGAAGTCCATTTTAAAGACAACAGGAAGAGAGTCACTCCCCCGCGTATTGTCGAAGGTAAGATAAAACTATTAACACACACCGCTGCAGTAGTCCGTTATGGCGCTGACGTATGTACTCCATTAGCGGATAAAGCTTTGACACATTTTGCCACGGGGGGAAAGGGTGCAGCGAGGCAAGAATAAAAAGGAAACGGGGAAAAAAGGAGCGACGGATTTATCTGATGAAGCGTGCGGAAGATAAACCGGGACAGACCCGCTGACTGAAGCAAGATTGCAGCGACGAGTTCGGCCATTGCGGCGCGCGCCCCTCCCCTCCCCCCCTCTAACAACCCTCGCCATCCCCACCACGACAGGGCCATTCCATAACTCGTGGCGCCCCAAGCGGGGGGTTGCCGCAACCACTAACAGACCCATCTAGTGGCAATAGCCACAACGACGTGCTCTAAAACCGTTATGAGTTTCAATTTCCCTCCGGTAGGGGGTCCTCTGTCGGCGCGCGTCCATTTTTTAAATCCAACCGTCCTCCCTCGCGCTCTCGGGTGGCCGTTGCGGCTACGGAAACCAGAGATTATAGGCAGCCACTTACGCCCTCCGCCCTGCTGCGGGGGCGTTGAAAGTTCACGAAGCACGGGAGTTACCAGCTAACGCACCCCAGAGACCCACAAAAGCTGTAGCTGCGTTTCCTCGAAATCTGTCGCACTCAAAGGTGCATTAGCTATAGCACAGAAAACCAAACCAACAAAAAATGCAAAATACGGCTATTACGTCAGAAATATTTTTTGTCCTGTTCTGTCAACCACTTAGGTAATTAGAACTTCAATTTACACTAATTCAGAGCTAAAATTATAACAGTTCATGGTTAATAGAGACTGTGTAGTGGTTCTTAATATCCGGTAAATAAATATTTCTGGGTCTTTTCCCAATCTATGGCGGTGTGGTACAGCAGCCAGTGTTCACAGTGTGAAAGGACAACAGTCTTCGTTGCGAGACTGTTTGTTCTTTCATAAAACATTTATCTATTAGGTCAACGTTCAAGTGGTCTCAAGACTCTCTAGAAATTATGCAATGGGTTTTTGTCCGTATTTTTATACCGAAACAATGAGAGGGAGTTGGGCAAACACAGTATCAAGCTGGCTAGCACGAGATCCAGTTTTGAAAAAAAAAAATGTTGCTTGAAACTAATCAAGTTAATTGAGAAAAACTTAGAGAGCTGAGAGGAAAATTTAAATGATTCTCGTGAGTAGTGTCACAAAGTCTATTTCTTCAGGGTTTTGCTAATTTTGTACCTTAAGATTTACATTGGTGAAGCAGTTGTTGAATTCTTTCTTTCGTGTGGAAAAATAAAAATACCAAATTACAGCTTAAACTGCAACTACTTTGGTTTCTCTGGATCTGAATAAGCTTAACAGTAATCGAATACCGATCGATATTTCAATTATTTTACTACCTGTTTTCTGACCAGACTTCATAATTTAATAAGATCGAAAAGGGTAAGTCAAAAGTTTAATGAAATTATTTTTCTTATAATAATAATTAGCTGCCGTACATGATTTCGCAGATCTTTCAAAGGCACGTCACATGTTACTTATAGATGATCTTTCCTTTTTCCGATATTTATTATTCGTCATGTCATCAGTTATATTAAATTATTTTTGTCACGAATGGAGTTGTTAATACATTGATTATCCACTCGTACATCGGGAAGAAAGGCGCACGTAACATTTTGTTGCGCTCCTGCAGGATGTATCACCAACATGGAAAAAACGGTACCAATAGAGGTAAGGCACTGCTAAAAAGGCACTGCATTCGTAATCGTGTAGACAGAAGCCATCCAGATTTAGTTTTCTCGTGATTAAATCACTTAATACGATTGCTGGGATGGTTCCTTTGAAATGACACGTAGATTTATGTAGTACCTTATACAAAGGTTTGTCATAAATAAAGCATTTAAAATGTTCATTATAAGCCGTCCTAGGTGGATTAGACCGTGTCCAACTAACGTAAACAGATGTGCTACTGTGCATTTTTTGTGTGCCGTGATTTTTATGACTTAATAATCATCTGTAAGGGCTACATATATGGAAGTGGCCCTGTGCACAAAGTGCTTGCCGACTTCAAATGTTTTATTTATGACAAACCTTTGTATAAGGTGCTACATTCTATCCACTAACGTGACAACTTGACGTGAGGTTCCAACGCAAAACGAACACTTTTTATAACAAAAATTTCTGAATACCAGAAAACGACAGCAAAGTCTGCCAAACCCGTTCTTGTAGATAAAGAAATATTTATGCAATCTTGCCTTTATAAAGGTTTTACCAAATATGATCCTGACTTACCGTCCATCGTCGAGGGATTTCTGTCTGTAGTTTTACTTCACAGACTTTTTCTGTTCAATTACTCCAGCCTATCGATGTCTGGAGACTTCTAATTATCCTGCTACGACGTTACCTTTTTTCCCCACTCTACAGTGGCAACACATTTCGCTGTTAACTGACAGCTGATAAACTAATGAGAAAAAACCAGTATCCCCGTACGACACGGCGCAACACGAGCCTCCTCACGTTTTCCGGCTGAAAACTACTACTTCTCCATCACAGAATGTCTATCACACAAGTTTATGCTAGGATGGTTCAAAAATGGTTCAAATCTCTCTGAGCACTATGGGACTCAATATCTGTGGTCATCAGTCCCCTAGAACTTAGAACTACGTAAACCTAACTAACCTAAGGACATCACACAACACCCAGTCATCACGAGGCAGAGAAAATCCCTGACCCCGCCCGGAATCGAACCCGGGGATCCGGGCGCGGGAAGCGAGAACGCTACCACACGACCACGAGCTGTGGCCTGCTAGGATGGGAAATTCTGTTGTCTACTAATGATCTCTCGGTACTTTCTTGTAACAACAAGGTTACATTCTTGAATTAATAATTTCAGTCGCTACGACCATGTCCTTCAAACTCTCTAATTGTTGTAAAAGTAGAATAACAGAAGAGCGTGTTCCTAGCAGTGGTCTTTCAGAGCTCGCAAATGTTACATTTTTCATAGCGCGGAAAAGTGGCTTGGTAGTTGCTTACAGTAAAGTTCACTCATGAAAGTTATTCGCCGTAAGTGGAGTTTATCAATCAAATGCACTAGTTTAATTCAGTCCAAGTAAAACAGTTTCTGCGTCAGTCATTCGTTTATTATGCCACTATTCGTTTTTATGGATCACGCCTTCTTCCGTTGGATAATTGTTTACTTACATGGCTGGTGATTCTGAAGAGTATAGACGTCTTTCCACAGTCGTCGACCAAAACCAGTGTAGGTTATTTTGCATCTTTTGCTAATAACAAAAATTTATTTATTTAGAAAACACACTTTAGAGGTTAAAAAATTAATTTTACTTGCAGGGGAAGTAGTGTTGTAAAAGATCTGCATACTATTTATGTGTGTTCTCTCCGCTGCACATGACATTTACTTAAAAGATATTGTACATGTTGCTGACATGTTTCTTTACAATCGACACAGAGATAAAGGATTGAATGGTTTCTATATAAACACGTTTTTTGTTTCTAAAAATATGAAGGGACTGCACCAGAATATTGACATGTGCACAACTCAGTTATTACATTAGTTATTTATACAAACTTTTTAAAAAAATATATGAATGTACTGCGTAATTAGATACAAAAATATTAATAAAATATTGTTTAAATGGTTATCTACATAAATGTGTTTTGCTTGTGTTATGAAAAACGTCAACCATCGAAAGGTGTAGTGCCAAAATAAACAAATGACACACACAAACTGTTTTATTTGTATGTACTAACAGTCGCATCGCAAACAACGCCGTTCCTTATGGACGAAATAATGATTTGATTCATTTCATTACATCCAAAACATTGTCTGCCAAGCGGCATATAACATAGAGGGCGTTGTGGAAGGTATCCAATAAGAAGTACATATCGATTTCGTCATCGCACTAATTTCAAAATCACTCTGATTTTTCAATTTCTTTTTGACATTGTTTCACCACAGTACACTTTTTAGATTCACGTGAAATGGCCAGGGTGTGAAGACCGAAACCGGTTGCACGTTCAAATAAGGAATACATCGGCAACTGGAGCGGCCTTTCATTAATCACCATTTACTGTACGAATGTCGAGTAGTGTTTACCAGGTGTGGCTGCAAAATAACGGACCTCTGTTGTAAGACATTTTCTTTCAAAAACATAGAAATCTAATTATTGTCGCCCTCAATGTGCTCCCCTCCTCTGTCCTTACGATGCTCCGTGCGGATTTTCCATTGATGGAAACATTCCTGGAAGTTGTCTTCTGTGAGCTGCTCAGTGTCACATGCCGCTTTTGCTTTCACTGCTTCAGCGGACTTAAATCTTGTTCCTTTTAATGCAGGTGTGACCCTGAGGAATACACAGGCTAGTAGGGTGGGCTGTCCTACACTGCGATTCTGTTCTTTTTCTCTTTTTTTGCGGTTTTCATGGAACTGTGTACCTTCGTGAAGGTCACACCATTAATCAACATTTCTAGCTTGAGTTTTTTACTAAACTCCAAGAGACAGTAAGAAAAAGACTACCCGAATTGTGGAAGAACGAGTGATGAGTTGTGTATCAGGCTCATATCGCATTGTCTGTTAAGAGGTGGATAGATTTTTCTCATTTTCCGTCGGAGTTGAGCAAGAATCTCAAGGTGGTAATGTTGATTAATGGTGTGAACTTAATGAAACCAGTGAATATACACAGTTCCATGAATATCGAAAAGAAAAATACAATAATCGCTTTGAATGTTGATTTGCTCATTCGACCATTTTTCGCCTTCCGGCCCTGCCAGCGCATGGATTGGCGCTTAGTTTCTGGATCGCAAGTGAAAAATCAAGATTCGTCGCATCTTACCATTCTTCCCAAGAAATTAGGGTCATTTTCAGTGGTATTCAAAGTATCAGTTCAAATGGCTCTGAGCACTATGGGACTTAACTTCTGAGGTCATCAGTCGCCTAGAACTTAGAACTACGCAAACCTAACTAACCTGAGGACATCACACACATCCATACCCGAGGCAGGATTCGAACCTGCGACCGAAAGTATCAGTACAAACGTTTTAACGAACTTGTTTCTGTTGGATTGTGAAAATTTTCGGCACCAGTTTCGCACACACTTTTCTGATGTTAAATTGGCTATGCGAAATTTGCCTTGTGCGTTCTTTGTCAGTTCCTACAGTTTCAACAGTCGATCACAACGAATCAGAACACCCACTTTTCGACATTTTCATCCGTTTTTGATGTTGATATGCGTCTGGAGCGTGGATCATCTACAGCGTCTTCTCGGCCATCTTGGAAACGCAGAAATTCGTGTACGTTATACAGCCTTCGCCATACACCTGTTTTTGTAACAGAATTCAGAAACAGTTTTTCCAATTTTCATGTGAAACTCCACGACACTTCGTTGCGTTATTATTAAACTTACCATTCTCTCCGGCAAAACAAAATAGCAACTGATCACAAACGAAGGCCGCGGCCACACTGACCTGTCTGCAACACCAGAGATGCCGCATTTGACTGAGGATGCTTCAGGCTTCGAAACTACTGGCCGTCTATCTTCGGCGCATGCGTACCTACTCTGTGGCAGCATCAGTCCCGTTATTTTATACCCACAGAGCCTCGCATATGCATGGACCTTACCATATGCGATGTATATGCAGATTTACCAACAAAGTGTCGCGAAGGAATGAGGCAACAGTAGTAGGAAGATAAATTAATATAAGGTGTAATAAATAATACCGATACCGTTGTAAGAGGATATAGTGAATAAAGATTTTCGTGGGAACGTATAGATATTGGGAAACTGTCCATTTAGGTGCTACAAGAAAAGCAAAATCTACTCACGTATTTAACTAACACTCGTATTTATTAACTGCTCTTGAATGGAGTGAAATTTGGACAAGATTCTGAATTATGATCCTCTAGAAAAATGCTGAAGATTACGTGGGCATATTGGATAACTTATGAGGGAGTACTCAATCGAACCGGAAAAGAAAGAGATTTGTGAAGCCATTTCACTAAAAGAAGGAATCAGTTGATAGGGTGCATCGTGTCAACTGATAATTAGTCCGAATCTTCGGCAGAGATTAAAACTGTGTGTCCGCTCGTGAGTCGACCGTGGAACCTTCGCCTTTCGCGTGCAAGTACTCTACCAATAACTACACAAGACAGCCTGGCCTCATAACTTTACTTCCTACAGTACCTCATTTTCTACCTTCTAAACTTCTCTGAAGTACGAGAAATGACTTAGCCACAGCTTAGGAGGGGATTGTTTCCAGAATGAATATTCCCTCTGCATCGATTTGGGACGCTGATGTAAAACATCCAATCAGATAAAAACCGTGTCCCCGATGGAACCTATGCCTTTCGCGGAAAAGTGCTCTAGCGACTAAGCTATCTGCTGTGGGAGGGGGGGGGGGGGTTACCAACATAAGTACAAGGATAGCGTACCAATAGCGACAAGAAAGGAGGCATGAGGGGCGCCAACAGAAATAACAATCATCCATTTATTGCACCATTACACACGCACATGATACATAATACATTATGACAAACAGTGTATAATGAAGGCCGCACAATTTTACCAATGTAAGAAATTAAAATAGTACTAGCACAAAATTAACTAAAGTGTCTTCAAGGAAATGTTTATGGGAAGAACACGACGGGGCCGCAAGGGAGAAGGCAACACAACACTTATGTGCACCAAAACAAACAACGGACACGTAAGGCACGCAACTACTCTCTCCGTTGCGGTTCCTCGCGTTCCGCCCAAGTAATAGCTACCTCAAACATTTCAATACTTTGAATAGAACACCAGTGATCAGCAAATTAAAAAAAAAAACCACATGACATAAAAATACAATAATTTAAGAAAATTACATCGTATGAGTATGATCTTAAGGTCCTTCGGTAATTAACAGATTACGAGAGGTAAAGGGGATGTGCCAATATTAAACCTTGCGTAAATACACTACTAAGTTTTTCAGTAACCAAGTTACAATTAACGCAACAAGAATTAAATCATCTAAGTGATGTTATTTTAAAAAAAAAATAATAAAATTTTTTCATACAAAGAAAACCAAAAATGGCCCGCTCAGTACTCCCCAGTGAAGCAGTTTACAGCCGGCCGAGGTGACCGAGCGGTTCTAGGCGCTACAGTCTGGAACCACGCGACCGCTACGGTCGCAAGTTCGAATCCTGCCTCGGGCATGGATGTGTGTGATGTCCTTAGGTTAGTTGGGTTTACGTATTTCTAAGTTCTAGGGAGCTGATGACCTCAGAAGTTAAGTCCCATAGAGCTCAGAGCCATTTTTTGAAGCAGTTCACACAAATGGTACTCCACTGCTCCGAGCACACAGCCCCATACAAAATGCAACACAAGCACAGCGACCCGGCGTACTACCAGAACCACCAGGCAGTAAACCAAAGTCGTACTGAGCCAAAACAAGGAGCGACCTATAAAATAACGACACCTAGCCCGGGCCGGACAGCAGACCAAATGCCGGAAAATCCATAAGAAACCCCAGCCAACTTAATACCAAAACAACAATTTGTGAACAATATGCAAAACACAAGACCTCTCAGTCCAAACGCTTCCGTTTGGTCGCGAAGGCGGCTCCGACCCGCCTGCTGAGGGGCCAAGCGTCGTACAGAGTGCCGAGTCAAGCTTAACATTCGTCAACGGAAAACGAAGGCACCACAAAACAAAATAAACTCCAATCTAACTGCGCAAGGCAAAC
The DNA here is from genome assembly GCF_023897955.1 of Schistocerca gregaria. NCBI lineage: Eukaryota > Metazoa > Arthropoda > Insecta > Orthoptera > Acrididae > Schistocerca > Schistocerca gregaria. The sequence continues at coordinate 163,435,885 of NC_064929.1, read as the reverse complement.
CCTAAGGAGTGCCGCTCGAAGACTATGCACTTGGAGATCAAATATAAAGCACCCAGGCTAACGTGTCGCTGAACGACGCACTTCCATCACCAGCGTCTAGTAGAGTACGGAGAGCAGCGTAGCCCATCGATATACATCCATCGGACGGTAGACGAGGATAGCAATATCAGCGACCTGGAGACAGGAGGACGAAATGACATCCCGCCGCACATAGAAGGTATTTCAAACTCAGGCTCGACAAACTACAACAGGCGAGATTTTGCTCCCCTTGTGGAGCAAGTTAAATGGCACACCACGCCGCTGCCCACACTGTTAACCGTAAAATCACGGTCCGGCCTTCCCATCGGGCCCCACTCGGCGCCCAGACGCAAACAACCCCAGCCGAGCCGAACTGTCTCCACGCCAAGGCAGCCTCCTCTTTCCTCCTCACACGCCTCCAGCTGACCCCGGCCAGCGATCGCACACGGGAACAACCGCCTAACGCCAAAGCGCCATCTGAGTGAAGACTCATCACTAAGATCGATACAGACCTGTAAATAGGCGAGCGCCGTGGATCGTGAGATGCGCTTGTATAGCTGCGTCAGTAGAGCAATTGCGCCGGCTAACCAAAGGTCCCAGATTCGAGTCCACGTCCGGGACACAGTTTTTATCTTCAAGCAAGTTTCAGGCTAGCGCACATCCCACTGTAGAGTGGAAATTCATTCTTGAATTAGTTAATAAATGAAAAGCACCAGTTTGCTTTTGTTCTACAATATTACGTCTATTGTGTTAACTTGTTTTCGGCCTACAAGGCCATCTTCAGATATTTACTGATTATTTTCATCAAAGAAGTTACAACGTTCGCAAACAAGATTGGAAGAGAAGTAACACGTCTAGACTGAAGTAGAACATACAGTAAGTAACACCTTTGACAGTGTGGTAATGCAATGAAAAAGTAAAAATTGAACAGTGCATAAATAACAGTGGAGTAGACAGGAAAACCTTTAACACAAAATAAGAATGCATGCCTACATAAGTTTCCATTAATAAATGAAACTAATAAAATAAAATTAGTACTAGACAAGGCTACATCAGGAGGTATGAAACATGGAGAGTGATACACAAACCAATCAAAAGAAGAGACAATTATCAATGTAACCACAGAATACATAAGGAACTTAAGCAGTATCCACTAGATAAGCAGAAATAAATAAATGCAGGAAAATGGAGGAGTTTGAGGGAACCTACAGTAAAACTTGAATTAGTTAATTTGATAATGGAGGTAACTGTGTGTATGACTGGGGGGAGAGGGAACGGGACCGTAAAGGACTGTAGCGTAACATCAAAACTTGACTAAAGAAAGAAGATTCAGATGGATGTAGGTTGAAGTTATTTAGAGGCGTTGAGGGTTTCACAGGATAGTCTACATTAAAGTTCTGTATCAACTGACTGAAGACCAGAATAAGAGAAGCAGTTAACTATAAAAACTGCTCCATCGTAAGTGCTGTATTCACCAAACACTTCTGTCTTCAAACATCATAATGGGTCGGATAGAGACCCCTGTACCTGTACCGGACCGCGCGGGATTACCCGAGAGGTCTTGGGCGCTGCAGTCATGGACTGTGCGGCTGGTCCCGGCGGAGGTTCGAGTCCTCCCTCGGGCATGGGTGTGTGTGTGTGTTTGTCCTTAGGATAATTTAGGTTAAGTAATGTGTAAGCTTAGGGACTGATGACCTTAGCAGTTAAGTCCCGTACGATTTCACACACATCTGAACATTTTTGAACCTGTACCGGCGGAAGTTACGAGGAGGCTTCCTTCAACGCTGCAGCTATATGGGCTCATCGCAAGGCCACATAGCATTGCCCCAAATCTGTGGCAAAATGATCGCAACACAGATCAACAACAATTTACAATGAACGTGTAGCAGTAGTTAATTGTCTCTTTTAGTGATCTGACTGTAGCTCTGGACGAATCCTGGATCAAGTGAATGATAAATACGATCAGTTGCTGCGTGTCCAGTGTGGTTCTTTTTAGTGGCGACTGTAGACGCCGTTCAGATACCGTCTTGAGTCGCTGCTGATGCTATGTGGATACTGAGAGGACCGTATGTCCACATATATCATGTTCGGCAGATAGATGACTTGGGAAGCATGAAATAGATATTGGCTTCTACGCCCTCTGTTGGAGGCTTCTACATGGTCCAATCACATTAATTGATGTGGTTGGACCATGTAGAAGAGCGTCGACCTGCCTAGTACTCAGGTAGTAATCACCACAGATGGCAGCTGGCAGCAGTAACAGTGGAGGACATACACTGAAGAGCCAAAGAAACTGGTACTCCTGCCTAATATCGTGTAGGCCCCCGAGCACACAGCAGTGCCGTAGTACGACGTGGCATGCACTAGACTACCGTCTGAAGTTTTTCTATGTCCATCCCTTCGGCAGGAAATCTTAGGGACGACGGCCCTTTACTATTGTGACAAATTAAAACACCTATAGTGGTCCTCATGATTTTGTTTTATTTTGTTGCAACCAGTTTCAGCGCTTCAATGTGCCATCTTCAGGCTGTAGTTGATGCGGAGCAGGTTGATACGGTCCCTGGACTCAGCGTAACTGGATACGCAGATAATGTGTCAGCACTCTAACCACACAGACACACTATCTGCGTATCCAGTTACGCTGGCAACAAATGCAATGGCTGCAGGTGTTTTATTTTGTCAGATATGTCTGAAGCAGTGCTAAAGCGAATTGACACCATGAATCTTGCAGAGCTGTGCGTAAATACGTAAGAGTAAGAAGGGGTGCAGACCACTTCCGAACAGCACGTTGTAAGGCATCCCAGATATGTTCAATAATATTAATGTCAGGGGAGTTTGGTGGCCAGCGGAAGTGTTTAAACTCAGAAGAGCGTCCCTGGAGCCACTCCGTAACAATTCTGGGCGCGTGGGGTGTCGCATTGCCCTGCTGGAATTGCCCAACACCGTCGGAATGCACAATGGACAAGACTTGATGCAAGTGACCAGACAGTATGCTTACGTACGCGTTACCCGCGAGAGTCGTATCTAGACGTATCAGTGTCCCATATCACTTCAACTGCACACGTCCCACACATATTACAGAGCCCCCATCAGCCTGACCAGTCCCCTGCTGACATGCAGGGTCCTTTGACTCATGAGGTTGTTTCCATACCCGTACACGTCCATCTGCTGGATACAGTTTGAAACGAGACACGTCCGTCCAATGAATATGTTTCGAGATGTCAACGGTCCAATGTCGGTGTTGATGGGCCCAGGCGAGGTGTAAGGCATTGTGTCGTACAGTCATCAAGGGTACATGATTGGCCCTTCGACTCCAAAAGCCCATGCTACAGTGTATAAAGCGTGTCGTGGAAGGACTTGGGAAACAGTGCGGTTGTTATCATAATACGGAAACGATGGCGATCTATTGGACGTCCAAAAGGGCATGATCATTGGCTTTTGGGCCTAGGGTGGAAGCACTTCCGAAGAAGCTATGTTTGTACAATGTTCCCGTGCTGGCGTTGTTACAGTATACCGTGCGTGGCAAAATAACACTGTTCACAGCGGGCCTTAGATAACGCCTGCGGAGACATGCGGGCGAATAGCCGTGCAGCTGTTGCGCAACTGGCCGCTCCATGAACCTAGCGGCCACCGACTGTGTTTACCCAATGACCATACAGGGAAAGTTGTTGCCTATAGTAGGCGCCTGATTCATGTTCCCATGCTGACTGTGTTCATCGGCGTTTAAGGCTGGAATCTGCACGGTAATACCTTAAGTGGTCGTCCACTATGCGGCGGCAAGCGGCCTTTTCGGAAGAGTTACGTTTTGTGCTCCATCTGACAGGGGGCCGTTTGCGTGTACGGCCTGAAACGTCTAAAACCAAACATCCTGCAACAATCGTTAGAAGTGTCTACATCTACATCCACACTCCGCAACCCACCCGACGGTGTGTGGTGGAGCGTACCTTGAGTATCTCTATCGGTCCTCCCTTCTATTCCAGTCTCGTATTGTTCATGGAAAGAAGGATTGTCGGTATGCTTCTGTGTGGGCTCTAATCTCTCTGATTTAATCCTCATGGTCTCTTCGCGAGATATACGTAGGAGCGAGCAATATACTGCTTGACGCTTCGGTGCAGGTATGTTCTCGAAACTTTAACAAAAGCCCGTACCGAGCTACTGAGCGTCTCTCCTGCAGAGTCTTCCACTGGAGTTTATCTATCACCTCCGTAACGCTTTCGCGATTACTAAATGATCCTGTAACGAAGCGCTCTGCTCTCCGTTGGATCTTCTCTATCTCTTCTATCAACCCTATCCGGTACAGATCCCACACTGCTGAGCAGTATACAAGCAGTGAGCGAACAAGCGTACTGTAACCTACTTCCTTTGTTTTCGGACTGCATTTCCTTACGATTCTTCCAATGAATCTCACTCTGGAATCTGCTTTACCGACGATCAATTTTATATGATCATTCCATTTTAAAACACTCCTAATGCGTACTCCCAGATAATTTATGGAATTAACTGCTTCCGGTTGCTGACCTGCTATATTGTAGCTAAATGGTAAAGGATCTTTCTTTCTACGTATTCGTAGCACATTGCACTTTGTCTACTTTGAGATTCAGTTGCCATTCCCTGCACCATGCGTCAATTCGTTGCAGATTGTCCTGCATTTCAGTACAATTTTCCATTGTTACAACCTCTCGATATACTACAGCATCATCCGCAAAAAGCCTCAGTCAAATTCCGATGTTATCCACAAGGTCATTTGTTTATATATATATATTGTGAACAGCAACGGTCCTACGACACTCCCCTGCGGCACACCTGAAATCACTCTTACTTCGGAAGACTTCTCTCCATTGAGAATGACATGCTGCGTTCTGTTATCTAGCAACTCTTCAATCGAATCCCACAATTGGTCTGACAGTCCATATGCTATTAGTTTGTTCATTAAGCGAGTGTCGGGAAGTGTACCAAACGCCTAGCGGAAGTCAAGAAACACGGCATCTACCTGTGAACCCGTGTCTAAGGCCCTCTGAGTCTCGTGGACGAATAGCGCGACCCTGGTTTCATACGATCGGCTTTTTCGAAACCTATGCTCATTCCTACAAAGTAGATTTCTAGTCTCCAGAAAAGTTATTATACTCGAACATAATACGTGTTCCAAAATTCTACAACTTATCGACTTTAGAGATATAGGTCTATAGTTTGCACATCTGTTGGACTTCCCTTCTTGAAAACGGGGATGACCTGTGTCCTTTTCCAATCTTTAGGAACGCTACGCTCTTCTAGAGACCTATGGTACACCGCTGCAAGAAGGGGGGCAAGTTCCTTCGTGTCCAGGGTGGAGGGCATTCTCTGGATTATCTAGTCATTCTCGAAGGCACAATGGACCTATACAAGCATGCATCTATCCTTGAGGAACCTGCGGTTTGCTTTTTTCCTTGACACGATGGCAGCAGGACAGCACAACGAGTCACACAGCTTGCAGTACACGCGTGTGATTCAAAGAACACAACGATGAGTTTACCGTACTCTCATCATCACCAGCCTCGCCGGATTAAAACCCAAACGAGAATCTGTGGGACCACATCTGTTGGCTTGTTCGCGCCATGGATCCCCGACCGAGAAACGTAGCGCAGCTGGGGCCCTATTCTCTATCGTTCATATCGATCGGTGTACCAGGTTAGAGTCGGCAGTGACGTCATTTTCGGTTCTTTATCGAAATATCCTATTCAGTAAGCTTCTAAGACTTGTTACCGAACGGTCCTCCCACCGATTTTACGACAATTGTACCGAGAAGTTTTGGATTTCGGTCTGGCCCTGTCGATCGGTGGGCTGTGGTTTATGTACACCTATAATTTGTTATTTTAAACATATTTAGCGGTTTTAACTTTGGCTCACCAGAGGACGCATCTGGTTGGAAAGTGAGTTCATAATAGACTATTTTCCGTTGTTAGAAATATGGTTAGGTTAGGCTGTTACTGTGAATGATTACACAAAAAAAAAGAGTTTGCGGTCAATATCAAGACATCAGCTCTGCTTACGTATATTACATGTGTGTGAACTGACGTTACTAGTGCCTTTGTGTACTTTTTCCCACAAATGGTTTAGTTAGTTATTACCGAAACGTGTTTATAACTTTCAAGTAACAATGGAAAGCAATTACGTGAAGCCTGATATTGGAAATATTCCAAACTATCACGCATTTATGACTTCCGCAGTACCGTTTGGTAACGATGTCAGCCTACGTTCCTCTATACAATACTACAAGAACTGAGCAAGCTATCTCTGCTGTTTCACGTGGCGTGTATAAATAAATAAATAAATAAATTATTAAAAAAAGTGGTTAGTGCGCGGGAATAAGGTACAGAAGGACACGGGTTCGCGCATGAATGGATGCAATTTTTTTTCCTCTTTATATATGCAACACGTGCTGAGACATTGTTATTCGTGTAAGTTAAGATTTTTCTGCAATATTCGTTATTACTTACATGTAAGAGCGCACTTCCTCAGTAATGATTTCGTGATTTCTGTGTATTTAAAATGTTGTTGTTGTGGTCTTCAGTCCTGAAACTGGTTTGATGCAGCTCTCCATGCTACCCTATCCTGTGCAAGCTTCTTCCTCTCCCAGTACCTACTGCAACCTACATCCTTCTGAATCTGCTTAGTGTAGTCATCTCTTGGTCTCCCTCTACGATTTTTACGCTCCACACTGCCCTCTAATACTAAATTGGTGATCCCTTGATGCCTCAGAATATGTCCTACCAACCGATCCCTTCTTCTGGTCAAGTTGTGCCACAAACTTCTCTCCAATCTTATTCAATACTTCCTCATTAGTTATGTGATCTACCCATCTAATCTTCAGCATTCTTCTGTAGCACCACATTTCGAAAGCTTCTATTCTCTTCTTGTCCAAACTAGTTATCGTCCATGTTTCACTTCCATACATGGCTACACTCCATACAAATACTTTCAGAAATGACTTCCTGACATTTAAATCTATACTCGATGTTAACAAATTTCTCTTCTTCAGAAACGCTTTCCTTGCCATTCCCAGTCTACATTTTATATCCTCTCTACTTCGACCATCCTCAGTTATTTCGCTCCCCAAATAGCAAAACTCCTTTACTACTTTAATTGTCTCATTTCCTAATCTAATTCCCTCAGCATCACCCGACTTTATTCGACTACCTTCCGTTATCCTCGTTTTGCTTTTTTTTATGTTCATCTTATATCCTCCTTTCAAGACACTATCCATTCCGTTCAACTGCTCTTCCAAGTTCTTTGCTGTCTCTGACAGAATTACGATGTCATCGGCGAACCTCAACATTTTTATTTCTTCTCCATGGATTTTAATACCAACTCCGAATTTTTCTTTTGTTTCCTTGACTGCTTGCTCAATATACAGATTGAATAACATCGGGGAGAGGCTGCAACCCTGTCTCACTCCCTTCCCAGCCACTGCTTCCCTTTCATAGGAAACATTTAATTGTTGGAAATGAAATTGCTGCGAGTGAAACAACCGACAGAGACGTTTATATTTTTTCTTGTCAGAAACAATTCACCATTTTTTTGAATATTTAGCGATTTACGGTTATGCGGTTAGACAGGAATCTAAGAGTACAAGTTAAATTACTGGGAATGTAACTAGTACCAGACATCTTCATAATCTTGCTTGTCACAAGTGTTTATCTGCGATCGAATCCTCAACAACAGTACACAGAGATGGAAGATCTCCGCCGTAATAATTTTAGACTGTAGGACCATATACGAAGCATTTTAATTCATGAGATGCATGTTATAAACTTGGACGAACTGCAGGAGCTCTCGGAAATGCGTTTCTTTTTTTTTCAATTTTGTTTTTAAGACCCAAATCGTTGATGTATCATATAGGGAAGTGGGCTACTTAATCATCTGGATCTGTAGGAGCGATTTACAACCACATTATGTTTATCTTCTTATTCTTTGAAACTCGCAGAATCAATTTTTTCCGGTGGTTTTTATAGATGTGTTAGTACAATGTGGTGCCACACAGTATTCCTGCCGGCTGGAGTGACCGAGTGGTTCTAGGCGCTACAGTCTGGAACCGCGAGACAGTTACGGTCGCAGGTTCGAATCCTGCCTCGGGCATGGATGTGTGTGATGTCGTTACGTTAGTTAGGTTTAAGTAGTTCTAAGTTCTGGGGGAGTGATTATCTCAGAAGTTGAGTCCCATAGTGCTCAGAGCCATTTGAACCATTTTGAACACTATTCCTAACTCATTTTCCGAAAACACTACGTCAGTGTGAATGAGAATAAGGTGACATAATGCGGCTTTTACGAAAATCTGCCGAATACAGTCAAATACGCTATCGTTTATTATGCATGCATGGAAACATGCGGTCAGAGAAACTGTAAAAAAAAAATAATGCATGGAAGCTCAGAATCATGGAAATGGATGTACTGCGCCTATTAAGGAGAAGGCAAGGGCGGTGAAGACGGGCACGTCAGCTCGATGGAATTCGGCGTCATGCGTTATGGCAAAGTAAACGCAAATTTTCGGTACTTGGAAGAATAGCGCGTCTGTGTCGTCTGCTGGCCGCTTTGTGTCCGTGGACTGTCCACGCATCTGCGGCCGCTTGCTTTTGATTGGCTTGGGCGACACGAACTCAAAACAACGCTTCGGTTCTCTACACCCGAACGGTATCGCTACCGAAATGCATACCGAATAATGCAGGGACTCGAATTCGAGTACTAGACCGCTCGGTGCTCTTGAGTACACAAACGATCGGCGCTATGGCGGAAAGATACAGAATAGGCACCCTGGCCACGACACTGGGGTCGGAATGGCGCTTCATCCCTATCTGTATGTTCTAGAACCGCTGCAAAAGATATTTAATCAGGCTTCTGACCTGTGCTCACACTAGTGTGATGGGACCGTGCGTGTATGGCCTGTGTTCCGTATATTTCAAAGGTTGGTTCAAATGACTCTGAGCACTATGGGGCTCAACTGCTGTGGTCATCAGTCCCATAGAACTTAGAACTACTAAAACCTAACTAACATAAGGACATCACACACGTCCATGCTCGAGGCAGGATTCGAACCTGCGACCGTAGCAGTCGCACGGATCCGGACTGCGCGTCTACAACCGCGAGACCACTGCGGCCGGCATATTTCGAAGGACACGGCAACGTTACAACCACCTTGTCGAACAGGAACCACCCTGCTCTCTGACGAACCACAAACTCCAGTCATCTCCTACAGCAGTCGAGGCCCCGCCAGCCACTTCCCCCACGGGCGGCGGTGGAGTCGGACGCGTGAGCTGACCGCACGCACACGCACTCAGTCTCTGTACGCACCGGAGTCTTCCACCAGCCGCCGGTGCTCCCCTCGTGCAGCGGACGCCGGCATGCGGGGGAAATTACGCCACAATTACGCCCTTATCTCGTCTGGTATCGGATGTTCAATTGGCCGCCGCGCGCGCCGCCTACCGCCTTGAAATATTTATTAAGCCTCGCAGGGAAACAAAGAGGCGCGTCGTACACGCGGACACACGGGCGGGTAGCGGCTGAGTGATCGCCGCTTTGATGGGACGTGTTCGGAGTCACGAAGCGACGTCCCCGCGGCAGATCTTGATTCCCCGTTGTCGGCGCGTGTACAAGACGGATGGCAGGGGCTCCCCGTCCAGTCCCGCCTCTATTAACGCGGGGATCCACTGCAGCCTAGCCGGCAACCTGTTCGCCGGGGGTACAGGTTCGTATCCCGCCAGTGCTATGGGGCTTGGCAACCGTCCTAACAGCGCTGGACTTAGGACAGCCCAGGTAGCTCCGCGCTAATGTTACTTGATCCAGTTAACAGACAGTCAAGACTTACAAACTGGAAGTGGGTCTTTAGGTAGCTAAGAGGTGAAACGAATTAGAAAATTTCGCGTTGTGTGGTATCGCGGGACTTGCGTCTCTGAGCAGTGAGCAGCCAGCAGCCGCGCGCCTGGTGTGAACTCTAACTTTTCGTGTAAATATCGAGGTGGAGTATTGTCTTTGACGATGAGATCGTGAATGATCGGACTGTGTCAGATAGGTATGCGCTCGAGCCTAACAGTAACTCCAAATACTACCACTTTCGCTATGAGTTTGCTTTCTGAATAAACATTATTCTAACCAAATCGCATCTGTGTGGCCTTCGTCATTTATGGATCTTTAATTTAGTTCCCGATGTTATTATTACTGTTACTATATGTTAGGTTAACTTTGTATTTCTCGAACTTGCCATCAACCAGACAATTTAACCAAAGAGTCACAAGTGTGTAATTTAGAACATGTAATGCGACGCGTGCGGTTCAACCCCTAGACGAGTATGAGCCAAGTCATTTAAATGAAGGAGAACCGCATGTGATCCCGGACATTTTCGGGAAGTTGGCTCGCAATACTCTTTCAGCAACAATTTAAACCCCATACCTGAAATCCTATATCTCCGCTATTGGTCTAGCGGGAGCGAAATACCACAAAGTTGCCGTTATGTTGCGATAGTTAAATCCAGCCTTAACAAAAGTGAAGACATGTTCATAGGTTTTCTCAGCTTGGAAACATGATTCCATAACATAAGATGTAGCGAGATGTTTGAAATCGTAAGAAAAATAAATAAATGATAGAGGGAGAGGCAGGTAATATACAATGTGTATAGGAACCAAGAGGGGACAATAAAAATCAAGACTAAGAGAGAAACGCTCGGATTAAAAACGGTGTAAGGCAGGAATGCTGCCTTTCACCCTGCTCTTGTCACGGTAGCAGTGTACCGAAGAAGCAGCGCTTGAAATAAAGGATAAAAAGGATGAGAGTGCGATTAAAATCCAGGCTGGGAAGATACGAATGATACAACAGAAGGTATTGCAACTTTACATTAAACCCATTCACATTTGCGAATAATGACAACCATCAGAGGTAGAATGGAATGACGACAATGAAAATCGGTACCGGACCGCGACTCGAACCCGGATTTCCCACTTATTGCGAGTGGTCGCGTCACCATTTGAATATCCGTGCACGACTCACGACCGCACCCTAACCTCCTTACGTGGTCTGTACACGTACATCCATTATGTACATTTGTGCACAAGTCTGACATTTTACTTGAATTCGCTTGCCCGCTGTCGGCAGATAAATACGATATTGCCGTGTCTGTTATACTGACACGTGACAAGCGACTTTAAAGTAAAACGTCATTATCGTCTTTTCACACTACAACTCATGGTAGACCATATTCGCAATTACGAATACATTTAATGTACTTCATAGTGGCTGCAGTCATGGCAATTACTGTTCCTTTGGACACGCATGCATGTCCAAAGGAACTTCACGCCGTAATTCAGAATAACCGAGGCTCTACAACATCGTACTACACCTTTGTAGACGTTTCAGATTTTCATCTCTAGCTAGCACTGTAAAGTAAGGTTAATATATTTCATTACTCCGTCTTTAAATGATGGAATTTGTCCTCTAAGTGCTGCAGTCGTTTTCTGAAATAATAAATTTGAAAACTTCCAAGGTACATTATTGCCTTGTAACCAGGAATAAACAGAATTTAAAAGCGTTACAGACAAGGAAATCTTGTTAGCTCAGTGTTTAATCGTCTGTTCCACTATTACTTAACTATACAAGACGAATAATCGGTATGAGAAATCGACTTACGCAGACATTTTATCAAAAAACAATTAAGTACATTTTCAGATAGAAGCTGTTGGAAAGAAACACAAATTTCATTTACAAAAGAGGTACACTTGTTAAGAAATTAAAGTAGGTCAGTTCACTTGCAAGTATCACATGTGAAATGATGAAAGACATCTTTTCGTTTCAAGGTACAAGATGAAATAGGGCCAACGAAGTATGGCTTAACTGTTACATGTTATATAAGTGGTTCTGAAAGTACAAGGTGATAATTAAATTTTCGCAACTTAGGACGATCTCCACGAAAAACGATTGATCGTCGGACGATGAAACTTTGTGGAAACATTTTTAAGAACATAAGAGAAATAATGAATAAACCAGATTTGCCTGTTGTAAATCCCATACTGGGTGGCTATCGAGTGCCATCACCGCGTATGCAAATCAGCGGCCCGTTATTTACGCGAATTACGTGATCGGTGCGTACACATCTAATGCCACATACCTCCACAAATCTGCCAACGAATACTCTGATCCCCGATACACAGATTCAGTGAGGTATTTCGTTCCGAAAGACGAAAAAACAAGCTATTGAGCTGTTGATTATAATGTTTTGGCCCAGTAGAGTAAATTATAAAGTACTCAAATGTATGGAACGTGAAATATTTACAAACATTACACAAAATATAACATTGTGTCTCACAATAACAAACCTCCAGGAAATGGCGGAAACTGCTTATGGTTGTCTCTAATGCGGATTCCTTTATGTGGTTCTCCAGTCAGACGCTGGCTGAAATGCCGACCAAAAAAACATCACTTGCTCCTTGGTAGTCTATCCTCTGGCTGCAATAACCTACCTTACCGTGTAGATCAAAGTGGTTTGCGTCAAGGAAGAAGGTCTAGATACCATGCATTACGTGACATCATAACGAAATGACTTCACACTCAGCAGGCTGCGGTGGCCGAGCGGTTCTAGTCGCTTCAGTTCGGAACCGCACGACTCTTACGGTCGCAGGTTCGAATCCTGCCTCAGGCATGCATGTCTGTGACGTCCTTAGGTTAGCTAGGTTTTAGTAGTTCTAAGTTCTGTGGGACTGATGACCTCAGATGTTAGGTCCCATAGTGCTCAGAGGCATATGAACCATTTTTGAGCTACACACTCAGAAATCACACTCTATAGTTCAGAATCTAACGACAACAGAAAAAAAAACTTGAGCTGACATGCTGCTAATAGATGTACATATATGAAAGCAAGGGCCTTCAAAAATACGCGACACGTACCAAATGCTTACTTCTATAAGAAATACTAATAAAAATTTAATTAAACATTCTTGTAGCCTACCACAGTAAATGAAATATGTTTTGTAAAATTATGGGGCCGATTTCAAATTTTAATTTGGCTCAAGAAACAAATGAATCGAGTTTTTCAGCCATTACGTCACGTATGGTCCGCGTATGGCCATCTAGCATACACCTTCTTCTTCTACACGCACGGGAAAAGCAAGCAGACTCCGTAGCGTGACAGTTGCTACTTAGGATGCCTGCAACAATTGCTTAGCGCCATTATTGCCGCCATCTCTCAGGCAACAATGCGTGGAGGAGCGGTCGCTTCTGTTACGCCTCAGGTGGCGTCAGGAGGTGCTGAATATATGTGCTGCCGACCTCCTTGCCTGCGGCTGGGCTGTGCGTGACAGCACGCAATTACACGGTTTCACACACTTCGCCCACGCTCACTCGCTCCACCACGCCTTCTTTCAAAGGCGTCCTACTGGAAAGACGAACGCTTAAAATCAAACAAACCAACCAACCTACCAGCCATGTATTACGTATGCACCACTTCCGCACATTAATTGTCCCCCAAAGTACTTCCTTACGTCATAAGATCAGAAAAAATTTCTGTTGTTACTCTAAATATTAGTCATCCTGCTACGGAAATTTTGCATTTGACGTGGAAATACGTAGATACGATTACACAGTCGCAACACTTCTCAGGCAGACTGCCACTAATACAGTAACACAAGAAGGGTTTACAGCCGCGCAGGCTTCTCCATTAATCCACACAATACAGGGCGTATCATAAAGAATCATTTGCTGACTCTGTATTTCTGAAACTAATAAATACAGTTCACATATGTCATTTTGAAGAGAAACCCTGAGAGACTTTCTTCATGTATACCGTCACAGCGTAGTTTGGTAATTTGCCCATAGTCAGCGCTAGTCACAAACATGGCGAGTTCATGGTGTAAATAGAATCTGTTTCATGAAATGCCCCCGCCCCTCCCCCACCCCCGATCACTAGATGGCACTCGCTGTGACTTTTTTCTGTGGGGACACATTAAGAATGTGGTGTATGTACCACCTCTACCACGTGATGTAGTAGAGCTACGGGAGAGAATACGGGAAGCGACTGCCAATTTTGACGATGCCTTGCTGGGATGTGAATGGTAAGAATTCGTTTATCGCATTAACGTTCCCCTGTCACTCATTCGCATGTCGAATGATTGTAATAAAAACTTTCACAGTATCTCTTTAAAATGCGGTATTTATGACATCTGTACAATGTTTAGTTCTTGTGCAATAAATAATTGAAAAGTCTTCCCGGACTTTATGTAGTATATAGGGTGAAAAGTATTTAAACCGACAAACTCTGGGAGGTTGTAGGGGACATCAAAACAAATATTTTTCCCTAATGTCATTTTTTCCTATGAGGAGTATTTAAACCGGTAGAGGAAGATTTCTCTGCGGACAAATTAATTAAATCCAACAAGCACTTATCCATTTTTTATGACCAAAAGACAACACATTAAAACAACCCAATTTATATGATTTTCAAAAATGCCTCCATTGACATGTAAACAAAGTTTACGCCGTCGGATCGTGTTCTGTTTGACACGGGCAAAAACCCCAGGAGTATCTTGAATTGTTCCTGCTGCTGCTGCTGCGGCTTCCAAATCCTCTTCTGATGCAACAGGAGTTGTGTAAACAAGGTTGCGCATCTCTCCGCACACAAAAAAGTCCAGAGGGGACATATCTGGGGATCGAGCAGGCCACGGTACAGGACCACCTCTGCCAATCCACGTTTTTGGGTCCCGTCGGTCCAGGAATCGACGCACACGACGACTGAAATGTGCCGGCGCCCCGACATGTTGGAACCACATGCGTTGTCTTATAGGGAGCGGGACGTCTTCCAGCAACTCTGGAAATGCTCTGGCGAGAAAATTGTAATAGTGCCTGCCATTTAATGGCGTAGGTAGCAGAGACGGCCCAATTAAGCAGTCCCCAACAACACCGACGCACAAATTAACGAAGAACCACACTTGTTGTTGATCAATCCGCTGTGCAGCTCGTCCGTTGTGGTGCGCTACGTAGTATGCACCAACCATATCAGTGTACTCACTCCATGTGTATTGCTCCATTAGTAAACAGAGACAGTGCACTACTACACTGGTGGACAGCTGTTGCCTACAACTGAAGAGCGCAATACGCCCTCTAACAACTAAAGATCGTAATACGGCCTGTAACAACTGAAGAGCTCATATAGCCTCCACCAGTTATATAATCCTCATAGGAGAAAATGACATTAGGGAAAAATATAAAAATATTTGTTTTGATGTCCCCTACAACCCCCCAGAGTATGTCGGTTTCAATACTTTTCACCCTGTGTACAATAAATTTTGTTTTTTGATAAACGGGAAACTCAACAGTATTTTTTTCATACCTTTTCATAGGTGTTCAATATGCCCCACTTGAGATGCACAGCATATGTCAATGCAGCATTCAAATTGTTCCCACTCTGCAGCACGTCCTGAGCTACAGCTTACACAGCTGCTGTTATGCGATGCCTAAGTTCATTCAGTGTTGTTCGTAAAGGAGGCACATAAACAGAGTCTTTCATAAATCCCCGGTGACCTTAGTGGCCAGTAATGTAAGGCTGAATCGTTTGGTCCAGTGCGACCGATCCATCGTTCAGTAATCTTTTCATTTGAAAATTCGCGCTCTTCCAGATGCCAATGTGGTGGTGCCCCATCCTGTTGGTAAATTAAGTATTTCGAATCAGTCTCCAACAGAGGGAAACGAAAGCTCTCAAGCATATCGAGATATGTGATTCTTTAAGTGTTCTCGGCAAAGAAAAATGGACCATACAAATTTTCCCCTGTAACTGCACAAAACACATTAAATTTTGGAGAGTTACTCTCATATGGTAAAACTTCATGTGTTTGTTCCGTACCCCATACTCTCACATTATGACGTTTCACCTTTCCATTCAAATGGAAGGTTGCCTTGTGAACACTAAGCGTGGAAGAAAACTGTCATTCTCCATCTTGCCAAGAATTAAATTGGACCACTTGCGAATCGCCTTTGACGAGAAACCTGTTTATCGAAATTGTTCATGCCATCGTCTAATGCTCTGTGATTCAGTAGAATCCACTCCGTACCTAGTGCGAAAGTCACGCTGAACAGTTAACACTGCCCTTCACTGCCGAGGAGAGAACGCTCTCTGTTGTCCCGACGCCATTGTTACTAGAACTGAAGTGGGCGCACACTGCTGCTACGTAGCGGGAACCATGTAAAACTCGAGAATTTGCTCTCTCTGAAAGTCCGTTGTTCACGCACATGTTTCAAACAACGTAATATTTTTTAAATTTTTGTTTAATTTTTTTTAAAAATCGGATTATTCTTTTTAATACACCCTGTATTTCAGTTTGTTCGGCCCCGGTGAAAGTTTAACCGCAAAACCGTCCCATATTCTACCGAAATCCATACATTGGTCTGTTTCACAATAGCACTCAAAATTATGTGACGGGATGGCCAGTGTTTTTGTCTCAGTAGCGTAACGCAGCTCTCTGGTGACTCGTTGAAAAGGGTGCAGAGGTTAAATTAGTTTCCCAAGTTCGTAGTTGACAGCAGTTTCGCTACTTATAATCAGTAGCGAATACTAGATGCCATTGGAGCATTGCGTCGTTTCTGAATTCAGATGTACACGCCGTTCTGAAAACCTCAAGGAACTGTTACGTAAAAAAGACACTCTACATCGCCTTTTTTATGCAACTGTGAGAACGGATTTGGCTCCAAGTAGGCCATTGTCGAAACGAGTGACTTACATTAGGAAGCTACAACCGGCGTTCGGGTCATGTCATGGGACGTTCCTCGGTCGCTACTTTGGAGACACCGTATTGGATTTCAAAGTATTTTGTTGTTTCTGTATTATAACGTGCGAGCTATGACAGACAGCATGCTTCTCAAGGCATTGGCGCACTGGAGGTTTATCACGAAAGTTATTCTTGCTACGACTTGTTACAATGAAATTAATGTCAGTTAACTATAAGTTGGCGGTAAAAATACTCCAGGAGATTCTAAGATAAACAAAACTAATGCTCAGAGTGGTATGTGATAGGCGTGGTCTGGAGATTAGAGGCGACTGGTTATGCAGTTGACGGTAGTAGTCTCACATCCTGCTAACCTTTAATTTTTTTTCGTCATTCCGTTTGTAGCAAATTCTGGTTATTTCTTATTCATATAATAAAAGTACGTACTGCAATATTCTATCTTATCTATACTACTAATAAAGCCAAGTCGTTACTTAAAGTTGTTAACAAAATCTCGGTAAGTTTCTTGGCCGATTTACTTCTCATTTTTACGCGATACATTTTGGATGGACACAAGCTAAAAAATTTTAAATATATATTTATATATAAATTCAAATGTAATATAAAAGCGTAAACGTTTTTACCAAAAATCTGGTAACGTTAATCGATTTATTTAAAAATTTTATACGATACGCTAATGAACAATCAGATAGACATAGGCTACACATTTTTTTTTAATCTATGTGTAACATAAGAATATTTATTTAATGTAAAAGATGAAAACGTTGTGAGCAGGATGTTCTTGTCTGATTTACTTCAGATTCTTACACGGAACACTAATAAACATTCAGACTGACATAGGCAAATTTTTTTTTTGTTTTCTAAATAAGAATGTACAGGTTTTCCGTTAAAACTGATTGCAACAAGGGACTGCTGTGTTGTGCTGTGAAAATATACTGTTTTGTTTCCGTTCTTTCGGCCAGTCTTAACTACGTTTGCAAGGCATGTAAACCATTGGACAGAATGCTTTCACATATCTATTCTTTCTCCTCATATATCAAACAAAATTTGCATGTACAACAGAGTGTTCTTTTGATTTATTCCTTGCCGTCCATTTTACAGTAATGAGAAAAGTATTTTTTTTGTTTATCGGCTTATGATTAGAATACTACTACGAAATCCGAATCGTACAAAACTTTGTAATCGTAACAGCTACCGGGTTAAAACTACGCGAAGTACAGTTAAAATTGCTTTGAGCACTATGAGACTTAATTTCTGAGGTCATCAGTCCCACTACCTAAACCTAGCTAACCTATGGACATCACACACATTCATGCCCGAGGCAGGATTCGAACCTGTAGCGGTCGCGCAGTTCCAGACTGTAGCGCCTAGAACCGCTCGGCCACCCCGGCAGGCACGCGTAGTACTGTCAACTATTATCTTACATCCAGCAGTTGGATAGTTTTCTCTCGAACCCCGTATACCAATTACCACAACCAGTTTACCCATTCATTTTCAGCGATTTCAGTTCTCAATGAAGGTTCATTTGCAATAACAATAAACAAGGCTAAAGGTCGGGGGGTGGAGGAGGAAACGGAAATAGAGAGAGGAGGGAGAGGGACAGAGAGAAGGGAGGAGGAGGAGGTCACACACACACACACACACACACACACACACAGAGAGAGAGAGAGAGAGAGAGAGAGAGAGAGAGAGAGAGAGAGAGAGAGAGGGGGGGGGGGGGCAGGGATGAGGGATGATAGATGTGGGAAGGAGGAGGAGGGGGAGGAGGAAGAGATGGAGATGGAGAGCGGGGAAAGAGAGAGAGCTAGAAAGAAGGGAAGGAGTTTAGGACGTACCTCCATTTCCCATGCATATTTAGCCTTTGCGAAGCATTGCCTAGTTAGCTTGTGTACGTATGAGTGTGCTTCTTCAGGGAAAAAACAGAAGTTGAAAACCTTGCAAGTGAGCAGCTACCAGCAATCATGAATGTCACAAATATTTGGCCTTTTTTTATCACAATATGTGGCCATTTCCGAGGGTGCGGTTAGATAGGTACCAAAGAGCACAGCTTCAACTATATTTATAGTCTTGCTTGTCACAAATATTTAGCCGAGATCGAATCGTTTACATTTCCGTAAGTTCGTCGGCCAAGACGGAGATGGTACCACATAGCGAACGAGAAACGTCACGTGAAAAGAATGCCAGCCAAAGCCGAACGTCGGTTATAGCTTGCGAATCTTAGCCGCTCGTCTTCTGATATAAAAGGAAAACGCGGAGGAAACCTGCCACCATCGGCGTCAGCTGGTGCACGTCTGTGGCTCGAAAACCTCTCAACTAATAGAATCCAGTACGTTCTCCTCCACGACGAATGTTCATCACAATCAAGGGTATCGTCAGGGAGTGCGACAGGACCGCTGTTGTTCTCTACGTAAATGATTTGGCGGACAGGGTGGGCAAAAAATGGCTGTGAGCACTATTTGACTTAACATCTGAGGTCATCAGTCCCCTAGAACTTAGAACTAATTAAACCTAACTAACCTAAGGACATCACACACATCCATGCCCGAGGTAGGATTCGAACCTGCGACCGTAGCGGTCAAGCGGTTCCAAACTGTAGCGCCTAGAACCGCTCGGCCACTAGGGCCGGTCAGCGTGGGCAGCAATGTGTAGTTGTTTGCTCATGATGGTGTGGTGTACGGTAAGGTGTAGAAATTGAGTGACTGTAGGAGAATATAAGATGACTTAGACAAAATTTGTAGTTGGTTTTATGAGTGGAAACTTTCTCTACATATAAAGGTAAAATAATGCAGATGAGTAGGAATCACGTCCCTAAAAATTTGGAAGGTGGGGGGGGGGGGGGGGGGGGGTGGCAGGGTAACGTTACAAAACGAAATGAAATGGAACAAGAATCTGAGGATTGTGATAGGGGAGACGAATGGTCGACATCGGTCGATTGGGAGAATTCTAGGAAAGTGTGGTTCATATAAGGAGACTGCACTAATGCAAGCTGTTCTGAAGTACTGTTCGAGCGTTCGGGATACGCAACAGGTCGCATTAAAGGAACATATGGAAGCATTTCAGAGGCGGACTGCTATCTTTGTTGCAAAATGCAAGTATTATGGTTCAAATGGCTTTAAGTACGCTACTAGCCATTATAATTGCTACTCCTAGAAGATATGCAGAGTATTCATTAGACAAATGTATTATACTAGAACTAACAAGTGATTACATTTTCACGCAAATTGGGTGCATAGATCCTGAGAAATCAGTACCCAGACCAACCACCTCTGGCCGTAATAACGGCCTTGATACGCCCGGGCATTGAGTCAAACAGAGCTTGGATGGTGTGTACAGGTATAGCTGTCCATGCAGCTTCAACACGATACCACAGTTCATCACGAGTATTGACTGGCGTACTATGACGAGCCAGTTGCTCGGCCACCATTGACCAGACGTTTTCAGTTGGTGAGAGATCTGGAGAATGTGCTGGACAGGGCAGCAGTCGAACATTTTCTGTATCCAGAAAGACCCGTACAGGACCGGTAACATGCGTTCGTGCATTATCCTGATGAAATGTAGGGTTTCGCAGGGATCGAATGAAGGGTAGAGCCACGGGTCGTAACACATCCGAAATGTAACGTCCACTGTTCACAGTCCCAACAGTGCGAACAAGAGGTGACCGAAACGTGTAACCAATGGCACCCCATACCATCAGACCGGGTGATACGCCAGTTTGGCGATGACGAATACACGCTTCCAATGTGCGTTCAGCGCGATGTCGCCAAACACGGATGCGACCATCTTGATGCTGTAAACAGAACCTGGATTCATCCGAAAAAATGACGTTTTGTCATTCGTGCACCCAGGTTCGTCGTCGAGTACACCATCGGAGGCGCTGCTGTCAGTGATGCAGCGTCAAGGGTAACCGCAGTCGCAGTCTGCGATCTGATAGTCCATGCTGCTGCAAACGTCCTCGAACTGTTCGTGCAGATGGTTGTTGTCTTGCAAACGTCCCCATCTGTTCACTCAGGGATCGAGACGTGGCTGCACGATCCATTACAGCCATGCGGATAAGATGCCTGTCATCTCGACTGCTAGTGATACGAGGCCGTTGGGATCCAGCACGGCGTTCCTTATTACCGTCCTGAACATACCAATTTCATATTCTGCTAACAGTCATTGGATCTCGACCATCGCGAGCAGCAATGTCGCGATACGATAAACCGTAATCGCGATAGGCTACAATTCGACCTTTATCAAAGTCGGAAACGTGATGGTACGCATTTCTCCTCCTTACACGAGGCATCACAACAACGTTTGACAAGGCAACGTCGGTCAACTGCTGTTTTAGTATGAGAAATCGGTTGGAAACTTTCGTCATTTCAGCAAGTTGTAGGTGTCGCCACCGGCGCCAACCTTGTGTGAATGCTCTGAAAAGCTAATCATTTGCAGATAAGAGGATCTTCTTCCTGTCGGTTAAATTTCGCGTCTGTACCACCTCGTCTTCGTAGTGTAGCTATTTTAATGGGCAGTAGTGTACTATGGGACTTGACATCTGAAGTCATCAGTCACCTAGACCTAGAACTACTTAAACCTAACTAACCTAAGGACATCACACACATCCATGCCCGAAGCAGGATTCGGACCTGCGACCGTAGCAGCGTCGCGGTTCCGGACTGAAGCTCCTATAACCGCTCAGCCACAGCGGCCGGCTGCAAGTAATACATAGATGCTTTGTAAACAGAGATGGGAAACCTTGGAGGGAAGGTGACGTTCTTTTCGAGGAACACTATTGAGAATATTTAGAGAAGCTTGCCGCAGAACGACCTTACTGCCGCCAACATATATTACGCATGACCACGGAGCTATGAGAAGTTAGGGCTGATACGGAGGCATAGTGACCGTCGTTAACCCTCTACTTTCAAGTGGGTCAGGAAAGGTAATGATTTGTACAGGATACGTTTCACCATAAAGCGTACGGTGGCTTGCAAAACATGTATGTAGATGCAGATGTAGCCATGTAAGAGCCACGGACGACCAAGGGCGGCGAGGTGGTGCAGTTTCGTCGCGCAGACTGTACTGCGGTCCAGGTGAGGCTGAGTACCTGCTCCGCTCGCCCTCCAAAGGATGATCCGCCCCCTCCTCGCTAAGGGCCTCCCTCGCCCTTCGGCCCTCGTCGCCCCTGCAGCCATTCAACTACTGTTACCTTCCCAAGCTGCAGGGAGTATCCTAAGTGGTTGCCCCGTTGCCAAATCTGTGGCGTCCACCTGCCCCTTGCGTCACTTACAACTGGACCCGTTAAATCCGGATCGAAACCCACGAACGCGTGCTGAGAAACGTCCGCTCGAATGTGATACCTGTCCTCATTTATGTCATGACTGAAGCTCGCTCGATTCCAAGGGACACCAGATAGTGCCATTGGTTTTCACAGCACGTGCGATAGTTGCTATGGCAGATATTTATCACATACCATGTTAATTACTGAGGATATTATGTCAGACATTTCGTGTTTCTAAGAGAAACTGAGGTCTCCATAATATTTGTTCATCTCTTTCCAAACGATGCAATTTTTTCATTTTTTATTTATCGTGTCAGAAGCAAACTAAATAAACAATATTAGATGGTTCAAATCAAATGGTTCAAATGGCTCTGAGCACTATGGGACTTAACATCTATGGTCATCAGTCCCCTAGAACTTAGAACTATTTAAACGTAACTAACCTAAGGACATCACACAACACCGAGCATCACGAGGCAGAGAAAATCCCCGACCCCGCCGGGAATCGAACCCGCGAACCCGGGCACGGGAAGCGAGGACGCTACCGCACTACCACGAGATGCTGGCGACAATATTAGATACATTACTACATACATACATACATTATGGTTTATAAATTAAACTAGTCAAGAATGAAATAAATGATTAGACACAGATTGTGCTGTCAAACATAAGGTAATTTTGACCTATACAGTGGATGCCCAAAAATTTGCAACGTCCAGTGCACTTTGTGTAGCGTTTACGATGTCCTCCATGGTTCACACATTTGGAGGTAATGTGCATTGTAGTAGATGTGTTGATGTCTGCACGGCAACTCCACAGTCACACTGGAGAGAGTCCATCTGGAAGCCCCACCTCTCCAGATTACTCTTGGATCTTGTCACAGAAGAACGCAGGCGGTTGAGTGATTTCCATGTGGACCATTTCTCTGTGTGGCCTGGGGAAGAACTTCTTGCCGGATCAGCCACTCCTCCAGATGCTGGCATCTGACCTGCCATCTCTTCTCCCGGTGTTGATGTGGAGTGCCAGCGAGTGGTTCTGTGCTGTGAAGGAAGCTCTTTCTAGACACTAGTCTTTGCTGTGCCGGTTGGTGGCCATGTAGTGGTTGGGTTTCGGATGTTAATGCCTTCTTCATTTCACTCCGTGCTGCTGTATCTCTTCGGATGTTCGGCGGGGGGCTATGCCGGATAAGCAGTACAGTTTTTCCACAGGTGTGGCTCTTAGACAACCCGTAGTGATACGACATGTCTCATTCAGAGGAACATCAACAACGAAACAGGGCAACCAAGAGCACAGGAAGACTTTAGTGCCATAAAACTGAATGACAAGTGTACTAACAAACAATCTGAAATTGGAAATATTTTCAATAATAATTTTTTAAATGTTGTGGAGAAAGTACGATCTAGATCTTCACTAGAAGAGGCAAGGCTTCTAATAGAAGAGGCCATACCTGTGCAGTTTGAAACAACTCTATTTTCACGAACCTCTCCCTCTGAAATCAGTAAAATAATAAACTCACTGAAAAGTAAAAGCTCTTACGGAATTGATGGCATTTCCACCAAGATACTTAAAGCTTGTTCCCCACAGATAAGTAGGATTCTCAGCCACGTATGTAATTGCTCTCTGGAGCAGGGTGTTTTCCCCGATAGACTGGAATATGCCATTGTAAAACCATTGCATAAAATGGGGGTACGTCGGATGTCAACAACCATCGCCCAATCTCTCTTCTGACAGCTCTATCAAAAATTTTTGAGAAAGTAATGTATTCAAGAGTAGCCTCCCATATATGTAAAAATAAAGTACTAACAAAATGTCAGTTTGGTTTTCAGAAAGGCTTTTCAACAGAAAATTCTATATACGCTTTCACTGATCAAATATTAAATGCTCTGAATAACCGGACATCACCCATTGGTATTTTTTGTGATCTCTCAAAGGCCTTTCACTGTGTAAATCATGGAATTATTTTAGATAAGCTAAATCATTATGGTTTGAGGGGGGCAGTGCACAAATGGTTTAATTCATACTTAACTGGAAGAATGCAGAAAGTTGAAATAAGTGGTTCATGTAATGTTAATACAACATCTGATTCCTCAAACTGGGGGGGGGGGGGGGGGGGGCTATCAAGCACGGGGTCCCACAGGGTTCGGTCTTAGGTCCTTTACTGTTCTTGATATGCATTAATGACTTACAATTCCATATTGATGAAGATGCAAAGTTAGTTCTTTTTGCTGATGATACAAGTATAGTAATAACATCCAAAAACCAAGAACTAAGTGATGTAATTGTAAATGATGTTTTTCACAAAATTATTAAGTGGTTCTCAGCTAACGGACTCTCTTTAAATTTTGATAAAACACAGTATATACAGTTCCGTACAGTAAATGGCACAACTCCAGTAATAAATATAGACTTTGAGCAGAAGTCTGTAGCTAAGGTAGAATTTTCAAAATTTTTAGGTGTGTCCATTGATGAGAGGTTAAACTGGAAGCAACACATTGATGGTCTGCTGAAACGTCTGAGTTCGGCTACGTATGCTATTAGGGTTATTGCAAATTTTGGTGATAAGAATCTCAGTAAATTAGCTTACTATGCCTACTTTCATTCACTGCTTTCGTATGGTATCATATTCTGGGGTAATTCATCTTTGAGTAGAAAAGTATTCATTGCTCAAAAACGTATAATCAGAATAATTGCTGGAGCCCACCCACGGTCATCCTGCAGACATCTATTTAAGGATCTAGGGATCCTAACAGTAACCTCACAGTAAATATATTCACTTATGAAATTTGTTGTTAATAATCCAGCCCAGTTCAAAAGTAATAGCAGTGTGCATAGCTATAACACCAGGAGAAAGGATGATCACCATGCAGGGTTAAATCTGACTTTGGCACAGAAGGGGGTAAATTATGCTGCCACAAAAGTCTTTGGTCACCTACCATACACCATCAAAAGCCTGACAGATAGTCAACCAACAATTAAAAATAAATTAAAAGACTTTCTAGATGACAACTCCTTCTACTCATTGGCTGAATTTTTAGATATAAATTAAGGGAGGGGAAAAAAACTAACTTAAGCATTAGTGTCATGCAATGTTTTGTGTAATGTAATATCTTGTACAGACATCTTTCATTAACCTGACACGTTCCACATCATTACGAAGTGTCGTATTCATGATATATGGAACAAGTATTAATCTAATCTAATCTAATCTGATGCAAATGAAACCTGTCTTGTTTTCGAGCTCGTCAATATACAGTCGTCATTATACAGTTTGTATACGGTATATTACTGGTTTTTTTGGGAAGGGGGGGGGGGGGTAAAAATCTCTTTCATAGCTACATTCAATGCCGTATATAGCTACTGTGGTGTCACCGCCAGACACCACACTTGCTAGGTGGTAGCCTTTAAATCGGCCGCGGTGCGTTAGTATACGTCGGACCCGCGTGTCGCCACTATCAGTGATTGCAGACCGAGCGCCGCCACACGGCAGGTCTAGTCTAGAGAGACTCCCTGGCACTCGCCCCAGTTGCACAGCCGACTTAGCGATGGTTCACTGACTACATACGCTCTCATTTGCAGAGACGACAGTTTAGTATAGCCTTCAGCTACGTCATTTGCTACGACCTAGCAAGGCGCCATATTCAGTTACTATGAATGTATTCTGAATAAATAATATTGTGAACCATCGTCAAGAGTGACGTTCATCATAAATGGATTAAAGTTAAGTATCAAACTAATTACGTCCACTTTCTGAATTGTAATGCCTTGTCATGTTCCAGACCTCAAGGTCAGTATAGTTCTTCCCTCCTCACGCCAGCCTGCGTGAGCTAAAACGCGTGCATTTCGGCCTCCACAAGTAACACGGTGTTGGCTCGTCTGCCAACACAACAGCTACATCGCTTTTAACGGCGTATTGCCTGTAACAGCGAAATCTAACGATCCAGTCTGATTCCTGCGAAAGCGCTATTTTTACAAAATCGCTCGGTACGACATCGTTTATTGGGTATCTTCCTATAAATCGAAATGCTTTTACTACATTTTCGAATAAATATATCGGTTGTAACATCCAATGTTCTTTTTAGTTTGTAGCGTATTTGTTTGTCACCAGCAACAATGTAACGTTTATTTTCGAACTCTAGTTTTCTGCAGATTGTTGATTTCAAATCAGGCGTTAAAACGAATGTGTTGTCAAATGCCAAATGCGTACGGACATCTTAAATTCAAAAAGCAAACAAAGGTAACTGATCACCGCAAGTAGGACAGTATACTATAGTATGTGTTACCGTATTGCATTTTAAAGTTGAAGGATGTGGTCAAAAAAATTTAACTACACTGTCTTTGCTATGATTGTAGACAACTAGAAAATTAAATTCCAGTATGTGTTACTTTTTCGAAGTCGAAAGTGGAATAATACTGTATTTGTTATTAATGTTTTCTGGTTATGTGTGTTACATATTTCCGATGTGATAGTTATAGTATATCAAACATAGAAGAAACTCCAGGCCTTCGTGTAATTTATGTGTAGAGTACTGCTTTTCATTTTGCTGGAACTAAGTTGAGTCATTTATTATTATATACTATGTAGAGCACTTCAATAAAGTACTAAACAAGATCAATATTTTCTCTCATTCCTTGTCGAAGACCGTGCTCGACATCATTGAAAAAAGTGCATTGTTGCTCTTTTATCTTCACTTATTAAAGATTTTTACATTTTGCTGGCCTTTTATTGCAGTACTTACTGCAGGAACATAGGACATACATTTTTAGTTCATCACAAATAATGTAATCTAAATACTGTAGGTGTAATGTATTTCTGCTATTTTTTGAAGTGTTAGCTCTCCAGCACCCTAAAATTTACAGACACGAAATTTTTATCGAAAAACCCGGTTTCTCCGACTATTGGCCGTAGCGAGCGTAAGCCGTCGGTCCCTTTGACGTCGTTATAACCAGTTCTCACTGCGTATCCCTTATCTATGGGGAACTACAACTATGATTTAATTTGGCGTTTTGTTTAGTTATAATATGCAACCATTCACGTTTCTGAGTTTTTGATATGGTTTATTTTCTGTGACTCGGAAAATAATTAATGGAGCAGAAGATAAATCGTATCAAAAATTCTAAAATGCGGCTGGTTGCATATTATACTCAAATAAACCACCAAAAAGTATCTTATTATTTATCGAAATTAAGAAACCAACGGCATACTTATACATATATTTTGTTCGCCGTATCTTCGAGTGGTGATGATCTTACATCTTTAAAACACCAGAGTTTTAAACCTTTCTAATGAAAAATAAGGAAATCATTCAGGTCAACAGGCACTGTATCCTACCAATACCGATATTATTTCCTATGGATTTTCTCGTACTGAATATGATTGTCTTTGAAGCAATAAATTTTCATTGGGTAAACGGCGGTAAAATACGCCAGTTTCATCCGATTTGAAGACTTCGTTCGAGTCACTTTGCTCCAGTATTTAAGGCAAAGTAGACTGCAACCATTCTATACCCATAGCCGGTAAAACTTTATTACCTTCACCGCAAACATTTTTTTGACACTATACCGTTCCTTTCTCTCTCTCTTTTTGACACGTTTAAACCAGCCTGGATCTGCAAAATAGCCAGTCCTTCCCACCAACAAGGGACCTGGTTTGAAAGAATTGTTGGAAGCTCCTTGTTTGAATTAACCAAACAGCACAGTCTCATGTTCTCATACGCTTCTTCTGTATCTCGAAAAGAATGCGCTCAAACATTGCTTTAACTTAGTCTCCATTTTTAATTAGTAGAGATATCAGTCCCAAAATATTTAGGAATTTCCGTTTTCCGTCACTATTTTTCATCAACTGCAGCTCCATCTTCACTTAAAGTGAAATGGTGGATCAGTTATCGTCCTGATATCTCTGTCACACTGCTGAGAAATGGGGCATGTGTGTGTCGATGAAATTCCAACAAGCCGAAATGAGTAATGGCACCCTTTCAAGATATCTAAATTTACTGAGTCGTTCAAACATACCAATTTATGTTTCTAATCTTATGTTTTTGGTGTATTTCTTATATTTGTGAGTTTTTATTTATTTATTTTTCGAAACTGAAATTTTAATGGCGCTTCTATTGGTCGTATTTTACCAGAAGAATTATTTGAGTAGATGTTTGACAGGTTTTCTGAAACTATTGCAAAATCTTCGGCAAAACCCACACAGATGAGTTTAATTCCATTTGTTTTGAGTAGATGTTTGTCAGGTTTTCTGAAACTATTGCAAAATCTTCGGCAGAACACACACATATGAGTTTAATTCCAATTGTTTTTGTTCCCAGAATTATTATTATTCGGTAAGCGGTGTTCAAATAGAAAGGTACGAAACGTCGAAACAACCAAACAGACTGAAATTTGCTTCTGCCGCATTGGGGTAACGTACTGAGACATGGGGAATCATGCGACGTCACCTCCAAGTAAAAAATTCAAAGCTTTCTCCTCAGCAGACAAGATAATGCTTTCACCGTCCTTCTCGAAGGGGGAGTTCCGATTTTCATCGAATTCCTCGAGGACGGAAAAACGTTCAACAGTGAAGTGTACTGTCAGACAGGCCTACACACGTCAAAAATTAAATTGTAACAGTCGAAAACGCACTGTCTTTCGGGTGTCTAAATGTCAAATGCGGCAAAGCTGGTGACATTTTCGTTATTTCGAATGGTCTTTCTGGTAACACTAATGCAAAGTCGCAACGCTTTGCCATTTCTCACAAATAGAGGGTGATCGGGAGTACCCACCCGGTCGGATTTACCCCACCTTACCCTATGTACAAAGTATCCTCAGCCGTGCAATACACGGTGGATAGCAGATTACGTATGTAGATGTATCTGAGAAAATGTTTGGTCCAATCAGAAAATGTGTGGTACGACAAAACAATCCCAGCTGGAGACCTCATCACGGACAACGCCGACGTCTTCAGTAGGGCGGACTCTGTTACAAAAGCGCGCCGACAGGAAGTGTCTGCTTCGCACAACGGGCCGTTAATAACGAACAACTTCTCATTAGCTGCTGCTTCCTCTCCCCCCTTTCATCTGCGTTGAGAATTCTCCGCGTCCCAACGACCACCCGGGTGCCACACACACCGTCCATAAATTAGGCGTTCTTTTTAGGGGACGCGACGAGTCCAAGTCAATTACCCCCTGCCAGGATTCTTCGCGGAGTGGGTGACTTATGGCGCCAGAGGAAAGAGAAGAGGAGGCTACCGCGTGTACGTTTTCCAAATGGAGGAAGTTCTGAAATTCAAAGAGCTTTGAGCGCTCGACGCTAATCCATTTGAGACGCTGCAACGCATTAGCAGGAAGCCGCTAACGCGCTTTCGTCACTTCCGGCTGCGGGATTTGTCTTACAACCATCTGACGGCGGAGCTGTATATATAGACGGCGGGCGTGCCCACAGCTCAGCGCAGCTTCTGTTTGCTACTTGTCTTGTGAACCAGTGTAGTGGAATTAAACCAACTACACTTAACGCGTAGTTAGCTGGTTACAAGTTTCCACGCCCTACATCTACTTCTGAACAAGATACACTAATGGCCATTAAAATTGCTACACCACGAAGATGACGTGCTACAGACGCGAAATTTACGGACAGGAAGAAGATGCTGTGATCTGCAAATCATTAGCTTTTCAGAGCATTCACACAAGGTTGGCGCCGGTGGCGACACCTACAACCTGCTGACACGAGGAAAATTTCCAACCGATTTCTCATACACAAAAACCAGTTGACCGGCGTTGCCTGGTGAAACGTTGTTGCGATGACTCGTGTAAGGAGAAGAAATGCGTACCATCACGTTTCCGACATTGATAAAGGTCTGATTGTATCCTATCGCGATTGCGGTTTATCGTATCGTGACATTGCTGCTCGCGTTGGTCGAGACCCAACGACTGTTAGCAGAATTTGGAATCAGTGGGTTCAGGACGGTAATACGGAACGCCGTGCTGGATCCCAACGGCCTCGTATCACTAGCAGTCGAGATGACAGGCATCTTATTCGCACGGTTGTAACGGCTAGTGCAGCCACGTCTCGATCCCTGAGTCAACAGATGGGGACGTTTGCAAGACAACAACAATCTGCACGAACAGTTCGACGAATTTTCCAGCAGCATGGACTATCAGATCGCAGACCGTGGCTCCGGTTACCCTTGACGCTGCATCACTGCGCCTGCGATGGTGTACTCGACGACGAACCTGGGTGCACGAATGACAAAACGTCATTTTTTCGGATGAATCCAGGTTCTGTTTACAGCATCATGATGGTCGCATCCGTGTTTGGCGACATCGCGGAGAACGCACATTGGAAGCGTGTATTCGTCATCGCCATACTGGCGTATCACCCGGCGCGATGGTATAGGGTGTCATTGTTTACAAGTCTCGGTCATCTCTTGTTCGCATTGACGGCACTTTGAACAGTGGAGGTTACATTTCAGATGTGTTACGACCCGTGGCTCTACCCTTCATTCGATCCCTGCGAAACCCTACATTTCAGCAGGATAATGCACGACTGCATGTTGCTGGTCCTGTACGGGTCTTTCTGGATACAGAAAATGTTCGACTGCTGCCCTGACTAGCACATTCTACAGATGTTTCACCAACTGAAAATGTCTGGTCAATGGTGGTCGAGCAACTGGCTCGTCACAATACGCCAGTCACTAATCTTGATGAACTGTGGTATCGTGTTGAAGCTGCATGGGCAGCTGTACCTGTACACGCCATCCAAGCTCTGTTTGACTCAATGCCCAGGCGTATCAAGGCCGTTATTACGGCCAGAGGTGGTTGTTCTGGGTACTGATTTCTCAGGCTCTATGCACACAAATTGCGTGAAAATGTAACCACATGTCAGTTCTAGTATAATATATTTGGCCAATGAATACCTGTTTATCGTCTGCATTTCTTCTTGAGGTAGCAATTTTAATGGCTAGTAGTGTAATTTTAGAATTATCGGAAGGTGAAGGTTTGTGATAAACCTGAGTCTCGCAACTGGTACGCTGATTTGTTTAATCGTTTCCAATACAATCACTTCCCAACTGCTGTTTACAGCTATGTTGAAGGTTCCAGGCCATCACCATTTTGTTGCCTTTCTTTGAATACCTTCAGTATGTACATACAGGGTGTAATGGGCATAATTGCAGATATATTTATATGTGGTATCTTATTGTGCACACAAATCAGTATGTTGGTTTTTTTTTTTACGGCTATTTATGTCCAACTGTCTTCCCAGAAACACGTCACATAATTTACTACTTAATGGTGTCTGCACTGTTGTAGCCGCAACTCTTTAAGTGGACTACACTTGTCAGTATGGGCTGACAGAATTGCACTATTGGACTTAACATCTTAGGTCATCAGTCCCCTAGAACTTAGAACTAGTTAAACCTAACTAACCTGAGGAAAGCACACACATCCATTCCCGAGGCAGTATTCGAACCTGCGACCGTAGCAGTCGCGCGGTTCCGGGCTGAAGCGCCTAGAACCGCTCGCCACTGCGGCCGGCTTACACGTGACCTGCTGGCCAGTGGAAAATAAGTGAGTATGCATAAAATACCACCAGAACCAGCTGACCAAATAGAAGAACTAAACACCATCAAAGCAATTGCTCACAATAATGGTTACAATCCAAAATTAATAGATGAACTAAACTCTAAGATAAATCCCCACATAAACAAATACAATAACAAAACTACGTTAAAGAATACCACAACACAGCCAAATGAAAAATATGTAAGCTTGCCATTTGTAGGAAAGCTGTCATATAAAATAGCAAACTTGTTCCGAGGAACAGATATCAAAATCAGCTACTATACAAATAACAAAATAAAGGGCAAAGCTATCCATAACATTAAAAATAATACCAAACCGTACAATCAATCAGGAATATACAAACTTAACTGCAACTCATGAACAAAAACATACATAGGCCAAACAGGGAGAAACTTCAGCATACGGTTTCGAGAACACATGGATGCTCTTCGTTTAAAAAACTTAAATAAATCCACATTCGGCCAACATGTGGCAAAAGAAGAACATCAACTAACAGACATATCCCATAACCTACAAGTTCTCCACTTAGCCAACAAAGGAAAAAGAATGAACCTCCTAGAAGAAATCGAAATTTATTCACATAAATATGCATCCCCTTCTGACATACTTAACGACCAAACAGAGCTGCCAAACCGAATATTTCTAAAAAACTTCCACACTCTACTTATCAAACCACTTACTAAGCACAATCAAGAAATAACATAATCTATTATAAACCCAACAAATGCATGTAATAATATAAAACATAAAAATCTTAATTCTATCTTTGTTATATTGTAAATGTCTGAATTACTGCTTTATATAAATGTGTTATTTTAGTTTATTATCTTCAATACTACAAAAAAATTGTATACATAGTACTTAGAATACTTCTGTCAGCCAAGTCAATATTTAGAAAACAGTAGCTTATCTTAGAACCTCAAAACTTTCGTAAAAATATAACTCTGTCCATAGATAAACCATTTGTATGTGAACAAAAACTGTCAGTCGACAACATGGCGGATAACGCAGTGTGCCTGTGAGAAATACGCGATAAAAAGTGTTTGTGTTGTTGCAAAAAAGAAGAAAAGCCAAGAAGAAACCAGGAGAGGAGAATGTAAGTTAAATGAACAACTGATAGTGTGTGACTTTAAACTCGCGAAATTGAAGTAAATGATTGGAATCGTAGCTTTTGCACAGGCCTGCTGCAGCATCCAAACTGCTGTCAAGATTGTACTACTGCAGTAACTGAAGATCCATGTAATTTGCCAGCTGAAGATGGGTGCAAACCCGAAATGCATATTGGCGTAAATAAAAACGCATTAAAAAGTGGCTCGTTGCCGTATTTTTTCAGTGAAATATCTTAATGGCTTGCTTTTGCCGCATGGAGGTATTGACCAACCCAAAAGAATACTACTACTAACAGCAATAAAAATGGCTCTGTTGATGAAGTAAATACTAATGTAATTTTGTTCGGTACACTGTCTTCAGTCACCAATAAAAAATCTGCACTTACACTCGTTTACACCTTGCATATTTGGTATGGGTCGCACGCACTTGAACAACAGTCTAAAGTGGGAAGCGCAACTGTTTAAGCAGTCGGCTTTGTAGACTGACAGCATATTTCCAGTATCCCGCCAATGGATGGACGTCTGCTGCCTGCTCTTGATGATACAGGATGAACGCTTAACAGCAGCAGCAGGTAAGACGAAAGGCAGGCTTAGGTATGTTGGAAAGCTTCTGAGAAAGTACTGCGCATATGTAAAGATGGGAGCAAAACCCACTCTGATTATTCTTCTAACGCCTTTAGTCTGTGTGAAATGGGCATGACTACAGACATAGAAAGAATTTAGACACACATTGCTAGGATCATAACAGACTAGTGCAAGCCATACGAAAGTCTGACACAGATGGTCAGGGAACTTCATTGTGAATCTTTTGAGAGAGGTGATCTTATTCTTATGAACTCTGCGTAGTATGTTGTAGAAGAATGGCAGAACTTCTTAAAGATACGTTGACTAACAGATCATTGCAGGTAACCACAATCAACGTCACTAGTGCAGAATACTCTTAACAATGGCTTACCTCAAGGCTCAGTCCTCGCTCTGCTACTGTTTACCGTGTGTGTTCCAGATATGCCAGCCACTCAGTCCAGGAAGATATATTTACAAAACACTTCAGTATAAAGGGACAATATTTTCGTAAATGGGAACTTCAACCAAACGTAACTAAACTGAAGCCTCATGCTTTCTCTTGGTACTATCCTAACAACCCGTGCATTGGTCATATTTTTGAGACTAATCGCCTGGACTAAAACAAAGATCCACAGTACCTAGGGATTTATTTCACAGGACCCTGTTATTTCATCAGGAACGAAGGCTGCAACTAAGTGAAGCCAAAAAAATAATATTCTGCAAAAAATTATGCGGTACAGCATGGGTCCTGCAGCTTCGATCTTACGATCGTCTGCCCTTGGTCCTGTCTATTCAGTAGTAGAATACTGCATACCGCTCTGGAAAAACAAAAGCCACACGAAGTTGGTAGATACTCATCTAAATCAATGTGAATTGTTACTAGTACAATTAAGTGCACTCCAGTATTCTGGGTATCTGCCATCAGCCACATTCCGCCATATAACCTGGGAAGAAAGAATAATATAAGAAAATCTGCTACAGCCCACAGCTGCCAATAAGTGGGGACATAAATGCTACCTGAATCTACAGATTCCACGCCAGACATCCCCCACTCGCAACAGCTAGCAACCTGGTGTGGGCCCTAACTTCGATCTCCGAGAAGCCAGGACGTAAGAGTAGAATAACAACACTCCACGACAGATTCATAGCTTTCTACAAGAAACCATTGGGACTTGATCTGCCCCTTGCGGCATGGAGTACTCCTAACAGGATCCGAACTAATGGTGACATATGAAACAGATGAAGAAAGACTACACTGCGGAGTACGGCTGTCGCTTCCAAGACAGACTGCCACACATATTGTTGAGGAGTGTCCCTAAAATTCGTAATGTGGAAACCCCTCTGACATCTTGGACGCTACAGCGGATGTGATTAGTTATGAAAATAATATGCCTGTAAATTTATGTATCATGTACATACTTAATTTGTACTTTTGAACAGATGCTTAAATTGTCATACATTCAACAATAATCTTACGAAATCTTATAGGAGAATTTTTGAGACAAATGTTTTCGAAGAATGCCATGATACAATTCTACTGCTCTCAATTACATCCAGTGTCTGTATGGTGAGAATAAGACTCGATATTATGACTCTTACGGAGGCGTTGCAAGGTTACTAGCTTAATTTTGCAATTCATAGAAAGTGATGTTAACTCTCTTTTCATTCGATGTACCATACTAAAAGTGTTGTTAATAAATCTTCTTTATTTAAACTAGACTGAACTGCACGTTAGTGCTTTAGTCTTTAATAAAACTTGCATCTGACTGCGTATTTAACCGAACTGAACTTTATCTGACTGCATGAAAATATTGTTGGAAAATTAATATTCAAAATACACATCTGACTGCATGAAAGTTTAGTGGTAAAAATAAATGAAAGTCACCAACCTGCATCTGACTGCGTCTGTGGACTTAGCTCGTGCACTCCTTCACGTTTAGCCGATAATAAAACATATATTCAACTCAGCTGTAGTGCAATGGCATAAAATTGCCATTCTAGATAACTTTACTCATTTCGGCCCTGTTTATTACTTAATAAAAATTCTGTCCTGATCTGAATAATTTGCCAACTGTGCAATGGCATATAGATTATTTTACTCTGATAATTGAAGTTATTAGCTTTACTCATGGGAACTTTACTTTAATGTACCTTTTGCTTCAATGCAAGCACAGGATGCGGAGAACGCCATAAAGTGTGAGATGAAACTCTAATTGTATCTAAAAATATTTATTGTTCAAACTTTTAAGGCACATGTGAAAAACTAAAAAAAAAATTCTATAGCAAGGATTTACGAGAAAGTTTCACAAAACGCTTATTGCATCAACAATGGGATTTCTATCTAGCTTTTAGACATTATTTAACCAAATAAAACCTATTTTATTCATTATTCTTTATAGTTTCCCCAGGTATGTGCCAAGTTTCGCTCAATATATAGCGTATTATGTGCGTAGCGCCAATTCTTACTTTGATGCTGTCACGACCCGGCTGCCTCCTGCAGGCATCTAGCTGCGACTCGAAACACATCTGCTGTCTCTGCGCATCTCCTCACCAGTACTCAAACTTTTACCGCGTGCACCTAGCTCTGTTAGCTGTCAAAGATCTTACTATTCGAGGATGTACTACTCGTCCAACCTTGCGGTTGGGAACTATCGGCATTTTTCACTGGCTCTATCCTGATCGAATCTCAGCACATGCCTTTCAATACTTCATATCTGTACACCGAATATTTTTCAAACAGAAGCCTTCGTAAGTCGATATGTTACGCCACAGAGGTTCTCAATACAACCAATGTGATTGTGAGTGGCATTGTGCGAAGTATGGGGGAGAGTCAGTTGTGGGTCACGCTGCTGAGAGGCACCGAAGTAAGTAGCAGAACACAGAGATGTAAAAGCAGGGAATCTTGCTTTCGGTAGATAAGATTGATCTGAGAAGTTTGAAGATATTCAGGTGATTCTGTCGTCACATTGCGTGCTCATTCGTTTTTTGATGAGTTTGAAAGAGGCAACTTTTTAGCATGAATTTTCTTTAATGGTCGGATCAATCACTTTGACTGACGACACGAGATTAAGAAAAATGATACGCTCACACGGTTCGCCTCAAAGCTATATACTCACCACTTCTTTAGGATTCCAATAACTAATTACATGGCAACGTTTTATTCTTTTATAAAATATTAATTTTGTAAAGATTGTTACGATTGTTAAGGAATCAGTTTTTACAATACTGTTATTGAACGCTAGTCTCTTCTACATCATTTCGAAAGCTCAATTACTCCCACCATCTCCTCACGAAAATTGTGTTTCGTAATCGTATGTTCCAGCACTGCACTTAAGGGATCACAGTCATTCAAAGTAAACCATGATGTGCTTAGTACAACTGCATTTCGTTGAGTTGCACTCGGGCAAGGTATTTACTTTAGCTGGTGTGTTGCTGCTCTGCATGTTAACGTTCATCGCTTTTGAGCAATACCGAGTTTCTATAACTTAAGGTACAACTCAGAAGAGTGTCGGGGCTAGTTTAACGTCCCAGGTAGGACACAGTAAAATCACTCACTGTTGAGCATTGCATTATAACACTATTATTACATTCAGTTTAAATAAAGTTGACTTCAAATATTTCGGATATTCTTATTCTTGCAGTGCCATATTACCTGTTCGCGCGTGAGCGCCATTCATATTTCTGAATTATATTTAGTCAGTTCTGATACGAAAATTTGCAGGGCTATTTTTACAGAGGCATTTTCGGCAGTTATTCTTTCAAAATTCGATTTGTAATTTTATGTAGAATTTCTAGTGTGTTAGTTTTGAGTGTTGTAACTGCAAATCACACACTGTGACATACATAATACCACTGTTTACTGTACTACACGATACTGAATTTCACAGGACAGTTTCTTTAGTACAATTATTTTTGGTTAAAGTCAATTGCAAAACCGTTACAGTTTTAGATGGATTCGGCGATTTATTTCAACAGATAGCTTTTACGTCAACACATCACCTGGACTGTTCATTTTCACATTTCAGCACAGACACACACGAAAGTAAAGTAATATGAAATCAGTATATATATACAACAAACAACAATGATAAACAGAGCAGTTACACGTACAGTACTGGTAGTCCTATTTCCGCTGTTCCATCTAGTAACAGTGACGGGAAAGGCTTAACGAACAGGGTAGAAAATGGCTAATAGGGGCATGGCATTCCAACCATCATTGACTATGCATTGACACATGGAGCATACACGTGAATGAAGAGACCGTTTTTATTGCTCTTTAAAATTTTTCGCGTTGCCAGATGCTGGTTTTCTGCTGGAACTTGTTCTGTTGCAGACTTGAAAAACTTCAAGAACAGTGAACCAGATCATAATGGCGATGATAAATTGGTGTAGAGGTGTACACCTGGCTTGTCAGGAATTGGATTACATGCAAGTTACGTTAAGTAGGACTGACGTACATGTTCTGTATTCAATAACAAACTTGCAGAAGAGCAAAAAACATCGACAAATGAATGGACGCTTTAGTTAAACGTAAGTAGTAACAGTTGAGTACGAAATTTTGGGCAGTCAATGCTACGAGGCTGTATATATTCATTTGCTATGAAAGAAAAGTGGATGCGTAGGTTTTGCCCACCTGTCCCGAACACGAACACCGGCTGGATCGTTTAATTCCGAGCGGTGTCGCTAAGATTTAAGACTTAATGGTGCGCGCCATTACCATACGGCTGTTTTCGTGCAGACGACGCCTGCTATGTTTTATTTTTATTCACAAGTGCTTCGTTTATGCGTCTAACGACAGCTCCCTAATATTCAATTACAGCGGCAGATGGGCCATAAATATCGTAGTAAACTTGTTCGCGTCATGAGGACTTACTGGAAGGACAACAGACACTGGAACAGAGTTTCCCTAACCTGGAAAGCGATTGGTATGAATAATAAGTTTAAAAATTCTTGCAAGTGTCAACGTTCACGATTCTTTCATTGAGAGTCCCGTTGCGCAGTTTACATGTGAATCTCTGTCTACTCCATAAACCACCTTACTGTGTGTAGTAGACGGTACTTCCCGCATTTTTCCTCTTCACAGTTCCATTTGAAGATTGATTGATTGGCGATAAACCTCCATCTGATTTCTAATTTTTTTTTTCTCGTTGTGGTTATTTTGCGAAACCTAAGCAGGAAGAGGTAAGATGTCGGAAGACGGTGTCAAGTGCACTAAACATCAGGTGACGAAACGCCCCGATTTTCGTTGGGTCTTCTCAACCTCTTCTATTAAGCCAGCAGAAATCGTCTTACAGATGTTTTGTGGGCGACTTCTTTTGTGGATGAATTACATTTCCCAAGATTTTCCCACTAAATCCGGAAGGTTTCCAGCTTATTTCTGATATATCGAGGAAAGTGATGTGAGTTTTGTATTTTCATTGCATGTGTCATATTTCGTATTTGTTCGCTAAACATTTTTGACAGTAGTTTTCTATAGCCATGATATTACACCACAGAACTTCTGAGTAAAATCAACGTGATCTTTGGTTGTTAGTAGGTTCAAAATGGCTCTAAGCACTACGGGACTTAACATCTGTGGTCGTCAGTCCCCTAGAACTTAGAACTACTTAAACCTAACTAACCTAAGGACATCACACACACCCATGCCCGAGGCAGGATTCGAACCTGTGGCCGTAGCAGCAGCGCGGTTCTGGTCGGAAACGCCTAGAACCGATCGGCCACAGTGGCACTGTACACTCAAGAAAATATCTTTACGGAGAAGTTTAAGTCTCCATAATACAGTATTCCAGATAATTTCTCCTGCCTCTAATTAGAATGCACAAACGCTGCGCAACTGACTGGCGAACAAGCACACCACAGATAACATCAAACGCAGAGTCAAGGATCTTATCCACTACTCGGTGCAGCGCGCTCGTGCATCTTTCTCCCAGTACAGTAAAGATGAGTGTGATCTTTACAACTGTACTACGAGGTGTTTCTGATAACGGAACGGTTTATCAGCAATCTCGTTTCCCGGTCCAAATCTATTGGACTGTAATATAAATGGAGCACGTTGTGGTCCTAGACAGCTAGTCGGCTTTGACCGACCACCGTATCTTCATCGTCCGACGGTGTCATCGGATAAGGTAATGAGGGGTAATGTGGTCAGTACGCCGCTCTCCCAGTCGTCGTCGCATTTCTTTGACCTTGGAACCCCTTATTGTTCGGTCAAGTAGCTCCACATCTGGCTCACGAGACTGACTGCACCCCATACCAGTCCTCCCACCAAAGAAAAAATCGGTGACAGTGCCAAGAATCGAACACGGTTCCCTCGCAAGGGACGCAGCCTAATGACCGTTCAGCTCCGGAGGCGGACGATTTTTATCTTACGGCGATGTTACAAGGTTAGGATATGCAAAATATATCCAGATATTCGAATACTTAGAAAACATTATTCAGCTTGAGATTTCTGTATCTTACATCCATATTCCTCAAGACACTTTGACGACTTGTGATTGACTGTACATTTGTTGTTGTTGTTGTTGTTGTTGTGGTCTTCAGTCCTGAGACTGGTTTGCTGCAGCTCTCCATGCTAATCTATCCTGTGCAAGCTCCTTCATCTCCCAGTACCTACTGCAACCTACATCCTTGTGAATCTGCTTGGTGTATCCATCTCTTGCTCTCCCTCTACGATTTTTACCCTCCACGCTGCCCTCCAATACTAAATTGGTGATCCCTTGAGGCCTCAGAAAATGTCCTACCATCCGATCCCTTCTTCTAGTCAAGTTGTGCCACAAGCTCCTCTTCTCCCCAATTCTATTCAATTCTTCCTCATTATTGCATTATTCCTCCTATCATCTTTCCACAATCGCAATACCAGATCGGATACGTCTAGCATCTTGGCTGTACCTTTACATAACACATATTCTTTCTCCGTGTCATTCTCCATCTCAGCCATACGACTATGGAACGCGCTCCCCTGTGATCTGCGTCTTATCCAGAACTACTCAACATTCAAGAAGGAACTCAAAAC
The DNA here is from genome assembly GCF_023897955.1 of Schistocerca gregaria. NCBI lineage: Eukaryota > Metazoa > Arthropoda > Insecta > Orthoptera > Acrididae > Schistocerca > Schistocerca gregaria. The sequence goes on along the minus strand of NC_064929.1, from coordinate 163,395,635 downwards.
TTACATATTAGGGAGGGTATAGCCACCATTGTTGTGCCCCTCTCACCTCTATCTTTCTCCTCTCCATCACAGCTTCGAATTTTACCATTCTGTTTCTCTTCCTCTAACCTATCTACCTCTTATATATCTCTTTTACCCCATTCTATTGTCTTATGTCTCTGCTCGATGAGAATAACACTCATGCTGCAAGAACATAACGAGAAAATTCCCAACTAACAATGGGACTGACATTCACTAAACAAAAGTATGTTTACTTTCATATACATAGTCATTACTATTATTATTATTATTATTATTATTATTATTATTATTATTATTATTATTCTTGATTGTTATAATTATTTTTTATTGTTATAGTTATCATTGTACTACTGTTATAATCTCTATTTTTTTCTTTAACATCAATACTGCATAATACGTTATATGTCCTTAATGTTCTGTAGAATCTGTAACTCGTTCAATCTGAGTATGCCTGGTTAGGTGTAAGAGAGGGCCTGAAGGCCCTAATCTTGCCAGGTAAAATAAATGCATAAATAAATAAATAAATAAATAAATTAGTAGCACCACATTTCGAAAGCTTCTATTCTCTTTTTGTCCAAACTATTTATCGTTCATGTTTCACTTCTATACATGGGAACACTCCATACAAATACTTTCAGAAACGACTTCCTGACATTTAAATCTATTCTCGATGTTAACAAATTTCTCTTCTTCAGAAACGCTTTCCTTGCCATTGCCAGTCTACATTTTATATCCTCTCTACTTCGACCATCATAAATTATTTTGTTCTCCAAATAGCAAAATTCCCTTAGTACTTTAAGTGTCTAATTTCCTAATCTAATTGCCTCAGCATCGCCCGAGTTAATTCGACTACATTCCATTACCCTCGTTTTGCTTTTGTTGATGTTCATCTCATACCCTCCTTTCAAGACACTGTCCATTCCGTTCAACTGCTCTTCCAAGTCCGTTGCTGTCTCTGACAGAATTACAATGTCATCGGCGAACCTCAAAGTTTTTATTGGTTCTCCATGGATTTTAATACCTACTCCGAATTTTTCTTTTGTTTCCTTCACTGCTTGCTCAATATACAGATTGAATAACATCGGGGAAAGGCTACAACCCTGTCTCACTCCCTTCCCAACCACTGCTTCCCTTTCATGTCCATTGACTCATATAACAGCCATCTGGTTTCTGTACAAATTGTGAATAGCCTTTCGCTCCTTGTATTTTACCCTTGCCACCTTTAGAATTTGAAAGAGAGTATTCCAGTCAACATTGTCAAAAGCTTTCTCTAAGTCTACAAATGCTAGAAACGTAGGTTTGCCTTTTCTTAATCTTTCTTCTAAGATAAGTCGTAAGGTTCGTATTGCGTCACGTGTTCCAACATTTCTACGGAATCCATAGCTTACCCTCTTTTCCTGTTCCAGTCTCTAATTTTACCTCCATGGATTTTTCGCAAGATACACGTACGAGGATACATTAAATTGGTTGACTCTTCTATGAACGTATGCCCTAGAAATTTCAGTAGTAAACCACACACTGGAGCAGAACAACTCTGTTGCAGTGGCTGCTACTGCCGTTGGCTTAGCCTCAGCATCTTCGTGACGCTTTCGCACTTGCTAAATCAACCTGTGACGAAACGTGCTGCTCTTCTTTGGATTTCGCTATTTCTTCTCTCAATCCCATCTCATAAAGATCCTGTACTGACGGACAACGTTCGAAGCAATGGCCGAACGATGGTTTTGTATTGGCTACTTCGTTGTATGCATGACCCTTTCTCAGGATTCTTCGAATAAATCTTAACCCCTCACCTGCTTTAGCTGAGATTTGTCTGATGGGGGCGTTCCGCATTAAATCGCCCATGCGTGGATCATCTCCAGGTCTTCGTGAATAAGTTCCTTGTATTGTGAATTTTACAACAGCGTCATCTGAACAGGTCCACTGAGCTTCCGACGTTACCCGCTAAGCCGTTTATATTTACTATGAAAAACAGTCATCCAATAATACTCTCGTAGGGTACGAAGTTACTATTGTGTATGAAATCTCTTCTACGTTAAGAATTATAGGTTGTTTCTGTTTTAACTTGAATTCGTTCATACCGAGCAAGGTGGCGCAGTGGTTAGCACACTGGACTCTTATTCGGAAGGACGACGGTTCAATCCCTCGTCCGACCATCCTGATTTAGGTTTTCCGTGATTTCGCTCCAGGGAAATGCCAGGATGGTTCCTTTGAAAGGGCACGGCCGACTTCCTTCCCCATCCTTCCCTAATCCTATGAGTCCGATGACCTCGCTGTTTGGTCTCTTCTCCCAAACAACCAATTCGTTCATACGATGAAAACTGCACGAGGTACATACTGTTTTCCAGCTCAGCACAACGCGTTTCGAGAATTTATTCTTTTATTCAAGTGCACTTGTTTAAGTGAATAATTTTGTTGATGTCTCTCTTGTGCCTTTTTACGGTTATACTGCGATCGGAAAAAATGCCTCTTTGAGTGCTTTTAAATGCTGATGTTAGAAACGGTACTTTTGTTAGTCCACTTGCAGGTATTATGTGTCATCCATTATACAGAGTGTTTCACACACACACACACACACACACACACACACACACACACACACACACACACGCACACACAGACACACACAATCATCATCATCATCATCATCATTGTTTGTTTTACTGTTCAAAACATGCCACGAAGATTTCACACAGACTAAGCACACAGAAGTGTTACAGTGTTTTAGGATTATGTTATCAGCTGTATCAACGCACATAAAAAAACAGTAGACATCCATTGGCAACGACAGAACATCATCTTAAGGAAGGAGTACCACTCTGAAACGTCACACATGGTAGATTTAATGGAGGAGCTTGAAAATTTTGTACACCACAAAAAGCAAGGAGAAAATATTCTCAGTGACAAGCTGAATAATGAGTCAGTTAACGTTTTCAAATGCTTCTCCTGCATATGATAACTGTAGTAACTTTTATAAGTATGTACGTTTCTTAATTTACAAAGAAATTGTCGATAGTTGAGTGGTCAATAGTGGTAAAAATACATTTTGTAATGGGCAAATATATAAACTGTGTGAGAACATAGTGTAATATCTTTGTACTATGTTTTGATTTACTAAAACAAATCATGATATTCTGTATATGTGACACATTCTGTGTAATAGAGCACGCACAATACCTGCAAGCGGTCTACCAAAAATGCCATTCTAACAGCCGGCCGGTGTGGCCATGCGCTTCAGTCTGGAACCGCGTGACCGCTACGGTCGCTGGTTCGAATCCTGCCTCGGGCATGGATGTGTGTGATGTCCTTAGGTTGGTTAGGTTTAATTCGTTCTAAGTTCTAGACGACTGATAATCTCAGAAGTTAAATCGCATAGTGCTCAGAGCCATTTCGAGCTATTCTAACATTAGCATTTAAATGTACTAAAAAATTCACTATGTCCGAATTTCGGGTTGCAGTGTAACTGTAAGAAGATGCAAAGCCAAGCATGAAAAAACAAGTAACTGGTGCAGTATCGGTTATTTACATTGTTTGTTTGCTACGAACTCTCCACTACAATTACCCAGGTGGTCTCTCATAGTACGTACGTTCGTGTTTTGTTCCTTAGGCAACAGTGTGCACGTTTTCGGTAAGTCAAAGAATACTACACAAGGTGGCCACCGTATGTAGTGCCGTTTGTGTTTCGTAGACGAATAGCACAAGCCGTGTTTCACACGATCGTTGTTTATGGAATGCCATTCATCACCACAGAGGAGACATTCGGATAATGCGATTGTCATAATGAAACGTCCCCTTTGAAAAATTATATAAGACTGTGCTTAAACTGACACACAATATTTTCTTAGTGCAACGCAATCTGACTTTCAGTAAACCCTACAAGAGAATGGCCCCGACTAACATTAACCTATACCTTTCACAAATCACTTACCTCACAAAAATCTTGGTTACTCGAACTACTGCAATACAGCGAGCGCCACTACAGCCAGCTAAATAAAAGATTCAAACTACGGAACGCACTAACTGCTGTATTTTTACTGTTAGACATACATATAGTGTTTTATCAACAAAAAAAAAACCAAAACAAATTATTATTTCTGCATTAGACAGTGCCACAAGCCCCTGCAAAAATCGTTCACACGTACACGCTGCAGGCAAAATAATGTGAACAGTGGTAGTAATGGGATGGTTGTGTCCGACGACCAGCGAAGCGGGTAAGGCACGTGTCGCGCTGGACTGTGTGTGTTCCAAGTACAGACTAGGAATGAGTGCAGGTTGTTTACGAGTAGTGCACATTTGCATTCAGAGGCCGAGGTCGACGTGCAATGAAAGACATAAGAGGGCAGACTGTGCGGGCCCGCTTAGCCGGAGCATCAGTAACCAAGACAGCCAACTTATTGAATGTTTCAAGAGCAACTGTTTCAAGTTTTGACAGCTTACACAAAACATGAAAGGTAAACGTAACAGTGGGCGCTAATCAAAACTAAATGACAGAGATCGTCGTACGCTAACACGAATTGCGTCAAAATAACACAAAACTACGCCGGCTAAAGTAACCGCAGAGCTCAATAAGTTTTTGTCAGACCCCGTATCTATCGACGCTGTCCCGCCGACAAATCCACAAAGAGAATATTCGTGGACGAGATGCTATACCGAAACCATTAGTGACGGCAGCGAACGTAAAGAACCGTAAAACATGTTGTCAGGAGCATAAATCCTGGACGGCTGATCAATGGAAACACGTCATATGGTCGACGAGTCAAAGTTTTCGTTATTCCCAACATCGGGCTGGGTTTACGTCTGGGGAACGCCAAAAGAAGCACCAATCAAATGGTTCATATGGCTCTGAGCACTATGGGACTTAACATCTGTGGTCATCAGTTCCCTAGAACTTAGAACTACTTAAACCAGACCAACCTAAGGACATCACACAACACCCAGTCATCACGAGGCAGAGGAAGAAGCCCCAATACTGATTGCTCGATTCCAAGGGTTGAGCATGGAGGAGGAAATGTGATGGAATGGGCGGCCATATCATGGTATTTTGCTGATCCCATCATTACTCCCGAAGGCCTTGTTGCATCCAACGATTACGTGAACGTTTTAGGTGATCAGCTGTTCTCCAACAATGAAGTCCTATTTCAGGACGATAATGCGCCAATTCACACAGCCAGGACAGTACAATCGTGGAATGAGGAGCATGCAACTGAAATGCAGCGTCTTCCCTGCCCAGCACAGTATCCGGACTTGAACACTATCGAAACCCTGTGGACGGTATTGGAACACAGCATTCGGAGCCGATTTCCACCTCGCCCGTCACTACAGAGTTTAGAAGACATTCTGAACTAAGAGTGGTATAATATTCCGCTGGAGAATATACAAGAAGAAGAGCAGCTGTATTACGGGCAAATGGGCGTCCAACCCCTTATTAATGAACCATTCCCAAGTAAACACTGTTGTTCATGTTATTTTGCGTATCCCTGAGTGTGACACGAACAAATGTAAATCTACCTGATGATCGAGGTTTGAAACCTTTGAAACGCGTCGTGGAGATAAGTAAACAATGAGTGGTAACAGTAAATTTGTTGCATCATTCGACAGGCAATCCAGCTTCCATCTTCCGCACTTGGGAAGCGTGATGTAAGCTGGGTTGTCTTTCTTAAGGTGCGTGAACTGTTTTCTGTGTCGGAAGCACTTTGTCCGTCCAGTACAAATGCCGGTTCTCATCCCGTGACTTGTGCAGGTGTGTCCTAGTGTTGCATGTAGAACACACCGTGCTTCCTTGAAGCCGTTTCTTCACAGTCCGTGGATCCTCGGAGATCAAACAATCGACGGGTTCTTCGTATGCAGTCTGTCTCCCAAATCACAAACTGCGTACAACGTACCCGCATTGGCAGCATGAGCAATTTCGAACCGCGGGGAAAATATGTCCGAAAATATGGAAACTTCTCCAAAGATGCGCGGAGTACGAGGTCGTCTGGAAGAAGCAGAAAATAGACGAACGCCGCAAAAGGGCAAAGTTTGTACTATGTGAAGGCGGATGGTTTCATGTCTGCAGCGCGGGGAGGGAAAGGGGTTGCGAATTGATGGCGTGTTTTCGTCTCGGGACAGGTGAGCGTCCTCTTTATTGGAGTTGAAATACCGTCCGCTTGGGGGTGGGGGGCGGGGGTTGAAACGAAAATACGCGCTCTCCTGCTCTGAGCGACTATTTTTATTTTGCCGGAGACAAATTGCGCCGGTAATGGGTTTCTACCATTACGAGGATTTACGGCGCTTCGACAGCCCGGTATCTCGGGCGGCCTTCTTGGCGAGCAGCGATTCCTATCGCGTGCCTAGCTAGCTAGCTGTCTAGGCCCTGGTGCCTGTTTCGTGGGTAGCCCCGGGAACAGCTTATCCGATGGTGTATCCAAGTTACTTACGGCGCTGATAGGCTGTCCGCATTCCGGTCAGTCATATCTCACCGCTGATAGCGCTCCACTGTGCAGAGGTAACCTTCGAAGGAAATATTACCTATTCAGCCACAAGTTCCTCTGGTCAAAAACATCGTGAATGTCTATATTTTGGCTACTACAGTTACCTCACAGCCTGTAGCGCAGCGGAAATGGCGTATCGACAACACGCACCCATTCCGACCATCACTACAACGACCCAAATGGCTGGTATCCATTAAGAGCAATTCGATTGGTGTTATACAGCGACTGTAAGAACTGTCATCGTCGGGTGAAGAAGGTACAGCGATCTGTATTAATTGTTGAAAAGTCTTGACCACAGTAAATTAAATTACAATTTGCCCGTGACAATTTCGTTTATTAACAACTATCTGCAGCTCACACTTACTTAAGAATCATCTGTGTACAACGTTGTCCACAACTCCATCGTTACTACCGGCCATTAAAATTGCTACACCATGAAGATGACGTGCTACAGACGCCAAATTTAACCTACAGGAAGAAGATGCTGTGATATGCAAATGATTTACTTTTCAGAGCATTTACACATGGTTGGCGCCGGTGGCAACACCTACAACGTGCGTCCATGAGGAAAGTTTCCAACTGATTTCTCATACACGAACAGCAGTTGACCGGAATGTAGCCTATAGCGATTGCGGTTTATCGTATCGCGACATTGCTGCTCGCGTTGGTCGATACCCAATGACTGTTAGCAGAGTATGGAATCGGTGGTTTCAGGTGGGTAATAAGGAACGCCGTGGCTGGATCCAAACGGCCTCGTATCACTAGCAGTCGAGATGACAGGCATCTTATCCGTATGGCTGTAACGTCTCGATCCCTGAATCAACAGATGGAGACGTTTGCAAGACAACAACCATCTGCACGAACAGGTCGACCACGTTTGCAGCAGCATGGACTATCAGCTCGGAGACCACGGCTGCGGTTACCCGTGACGCGGCATCACAGATAGGAGCGAATGCGATGGTGTACTCAACGACGAACTTGGGTGCACGAATGGCAAAATGACATTTTTTCGGATGAATCCAGGTTCCGTTTACAGCATTATGATGGTCCCATCCGTGTTTGGCGACATCGCGGTGAACGCACATTGGAAGCGTGTATTGGTCATCGCCATGCTGGCGTATCACCCGGCGTGATGGTATGGCGTGCCATTGGTTACACGTCTCGGTCACCTCTTGTTCGCAGTGACGGCACTTTGAACGGTGGACGTTACGTTTCAGATGTGTTGCGACCCGTGGCTTTACCCTTCATACGATCCCTGCGAAACCCTACATTTCAGCAGGATAATGAACGACCGCATATTGCAGGTCCTGTACGGGTCTTTCTGGATACAGAAAATGTTCGATTCCTGCCGTAGCCAGCACATTCTCCAAATATCTCACCAATTGAAAACGTCTGCTCAGTGGTGGCCTAGGAGCTGGCTCGTCACAATACGCCAGTCACTACTCTTGATGAACTGTGGTACCGTGTTGGAGCTGCTTGGGCAGCTGTACCTGTACACACCATCCAAGCTCTGTTTGACTCAATGCCCAGGCGTATCAATGATGTTATTACGGCCAGAGGTGGTGGTTCTGGGTACTGATTCCTCAGGATCTATGCACCCAAATTGCGTGAAAATGTAATCACATGTAAGTTCTAGTATAATATATTTGTCCAATGATTATCCGTTTATCATCTGCATTTCTTCTTGGTGTAGCAATTTTAATGGCCAGTAGTGTAGATGTAACCCATGTCATGTTTACTAAAGAAACAGTACGGAATTACATTGTTAACCACAACACCATTTTACTAAGCCCACTCAGAATGGTGCTTACTAAGGAATCTGTACTAAATAGAATATTGACCACATAATCGTTACCATGTAATTGGACCAAAGTCGTGCTATAGAAACGTGTGCCCAGTAAGGTTAGCTTGTCGACTCACGGAAGAGAAGTGTACAAGAAATGCCGTGGTGGGCGGGGGGTAGGGGGGAGGGGGAAGGAGAGAGGTGTAGCCTGTCTGTAAATTCATAAGGGAACAGCGTTCATGGCGGGGGTAGTTACGTTGCCCTGAAGAACGCTCCAGATTCCGTACAGGATGTCTAAGAGTCGATCTCCCCCATAGCAGTGTAGAGGAGTTTCTTGAGATTTACATGGATTCTGTCCACATGCGAATTTTGCCTTAGTATCACTAGTAACCCACATTTTATTTCATGTAATGGTAGTGTTGACGTATTTTTAACGTATTTTGTAGAAAATACACAATCCCCCCCTCCCTCTCTGCGCATTACGTTGCAGTGTAACAACGTTGCTGACGATGAATGTCACTAGAGAATAATTCAAATAAACGTCTTTACGAAATAATACTTTTGCAATGGTAGGTTGTAGAAAATTGGTGGACGTAACTCATTTTGTTTAAAATAATAAATGTTCATCAGAACTTACATCAATTTCGTTGCTTCGCTGCAGTTAACCTGCCCCGTAAGTTTAAGTGAAAACAACGGGCCAGAGAAAATCATGGTTCTCAAAAGACCTGAAAAGTCAATTATTGTTCCAAGTGTACAATTAATTACGACACAGAGTGCTAGTCAATATCTTACATCATACTCAGCCTCCTACACGATTTCTTGTGGGTCTGTATACACTCTTAGTGACAACTGCTGTAATGTTGTGTGTGGTAAACTCGCTAATTACAATTACAAAAGTTCGTGGTAATTACAAAAACATGTTATCATCCGGTGGCTACAACTGAACTGCATTGAATGTGATACAAAGACGATTACATATCTCTTGTTCTCACGGAAAAATAAGTGAAATGATATGAATAAAAATGCTAATTACACTTTTGTTAATTTCACTGAAACTACAGTATACCTATTTCCACCATGCTTTCTGTTTCAAATACGGGTGTTTTTAGTGTGAACATAAACTCAGTATATTATTACAGCAGTCCGAATAAACACTTTGTTTATACTGATGACCTGGTGTCGATACCATAGTGCGATCCATTCCATGAGCTAAAAAATTTTTTTGATGGGACGGCTCATGTCCGTCCAGTTGTACGACTGAAGTTGTTAGCCCCAGAAGATGTGTTATGCCGCTCCTGACATGGGGACACAGACGCCTTCTATTTTGAATTATTATCTAGCGACATTTATCGTCAGCTAGGTTATTTCACTGCAACGTAATGCGCAGAGGGGAGGGGGGGGGGTTGTGTATTTTCTACAAAGAGCGGGAGAGAAGAAGAGAAAGAATGAAGAGGTTCTGCGAGAAGAAGAGGAAAATGCAGTCCACGAAGGGGCTACCCGTGGTCCTACAGAGGCCGTAACGCAAAAAGAAGAAAGAAGAAGAAGATAACCTGGCGTCGTTTTATGAATTGCAGTAATTACGTGGCAATCAGACGTTGTTATGTTAGCCAACAGCATAGCACGCTGTCGGTATGAGAAACACAATTGTTACAGGTTTCAAACATTATACTTACAATATATTTTTATCTCTTGTTACTCGATAGATTGTAAACTAGAAGCCCTAATTACAATTAAAAGAATTGACACTGCATGCTCCTACCAATGGATAGAAGTAATACTAGTGAGTATTTTGATATGAAGTAGTTGAAAACTACGTTACAGAGTTCAAAAAACTAAATTATGTATATGGTTTCTACCTAACGACGTAATAGTTAATCAAAAGTAGGCTTCAGAATCATACGAAAAATGAGATGTTACGTTTCACGATCTTAACTTTGTGGAACACCCTGTAGTTGCTTCTTGTGACGTAGTGCGGTTTGTAGAGTGGGGAATCGCTTGCTCGATCCTCAGTTTGCAGACCTATGAAGGAGGAGAGTGTACGACCACAATCCGACGACTTACCTTGCCACAGTACCTGGTACACATAAACAAAAATTTTACGCCAGCATAACACGTTCTAAAATCTGCCATTTTCGGATGGACTGCATCGCGGAAGCCGGCCGCTGCGGCCGAGTGGTTCTAGGCGCTTCAGTCCGGAACCGCGCTGCTGCTGCGTGGCATACTCGAATCCTGCCTCGTGCATAGGTGTGTGTGATGTCCTTACGTAAGTTTTAAGTAGTTCTAAGTTCTAGGGGACTGATGACCTCAGATGGTGTCCCATAGTGCACAGAGCCATTTGAACTACTCGAGCAACGCGGAAACAATTAGTCCTAGACAAAGAACTACGAGGACCTTTTTTTGCAGATATATTTAATATTTAATGTAATTCAATTAACTACATAAAAAGTCACATTTAACCCCCCCCCCCTTCCGCCGCTCGCACTCTTGCACCCTACATGCCGCGATTTTTCGTATGTCGTTGATGGCACTCCCTCCTACCAATGTACAAAAATTTGCGACTAACGAATTCTTTCCTATATTCGATCCCTTCTTGGTTTTCTTCGACCGGGCTACATGATCTAATAGACAGTTCGTAACTAGCTCCGAAACAAAATTCCGTTGTCCCTTGAATGAAAATATTATCACATATGCTTACAGTGTTGAGAAATTGTCGTTCTCTAACATCCATATCAGCGCCCTCTCAGTAGTCATTAGAAATCGTGAGAGCAGAATGGGCACGCAAATCGCAGACTTCGAACGTGGTCAGGTAATTGGGTGTGACTTGTGTCATATGTCTGTACGCGAGATTTCCACACTCCTAAACATCCCTAGGTCTACTGCTTCGGCTGTGATAGTGAAGTGGAAACGTGAAGAGACACGTACAGAACAAAAGCCTACAGGCCGACCTCGTGTGTTGACTGACAGAGACCGCCGACCGTTCAAGAGGGTCGTAATGTGTAATAGGCAGACATCTATCAAGACCGTGACACAGAATTAAAAACTGCATCAGCATCCAGTGTAAGTACTATGACAATTAGGCGGGAAGTGAGAAAACTGGAATTTTATGGTGGAGCGGTTGCTAATAAGCCACACATCACGCCGGTGAATACCAATCGACGCCTCGCTTGGTGTAAGGAGCGTAAACACTGGATGGTTTACCAGTGGAAAAACATTGTGCGGAGTGACGAATTACGGTACACAATGTGGCGAGCCGATGGCAGAGTGTGGGTATGGCGAATGCCCGGTGAACGTCATTTGCCAGCGTGTGTAGTGCCAACAGTAAAATTCGGAGGCGGTGATGTTGTGGTGTGGTCGTGTTTTTCATGGGGGAGGGGGGGGGGGGGGGGCTTGACCCCTTGTTGTTATGCATGGCACTATCACAGCACAGGCCTACATTGCTTCCCACTGTTGAAGAGCAATTTGGGGATGGCGATTGCATGTTTCAACATGATGGAGCACCTGTGGTTGAGTGGTTACACGACAATAACATCCCTGTAATGGACTGGCCTGCACAGACTCGTGACCAGAATCCTATGGAACACCTTTGGGATGTTTTGGAAGGCCGACCTCGTGGCAGGGCCCACCGACCGGCATCGATACCTCTCCTCAGTGCAGCACTTCGTGAAGAATGGGCTGCCATCCCCCAAGAAACATTCCAGCACCTGATGGAACGTATGCGCCTGCCAGAGTGGAAGCTGTCATCAAGGCTAAGGGTAGGCCAACACCATACTGAATTCCAGCATTACCGATGGAGGGCGCCATGAACGTGCAAATCACTTTCAGCTAGGTGTCCGGATACTTTTGATCATATAGCGTACGTCCACCTTGCGTAAAGGTTCACATTCAGATAACAGTTAACGAACGATCACATCGTCGCGTTTGTTTCTTCTACCGTGGTGCTGGTGGAGTTCAGTGTATGCCAACAGCGGAAGAAGAGAGTACTGAATACTAAAACTGTATATGACCCCACCCAGAACGCCAGAATGAGGAGGTACTCGGTTTCAACACGTAGACCGACGGTGGGAGGTGTGAACTAGGAACGAGAGAAACGCACTCAGAGAAATGCAGGCAGCGGGAGGGAGATGTGAAGACGGAGACAAGGGGCCTCATGAATGTTGCATGCAATTTGCGCCGGCCGAGTATGACGCACGGCGCGTCTGTCCGGAGAATAATTCCGTTTCTTTCTGCGCGCGTGCTCCGTCGCGCAATCGTGTCCCCTCTCCCCCTCCCACCGTCCTAGCCTCTATTTCTCACAGCGTGTCCTCCGGAGGCAGTGCCCGTTAATTCTCACCCATCGCGCGGGATAAAGCCAGATTATCTGTTTCCCACCGTGCCGCGACAGGTCCCCACTAGCCGCATAGGGCGACTCCTATACACGGCGGCTGCTGAGGTCAGCCCGACGGTAGCGCCAGCGAGATACACTGTGCCCGTGTGTGTGTGGGCGTGCGCTGAACCTGCCGCCGGCTGACTTATGGCACCGGTTCGCCGATACAATAACGTCTCACTCCGCCTTTACCGCCGATCTGAACAAGGCCCCTATTGCACGAGCAATGAGACTTCCAAGCAAGTGAACAATTCTGCACAGAGAATCATACTGACCGCAGTCTTTATTTTTAAGTATTTTGCTGTCAAATCGCCTGCTCTCTAATTCCATTCGTTATTCCCTAAGTGATGGAACGCAGTACGTTGTCGCGGCCGGCAAGTGTTCACCGACGAAAAGGGTATCGTCAGGAATGTCCCAGGGATGTTTGATAGGACTGCCCATAGCTCTCTGTATACATAGTTATTCTGAATTAATTACCTAAAAGAATGTCCGCCCCCGGTAGCTATGTGGTCAGCGTGACAGAATGTCAATCCTAAGGGCCCGGGTTCGATTCCCGGAAGGGTCGGAGATTTTCTCCGTTCAGGGACTGGGAGTTGTGTTGTCCTTATCATCATTTCATCCCCAACGATGCGCAAGTCGCCGAAGTGGCACCACATCGAAAGGCTTGCACCTGGTGAACGGTCTACCCGACGGGAGGCCCTAGTCACACGACCTAAAAGAATCAGTAAGTAATTTCGAAACCATTCTCCGATTGTTCTCCGGGAGCTCGTGGCATGTTCTCGAGATTCAATTCTACGCCTCCGAATGTCACTCGTTATGAGAAAATAGTGCGTGTCAGAAGTAACAATGGAGACGTATAGCGGTAAACAGCGTTGCCAAGCAGTTTGGATTTCCCCAAACTCAGGGGAATCTCCATTCGATTGGGGATTTTGTGGGGACTGGCATTCTGTTGGGATTTTAACGTTAGTATTTTTTAATACATGGTAGCTGTTACATCGATACATTGATGGTTGGTAAGTTTGTTGCTGGTGTTCATTCTAATGATTTTTCAAGAGTTTAAAATCAGAAGCTTTCAGGCAATATCATAGACTGAAGAGTCATAGAAATTGGTACAAATGCCTACTATCGCACGCAGAAGTGCTGCAACCAGATGCGGCATGGACTCGACTAATGTCTGAAGCAGTCCTGGAGGCATCCCAGGTATGTTCAATATTGTTCATGTCTGGAGACTCTTGTGGCCAGCAAAAGTGTTTAAACTCAGAAGATTGTCTGTATGTGACGGTAGTATCTGTTCCCGGAAGAATAGTTACCAAAAATTACCATGCAGCTTTGCTAAAAATGAAATGTCAATTAAATGGACAGTCTAGCTTGCAACAGGCGTTGATGTACTTCATTGGGGACACGTTGAAAATGTGTACCCCAACCGGGACTCAAACCCGGAGTCTCCTGCTTACATGCCAGATGCTCTATCCTTCTGAGCCACCGAGGGCACAGAGGATAGTGCGCCTGCACGAACTAAATGAAGTACATCAACTCCTGTTTACAGCTACGGTGTCCATTATCATTTCATCAGAAGATTGTTCTTGGAGCCACTCTGTAGCAATTCTGGACCTGTCGCGCTGTCCTGCTGGCATTGCCCATTTCCGTCGGAATGCACAATGGACATGGGGTCAGACAGGATGATTACGTACGTTTCACCTGTGAGAGTCGTAGCTAGACGTATCAGGAGTCCCATATCACTCCAACAGCACACGCCCCACACCATCACAGAGCCTCCACCAGCTTGAACAGCCCCCTGCTGACACGCAGGAGATATAGATTAATGACATTATGTCCATACCCGTACGCTTTCATCCGTTCGATACAATCTGAAATGAGACTCGTCCGACCAGACAAAACGTTTCCAGCCATCTAAAGTCCAATGTCGGTGTTGACGGGTCCAGTCGAGGAGTGAAGCTTTGTGTCGTGCAGTCATCAACGATACACGAGTGGACCTTCGGCTCCGAAAGCCCATATCGATGATGTTTCGTTAAATGGTTTGCACACTGACACTTGTTGATGGCCTAGCATTGAAATCTGCAGCAATTTTCGGAAGGATTGCACCTCTGGACCGTTGATCGATTTTTTCAGTCGACGTTGGTCCCGTTCCAGCACGATCTTTTTCCGGCCGCAGCGATGTCGGAGATTTGATGTTTTACCGGATTCCTGATACTCACGGTACAATCGTAAACTGGTCGTAAGGGAAAATCCCCACTACCTCGGAGATGCTGTGTCGCATCGATCGTGCGCCGAGTATAACACATCGCTGAAACTCACTTAAAATCTTGATAACCTGCCATTGAAGCAGCAGTAACCGATCTAAAAACTGTGCCAGACACTCGTTGTCTTATATAGACGTTGCCGGCCGCAGCGTCGTATTCTCCCTGTTTTCCTACCTCTTTTTGAATACACATGCCTGTATCAGTTTGCTTGGCTCTTCAGTCTATAAACAGGGTAGATAAATACTCTTTTATACACAGGTATTACTTAAGCGAGACTGAACATAGCGATTGCTGAGGACATGAGAGAAAAAGCTGTTTGAGGGCATCCCTAGAGGAAAGCATCACGCCACATAAAACACGTTTTTGTGACCTTTCAAATTACTTGAAGTTCTGCTTTTTCTTGTAAATACGTAAATATATGAAGAATAAAAGCATATTATGAGCAGGAAATAAAATGATTAGTAGTTTCCAGAATGAGATTTTCACTCTGCAACGGAGTGTGTGCTGACACGAAAAGTCCTGGCTGTTTAAAGCTGTGCAAAAGAGCTTCTATGAAGTTTGGAAGGTAGGAGACGAGGCACTGGCAGAAATGAAGCTGTGAGGACGGGGCGTGAGTCGTGCTTGGATAGCTGAGATGGTAGAAAGGCAAAGGTCCCGAGTTCGAGTCTCCGTCCGGCACACAGTTTTAATATGCCAGGAAGTTTCAATTAATAATTTATTGAAGACGAGTAACAGAAAAACTCAAATATCTTTTTATGTGGAGCATTTGCGGAAAGTCGGGAGAATTTTCTCCCCATCTGGGGAAAGGTCTGGGTCGCCGGCGGTTAGCAGGCTCTCGCTCTTCTGGGAAGAAATTCCGTACAGATGAGATATCTGCCACGTGACAGGAGGAAGCAGCCTGGAAAATATGTAGAAAGGTATTTGATGCTATGTCAGTTTCAGAACTGACACCCAAACCTCCAGATGTCAGACACTCAGATCGGTAGCACACGTTGTGCGTCGATAGAGCATCAACCAAAACACCGATTTAATTCGTGCTGTGTGCTGTCGTCCAGTAGAACATGCGAAAATGGAAATTTAAAGTAACTCGATAACTATTGAGCATAGGGAAGGCGTATCTGTGAGTGATTAGTTTCGTAGATCTCGCGTGGATGAGTTGATAGAGTGTATGGATGTCGTACCAAAGGTCCCTCGCTCAAATCCAAATATTGTTTTAACTGTTTACGCTCAAACTGGTGTAAGGCAGACCATTTTCCTGTCATATAAAATGACTTTGCAGAGTTTGTAGCAATGTTCTTTTGGCAGTCTACTTTCGCTTCGTCAGTTGGAAGTAGCAAACCTATAGAGTACAGCTTTTTCTCGCATGTGCTCAGCCATTGTTATGTCCAGTCTCGCTTATGTAATACCTGTGTGTAAAAGAGTATTTATCTACCCTGTTTATACACTGAAGCGCCAAAGTAACTGATATAGGCATATGTGTTCAAAAAGAGATACGTAAACTGGCCGAATACGGCGCTGCGGCCGGCAACGCCTATATAAGACAATAAGTGTCTGGTGCAGTTCTTAGATCGGTTACTGTTGCTTCAAAGGCATGTTATCAAGATTTCAGTGAATTTCAACGGTGTGTTATAGTCGGCGCACGAGCGAAGCGACACAACATCCCTGAGGTAGTGGGGATTTTCCCATACAACCAGTTTACAAGTGTACCGTGAATATCAGGAATAAGGTGCAACATCAGATCTCCGACATCGCTGCGGCCGGAAAAAGATCCTGCAAGAACGAGACCATCGACGACTGAAGAGAATCGATCAACATGACAGAAGTGCAAAAAATGGTTCAAAGGGCTCTGAGCACTATGGGACTTAACATCTGCGGTCATCAGTCCCATACAACTTAGAACTACTTAAACCTAACTAACCTAAGGACATCACACACATCAATGCCCGAGGCAGGATTCGAACCTGCGACCGTAGCAGTCGCGCGGTTCCGGACTGTAGCGCCTAGAACCGCTCGGCCACACTAATCTGTTGCAGTTTCACAGAATAAACATAAACAACCGAATAAATGGACAATTACTAATATGTGCGGAAGTGTTAATAGTCCCATGTAAAACTTTCATGCAGAATACAGTAAAAATATTGTCATCTGAGGGGTTTGAATCTCTGACTCTGGGTACGGCGATCTAAGGCTGTACCAATTTCCGCACGTAAGCTATCCAGGTGTAGAAGTATGCAACCAGAATTTCCCTATAGATGGTACTGCCTGTCAGTTTAGGGTCCGTGAGACCGTGTCTGCAGCGCCCTCTGCTTCCTATTACGACTGACGACGAATGTCAACACGCAGTAACCAAAGTACCATCATCGGAACCTGTTTCATGCCCTTGAACATTTCGAGTTTTGTGCCTACGAACTACGATTTGCGGATGGCCTTGATTTTCTGTTCTTATTTGAAGAAAACTGCAGCAGAATCGCATCGAATGCTCGTCGAAGCTTTCGGCGAACATGCTCTAGGGAAAACGCAGTGTTTCGAGTGGTTCAAAAAATTCAAAAGTCGTGATTTTGAAGTGAGAAACGGCGAGCGCGGGAAACCATCGAAAACTTTCGACGACAACGTACTGCATGCCTATTGGACGAAGGTGATACTCGAACTCAACAGGAACTCGCTGAACAATACAATGGAACGCAGAAAGCCGTTTCTCCTCGGTTGAAAACAATGGGAAAGGTGCAGAAAGTGGGTTCCATATTCCATATGAACTGAATTAGATACAGCAAGCAAATCAAAAGACAACTTGTGAAATGCTGCTCACCAGATACAAAAGAAAGTTGTTTCTCCACTCTGTAGGAATCAGCATGGGTTTCGAAAAAGACGGTCATGTGAAACCCAGCTCTCGCTATTCGTCCACGAGACTCAGAGGGCCTTAGACACGGGTTCACAGGTAGATGCCGTGTTTCTTGACTTCCGCAAGGCGTTTGACACAGTTCCCCACAGTCGTTTAATGAACAAAGTAAGAGCATACGGACTATCAGATCAATTGTGTGATTGGATTGAGGAGTTCCTAGATAACAGAATGCAGCATGTCATTCTCAATGGAGAGAAGTCTTCCGAAGTAAGAGTGATTTCAGGTGTGCCGCAGGGGAGTGTCATAGGACCGTTGCTATTCACAATATACATAAATGACCTGGTGGATGACATCGGAAGTTCACTGAGGCTTTTTGCAGATGATGCTGTGGTGTATCGAGAGGTTGTAACAATGGAAAATTGTACTGAAATGCAGGAGGATCTGCAGCGAATTGACGCATGGTGCACGGAATGGCAATTGAATCTCAATGTAGACAAGTGTAATGTGATGCGAATACATAGAAAGATAGGTCCCTTATCATTTAGCTACAAAATAGCAGGTCAGCAACTGGAAGTAGTTAATTCCATAAATTATCTGGGAGTACTCATTAGGAGTGATTTAAAATGGAATGATCATATAAAGTTGATCGTCGGTAAAGCAGATGCCAGACTGAGATTCATTGGAAGAATCTTAAGGAAATGCAATCCGACAACAAAGGAAGTAGGTTACAGTACGCTTGTTCGCCCAATGCTTGAATACTGCTCAGCAGTGTGGGATCCGCACCAGGTAGGGTTGATAGAAGAGATAGAGAAGATCCAACGGAGAGCAGCGCGCTTCGTTACAGGATCATTTAGTAATTCCGAAAGCGTTACGGAGATGATAGATAAACTCCAGTGGAAGACTCTGCAGGAGAGACGCTCAGTAGCTCGGTACGGGCTTTTGTTAAAGTTTCGAGAACATACCTTCACCGAAGAGTCAAGCAGTATATTGCTCCCTCCTACGTATATCTCGCGAAGAGACCATGAGGATAAAATCAGAGAGATTAGAGCCCACACAGAAGCATACCGACAATCCTTCTTTCCACGTACAATACGAGACTGGAATAGAAGGGAGAACCGATAGAGGTACTCAGGGTACCCTCCGCCACACACCGTCAGGTGGCTTGCGGAGTATGGATGTAGATGTAGATGTAGATGTAGAATAGTGAAGGTAATGAAAAACTGATAGATTTTGAGAATCCTAATCGTCGCATATCATAGGTGAAGCCATGAAAACCATCGACATATACTGTAAGACCAAATCGCTTTGGAAAGAAGACAATGCTCTGTGTTTGGTGGGATTAGATGGGTGCCATCTTTCATGAGCTGCTAAAACCTGGTGAAACCGTTAACACCGGTCGCTACCAACAGTAAATGATCAACTTAAATCGAGCATTACGTGAAAAACGACCGGAATACGGAAACAAGGCAACACAAAGTCATATTGCTCCATGATAATGCCCCATTACACAGAAGCAAAACGGGTCAGGGAATCGATCGAGGCGTTCAGTTGGGAAATACTAGGGCAGGCTGCTTATTCGCCAAACTTGGCGCCATCCGACTATCATCTGTTTGCATCACTGGGACACGCTCTCGCTGAACAACGCTTCAATTCGCATGACAATGTACGAAATTGGCTGGCTGACTGTTTCGGTTCAGAGGAAGAACTGTTATGTTTGAAGTGGCGTTCATAGCCTGCCGGAGAGATGGGAGAAATGTATAAATAGCAATGGAGATTATTTTGAATCAAATATTGCTTAGAGTAAATATTGCAACAAAATTCCGCTTTCATACATCTGCTCCTGGTACATGTTAATTACTCAAAGTTGCGCTTTTTCTGTGCTCCGTAGTTCTCGTGTTAATTTTTAACACTTTGCCGTCCGCACGTCTCGTCCAAATTTATTCGCTTGGCGCCGGCAGCGCTAAATCGGATTACTTGGCTTGTGGCCGGCCGCTTGTCACCTTTCCGTTGATGACAAGCTTCAAACACAGTGAATTTCGCGCTCTTCAGTTTTCCGGAAATCCTCTAATTTGGCGTATCGTTCCACAAAGGTGAATTTTCTTTTCAAGTAACTTCTTCGTTCTACACGTTTACAATAATTATCCATGCAGAGGTGATGCCACTTTCCATCAGAAGGTGCCAATAGTTCCATTACTGTGTTTGGTGAAGTCTCTCCATCGCCGGTATATATCTTGAATGACGGTGTCATACCTTCGTCAGTTGAGATGTTTTGACTTAGATTAAACGTTTCTTTAAAGTTTTTGGAAAAACAATCAATTACGAATTGCACTTTGAAAAGCAGGTCGGCATTATCCGGTTTATTGTTGCTGTCGGAAATATGTAAAAATGATAATATGTGTCTGAATCGGTTGCGGGACATTGTTTTGCGGAATATCGCTGTGTCTATCAACGGATTAGTTGACCAATAATCATCGACCCTTTTTTTTTAATCCAGTTTCCTTCTATTGCAATTTTGACTGTAGTTCTTGTTGGTTTCGTTCCTAATATGTTCAAATAGATCCTTCCCATTATACGATTCTACGATATCCTCGACGCTCTGTGTATCTTTGAGAAATATGTTCTGACCTGGAGATCCTTCAAATTTATTATTGGTCGTCAGTAAATCAAAGCCGGGCCACTGCCTTCTTCGTCTGATTCAGCCGAATCAGTTGGCAACCGTAGCGTTCGCATAATTCTCCTTGGGCGTATTTCACTGTCTTCCGACAATTCTGCTTCACTTTCAGTTTTTGACACCCAATGTCGTCTTCCCAGTTGGCCAAGTCGCCCAAAACGTCAGACTAAACGTCTGCGCATTCATCGTAAATAATATTTTTTTTTTCATCTGTCTACTGACTGGTTTGATGCGGCCCGCCAAGAATTCCTTTCCTGTGCTAACCTCTTCATCTCAGAGTAGCACTTGCAACCTACGTCCTCAATTATTTCCTTGACGTATTCCAATCTCTGTCTTCCTCTACAGTTTTTGCCCTCTGAAGCTCCATCTAGTACCATGGAAGTCATTCCCTCATGTCTTAGCAGATGTCCTATCATCCTGTCCCTTCTCCTTATCAGTGTTTTCCACATATTTTTTTCCTCTCCGATTCTGCGTAGAACCTCCTCATTCCTTACCTTACCAGTCCAACTAATTTTCAACATTCGTCTATAGCACCACATCTCAATTGTTTCGATTCTCTTCTGTTCCGGTATTCCCACAGTCCATGTTTCACTACCATACAATGCTGTACTTCAGACGTACATCCTCAGAAATTTCTTCCTCAAATTGAGACCGGTATTTGATATTAGTAGACTTCTCTTGGCCAGAAATGCCATTTTTGCCATAGCGAGTCTGCTTATGATGTCCTCCTTGCTCCGTCCGTCATTGGTTATTTTACTGCCTAGGTAGCAGAATTCCCTAACTTCATTGACTTCGTTACCATCAATCCTGATGTTAAGTTTCTCGCTGTTCTCATTTCTACTACTTCTCATTACCTTCGTCTTTCTCCGATTTACTCTCAAACCATACTGTGAACTCATTAGACTGTTCATTCAGTTCAGCAGATCATTTAATTCTTCTTCACTTTCACTCAGGATAGCAATGTCATCAGCGAATCGTATCATTGATATCCTTTCACCTTGTATTTTAATTCCACTCCTGAACCTTTCTTTCATTTCCATCATTGCTTCCTCGATGTACAGATTGAAGAGTAGGGGCGAAAGGCTACAGACTTGTCTTACACCCTTCTTAATACGAGCACTTCGTTCTTGATCGTCCACTCTTATTATTCCCTCTTGGTTGTTGTACATATTGTATATGACCCGTCTCTCCTTATACCTTACCCCTACTTTTTTCAGAATCTCGAACAGCCTGCACCAATTTATATTGTCGAACGCTTTTTCCAGGTCGACAAATCTTATGAACGTGTCTTGATTTTTCTTTAGCCTTGCTTCCATTATTAGCCCTAACGTCAGAATTGCCTCTCTCTTCCTTTACTTTTCCTAAAGACAAACTGATCGTCACCTAGCGCATTCTCAATTTTCTTTTCCATTCTTCTGTATATTATTCTTGTAAGCAGCTTCGATGCATTAGGTGTTAAGCTGATTGTGCGATCCTATTACCTCAAAAAAAAAAAAAAAAAAAAAAAAAAATGGCTCTGAGCACTATGGGACTTAACATCTATGGTCATCAATGGTCATCAGTCACCAAGAACTTAGAACTACTTAAACCTAACTAACCTAAGACATCACACCAGTCATCACAAGACAGAGAATATCCCTGACCCCGCCGGGAATCGAACCCGGGAACCCGGGCGCGGGAAGCGAGAACGCTACCGCACGACCACGGGCTGCGCACCCCTATTACCTCTTTCGTCTGCCATGATGAAAGGGTACAGGTACTTATAAAAACAAAAGACTTGTTGTCGTATTTAACGTATTGTGTACATAAACAAAACATAAACAGAATGCGAAAGATACTAAAGTGCTGTCGCCTGTCACTGAGCGGTACTACGCTCACGACACCACTGTGGTGTCGCCGGCCGTTGACCGCTATTTCGCGCACGACACCACTGTAGTGTTGGCTGAGTGTTTACGCCCTTTCTGGTGGACGACAGCACATAGCACGAACGAAATCGGTGTTTTTGTAGATATTCTACTTACATACGTCGTTAGTACCGATGTGTGAGAAACAGTGACAGGATACATGATGACTTCTACAGAATACGTAACTGCTGTGATGAATGACAGCTTGCTCTAAGTGTTGCAAAAAGGTACATAATGCAGATAAGTAAGTAGAACAATCGTCTAATAATTAAGGATTCTTCTCTGGTTATCAGTCAAGGCGTAGTTCTGTTGCAACGTATGAGCAAGATTCATACTTGCTCTCTTCAGGCGGAGGTGACGCCTGAAGATGACAGCTGGGAAAATTTTTGAAACCCTGGAGAACGACGCCTTGACTCGGCTGATGACCAGAGAAGACTTCCATCATCGAAATTGTCTGAGAAACAGTAAATTCGCAAAAGTGTAACGATCGCATACACTATTAGTGGTGGCTGGCGAAGAACGTACGTAGATCAAGATGCAAATTATATCTGTGCTACCAGAGAATATGTCGATGATTACGATGGGAGAACATTGGTGGTGATGTTGCTTTCTTTAGACGTCGGATAACTCAGATTCATTTCTCTGTTGCCTTGCAGCATCGAGTGTGCTTTTCTGCGCATAACGGAAGTGTATAGCCACTTTCGCTCTTAAACTTTTCGCTGCAAAATTATAATCCGAGCGGTTTCCTTACTGACAGGATCCCAGTAGCCAGATGCGTAATATAAAATTTTCATTGGTTGAGACTAATCGTATATTTGTTAATGAAGCTATTTACGACCACAGTAGATGCGTCGAAATCGCGATATTTATGACGGAAACACCCACCGCAGCAGACCCATGGAATGTTTCCATTCAAGAGCAATCACCACACTTGTTAAGACATTTGTTCCACAGGGAGATAAGACATAAGTTCCTTTTTCGCACAAAAGACATAGACACGGGTTCCCAGGTGGATGCCGTGTTTCTTGACTTCCACAATGCGTTTGATACAGTTCCCCACAGTCGTTTGATGAACAAAGTTAGAGCATATGGATTATCAGACCAATTGTGTGATTGGTTTGAAATGTTCCTAGATAACAGAACGCAGCGCGTCGTTCTCAATGGTCTTCCCAAGAAAGAGTGATTTCACGTGGGCCGCAGAGGAGTGTCGTAGGACCGCCGCTATTCAAAATATACATAAATGACGTTGTGGATGACATCGGATGTTCTCTGAGGCTTTTTGCGGATGATGCTGTAGTATATCAAGAGGTTGTAACGATGGAAAATTGTACTGAAATGCAGGACCATCTGCAACGAATTGACGCATGGTGTAGGGAATGGCAATCGAATCTCCATGTAGACAAGTGTAATGTGCTGCGAATACATAGAAAGAAAGATCCTTTATCATTTAGCTACAATATATCAGGTCAGCAACTGGAAACAGTTAATTCCATAAATTATCTGGGAGTAGGCATTAGGAGTGATTTTAAATAGAATGACCATTTAAAATTAATCATCGCTAAAGCAGATGCCAGACCGAGATTTATTGGAAAAATCCTAAGGAAATGGAATCCGAAAACGAAAGAAGTAGGTTAAGTACACTTATTCGCCCACTGCTTGAATACTGCTCACCGGTATGGGATTCCTACCAGGTAGGGTTGATAGAAAAGATAGAGAAGATCTTACGGATAGCAGCGCGGTTCGTTACAGTATCATTTACTAATCGCGAAAGCGTTACGGAGATGATAGATAAGCTCCAGTGGAAGACTCTGCAGGAGAGACGCTCAGTAGCTCGGTACGGGCTTTGTTGAAGTTTCGAGAACATACCTTCACCGAGGAGTCAAGCAGTATATTGCACCCTCCTACGTATATCTCGCGAAGAGAC
This sequence comes from Schistocerca gregaria, assembly GCF_023897955.1. NCBI lineage: Eukaryota > Metazoa > Arthropoda > Insecta > Orthoptera > Acrididae > Schistocerca > Schistocerca gregaria. The sequence continues at coordinate 163,371,402 of NC_064929.1, read as the reverse complement.
CTTGAGGATAAAATCACAGATATTAGAGCCCACACAGAAGCATACTGACAATCCTTCTTTCCACGAACAATACGTGGCTGGAATAGAATGGAGAACCTATAGGGGTACTGAAGGTACCCTCCGCCATACACCGTCAGGTGGCTTGCGGAATATGGATGTAGATGCAGATGTAGATCCTGTAGCACGATAACGCCATACTCCACACTGCCAATGAGACGACGGCTCTGCTTCAGTGACTTCGTTGGCAAACACTGCAACATCTTCCATACAGCGCTGATCCTACACCATTCATTATTCAGATCTTAGGCCACCAGAAGAAGTACTTGCGTGGACTACGGTTTCAGCAGGACGAGGAAGTGCAAGAGTGGGTGCAGTTGTGGATCCATCAGTGGTCGACCCCGTCGATTTTCTCGTCTCTCAGTTGGATAAATGTCTTAAAACGTGTGGTGATTGCTTTTGTATGGAACCATTCCACGGTTCCATTGTGGCGGGCGTTCGATTTTCATTTGACTGTCCCTTATAATACGGCTTTGTTTGTCTATGCGTCGTTCTGATGTTCTTCGCAATGACTGACCAACTAAATAAAGTAGCACACATTCGACCTTGAAATAGAACAACTCTAGCACAAAGAGAAGTGAGCTACAGCTAAACTGTGGTACGACTACTGTTATCATCTATCCCTCGCTCAAATCAAAGTGAACTTTACGTGCCATTGTCATAACATCCAGTCGCGTATGGTTCGGGGGAAGAACGACTGCCGGAAAGCGTCTAATTTCACATTCGTGATCTCCTCGGGAGGTTTAAGTAGCGGGAAGCAATATATTCGATACCTCATCCAGAAACGCACCCTCTCAAAATCAGGACAGCAAGCTAAACCGCGATGCAGAGCGCCTCTCTTGCAGAATCTGCCGCTTGAGTTTGCTAAACATCTCCGTAACGCTATCACGTTTACCAAATAACCCTGTGACGAAACGCGCCGCTCTTCTTTGGATCTTCTCTATCTCCTCTGTGAACCCGACCTGCTACGAATCCCACACTGATGAGCAACACTCAAGTATAGGTCGAACGAGTGTTTTGTAAGCCACCTCCTTTGTTGATGGGCTACATTTTGTAAGGACTCTCCCAATGAATCTCAACCTGGCACCCGCCTTACCAAAAATTAATTTTATATGATCATTCCACTTAAAATCGTTCCATACGCATACTCCCAGATATTTTACAGAAGTAACTGCTACCAGTGTTTGTTCTCCTATCATATAATCATACAATAAAGGATCCTCCTTTCTATGTATTCGCAATACGTGACATCTGTCTATGTTAAGGGTCAGTTGCCACTCCCTGCACCAAGTGCCTATCCACTGCAGATCCTCCTGGATTTCGCTGCGATTTTCTAATGCTGCAACTTCTCTGTATACTACAGCATCATCCGCGAAAAGCAGCATGAATCTTCCGACACTATCTACTAGGTCATTTATATATATTGTGAAACGCAATGGCCTTTAACACTCTCCTACACTCCGCTACAAGTACAAGGGGCGTTCAATAGGTGATACAATGCATTTTTTTCTCCGTCAGTTTCGGTTGAAAAATTTGGGAATAAGTTGTGGGGCATACTGAATATTAGCGCTTCAGACCATTCAATTTCATAAAGTTCGGATACGTGGCGCGGCTGTAGGTATGCTTCAAAATGGCACTGTAACGAGGGTGCATTCCATGCAGAGAGCTTTAATTGAGTTTCATTTGGTGGAAAACCAGGACATCGCACATCTGCAGAACATCTACGGAGACCAGGCAGTGAACGAAAACACGTTGTCGTGGGGAGAGGTGTCAGTCATCATTGCAATAAGGTTGCACAAACTTGTGCAATATCCCGTGTGCCGTCAGTGTTGCATCGCGTGGACACTCATACGAGGTGATGGATAAATCGCAATGAGACACTTCGCTGCTCATATTCACTTCTCTGTTGGTAGTGCTGACACACTTGTCCACCAGTTGGCGTACGCAAAGGTGTGTGCCCGATGTGTTCTTCGCTGCGTTCAAATCCTTCAAATGGCTCTGAGCACTATGCGACTCAACTGCTGTGGTCATTAGTCCCCTAGAACTTAGAACTACTTAAACCTAACTAACCTAAGGACATCACATACATCCATGCCCGAGGCAGGATTCGAACCTGCGACCGTAGCAGTCACGCTGCGTAACAAAGACTATAAAGAGCAACGAAGGACCACCTGTGCGGAACTGCTTGCGCGTTACGAGACTGGTCGCGACAGCTTTATCGATGCAAGAAGAGTTTAGCTCTGACGCCGACCGATAGAGCGGCACCATGCGGGCATGTAGGGTCTCCCAGTAAGGTGGCGTAGGGCCGTCGTATTGAACGGAGGCTATATTAAAAACAAGGTTTTGTAGCCAAAAGAGTGTGGAATAACGTGGTATATTGGAACCTTCAAAAAAAACAAAAAACAACTTGCTTTAAGAAAAAAAGTGTTTCATTTCTTATTGCGTGTCCCTTGTATAAGCTGGTCGGAGGCTGGCATTAATTCTCAGTTTAACCACCAACTAGGAATTTTCAGTGGGGAAATTACTCGCCCACTTAATCCAGCCATGTGGGCGTCGGCTACAACCCATGAGTAATGGAAAAACCAGCCTATTAGCTCCAGGCTTAAGAAAATCTGATCGAAATTTGTGGCAAGGTCTTATGGGACCAATCTGCGGTCATCGGTCCCTAAGCTTACGCACCACTTTATCTAACTTAAACAGACTTACGCGAAGGACAACACACTTACACCCTTGCCCTTGGGAGGACTCGAACCTCTTACGGGGAAAGCCGCGCTGGCCGTGACAAGGCGCCTCAGACCGTGCGGCTACCCAAGAAAGTCGATTCCCCTCAGAACCTGACTCTGCCGTAGAAAATACCCGAAGGAATGATATCACTTCATCATCATCATCAAACAATTCAATCATTAAATGATGTGGCCTCTTCGAGTCGTGGATTCAGGTAGGCTTTCAGCAGTTTTCTCGAAATGGGACGGTCTTGGGCAGTTCTCTGCCAGGTGTTACCAGCGATCTCCTTGAGGTCTTTGTCCCACCTGTCTAGTGGTCTTCCTCTAGGCCTCCGGTGCTCTCTCGGACTCCACTCCAGTACTAGCTTCGTCCAACTGTTGTCTTTTCTTCTTGCGACGTGGCCAGCCCACTGCCATTTCAAGGAACCTACTGTCTCTAAGATGTCGTTAACCTTCGTCACAGACCGGATGTCATCTGCCCTTTTCCTGTCCTTTCTTGTATAGCCCAGCATTGATCTCTCCGTGGCTCTCTGTGCTGTCCTAAGTTTCCCTTTTGTAAATGAGTTTAGTGTCCATGTCTCGCAGCCATAAGTCATCACAGGAATAATGCATTGATCAAATACTGCTTTCTTCAGATGTACTGGCATTTTTGAACTGAATACTGTTGAATTCTTCCCAAATGCTTGCCAGCCAAGCTTGATGCGTCGATAGATTTCAGGCTTTATATCTCCCTTCAGGAATGATATACAGGACATAAAATTCAGTCTGAGGCCTGCGATCATTTTTATGTAAATAATTGGCAACAAATGCTGCACAATCGCAATAAAGTCATGAGATGTTCAATGGACTCTATTTATTAGAACATGTTACGCGTCTCAGGATTGCACTCATCTTCAGACATCACAAACCTCACCTCCTTCCTAACCAACCAGGCGTAAAGCCTTGACAACTCAAAGAAAGTGTCGCAGTTATATGTTACTCGACACTTTCTTTGAGATGTGAAAGCTGTGCGCCTGCTTGGTTAGGAAGGTGGTTTGTGAGGTCTGAATATGGGTGTAATCCCGAAACGCATAATATATTCTAATAAAAGAGTCAATTGAACACCTCATGAGTTTATTGCGATTGTACAGCATTGGTTGCCAATTATTAGCCGAATGAATGGTACACAGGCACGGCGGGGAAAAGAACCTTACATGAGGACTACAGAGGAGCAAATTCGAAGCAGCGAGATATTGGTGAAATACACTACTGGACATTAAAATTGCTACACCAAGAAGAAATGTTGATGATAAACAGGTATTCATTGGCCAAATGTATTATACTAGAACTGACATGTGATTATATTTTCACGCAATTTGGGTGCATAGATGCTGAGAAATCAGTACCCAGAACAACCATCTTGATGCGCTTGGGCATCGAGACAAACAGAGCTTGGATGGCGTGTACAGGTACAGTTGCCCATGCAGCTTCAACACGATACCACAGTTCATCAAGAGTAGTGACTGGCGTATTGTGACGAGCCAGCAGCTCGGCCACCACTGACCAGGCGTCTTCAATTGGTGAGAGATCTGGAGAATGTGCTGGCCAAGGCAGCAGTGGAACATTTTTTGTATCTACAAAGGCCCGTACAGGACCTGCAAAATGCGGCCGTGCATTATCCTACTGAAATGTAGGGTTTCGCAGGGATCGAATGAAGAGTAGAGCCACGGGTCGTAACACATCTGAAACGTAGCGTATACTGTTCAAAGTGCCGTCAGTGCGAAGAAGGGGTGACCGAGACGTATAACCAATGGCACCCCATACCGTGACGCAGGGTGATAGGCCAGTATGGCGATGACGAATACACGATTCCAATGTGCGTTCACCGCGATGTCGCCAAATACGGATGCGACCATCCTGATGCTATAAACAGAACCTGGATTCATTCGAAAAAATGACGTTTTGCAATTCGTGCACCCAGTCGCTGAGTACGTCATCGCAGGCGCTCCTGTCTGTGATGCAGCGTCAAGGGTAACCGCATCCACCGTCTTCGAGCTGATAGTCCCTGCTGCTCCGAACGTCGTCGCACTGTTCGCGCAGATGGTTGTCGTCTTGCAAACGTCCCCATCTGTTGACTCAGAGATCGAGACGTGGCTGCATGATCCGTTACAGTCATGCGGATAAGGTGTCTGTCATCTCGACTGTTGGTGATACCGTGCTGAACCCACCGATTCCATTTTCTGCTAATGCGGCAATGTCGCGATACGATAAACCCCAATCGCAATATTCTAAAATCTGACCTTTATCAAAGTCGGAAGCGTGGTGGTACGCATTTCTCCTCCTGACACGAGGCAGCACAACAACGTTTCACCAGGAAATGCTGGTGAAATGCTGCTTGTGTATGAGAAATCGGTTAGAAAGTTTTCTCACGTCAGCACGTTGTAGGTGTCGCCACCGGCGCCAACCTTGTGTGAATGCTCTTGAAAGCTAATTATTTGCATATCTTAGTATCTTCTTCCTGCCGGTTAATTTTCGCGTCTGTAGCACGTCATCTTCGTGGTGTAGCAATTTTAATGGCCAGTAGTGTGCTTACCTAATAATGTCGCCACGGATAGCTACAGCCTCTCAGGTCTCAGCTTAGGGCAAATTAGCCAAAAATGTTTCAATGTGAGGATCACTAGTGGGGTTAATGTGAGAAGGCGACCACAGCGCAGCCTTTACGGCACCCTCGTCCTTGGCAGTGACCTGGAGGGAGGAAGAGGTCTGGTAAAGAGCAAGGCCGGCCACTGCCCCCCGCTGCCAACGGGCGCCCTCGGTAGCCCCGGAGTTACCTGTCTGGGCCGACATAAATTTGTACGATATTTACGCGGCTGCTTCGTTACCTGTCCGACCCCGCACGGCTTCATTACGCTCTACGCCTCTGTACTGCCCCCCCCCCCCCCCTCACCACACCCCGCGAAGTGATACATGCACCTTTGATTTACAAGGCCTGCCTAGGCCGGCCTCAGAACGAGATCACGGCCGGAGACAGCGTGGAAATGGACAACGGCCGACCGCCGAGATTAAGAGCTCGCCCCGGTAATATACGCCGCGCCGCGCCGGGCCTCTGCCAGAGTGTAATCCGGTTTACCTCAGCTGGACAAGGGGCTGCCTTCCTTATCCGCCGGCGCCGAGATGCTAACCGCTGAAAATGGTGATGCTTATCTGCCGCTACAGGCTATTCGTACGCCTCTTAGGTAAGCGGCGAGATCATCTCCATGTCGAGCAGATTCTATCCCACGAGTCTTCCCCGTAGATCTCTAACAACATAGTTGGCAGAGGGCCCAAAAGGGCTTGGGAGGATGGTACACTTCCAACCCCTCTTACAGCCGTACACCTCATCTACCATCACCCCCCCCCCCCCCCCCCACGCACTTTCTCTAACAAGCGGAATCCAAAGAAGGTGGCATATTGTGTAGCCTTTGGAGCGACTGACTCGATACCACTTACAGGCGTGAATAGAGCACTCGATTTGAACACTACAGTGTGATAAAATACTTCGCTTATGAAGCCAACCTCGGGGAAGATCAGTTTGGATTCCGTAGAAATATTGAAACACGTGAGGCAATACCAACACTACGACTTATCTTACAAGATAGATTAAGGAAAGGCAAACCTACGTTTCTAGCATTTGTAGACTTAGAGAAAGCTTTTGACAATGTTGACTGCAAATTCTGAAGGTGGCAGGGGCAAATTACAGGAGCGAAAGGCTATTTGGCCGGCCGGAGTGGCCGCACGATTCTAGGCGCTACAGTCTGGAGCCGAGCGACCGCGATGTCCTTAGGTTAGTTACGCTTAATTAGTTCTAAGTTCTAGGCGCCTGATGACCTCAGAAGTTGAGTCCCATAGTGCTCAGAGCCATTTGAAGCTTTTGAAAGGCTATTTACAATTTGTATAGAAACCAGATGGCAGTTATAATAGTTGAGGGGCATGAAAGAGAAGCGGTGATTGGGAAGGGAGTGAGACCGGGTTGTAGCCTCTCCCCGATGTTATTCAATCTGTGTATTGAGCAAGCAGTAAAGAAAAAAAAAGTTCTTAGTAGGTATTAAAATCCATGGAGAAGAAATAAAAATTATGGAGGTTCACCGATGACATTGTAATTCTGTCAGAGACAGAAAAGGACATGGAAGAGCAGTTGAACGGAATGGACGGTGTCTTGAAAGGAGGATATAAGATGAACATCAACAAAACCAAACAAGGATAATGGAATGTAGTCGAATTAGGTCAGGTGATGCTGTGGGAATTGGATTAGGAAATGAGACACGTGAAGTAGTAAAGGTGTTTTGCTATTTGGGGAGGAATGTAACTGATGATGGTCGACGTAGAGAGGATATAAAATGTAGACTGGCAATGGCAAGTAAAGCGTTTCTGAAGAAGAAAAATTTGTTAACATCGAGAATAGATTTCAATGTCAGGAAGTCGTTTCTGAAAGTATTTGTATGGAGTGTAGCCCTGTATGGAAGTGAAACGTGGACGATAAATAGCTTAGACAAGAAGAGAATAGAAGCTTTCGAAATGTGTTACTACAGAAGAAGGCTGAAGATTAGATGGGTAGATCACATAACTAATGAGGAGGTATTGAATATGATTGGGGAGAAGAGCAGTTTGTAGCAAAATTTGACTAGAAGAGGGGATCAGTTGGTAGAACACGTTCTGAGGCATCAGGGGTTCATCACTTTAGTATTGGAGAGCAGCGTGAAGGGAAAAAAAAGAGACCAAGAGATGAATACAAAAAAGCAGATTCAGGAGGATGTAGGTTGCAGTACGTACTGGGAGATGAAGGAGCTTGCACGGGATAGAGTAGCATGGAGAGCTGTATCAAACCAGTCTCAGGACTGAAGACCACAACAACAACAACTGAAACGTCCCCTTAAAAAAATTAATGAATTACTGTGCTGATAAACCTCTTACATTATTTGATTTTCAAACAGCTGAGCAGAACAGAACGTACTCAGACATTTCGCTCTTTACTTATTCTGATCAACACTAAACTGACACACAATATTTTTAGCGCAACGCAATCTGACTTTCAATAATCCGTACAAAAGAATGGACTTGACTAACAATAACCTATAACTTTCATGAATCACTTACCTCTCAAAAATCTTCGTTACTCGAACTACTGCAATACAGCACGCGCCAATACTGCCAGCTAAATAAAAGATTCCAACTACTGAAGGCACTAACTACTGATAGGCATAGTTAGCAAATGAAAGATTTTGACAGAGAACAAACAATGTATTTACCTTAATAGTGTTCAAAAGTCATAATATATATAGCAGTTCATGACATCCAGTCTTACAAATTTACTGTCTGTGATGGACACACGTCCAGATCATCCGCTCTCAAAGCTCCGCCATTTCTCTCCCTACATCCACCACTGCTGGCGGCTCACCTCCAACTGCGCAACGGTACGCGCTGTTGACAGCCAACTGCCCAAACTACAATAGCAAAGTCCAACAATACAAACCAGCTGCAGACTGCACACAGCACAGTCAGTGATTTTCATATAGAGCGCTACGTGGCGTTAAACAGCCTACTTACACAACATGTAGCATGTTGCAAACGCTGGAAAATCAGAAACCGGGGTAGGGTTTGGAGACTGGAGGCAAATATTGAAAAGAAAAATATAGGAAAAAGGGAGGCAACTGTTAACAAAGCTGTGAGTAACAAAAGAAATACTTCCGACGAACGACGATATTGCCAAAATGTTCGGGGAAATTCAGGAATATAGATAAATTCTGATAGTTACATGTAGCATGTGCCTCATTAGCCCTTGTAAATAAATTTTTAAAAATGTTTTACCCAGCTGACAATACGTATGTGTTTAAAGAATAAGAAACTGACTAACAAGGAGTTAACCTGGAAATTTTCTTACATTTTCTATGTTTACTGGCAAATGCAGAAATAAGTCGGACAGCAGTGTAAAGAATTTTATTTAAGTTTTATTGTATGTAATTCCCCTGCAAATTAGAATTTTTTTTTTTTTTTTTTTTTTTTTACTTTCCTTTGAATGCGATGTATTATGTTGTTCATATAGAGAGCGACATACAACCAACTGATGTGTTCTCCACACAGTCTATCTTCTTTATACAGCAGCATTCAAAGAACTGTGACAGACGCCCGAACAACATGGGAGTGACATGCATAGAGACTAGAAAATAGTGGTATGCAGTCTAATGGTTCAAATGGCTCTGAGTACTATGGGACTTCTGAGCTCATCAGTCCCCTAGAACTTCGAACTACTTAGACCTAACTAACCTAAGGACATCACACCCATCCATGCCCGAGGCAGGATTCGAACCTGCGACCGTAGTGGTCACGCGGCTCAAGACTGAAGCGCCTAGAACCGCTCGGCCACACCGGCCGGCTGCAATTTAATGTATAAGCCATACAGGTTGTGCCATGCATGGTAACTTTTTGTAGTTTCGCCTGACCATGTACTTCTTGTTTTTTTTTTTAGGTTTGATAATACTAGCCGAAATCTGGATTTGCCAAATAAAACCTGCAAAAAGGACGACTGATTGCTGCGCTCTATAATTTATGAATCATATCACAGTCGCTGAGTGAATCCACTTGCCTAATGTAACATGATGACTGTCTGACACTTAAAGGCAAATGTGTTCAGCCAGTCTCCAGGACTAAGTGATTTCATTTATAAACTTTTTCTGCCTTTTCGGTTATACATGAACCATGACTAGGATTGCCAATTTTTTTAGAGGCAAATAATGTTTTCTATTTCAAAGAAATGTGAATAAAAACTATATTTCCAAAAATGAAGTATTTGTAAAATTGAAGTATTTATTTCTTCAATTACGGATTCTTCGTATTCCTGGCATTAAATATGGGTTTTTGGTTTGATTTAAAAGATTAATAACTCGTGCTACATTATATATTTTCATTGAAATAAACGGCCAGTTACTCTTTTATTTAAAATTATTGAAGCTCTCTGCCTCTTTTCCCGATGGTTTGCATTCTATTTCGGTAAACGCTGAGGTGACGAGTATAGAAAATGCGTAACATGCAATTTCTTCGTTTGGTGACTAAATCATATGCTTTTTAAGCATATACCGTCACTTATCGAAAGTACCTTTCTGCGAAAAATGTTCATACGTTAGTTTTCTATGAATATCTTTAATTAATATAGTTTCAGAATATGAATCATCTTTTCAGAAACGGTATACCGCATTGAATGTATCTGTAGGATAACATTTTATTCTGTCATATGATTTCTTCTATTCCCACGCCGATGAACGCTTCGGCATTCTGATGCTGACACAGAGTTCACTGTTAAGTAAACGCATGTTCGTAAACATTGACGAAAAATTGAACTAAAAACCACGGATTGGCACACAATAAATAGTAAGTATTGGAAAAGCAAAAACTGTGAGGACAGGCGATCGATCGAGTGTTTTCGCTCATAAGTGAATTCGCCGGACTCTTTGGTTGTTCCCACTGACTGGTTTCTCTTGAAAGCCGTGAATGAATAGTCCAAACGATATGTGAAACTACAATCATTGAATAGTTTGTTACCCAACAACCGAATGAATCGATTGTTTTCATTCGGTTGTTCCCATTACTCTAATGAATCGGCGGCAACGTTCTTGCCGCAGTGGACACACCGGTTAAGCGCTGTCGGGCGTGGCCGGCACTTGGATGGGTGACCATCCAGGCCACCATGCGTTGTTTCCATTTTTCGGGGTGCACTCAGCCTCGTGCTGGCAATTGAGGAGCTACTCGACCGAGTGGTACCGACTCCGGTCACAGAAAACCATCATAACGGCCGGGAGAGCGGTGTGCTGACCACACGCCCCTCCTATCCGCATCCTCAACTGAGGATGACACGGCTGTCGGATGGTCCGAGTGGGCCACTTGAGACCTGAAGACGGAGTGCTGCTGCTGCTAATGAATCGGTACTCGTTCCACTCCACTTAAACCAGTCGTGGCAAAACTCATGGAATAGCGATATTCACATATACATAGAGCGATACCATCGCGTACACAAAGGTAGAAAAGGGCACTGCATTGCCGGAGCTCTCAGTTGCATTCATATGGAAATGTTTCCGTCGTGATTATGGCCTCACGACGGAAATTAAGAGACTTTGAACGCGGATTGGTAGTTGGTGCTAGACGCATGAGACATTCCATTTCGGTAATCATTAGCTAATTAATTATTCCGAGATCCACAGTGTTAAGCGTTTGCCGAGAATACCAAATTCCAGGCACTACCTCTCACCCCAGACAACGCAGTGGCCGACGGTCTTCACTTAACGGCCTTGGGCAGTGGCTTTGGCGTAGAGTTCTCAGTACTGACAGACAGGCAACACAGCGTGAAATAACCTTAGAAATCAAGTGGGACGTACGAAGAACGAATCCGTTAGGACAGAGCGGCGAAATTTTGCATTATTGCGCTACTGCAACAGACGAACGACACGAGTGTGCCTTTGCCAACAGGACGATATCGCCTGCACCATCTCTCCTGTGTTCGGTATCGTATCAGTTGGATCCCAGACGACTGGAAAACCGTGGCCTGATCATATGAGTCTTGATCTCAGTTGGTAAGAGCTAATAGTAGGGTTCGAGTGTGGCGTAGACCCCACGAAGCCGTGGAACTAAGTTGTCAACAAGGCACTGCATAAGGTGGTAGTGAGGGCTGTGGAATGGACTGGGTCCTCTAGTCTGATTCCATCATTGACTGGAAATAGCTGTGTTAGACTACTTAGAGACCATTTGCAGCCGTTCATAGACTCCATTTTCCCGATCATCTATGTCGTTTCACCTGCCCACAGTTGTTTGCGATTGGTTTGAAGCACATTCTGGACAATTCCAACTCGTGATTTCGCCACGCAGATCGCCCACGTGAGTCCCTTTCGAACATTTATGAGATGTAATAGAGAGGTCAGACCATGCACAGAATTTTGCACCGGCTACCCTTTCGTAATTATGGACGGCGACAGAGGCAGCACGGTTCAATATTTCTGCGGGGAACTTCCAACGACTTGTTGAGTCCATGCCACGTCGAGTTGCTGTATTACACCGGGCAAACGGAGATCTGACGCGAAATTAGGAGATGTCCCATGACTTTCTTCATCTCCCTATACTTTCTTTACTGCGTGACGTGCTCGCTAAGTCACCAGGGGTGGGCGGTGGTCGTGCTGTGTTGTTCCGTCATTAGTGACTGTATACAAGGTTGGTTTTTGGAAACGGTCCCCTTGAAAAATTAAGCATGACTTTGCTGGTAAATTTCGACGTTATTTGATTTTCAAACAGCTGAGCAAAACTGAACGTGCTCGGACATTTCTCTCTTTACTTATTCTGATCATCAATAAATTGACACACAATATTTTTAGCACAACGTAATCTAACTTTCAATGTTCCCCAGAAAAGAATGGCCCTGACTAACAATAACCTATACCTTTCATAAACCACTTACTTCACAAAAATCTTCGTTACTCTATATCTCTATATACTGCAATACAGCGAGCGCCAATACTGCCAGCTAAACAAAAGATTCTAACTATTGAAGGCACTAACAACTGATAGGCATAGTTAGCAAATGAAAGATTTTGACAGAGAACAAACAATGTATTTACCTTAATAATATTCCAAAGTCATCATATATATATATATATATATATATATATATATATATATATATATATATATATATATATATATATATATATATCAGTTCATGATATACAGTATTAAAAATTTACTCTTTCAGATGGAGACACGTCCAGATCGTCCGCTCCCAAAATTCTGCCATCTCTCTTCCCACATCCACCACTGCTGGCGGCTCACCTCCAACTGCCCAACGCTACGTGCTGTTCACATCCAACTGCCCAACACTGCAATAGCGAATATTCGAACAATGAGTCCAACCAGCCACAGACTGCACACAGCACAGTCACTGATTTTCATACAGAGCGCTACGTGGCGTTACCAACATAAAAACCTGAACAGCTTACACACAACTTTATTAGGCTTTCACTGCCTCTCTTTTTTCCCTATTTAAACAGGTCATCTTATGACGGCTTGCCAAAAGGTCTAAACTGTTAGTGACACCATTTGTATGACATGAGGCTACGAAATAGCAGAAAATAATTTCGAAAATGATGTCTGTTTATAAAAAAAGTTTTGTGAATCGAGCACTATGTTGTCATTTAAGCTATGTTAACGGCGGGCGTCTGTTTGGTTGTTAGTAGTCGTTTCTTCTTTATCCTGCTTGGACTAAGTGATACCGTAGAAATGCCACTGCGACGACAAGCGTGAATTAACACTAGCGGGTCGAGGGAAAGGCATCTCCTGGGTATAAGATGAAAACAAGAGAGGCAGACGTATGTGTCCCAATTAATTCTTAAATCGTCTTTGTTTGTCAATTTTTTTGCTGTTAGTTTTCGCGCCCTCTCCGCAACTGCGCTCTTCGCGAGTCCTCTTCTCCACATCTCACCCGAACGGTACTAACCAGGCAGATGGTACTGAGCGTTTTACTTTAAAAGTTTCTGAAGATGGTCGACGTAGGGCTGAAACTAGTCACGATTGCAGTCGTATTCTGTAACTATGTCGGTAACGTATGAGCAGAACGGTGCAATAATTTCACTACCGGAAGAAAAGTGGAGCACCCATAAAACATGGTCGGATGTCAATGTAACTTCGCACACGTACACACCAACAGCAGATATGTAAATGATTTGAGTAGCAGCTCTCTGTGACATGCAGGACGGCCACCAGAGCGTATTAGGGTGGTTTTTTGCCCCCTTGTGTTGTTACCAGATCTGGCAGGGTATGTAAGGAAGTGTACAGCGTCAGATATTGAGTGATCAGTGTGAAAGACACTAGATGCCATATACTCGTGTGAGACAGCGTTATCAACACTTGAAAAGCTATGAAAGGGGCCTCTTCGTGGGTCTTTGTTCCGTCGGCTGGTGTAATCGTGCAATACGCAGATATCTGGAGGATCATCATGTGACAGTGGCCCGACGTTGCGGGCAGGCATGCTCGGCGCCAAGGTGTCGGACGACCACATCTGATCACCGCATTGGAGGATCGCCATACCGTCCATCAACCACATCGTAATCCATTCACACGGGAGCCTGATGTCGGAGGCTGCCTTTTACACCACAACACAAACGGCTACGTTTGGTGTTCTGCCATGGCAGTAAAGCGAGGACTACTGATGATCGGCGTCACATTCCATTTGGTGGTGAATCGCGGTTGTGCGCTACCACGTCGGAGACTGGCAGTAGTGGCCGAGCGGTTCTAAGCGCTTCAGTCTGGGACCGAGTTACCGCTACGGTCGCAGGTTCGAATCTTGCCTCAGGCATGGATGTGTGTGATATCCTTAGGTTAGTTAGGCTTAAGTAATTTTAAGTTCTAGGGCACTAATGACCTCAGGTGTTAAGTCCCATAATGCTCAGAGACATTTGAACCATTCGGATAGTGTGGCGGCGGCCTGGGTAGACGTGCCGTTCTTCCAACATTTTGGAAAACCATAGGTGTGTTACTCCAGTTGCGGGGAGACATCGGGTATGACTTCAGATAAAAACTGGTAGTGACTGAGGAAACCTTGGCGGCACAAAGATACGTCACAGCCAGCTTGCAACCTCATGTGTCACCTCTAGTGCAACATCATTATGGTGCCAGTTTTCAACAGGACAATGCTCGTCACTCTATGAACTGTCTGTGTGATGTTGAGGCACTCCCGTTCCAAGATGCTACTCCAGGCGGGTGTAAAATGAATGTGAGCAACGGAAAATAATAAACGCTAAAATGAAGATTTGGCCGTCTGACTACGCCCTGAAGCAGATCTTAGGATCTCTGAGCTCTATAAACTGCAATCTAAACATAAATGAATGATGAAGGCAACTAATCCTACTGAATGATAAACGTTGTTCCTGCTTATATATTTATTGTAGATTAAAAAAAAAACCTTATATTACAAAGTTCACATTCCCTAAGTAAAATTACTAATCAATTGCCCAACTCTGCCCCTTATTATGACTGCGCGGTCTAATATCAATAACGCGAAATGACTGACGTCATCTACCTAGCAAACACTAGAAGACACTGCTTTCAAAGATGATCTACGGTGGTGTGGAACCTAAGTGGAAATAAACTAGCATGATCGCAGCTGATTAGCTTTATAGCCCTAATAAGCCGAAGCAATTGGCGTCCGGCGCGTCGAAGTGACGGTTCTCGTACTCAATGGAAGAGCTCCAGCCACAAATAAACTCTTACAAACATTAGGACGGCACAACGCGGTCCTCTGATTAATATGCTCTAATACTGTCTTCTCCTCTCTGTGTTCTACAGACGAGAACTCCCAGCCACAAAGACGGAGTTCAGATAACGTTTCACCATAAGTATAGGCAGAGGAAGTGCTCTCAATTACTGAACGCTGGGTACTCAACGAAGACTTCCAACCCGGAGGTGGAGTCCAGAATCGTATAGGTTCGCAACAGTACAGTGCCTAACTGTTCTAACTATAAACTCTCCTGAGAGCAAAGACAGCAAGTCCGTCTGTACCAACGAAAGCTGATACCGAGCGACCGTCACACACGGGCGCTCACAACGGAAGACCTCTTCTGTCCACTGCTGGCCTCCCAGCAAGGCTTGCCTGCCCACCATCGTAATTTCAAAAACGAATCATATTCCCGAAACTACGGTATATTCTCCATCTCTACAGATTCTCCCGAACGCACACCAACCATATTTTAGTCTTTTATCGTCTACCGTGGAAAGTTTGATAGGAAAAACCTACGCTCGAGCAATAGTACGCTTCTGAGTAAGAATCCTTGGAAAGAATACAGGATGCGTGGTTTCCGAGGTGCCGCTTCTTCGTTCGTCTCACCTGCGTCCAAGATTTTCGTAGTTTTCGAAGTATAATCCTTCCGGTTCAGCTACAAGACCGGCCGGGTGCGACTCTACTAGTCTATTGTGCTACGACGTCCGTCTTGCTGTTTCCTGTGTTTAAGCAGGACCGACACACCTGTGGGCCTTCCACCAAGCTTGAGTTCCGCCTGCCGTTTCATTTCCACTGGCGTTCCAACCTCTACTAGTATAGGCAATCATTCATTACGCCACTTTTATAATAAAGCCACACTGTCACCTTTCATGCATTAAGCGTTAGCAATTATTTACAAGATGTACGTGGCAGTGTCTGTCTCCTTTATATATTCATATGTACGTTGTACAACCTGTCACATGATACCTAATTGTGTTTGTAGATCACGGGAAAGTATGTGGAAGAGTTCTTGTAAGGTACGAAATTATAGCCATCTTGCACCGTGACAAGCAAAATCCACTGGTCTGTCCCCGATAGAACATATATCGGAACAGCCCATACTTCCATCCCAGTGACGAGGACAACACAAACACCCAGTCATCTCGAGGCAGGTGAAAATCCCTGACCTCGCCGGGAATCGAACCCGCGACCCTGAACTACCAAAGGGATCCAACTATGAAATGAAATGAAGTGGCACCCCAGACCACTACTGCTCGTTGTCGGGCTGTATAATGGGCGACGATCAGGTTGGTATCAAACTACTGTCCCAGGCGTCTCCAGACACGCCTTCGGCTTGGAACCTCATTGACTGGAGTAGAATTGTCTTCAGTGACGGGCCTCACTTCGAGGTGAGTCATGTTCTGTTGCCCTTCATGAAAAGCTATCCTGAGCTTACATTTCAGCAAGATAACGTCCTCCCGCAGTCGGCGAGAGTTTCTACTTCTTATCGTTTTTCTTGAGAAACCCTACCTTGGCCAACAAGATCGCCGGATCTGTCCCCATTTGAGAACGTTTGGAGCATTATGAGAAGGAACCTCCCACCAGTTCGCGGTTTTGACGATCTGATGCGTCAATTGGCCAGAATTTGGCACGACATCCCTCATGAGGACATACAACTTTTTCCAATTTTGTCATATGATGACATCATGGAGACCGTGGCTGTTGTTTGAAGACAAATGTTGATGGTGTTAGGGCAGCAACCATCCACAAATTTACTTTCAATTCCTTTATTCAAACGGTACCGTTACCGGTTTCGAATCGTTGTGATTCATGCTCAGACGGTTTACACACTTTCTTTATGACATGTGGTGTGTTTTTTCCAGATTAATTGTCCTAAAATATAAGTAAAACCTAATTATAAACACGCCACACACAGATGGTTGTGTTACAGATTTTCGTTGCATGTGACTTACGTGAAACGTCGTTTTGGAGTGTCTGTTTCATTAACATTCGTCCAACATGTGTAACACAACCATCTGTGTGTGGCGTGTTTATAATTATGTTTTATTTATATTTTAGGACAATTAATCTGTAAAAAAACACCACATTTTATAAGGAAAGCGTGTAAACCGTGTGAGGATGAATCACGATTCGAAATCGGTAACGGTACCCTTTGAATAAAAGAACTGAAAGTAAATTTGTGGCTGGTTGCTGTCCTAACACCATCAAAATTTGTCTACAACTTTTTCAATCAATGCCAAGCCGAATAACTGCTTTCATAATGGCCGGAGAAAGACGAACGCGTTGTTGACGTGCTCAGTTTGCGAAGCTCTTTCTCTTGAACAAGTAATCGAATATTTCTGAGCTGCGATAATTTAGCCGGCCGCTGTGGCTGTGCGGTTCTAGGTGCTTCAGCCTGGAACCGCGCGACCACTACTGTCGCAGGTTCGAATTCTGCTTCAGGCATGGATGTGTGTGATGTCCTTAACTTAGTTAGGTTTAAGTAGTTGTAAGTTCTAGGGGACTGATGACCTCCGATGTTAAGTCTCATAGTGCTTAGAAGAAAACCTCCCCATCGCCCCCCCCCCCCCCCCTCAGATTTAGTTATAAGTTGGATAGGCCTTTAAAAACTGAACACGGATCAATCGAGAAAACTGGAAGAAGTTGTGTGGAACTATGAAAAAATAAGCAAAATGTACAAACTGAGTAGTCCATGCGCAAGATAGGCAACATCAAGGATGTTGTGAGCTCAGGAGCGCTGTGGTTCCGTGCTTAGCGTGAGCAGCTGCGGAACGAGAGGTCCTTGGTTCAAGTCTTCCCCCGAGTGAAAAGTTTACTTTCTTTATTTTCGCAAAGTTATGATCTGTCCGTTCGTTCATTGACGTCTCTGTTCACTGTAATAAGTTTAGTGTCTGTGTTTTGCGACCGCACCGCAAAACCGTGCGATTAGTAGACGAAAGGATGTGCCTCTCCAATGGGAACCGAAAACATTTGATCGCAAGGTCATAGGTCAACCGATTCCTCCACAGGAAAACACGTCTGATATATTCTATACGACACTGGTGACGGCATGTGTGTCACATGACAGGAATATGTGTCCGAACTTGTACACTTGAAGAATGGGTAAAAAGATTCTTCTATCTTGCCCGATTTAGGTTTTCTTGTGGATGTGATAATCGCTCCCAAAAAAGTGATGAAAAAATAAGAGTTCGACACATAAGCTGCAACAAATGAATGAAACAGTTTCACAGTCGCACAGTTTTCCCAGTGTTCCGTCAAAACATAATGATTTTAACGTTTTCAAATTTTTCCGTGTGTAGACCGTCAAATCCTGCTTATGTCCAAGCAAATCTAGACATGTCCTGCAATTTTGGAGAGCGAAGTTGATTATGTATGAGTATCTGAACTTTGTTAATTGTCTGAAAATTAAAAAAATTAAACTTTTCACACGAGGGAAGACTTGAACCATGGACCTCTCGTTCCGCAACTGCTGACGCTAACCACCAGACCACGGCGCTCCTGAGCTCATACTATCCTTGATTTTGCCTGTCTTGCGCGTGGATTGCTCAGTTTGTACATTTTGCTTATTTTTTTCGTAGTTCCACACAACTTCTTCCTGTTTTCTCGATTGATCTGTGTTCAGTTTTTCAAGGCCTATCCACTGTGCCAAGTTATAACTAAATCTGAGGGGGGTGCGATGGGGAGGTTCCCTTGTTAGAGCCATCTGAACCATTTATATAACCATTTGTTTATATGATATACAGCACATCTACCAGTGTCCGTCCAATTTCGATAATTTGGTCGGGGTGCGTCTTAGAATGTGTTGTTGCCGGTGCTGCGAGACCTCTGCTGGCTGCCGATTCACACACGCAGGCCCGGCGCGGTTTCGCGCCTGCCTCGGGTTCGACCCCCTGCGGCGGCAGAAGGCGTCGGGCGCGGATTTATGCGTGCCTCTGCCGGCCGACGGTAGCCGTGCGTCTCCACCTCCGCCTGCACAGAGGCGTCGTGCGTTCCGCGCCTTTTGTTCCCTTCGCGCGGATTCCAATCCGTCCGATCAGCAATAAATACGGTCGATATTCTTGTTGGTTTGGTTTCAACCCCCGGCCGGAGCTCGTCACAAATAACTAAAAGCCGGCAGAGAACAACCGGAGACAACCGGGTTGAAAGTACGGAATCTCTTCTCCTCCCCCCACGGTGCGTATTTTTTATTTTGCACCTGGGCGCCTGCAGACAGGGTTCGCGACGCCCGGCTGTGGGGAAGTATTTCACGCTACGTGCGATCACGGCTTTGTTATCGCGTCGACGCAAATCAAAATAAAAGCGCGCGGGAGCAGGTAGCAGACACATGGCTACTGTATGTGGCGACTGGAATGTTGTCGGCCATGCTGCTCCTCACTTTATTGTGCTGTACAGGACTCTATTGTCTTTCTGGCGGGAACCGAGAGCGGCGAAAGAGGGAGGGGGGGAATCGCAGAAAGAGACTGTGTGTGAGAGAACTGTGAGATACAGGAGGTCGACAGCGTGTCCCATGTCCCGTGTTCGATTCCCGACAGAGGGAGGAACACTAGCTCCCCCACAGTGATTTAAGCATCATTTACGGCATTCTGGCTTACGCCTGTAGGCAACAACCTATACAAATGAAAATGTATATGTTCGTTTCTTCAAAATCCCGCATCTTCGAAAGTTCAAGTTATTCACCGATTTCTTTGGAATTTTGAGAGAAAGTAGCATTTGGATACGCGCGTTATATGTCCTTCCGAATATTTATTGGAGCAATATATATATATATATATATATATATATATATATATATATATATATAGAGAGAGAGAGAGAGAGAGAGAGAGAGATTTTGTGTGTGTGTGTAGGGGAGCGGAGTATTTTAAATTTTTGCACAATTCTCCATTGAGGCCGCGCGGGATTAGCCGAGCGGTCTCAGGCGCTGCAGTAATGGACTGTGCGGCTGTTCTCGGTGCAGGTTCGAGTCCTCCTTCGGCCATGGGTGTGTGTTTGTTGTAATTAGGATAATTTAGGTTAAGTAGTGTGTAAGCTTAGGGACTGACGACCTTAGCAGTTAAGTCCCATAAGATTTCACAAACATTTGATGTTAGAATACTCCATTGAACATTAGGAAGGAGAAGTTGTGCATCACCATCGTTCCCAGAACTCCTGAAGATAGACGTTGACTGTGGATATTCTATACAGACACAGTCCTTTTGACTGTTCATAAATGTCACTAAACCCACCAAAAGATGTAAACAACCTTTCATGAGCAGCACCTATTAGACGGAGGAGGTCCGACAGCCGATCAGTTGCAGTCATTCCACCAGCAAGGATGTACACGGCTCGTGTTTTCTGTAGTTCAACCATGCCTAGACGGTCAATAGCGCGGTGCGATCGCGTCCACATTGTTACTTTATGCCAGGAAGGGCTTTCTACAAGCGAAGCGTCCTGGCCTCTCGGAGTGAACCACAGCGATGTTCGGACATGGAGGAGATACAGAGTGTCAGGAACTATCGATGACATGCCTCGCTCAGGCCGCCCAAGAACTACTACTGCAGTGGATGACCGCTACCTACGGATTGTGGCATGGAGAAACGCTGACAGCAACGCCACTATGCTGAATAATGCTTTTCGTGCAGCCACAGAACGTCGTGTTACGACTGAAACTGTGCGCAGTAGGCTGCATGATGCGCTAATTCACTCCTGACGTCCATGGCGAGGTCCATCTTTTTAACCACGACACCATGCAGCGCGGTACAGGTGGGCCCAACAGCATGCCGAATGGACCGCTGAGGATTTTCATCACGTTCCCTTCACCGATGAGTATCACACATCCCTTCAACTAGACAATGGTCTGAGACGTTGTAGGGAAGCAGCCTACTCACGCCTTATAAAATTCACAGCAGTCTTTCCATTGTGTGCCACCAGTCCGCTGTAACTAGCTCTGACGTCATAAATGTTGCGCGATACTTTAAAATCAAATAAATAACCTTAAACGTTTCTAGCATGTCAGGAGTAATACTATATCATTATGTGTTGAATATCAGTTCAATAACTTTAACCATTTTCGAAATTTGGACGTTTTTCTGTAAAAATCATTGGCGCAACAGAAAAGAGCTAGAAACTTAAAAATTTATATTTAGATTCCGTTTGCATAATAATTTAGTAGGAACAGTATTCTGGATCTCACAAATTAAAATTTTAGTTGAAATTCATAATTTTCTGGTTTTTATCTTAAAAATTAAGGAAGGAAGATAGATTAAGTAGGTGAATAAATAAAGCTAGGATGTTTAAATTTAAGTAGAATGGAGATCCGCTACAATCATAAAGATGTGAGAAGTTTCAACTGAATAACTATAAAATTATAGCGATAGCGTATCTCCAAAGGGCAAGTCCAGAGCTCGTATACTGCATGTAGTGAAATTAATTCTCTCGTCCAAAATATTGCACTTAGCCACGTCAAACTTTTACTATGATTAATTACCTGTGTGCTGATTGCACATTAAATTGAGAGCTTCATTGGCCATCAGCGAAGGAAGCAATGATTTATTTAATAACTTAAAGTGGTGCATTACTAGCCCAGCGGCTAGTCGGGGCAGCGAATTCAATCAAGCGTTCCCTTAGCCGTCCGCACCGCGGTTTTATATGTAAGAACGCTGCGCGAGGAAAATAAGGCCCCAGTTCTCTCCAGACGCTGATCAGCGCACCATCTGTGCCGGGAGTCGCGTCGCGTCGGTATCATTGCTATAAACAGCCTCGGATGCCATAATAAGTTACTCGGGATACGCGTAGCCAAGAAATCGTTTTCGAGTGAAGTGTTAATTCTGGGATGACTTTGATGATCTATCTTCAGTTCGCGTATGTCGTATTTTCACGTGTCGCCGCGGGACAGACATTTAGCGTGGCGTTTGATGAACATTATCATCAAATTATGGCGAGCATTCACTTACGCATTTAATTTGAACAGTTATAGTTGCATCAGCACATTAGACTCTGAACTGCTCTGGTAGTTGGATTGTGTGGATTCTTTTTGGTCTGTGACTTTCAGAATATAGTGAACATTTTTGAAAGAATCGTTTTTGATTATGAATCCCAGACAATCTCCTAATTCCTCAGAGCTATAAGCTGTAGCTATAAGTGTATTTCTCAGATGAAGTGGGCACTAGGAATTCTAAACACAGGCTTCACGTTTTGTTAATCACTTTCTGGTTGCCAATATTGTAGTTAGAGAGCCAGTGTTGAGAACGGCAAACAGCAGCATTAAATAAAACATAGGAGCACATTTTAATAACAACAAAATTCCCACAACGTGTTTGGAGGCAACCCGGTCAGGCTGAACGCCTTAGACACACTGTCCAGTGAGTACAGCAAGGTGAAGGATCGCTGTTGTTTTGGGGTGGCGTTATGTGGGGCCGACGTACGCCGCTGGCGGTCATGGGAGGCGCCGTAACGGCTGTGCGATGCGTGAATGCCATCCTCCGACCGACAGCGCAACCATATCGGCAGCATATTGGCGAGGCATTCGTCTTCATGGACGACAATTCGCGCCCACATCGTGCATATCGTCCGAATGATTTCCTTCAGGATAACGACATCGCTCGACTAGAGTGGCTAACATGTTCTCCAGACATGAACCCTGTCGAACATGCCTGGGATGGATTGAAAAGCGCTGTTTATGGACGACGTGACCAACCAACCACGCTGAAGGGTCTACACCGAATCACCGTTGAGGAGTGGGACAGTGTCTTGATGAACTTGTGTGTAGTATGCAACGACGAATACAGGCACGCATCAGTGCAAGAGGACGTGCTACTGGGTATCAGACGTACCGGTGTATACAGCAATCTGGACCACCACCTCTGATAGTGGCAAAAATTGCGATGTGTGGTTTTCATGAGCATTAAAAAGGGAGGAAATGAGGTTTATGTTGATCTCTATTCCAATTTTCTGTACAGGTTCCGGAACTCTCGGAACCGAGGTGATGCAAAACTCATTTTGATATGTGTGTAATACGGAACATTGTTAGCAAGGAATTTTATTTCTGGCTTATCGGCTAATGATTAGAGTACTACTACAGAATCTGAATATGCAGTAACAATAAACAAGATTCAAGATTAAGTAGAGAGGTTGGAAGGGGGAAGAGGTGATGGACAGTGTGGTGGGAGGCAATGAAGATTGAAAGCCGAATTCCCAGTTGGGAACGTTTGGATCATTATGAGCAAAGCCCTCCAATCAGATTGGGGTTTTAACTATCTATTGCGCTAATGGACAAAAAATGGTTCAAATTTGCTCTAAGCACTATGGGACTTAACATCTGAGATCATCAGTCCCCTAGACCTAGAACTACTGAAACCTAACTAACCTTAGGACACCACACACATCCATGCCCGAGGCAGGCTTCGAACCTGTGATCGTAGCAGCAGCGCGGTGCCGGACTGAAGCGCCTAGAACCGTTCGGCCACAGCGGCCGGCGGTAACAAAATTTGGAACGATATTCCTCTGGAGGACATCAAACAATTCATCAGTGCTAAGCAGAATAACGGCTTACACAAGGGCCAGAGTTGGAGCAACACGTTATTTCTTCCTCACTTGTGAAACTTTCTCTCTCAAGTAAATTATCCAGTGTTTTTGAACTGTAATTACTCGTTTGTCTGCACATATACATCACATGTAACGATTTCCGTCCCATTTGGCGGATTTCTTCGTAGTGCATCGTTCCTTTTTTTTTGCGTTGGAGTGTGAAATAAGAAACTGCCAGAATTTGAGGACAGCGGAGCACGTACCTAAGACGGGTTAAACGCTAACGAAAAGAACAACTGCCGCATCAAGAGAAGGGCAATATTTGGAAATTGCTTCCGCCTCCCAATCCTCTGCTGCCCCCTTCTGCTCCTTGAAGGAAAAGAAAGTCGATTCTCTGACAGGCACTCCAACGCACAAGCTATCACTAATTAGGGTGCTCTACGCCTAGTAGATGGTACAGTGAGCTGATTTGTCACCGGAGGAATGCCATCTGCTGCAGCATGGGTCGTTTCACAGTACTGTAGACCTACCGGAACTGACGGTACTCGCACTTAGCTCCTCCCGTTGGAAACCCCTGACTTCTCGGCCGGGCTGTTACTTTCTGTGGGAGAGGCAAGCGGCGCCTCTCGGCTTCTTCGGTGCCCGGCTCCCGTCCGCCACCCCCACCACGGCGCCCCACCTGCTGCCCCCACCCCCACCACCGCTGCCGTGTTGACAAAGGACCCAATTTAGATGTAAAGCAGCCGGCCGTGCCCTAAAGCTGCCTCCGCGAGCTTTGCACGTAAATCCGCCGCGCCTGACGGATGGTAAATACAGACGGGGCCCACTCCTCTTCCTGCTCCACACGCCGGGGCACAAGGTGCGTTGCTCTGCACGTCTCAGGTCTGTCTCCACAGTGGATTCAGTTTTTTTTTTTTTTTTGTAAACGAATGAAAGCGTCACAAAATGGATCATTCGTGACCTAAACAGTTCCTACCTTTATTTCAATCATGGACATTGAATAATCTCTGTTCGTTGCTACTTGTTTTCCTAAATTTTTCTTTTTCTCGTACTATTAAATAGCCATCAGCGCCTTCGTCATCATCACAGCCATCGCCCGGATTAGCGCAATCGTCATCAACATCGCCATTACCATCACGATCGTCATGACTGTCACCGCCACTATCACCACCTCCGTCGTCGTCATTGATGGCTCTCGATCTTCCACCATAATCGAGTCCATGAGCTGGCAAATACGAGGTAGCCAAGGAGGAGGGAACGTCGGTTCTACTGTGCAAAGACTGCTTGGTAGCTACAGAAGGAAAACACAATTAATTAGCAGGAGTACAAAGTAAGAGAGTATTTATCATTTAACTTTGCTGTAGTCCATGATCAGTTGGTTCAGAATTACAGAAGTCGCGACTAGACTGTCTGTAGAATGACATGGTTTACGAGTCACAAATGTTGCAGTGATGAATTAATCTCTCGTAATCTTGGATGTCGAATCCGGTGAATTTGAAGACTAACTTGGAACGGAGCTACAAAGACTTGATGGCAGCAATGACTGAGCTACAGACGATGACTGACTAACATCGGCGCTGGCTGACCGCTGAGAGCGGCTACGAACTGTAGACTGGCACAGCTGCACTACTCTCCTGCTCCACATGAAGTGGCCGAGCGGCACCTCACGGCTGGCTGTGTACTCTTTGGCTGACACAGCCGTTCTTCTGTTACGTTTATCGAGAGAATCGCATCCGGCGGATCGAGATCTCAGGTGGCGGTGTGTTCGTATGACTGACAACGTTATAGTTATCATTATACTTTTGCTTTCTCCACCGAGGACTGTCATCGCCATCTTCATCACCATCGCCATCTTCCTCTCAACTGTCATCTAGTGGCTAGCTTTCCTGCCTTTATATCATGAGGTCCTGGGTTTGAATCCCGGCCGGGTTGGGGATTTTTCTCTGCCCAGGGACTAAGTGTTTGCGTTGTCCATCATTTCATCATCATTATTTGTGACAGTGACTAGATTGGATTATAAAAAATGGACTGCATAAAAACTGGCACTTTGTACAGGCGCTGATGATGCGCAGTTGAGTGCCCCACAAACCAATCATCATCATCATCATCATCGTCATCATCGATTGTCATCGCCATCACCACCATCAACAATCTTTTGCAGTCGCTTTACCTTGTAAGCTAAATCACTTCGGCCACTCTCTGCACCATTTTAACTATCAACACTCCTCAAGTGCATATAGGATGTACCATAATTAATACAGAATACAGATAGTGATGAAAGTATAAAATAACACCAAATATTGACACAGATGAACGTGTATTATAATACAAGCAAATACGTTCCAGTGAACATGGATGCGCGAACGACCTATTTTCGAGATAGATAAGAGTGTTTATGAACAGCCACTTTCTTCAAATAGAAGTCTAGCACTGGTTAGCATAAAAGTATTTGAAATGGCCCATGGTTCTGGAGTGTATTAGACTTAAAACTGGAGTATTTTATGTTTATTTTCACCCACAGCCCTGGAAATTACGTTGTAGAATTGGGCTATTATTAAAAGCATTCATTTACTATAGCGGTTTTGGCTTCCATTCTCACATAATAGCTTCCTCTGAAGTGCGTCAATGTACACTCCTTATTCTTATGAAGGCATCGTCAGCCTGTCAGTGAGGTTTATATATTTCATATGCATAGTAGAAATGGGTTTCTCGTCACTTAGCGCTTCATATACCGATTTTTACAGGAACAGATAATACGACGGTAATCCCAAAAGTAAGCTCTCCTACTTTTTTTATAAGCCCATAGACCTGTTTATTTCTACAATGGTTTACATCAGTCTACAGCTTGAACATTTAGCTATTTTTCGACATAATCACCTTTTCTGTCGATGCATTTTCGTAGACGCTGTGGCAGTTTTTGTATGCCCATGTGATACCAGCTCGCCGCAGTGCTGAGCAGAAAGTTATGAACCTCTTCTTTCACCTCTAGGTACGAGCTGAATCGCTTTCCGGCTAAATGTTCTCTTAACCTAGGGAACAAGTGATAATCACTGAGCGCCAAGTCAGGACTATAGGGTGGGTGCATGATTACGTTGCAGCGAAACTGTTGCAGGAGAGCAACGGTTTGCCGAGCGATGTGTGGGCAAGCGCTGTCACGGAGTATGTGTACGCCCTTGCTCAACATTCCCCATCTCCGGTTCTGAATTGCCCGTTTGAGTTTTTTCAGAGTCTCAAAGTACCTGTCAGCGTTAATTGTGGTCCCGGCGATTCAGCTCCGACGACGAGGTGAAAGAAGAGGTTCGTTACTTTCTGGACAGCATGGCGCCGAGCTGGTATGGCATGGGGTACAAAAACTGCCACAGCGTCTACAGAAATGCATCGTCAGAAATGATGATTATGTCGAAAAATAGCTAAATGTTCAAGCTGTAAACTGATGTAAACCATTGTAGAAATAAACAGGTCCATGTACTTATAAAAAATATAAGACTTTGCTTTTGGGATTACCCTCGTACAGCAGTGTTCATCATCCATATAGAAGGACCAGCTGTCAAACCCAATATTACTCAGGCAGTAATTTTTCCAATTTTCTCTTAGAGACAAAAACCAAAATAAACTGTGTTCGGAGTGCAACATCGAAAAATTTCATTTCCATGTACTCGTGAGAACACCTCCTCTCTATGTTTGCCCATCATTTCGATGTCAAACTTCACTAACAGCCGTATACTTTAACACATTTTATTTTATTATGAAAGCAACCAGTTTCGGCAATTCATTTTGCTATCTTAAGGCCCCATACGCTTTTATCCAAATAAACAAACTTCTTGTACCGCGCCATAAAACACTGGATATCGTGAATTCTCATCGTTATTCAAATGCTTCGAACGATGACGTGACGTGAGTTGCTGTCATGTCTTCGTATGAAGCATTTGAATAACGATGGGAATTCGCGATATCCAGTGTTTTATGGCGCGGTACAAGAAGTTTGTTTATTTGGATAAAAGCGTATGGGGCCTGAAAATAGCAAAATGAATTGCCGAAACTGGTTGCTTTCGGAATAAAATAAAATATTTTAAGGCATACGACTGTTGGTGAAGATTGACACTGAAGACAGCATGCGGTGGTCGCAGTTGCTTCGCGAGTCTACAACGCGATTTTGTAAACGGCTGTGTGGCAAGGTCTCTTCATAGCTCTGTAACAGATGGCCACAGTTGTCGCCTAAAGCCGTTTGAGCTTCACAGTTGAAAGATGTCAGAACTGCTTCCATGTATCAAAGATTTCCTTTACATGACTCAGTGGTAGAAGTGTACTATTAGTAAACGCTTGCCGATGTGACCGAGTGGTTCTAGGCGCACCAGTCTGGAACCACGCGACCGCTACGGTCGCAGGTTCGAATCCTGCCTCGGGCATGGATGTATGTCATGTCCTTAGGTTAGTTATGTTTACGTAGTTCTAAGTTCTAGGTGACTGATGACCTCAGATGTTAAGTCCCATAGAGCTCAGAGCCATTTGAACCATATAGTTAGTAAACACTGAATATTTATACATCAAAACTTTATGCATGATGCGGCATTACTCCAAGCATCTGAGGGTTTGGCGTCATATCTGCTGAACTAAGTGAGGTAACATGATGTAATTGTGTACGTACATTTAGCGGAATATTTGGATACTGACTACGAAATTTGATGGAACAGATTTAGTAGCACAGAAGTAATAAACTTAAACGTCATTCACTATGCGGATTTTTTCACGCATCTTATTGTTTGTGACATCATATCTCCTGAACTATGGTAGGTGGGTGGCTCGTATACCTACAGCGATTGATACCTTACTGTATGTGATATGTGTACCAAGGTTGGTTTTAATCGGTCAGTTGATTTAGGAGGAAACGTATATCTTACACACATACGTACATGCTTTTTATAATATGTATGGATTTAAGACAAGGTATAATAATTCATATTGAAATTTCTGTAGAAATTATTGTACGAAGTGCAACAACCTTTTACACTGAAGAGCCAAAGAAACTGGTACACCTGCGTAATACATCGTGTAGGGCCCCCGCGAGTACACAGAAGTACTGTAACAGGACGTGGCATGGACTCGACTAATGTCTGAAGTAGCGCTGGAGGAAACTGACACCATGAATCATGCAGGGCTGTCCATAAATCCGGAAGAGTACGAGGGGGTGGTCAACTCCTCTGAGCTGCTCGTTGCAAGGCATCGCAGTTATGGTCAATAATGTTCATGCCTGGGTAGTATGGTAGCCAGCGGAAGTGTTTAAACTCAGAAGAGTGTTCCTGGAGCCACTCTGTAGCAATTCTGGACGTGTGAGGTGTCGCATTGTCGTGCTGGAATTGTCCAAATCCGTCGGAATGGACAATGAGCATGAATGCTTGCAGGTGATCAGACAGGATGATTACGTACATGTCACCTATCAGAGTCGTATCTAGACGTATAAGGGGTCCATATCACGCCAACTGCACACGCCTCACACTATTACAGAGTCTCCACGAGCCTGAACAGACCTCTGCTGACATG
Source organism: Schistocerca gregaria (assembly GCF_023897955.1). Classification (NCBI taxonomy): domain Eukaryota; kingdom Metazoa; phylum Arthropoda; class Insecta; order Orthoptera; family Acrididae; genus Schistocerca; species Schistocerca gregaria. The sequence goes on along the minus strand of NC_064929.1, from coordinate 163,342,317 downwards.
GATTCATGAGGTTGTCTCCACCCCGTATTGTCCATCCGCTCGATACACTTTGAAACGAGACTTGTCCGACTAGGCAACATGTTTCCACTCATCAACAGTCCAGTGTCGTTGTTGATGGGGCCAGGCGAGGCGTGAAGCTTAGTGTCGTGCAGTCATCAAGGGTACACGACTAGGCCTTCGGCTCCGAAAGCCCATGTCGTTGATGTTTCGTTGAATGGTTCGCACGCTGACACTTGTTGATGGTCCCACATTGCCATCTACAGCAATTTGTGAGAGGTTGCACTTCTGTCACGTTAAACGATTCTATTCAGTCGTCGTTGGTCCCGTTCTTGCGGGGTCTTCTTCCGGCCGCAGCGATGTGGGAGATTTCATGTTTCACCGGATTCCTAATACTCACGGTATGCTCGGGAAATGGTCGTACGGGAAAATCCGCACTTCTTCGCTACCTCGGAGATGCTGTACCTCATCGCCCGTGCGCAGACTATAACACCACGTTAAAACTTTATTAAACCGGGATAACCTGTCATTGTAGCAGCAGTAACCAACTAACAACTGCGCCAGACACTTGTTTGCCGGCTGGAGTGGGCGAGCGGTGCTAGGCGCTACAGTCGAATCCTGCCTCGGGCGGATGTGTGTGATGTCCTTAGGTTAGTTAGGTTTAAGTAGTTCTAAGTTGTAGGGTACTGATGGCCTCAGATGTTAATCCCATAGTGTTCAGAGTCATTTGAATCATTATTGAAGTTGTGGTCTTATCTAGGCTTTGCCGACTGCATTGCTGTATTCTGCCTGTTTACATATCTCTGTGTTTGACTATGCATGGCTATACAGTTTCTTTGGCGCTTCAATGATGCATGCGGAATATGTAAACACAATTGACAGGAGGAAGTTGACAAGAGGAAGGGATATGAAATGACGTACTGTAAAGGGTCTCATAGGTGAAATCGCTGTAAAGAAATAGTTTTAATAATAGTCAAGGCGGAAAATATTGTTATACCAAAATCTGGATTATGCTTATTCATTACGGATATTTTAGAGCCGTGACTGTATACTGATTGTAAATAAGTAATACAGAACTGCAACTGGTCACTTTTTTGTATATTTATGTTTTATTCTATGAACCGGTTTTCGAACCTTTTCAGGTTCATATTCAGATGGTTTCAAGAAGTTACATCATTACTGGTAGCATAATGCTGGGTGCTAGCTCCATGGCAGAAAGATGGGTCACACTTTACATTTACATCCATATCGACAGATAAGCTATAGTCATGGCGATACATTAAAGTTGTGACCCATCTTTCTGCCACTGAGCCAGCACCCGGCATTATTCTACCAGTAATGATGTAACTTCCTGAAACCATCTGAAGATCAACCTGGAAAGGTTCGAAAACCGGCTCATGGAATAAAACATAATTATTCAAAAAAGTGACTGGTTGCAGTTCTGTGTTACTTATTTACAATTTAAAATCTGGTTTGCCAGTCGGGGATTTGAAGCTGTATCATCCCGAATACAAGTCCGATGGCTTACATTGCTGAGGTCGTGTAATGGTCTATGTTTTCTTGTTTGAACGCTGACCTGTCTCTCCGCCCACGCAACTCCACCATACCTTACAGCTAGACAGCTCAGCTCCTATACGAGAAACGGCCAGCAAGAAACTTGTCCTCAGAAGTTGAGGGGCGGCCCGGGGTGGCGCGCCGAGACGCCGAACGTCGCAGGGAGTTCCCCAAACAAGAAACCTAGGGGTGGCGGTTGGAGAAGGGTGGAGGGGGGGGGGGGGGGAGGACGAGGAGGCGCGCACAGGAAGCAGGCGGGGAGGAAAAAATAAATTGGGTTCGGCGAAACAGGAAGAAGCGGCGGCGCTCGGCCGGTCACGGGTAATGCCTTTACGAGTGTCTCGGGTAATATAAAGAAAATGAAAAACACTGCCCGCACGCCCTCCGGGCCGGGTATTTCGTTTTCGCGGGGATGCCCCCCACCCCCCACCCCCTCCTTGGGCGCCCAGACCTGCCAACCCCTGCAGAACACGCTTCCCGACAACTGCGCGGGTGAGCTTCACAACTTTTATTGTGCCGTACTGCGCTATCTGTTGCGGCGGCGAGGGGTGTGAGCACAAGGCAGCACGAGGGGGATGGGGGAGGAAGGAAGACCTCACGACGAGGCTCGGGCGCCACGGCTGTGGAGAATCGGTGGCGTTACAGTGATAAGTCTGAGGCCGGGTGAGGGAACGCAGAAAGGCGTGCGCAAAATTCTCACTTGGTGTAATTAATGGCGGCCCTCTTTAAATGGGAATAAATGCGAGAAAAAGCCGCTGCAAAGTCAAAGAACATGATAGTACCCCAGTTACAACATTATTGGTGACCATCTTGAGCTCGTCACATCGTGTGAGTATTTAGGTGTAATACTTAATGTGAAGGCGATTTGTAATGCCGCAAAAAGATAAAAAAATTACTTTTTCAGTTTTTAAGCCTATAAAATAATCTGGAATTTTTTGCTTAGGAAATGTATAATTTTTTAAGAAATTACAAACAGAAATATTATTTCATTTTTCAGTACAGTATGTGCGCTCAGGAAAGTTACCAAATTTGTGATACGTTCGTATTGAAACCTTTGTATTTCCGAAAACATTGGATACAGAAGGCTGTTAATTTAACTTTTCTTGTTTAGAGACTTCCGTTTTTCGGTTGGTACTATTGTTATAGCAACCAGCTGCGTTTAAAGTTCAGTTTTTGGTACGTGAGTCAGTGTATCGAATGTAGGGTTTCATTTGTACCTCGTTTGGAGTTTACCTGCCTTCTTGTTGCTTGTAGTGCTGGATGATGTAGCTTCTCCATTGCCTAGGCGTGCATAATTGTTTAACAACAGTAACTTACGTGGGTATCGATTTACAAACTCGCTCGGTGTAGGTGATTCCGCTGAAATGTATCCTCTCGCAGTACAGACATGACTCCACAATAATAGCCTACTGGAGTTCATTATGGCCAGAAAAATTCCTTCCCAGTGGCTGTAGCGGAAGCAGTTAACTCATTATATAGAGACTTAGAGCATGCCGACCATCTCAGACAATGTCTTCATGCTTGTACTTAGAGCCAGAACGAGTCGTCCAACAAAGTCATATTTTATAGGCTGTGTGCCTAAGAACGCAATTGTTCGGAAAAATATGAAACGGGGAGTCAGTGGAACTGTTATTCCATTGAATGATGGTCACCTGGGTACGTTAAATGTCATGGAAAGGTGTGGCATTGTACCTGATGTGGACAGCGTCGAAGGTCTTCAGTTTCTGGGCAAAATGCGAGTAACCAAGGATCATTATGAAGCTAAATTTAACACAATACAGAAAAAAGGAAGGACACCGAGAGTAAGAAAGTTCCTGTGTGAAGAACAAGAACAAGATGATGATCCTTATTAGACTGCTGGACACATACGACGATAAAATAAGAGACATTGTAAACTTTCGTAATAAATTACTCTGACCGCGTTTTCTAGCATTTGACATTTTCCGTGTTATATCTATCTTTATCTCTCAAATCACTAGCCAATAATATTCAGGTTTTCAGAAATTTTGTAAAATACTTAATAGGTGCCACAAAACTAGAATGACGGCAGGAACGGGCTTTTCCTTGAATCAGGAAGATTTATATGAAATTTTCCCCAGTTAAAAATGGGTTAAGGATAAAAGTTCATAAACATTATACCAACAAAAATGAAATATTGATTCTAGCACAGTGAGCTAGCAGTACATGCTAAAATCCGCTGTCAGAATTTCACTGTTCTGAGAGTAACAGTTGCAGAGACAAAAGGTACTTAAAGTTAACAGAAGTAATATTGACGAATGGAAGACTTGAACTTGGTGGAAGATTTTTGGGAAACAACAGTGCATGTTCCAGGAAGAGTGACGACAACGCGTTACTCCCTCTGACACATCTCGCGAAACTACGCGACTTCAGGAGCGCATTGAGTATACTTGCTCCTGAACGAAATACGAGCTTATCCAGCATCGGGCCACATTTGAGACTGCACGCATGACTTCCTTTCTGACAGAACTCAGAACAGAACCCCACGTATTGATATAGAGGCGCTGCTGTTTACGGTTTAAATTAATATTCTAGTGAGTAGTTGATATAGCTCCATGATATTATTCTCGGAAGAGGCTCTTGTCAGTAGCGAGGTTGCAGACTGCAGAAAAATGCAGAAATGCCCACAACGGATCGATAGTTGGTACTGGTATGACCCTAATATTCTTTCGAATCAGGTACTGAAGCGTCGATACTTGGGGAGTAATGATTTAAGTGTAAATGGAGGTATTTCGTCCTAAAATATAAACGGTTCCATTGTACGATTTGTTTTTCCGCTATTCGATTGGGGCTTGCATCTTACGACGACATGAGAGACCCAATTTTTAAAGTGTTGTCAGTATTTGGTGACTACACAGCCTGCAGATTTTTGTTTAAAACCATAAGACACATGATTAGCTGCTAAAAACGTTTATTATTGCTACCGGTTGCAATTTTTACTAAACATTATCATGCATACAAAGTTTGTCAATTACAGCATCTGTATCGATACATACATGATCTTCCTTCTCACTGTACGTAAGGACGAAAAACACTAATTTGACAAAGGAATTAAATACACCCTTCTTTCATTTGCGCCTGTGTCGGTATGGTTACAACCGGATTTGGCAAGGTTAATTTGAAGGGGTGGCCAGATGCTCCTCCTGCCATCGCCCTGTACCCCCTGAGACGAAATCAATGTACCCCAGCTGTCTGCATCTAGTGTAAATCATGAAATAGCGCGAATGTGTTTCAGTTATCAGCGGGTCGTGTAACTGAGGCGGGATGTTGGGACCAGCCTGGTATTCACCTAGTGGGATGTGAGAAACCGCCTAAAAACCACATGCAGGCTGGCTGGCACACCGGCCCTCGTCTTAATCCGCCGGGCGGATTCGATCCGGGGCCGGCGTGCCTACGTGAGTCCAGGAAGCAGCGCGTTAGCGCTCTCGGCTGACCTGGCGGGTCAGAATTAAATACATCCATGCAAATAAAAAGTTATGCTCGTGTAGTACGTATGTTAACATGTATGTATATATTCAACAGCCCCTCCTAAACACTTGGATCGGTTTCAACCAAATTAGGTACACATACTATTTACTCTCTGGAAAAGAGTTGCTGTGAGGGTAAGAATCACCTAGCGGTCAAAGGGCTGGCGGTGAAAAAGCGGTGTAACCCATGATACTCGAATACCTATTTCGCATCCAGTATTTGAGATCGCATCACTTAGTGACCTGCAAAGTTCACACACAATTTAAAAACATTATGCACATTTTTCTCGGTGACAATCCCTGGGAAATGATTCAAGGAAAAAAGTTACTGCTTCCTACATTTTCGCTGTTAATTCATTAAAATTTCCCCATGAAGCATGACGTTTCAATTTATTACTTGTTCACTGCTAACTCTATTCACACACATTTCGCAGACAGTAGCAACATATATTACTGGATGCACCTGCAACATTATATCATTCTATGGCACACAAGTCAAGACATAAGACAAGTATAGATTTTCGTGAAAAACGGCAGCGCGCCTTAAGTTAGTACTGTTCACTCTATTCGCAACATTTTCGCAGACATATCCACATATGCCGCTGAATGTACCTAGAAAAACACACCATTGTACGAAACACAGTTCAGGAGATATGACGTCATAAAGACTGAGATGCGCATCGTGCATGACGTTTTAATTTATAACCTCGTTCGTACTAACTCTACTCACAAATCATTTCGCCGACCCCCGTCGGAGGTTCGAGTCCTCCCTCGGGCATGGATGCGTGTGTTGTCCTTAGCGTAAGATAGTCTAAGATTAAGTAGTGTGTAAGCTTAGGGACCAATCACTTCAGCAGTTTGGTCCCATAGAACTTACCACAAATTTCCAATTTCATTTCGCCGACAGTAGCCGCAAATACCATCGGTTGTACCTGCAAAATCATATTGTTATACAGCACATAGCTTAGGAGGCAACATCGCAGTGCGTGAAAATGAAACTGCACGGAGAAATTCGCTAGAGATACAGGAGAAATATGTGTAAAAAGACATATGAAATATGTTAAATATGCAAGAAATATATTTGAAATGTGTGTACGCTGTAAAAGCTGCGGGTAGAACGCTAATTTTAAACCCGTGGAATGGTTTGAACAAAATTTTGTGCACACATTAGTTGTGAACTGTAAGGAAATATTTTGGTGATGAGAACTACCAGCCTCCTCTTGGGATGAGCGTAATAACGTTGAGAAAGAAAGGAGGAGTAGGAGATGGACAAATGAGAAAGGAGCAGATGGATAAAGTGAGGAGCAGATGGACAGAGACAAGGGCAGGAGGAGATGGATATACAGGGGATTGGGGAATGAAGGTGAAGGACAGAGTGTGTATGAGGTGGATATAGAGGGGTTGAAGGAGGAGCTGGAGGAGGAGAGGTCCAAGGAGAAGATCGACTAATAGAAGAACAGATTAAATGCATACTCGGACAAAGTCGAGTACTCACCTAGTAGAATATAAACGTTTCTCATCTATGTACGGTAATAGTACAAGGCGCAATCATAGACTTTTAATTGACATCTCGAAAAAGTAATGTTGTATAATTACTCATTTATTTGCAGGTAGACGACTACAGTGCTGGTACATTTGGAAATCGCACCGGTACCGTAGCGCGCTGTTAGACGAGTCAGATTAAAATGGACAACCCCGTTTATAATGTGGATATGGACTATGCTATTTTGTTGTGGCACATCTGAGACTGCCGCGCTGGGATTTCAAAGAGTATCAGAACTATAGTTATCTGCATGCATACAAGAAATTACCGAAGTAACTTCATTTCTTCGAGGGGATAACTCAATCTACTCACCATCCAACTTTAGAAATTAGTAAGATATTTAAATACCAAATTGTAATTGGCTTTCGTCTCGTGATGTTTAGTCGAGGCTTGTTTAGTGATTGACGCTACGTTTCGACAACTTGAATCGCTTTCATAGTCAAAAGTTCACCCTCCATTCCACCACCACCAGTGCTGAGGGGGAGCAACATAAGCTCACCGGCCAAAAAAAAGTTAGTCCTTCCAGTGTTGGTTGAGATTGGGGGAAGGCACCAAGGCACCAAATAGCGAGGTCATCGGTCCCATCCGATTGTTTAGAGGATGGGGAAGGAAACCGGCCGTGCTCTGTCAAAGGAACCATCTCAGGTTTTGCCTGAAGCGATTTAGAGAAATCACGGAACAATCAGGATGACCAGACGCGGATTTGAACCGTCGTCCTCCGGAATGCGAGTCCAGCGTGCTAACCACTGTGCCACCTCGCTCGGTCATTCCAGTGCCCACGCAAAGGGTTGGTTCAAATCGCTCTGAGCACTATGGGACTTAACATCTGAGGTAATCGTCCCCTAGAATTTAGAACTACTTAAACCTAACTAACCTAAGGACATCACACACACCCGTGCCCCAGGCAGGATTCGAACCTGCAACTGTAGCAGTCGCGCGGTTTCGGACTGAAGTACCTAGAATCGCTCTACCACCACGGCCGGCACATTTACAGTTGGCACAGCGATCCAGTCACGTGTTCATCCATGAGCGCACTGCTTTTACGTGAGCACAAGCAGGCAGCGATAAGTGAGACATTTATGTTTCGAGTGGACGTTGTACTTAAACGTGGGTAAAAGTAAGTATGTAACAGAGCAGCAAAAAGGTGCAATCATGTTTGGCCGTGCCCGTGGCCATACAGTGTGCGAAGTTGCTTGATCGCCTGGTGTTTGGCGGCAGCCTGTTGAACGTGTCTACTAGGAGTGCTGTAACACACGTGACAACGAGAGGTGACGTCAAAATTGTGATCGGAAAAAGATCCTGTCTGAGACGGACTGGAGACGCGTTTCACGCCTTGTGAATCAAAATCGCTTCCAAACACTGCAGGAATTGTTGCAGGTAGCGAATGAAGCCTCATCCCAACAGAGAAAATTGCGACTGAAAACTGCATGCAATGAACATTCGGAATCGCTCGCCTCGCAAGACGCCATTATTCACACAGGCACATTACCACGAGTGAAAAACTTCATCGGGCTGGGAGAATACGTGATTGGCTTCTGAACACCCCATTACAGCATTACATCTCGACTGGTCTGAAAACTCGCATGACTTGAATTTCGTCGAAAACCTTTGCTACGTATTGGAACAGCATGTGAAACGCCGACATCGGGATCCTGTAGTTTGATGAAACTGTGCGACCAAATCCTCAGCCAACCTGGATGCTGGTCTAAATTGCAAACCGAGCCGACCGTGGTGGCCGAGCGGTTCTAGGCGCTTCAGTCTGGAACCTCGCTGCTGCTACGGTCACGGGTTCGAATCCTGCGTCGGCCATGGATGTGTGTAATGTCCTTAGGTTGGTTAGTTAGGTTTAAGTAGTTCTAAGTTCTAGGGGACTGATGACCTCAGATGTGAAGTCCCATAGTGCTCTGACCCATTTTCTTGCTAACCGAATACAGGTGGTCATCAACTACAGGGACGGAATTACACCTTCTTAAACGATGCTTGTAATGATTTCCCCATGGCTCACAAATTTTTTGGCCGATGACCTTAATTTTCGGCTTAGCTTTTCCTCTATAAATTTATTTAATGCAGGCAGGACGTCAACATTCCCGCGCGAATACGAATGGCCAATAGACTTGATGGATTCCATGTGTCGTTTGAAGGAAATTACAAGTTCCCTACGACACCGCAGGTCTAGCGTTAAGACAGAGGGCGCCAGTTCCATTTTCCGCACAGTGACTCGCCAGAGAACTCCAGAACGGCGGGGGTAGACAAAAAACTTCCCGTTAGACAAGGCGGCGGGCGGAGAGGGGGGTGTTGAGGTGGGCGCGAGGTTCTCCCACGGCTGGTGACGGATGGCCGTCCATTACCGGAGAGCGGTTGCTATTACAGGCTGTCACGTGAGACGCGGGGGTGGACCGCGGGGCTGCCTATTGAATGCAGACGCCGCCTCCTCCGCCCCCAGCAGTGGCTGGGAGAGGCCGCAGCTCCACACTCGTGGGTGACGGCCATCCTGATCGTTGGTCAGTCTTCTGCTTCCTCACTTCTTCCCCGTACAGCCCTTAAGCTGGAGGGGAGAGACGATGCGGGGGTGATATTAAACGGCCGGGGAGTGGACGCGAGGGGCACTAAAACCCATAAGTTCATTGTTGCGTTATAGTGAGAATTCTTTGTTCACAAGTGTGCTGTGTAAGATAACAGATGTTGCACGTTAACTGTCAAATGAAAGCTCCGACCCTGGACAGGCCATCATTTAGGGGAGAAAACGAAAGAAACGCAGGAAATTTCCAGAACAACACTTCATATTCTTCTTCTTCTTCTTCTTCTTCTTCTTCTTCTCCACCGTCTAAACAAACTTACTCAAAAGTTTAGTCCCAAAACTAATGGAATAGCTGACTCCACTTTTCTTGTGGATGGCTGATGCCTAGTGTTCTCTTGTGCTGAAGATATCTACATCTGCGTATACAAGGTGATTGATGAAGATATGCAAATATTTAATATATTATTCAAAGGTTCAAATGGCTCTGAGCACTATGGGACTTAACATCTGTGGTCATCAGTCCCATAGAACTTAGAACTACTTAAACCTAACTAACCTAAGAACATCACACACATCCATGCCCGAGGCAGGATTCGAACCTGCGACCGTAGCAGTCACGCGGTTCCGGACTGCGCGCCTAGAACCGCTAGACCACCGCGGCCGGCAATATATTATTCTTCGAGTAAAATAAAGATAGGCCCGCAAATGTTTAGTTACCCAGTTACGGCTAATAAAAGAATTTGCCTGAAAAGTAGCAACTTCGCTGATATAAAGCCATCGCAGAACTGTACGACTTTAAAATAAAGCACGATTTCGATTTATTTTGTTGTTATTGATCTAATAAAACATCTAATAAAACATGCCCCAGAGATGGAAAGAAGTAATTTCGTAAAATTTATCAACTACTTGACCCAATTTGTGTTTTAAATTCCAGACAGTTGCACAAAGCTTTCAACAGAAGTTGTAGAGAATTTAATTTTGGAAAAATTGTGGTAATAACGTTAACTGAAACTGTATTAATGTGTCAGATAATCTGCTTTTTGTTAATACCATAGCACTCGTTTCAAGGTTAGGAAACGACGCAAACAACTCACTAACGGTTTCCAACAATGACATACAGGAAACTTCCCGGCAGATTAAAAGTGTACGCCGGACCGAGACTCGAACTCGGGACCTTTACCTTTAGCGGGCAAGTGTTCTGCCATATGAGCTACTCAAGCACGACTCACGCCCCGTCCTCACAGCTGTACTTCTGCCAGTACCTCGTCTCCTACCTTCCAAACTTTACAGAAGCTCTCCTGCGAACCTTGCAGAACTAGCACTCCTGAAAGAAAGGATACTGCGGAGACATGACTTAGCCTCAGCCTGGGGGATGTTTCCAGAATGCGATTTGTACAGCACCTGCCCGCAAAAGGCAAAGGTCCCGAGTTCGAGACACGGTCCGGCACACAGTTTTAATCTACCAGGAACTTTCATATTAGCGCACACTCCACTTTAGAGTGAAAATCTCATTCTGGACTGACATTAACGTTTCTACATTCTTAATGGAAAGTAAACAAATTTACTTGTGCAATAATCTTTGCTTCTCTGGATGTTCTGGAAAACTACTGCAGATACACGTCTGTGACATGTTTTATTAGATTCACCATACCGATTACAACAAAATAAATGGAAATCGTGCTTTACTTTAACCTCGTACAGTTCTGCGATGGCTTCATACTTGCGAAGTTGCTAAATATCAGGCAAAAATTTTTCAGCCATAAACATCTGCAGACCTTTTTTCTTTAGTTTTACTTGTAGAATAACATATTAAAATATTTGCATATCTTCGATAATCACCGTCTATACGAAGATTTTATAAATAAACAAAATTCTTTTATATTTGGGAGCTACTATCTAGTGTTTTGTGAAGTGATTACTGCGTAGTTTACTCGATTTCCTCTAAGAGTGCATTAATTATCCCCAGATTTTGTGTGTACCTAAAAGTGAATCTGACTAGAGATTTCGAGGCTATGCGTTTTCTAAGATCTTAAATAATCATTAACTCGTCGACAATGTGACGATCTGCTTCGAAATGCATTTGGTGGTGAAGCCTCATCTCGGGGAATGCTTTGTAATTGGTACAGTGAGTTCGAAAGGGATCTGTTTTTGTTTTAGTGAAGATCATCGCGAAGGACGACTCGCCAGAACTATTTCTACTGATAAAAAACCGTTGCAAAGCGATAAACTCACTCGTCTTAGAGAAGCGGAACATCCAATGTCAAATGCTCGTCGTCATGAATTTTCAACTCTCTTCGCTGATTAGTTTCAATGCCCAATTGCGGCCCACCGTAGGAAAGAAATTCTTGAATATCGAAAATCATAATACCCATGTTCACTTTAAAAAAATTGGGGAATGTTATCTATGTTAGATAGAATTAAGTTTCAGTTACATTTGTTTTTGTGAGCGATGGAATGAAATTATACAAACATGAATTACAGGAAGTGTCTCCACTGCGACAAATTCGTAATAATTGATGATAAAACAATACTATAGGTATCTAGATTTGTTGGGGAATGTAGTCCCATTGCGTCGGTCAAATAAAACCATCAGATGCTGTGGTGCACAATACGGAATAGCAAGGTGTAACAGAAGCCTCGCAGTTAATTTGAGTAAGAACTATAAGCATGTAAAAAATGGTATCCATGTAGGGTAGAATATTGTTTGTAGTGTAATAGCCCATGCGTGGCTAACCACGATGTTTCACTCGTATCGCCCACCCGAGACAGGTATAGAACGAGGAGCGGAATTTCTGTAACTGTGGTATATCGTAACAGCGAGATACAGTAACAAGCTAACATCGAGTAAATTGTGATCCGGCACTAGGAGCAAGAACGTTAGAGAAGAGAGGGCTGTGAGACAGCGTCAGCCAATAGCACGCTAGCCACCTCCCTCTAGGACGACGACGAGACGGTAGCGCCATCTACGCGAAGAGGACATAAGCTCCGCGCCCACGGCCCAGTTGAATATGAGCCGTTCTACAGAGGCTACAGCAGCGACTTTGGAACTGTATTATGTCACTTGTATTACGAATTACATATACTGAAGAGACTTCTCATTTGTCTGTCACATATTGCTTGCGTATTGTAATCATATATTTGTAATAAACTCTATTAATAGGATTTGCTTGAATTGTTGTCAAGCGATCCGAGAAAGCAGGTTTCCTAGGCACCCCATATTAGACGAGTGGGCAGACAACAAACTGTTTATCTGTCACTAACTGTACACAATGAAAACACATGTATCTGTGTAGTATATTATGGTTATTTATGAGGTGGTGCCTCAATGTGAAGCGAGACAGGTTGTCCACATCTGCATCTATATCCACATCCAGTCTCTCTAGACCATTGTGAAGTGGACCTGAATGAAGACGACCCCTCAACTCCGTGCGCACTGATACTCGATTTTTCTTCTGTTCATCACAGAAAACGCTGGGAAATTTTTTTGCATAAAATGCTTTTCATGGAACGGTACGAGATGCAAAGTTCTTCGATAAGCTCTCGAATAGTTTAAGGCCTTATTTCAATAGTGGTACAAGTCCATTACCTTCACTTTTGTGCCTATAATGCTTCTGAAATTAATGATCTAAGAAAGGCTCATCTCTAGCAAGAAGCCAAATGCTTGAATATTTCTGTTATCTCAACTGCAGATTTTTCAGCGCTCATTTAACTTTAGGTCTCTGTATCTCAAAATGAAGAAAAATGAACTTGTACCACTATTTAAATAAGCCCTTCAGTTATTAGCCTGTTTAAACCAACGATTTTTGAGGTTAATGGACGTCCCGAACGTTGCTCGTCTTCTACCGAATTATTGCCGCTTCTAAATAGCTCATACCATCAGTAACCAATCTTCAGAGTGCAGTATTGTCACCATCTTCAACATATAATGAGTTTCTTTAGCAGTTTTCTGCGACTTGAAACACAGCTTAACGCGCTGTTCGAAATCCATAACACGCGACAGACAAGGTAAACACACACTAGCGACTTCTGACAGGTCAGAATGTGTTCCAGCTAGATCAAAGGATAAAGCTAATGGTAAATTTACATGAAATGGCTGTAGAGTCAACGGTTGCTGCTACAAAAAGAATTCATTGGCCTTATTTCTTGATTACACCTCGAATATTAACTTTTTAAAACAAAAAAACTAAGGTATCAAAATTATCAACCCTCTGATGCACTTCTTTCGAACAGCGCCAACGGCCTAGCCACAGTGGTAACACCGTTTGCTGTCAGATCACCGAAGTTAAGCGCTGTCGGGCTGGGCTACCACTTGTATCTGTGACCATCCGGTCTGCCGAGCGCTGTTGGCAAGCGGGATACACTCATTCCTTGTAGAGGAAACTGAGCAGCTATTTGATTGAGAAGTAGCGGCTCCGGCCTCGTAGACAGACATACGGCCGGGAGAGCGGTGTGCTGATCACATGCCCCTCCATATCCGCATCCAGCGACACCTGTGGGCTGAGGATGACACGGCGGTCGGTCGATACCGTTGGGCCTTCCAAGGCCTGATCGGACGGAGCTAAATTTTAGACGAACAGCCACTGCAAAAGAATAGGCTTACGTCTACGCAGAGGAGCGGTGCGCTACATTAAGGGAGAGGTGCAGCGAATGACATTGGGTGGTCAGTTTTCGCGATCAGACACGCTGTGGTCGACTGCTCTCATCGAGAGAGCAGTTCATGAGGCTGGTGGACCTTGTTCACAGACTGTCGCAGTTAGCTGTTTCCATCTCACTATGATTCGCGATTGACAATGAATCGCTGTAGTACAGACAGTGAGCTCGTAAACCTCCTGTTCTAGCTTTAAAAATGGGACTTAATATCTATTGTCATCAGTCCCCTAGAGCTTAGAACTACTTAAACCTAACTAACCTAAGGACATCGCACACATCCATGCCCGAGGCAGGATTCTAACCTGCGACCGTAGTGGTCGCGCTGTTCCAGACTGAAGCGCCTAGAACCACTCGGCCACTCCGGCCGTTAAAAGTCACCTCGTATCTTCCTACAGTCACCGAACTTCGATACCTTACCGTACTCCGCGGCATCATCAGCAAACAACCGCAGACTGCTGCGAACCATGTCAGCTAAATCACGTATTTATATAGAGAAGCCCTTTCACACCTCAGTGGGGCACTCCTATCTGTGATGGGCGCTCGCCGTCGACGACAACACACTGGGATCTGTTACTGAAGAAGTCTCCGAGCCACTCACATATCTGTGAACTTATTTCATATCTCGTGCTTTAACAGCTTGAAATGGGGCCTGTGTCAAATGCTTTCCGGAAATCTAGAAATACGGAATTCACAGTGAAATCAATACACCTAGATGCGTTGATATAACTCAACGAGGACAGTTGAAAATGTGTACCCTGACCGGGACTCGAACCTGGAATCTCCAGCTTACAAGGCAGACGCTATATCCATCTGAGCCACAGAGGACACAGGGTATAGTGCGACTGTAGGGACTTATCTGCAGACCTATCTGTTCTTTCTGACATATACAGGGTGGTCCATTGATAGTGACCGGGCCAAATATCTCAAGAAATAAGCATGAAACGAAAAAAAAAAACAAAGAACGAAACTTGTCTAGCTTGAAGCGGGAAACTAGATAGCGCTATGGTTGGACCACTAGATGAAGCTGCCATATATTTTAAATAGGAACTCCCATTTTTATTACATATTCGTGTAGTACTTTAAGGAATATGAATGTTTTGGATGGACCACTTTTTTTGCTTTGTGATAGATGGAACTGTAATAGTCAGAAACGGAAAAGTGCGTGGTATCACGTAACATTCCGCCAGTGAGGGCGGTATTTGCTTCGTGATACATTAACCGTGTTAAAATAGACCGTTTACCAATTGTGGAAAACGTCGAATCGTGTTGATGCATGGCTATTGTGATCAAAATGCCTAACGGGCGTGTGCCATGTATGCTGCTCGGTATCTGGGACGACATCATCCAAGTGTCCGGAGCATTCACCGGATAGCTACGTTATTTAAGGAAACAGGAAGCGTTCAGCCACATGTGAAACGTCAACCACGACCCTCAACAAATGATGATGCCCAAGTAGGTGTTTTAGCTGCTGTCGCGGCTAACCCGCACATCAGTAGCAGACAAATTGCGCGGGAATCGGGAATCTCAAAAATGTCGGTGTTGAGAATGCTATAATTGGCCCCCATTTTATCGATGCCATCTAAATGGTGCAATGTATGCTGATTTCCTACGTAATGTTCTACCGATGTTACTACGAGATGTTTCACTGCCTGACGGAATGGCGATGTACTTCCAACATGATGGATGTCCGGCATATGGCTCGCGTGCGGTTGAAGCGCTATTGAATAGCATATTTCATGACAGGTGGATTGATCGTCGAAGCACCATACCACGGCTCGCACGTTCACCGGATCTGACGTCCCCGGATTTGTTTCTGTGGGAAAAGTTGAAGGATATTTGCTATCGTGATCCACCGACAACGCCTGACAACATGCGTCAGCGCATTCTCAATGCATATGCGAACATTACGGAAGGCGAACTACTCGCTGTTGAGGGGAATGTCGTTACACGTATTGCCAAATGCATTGAGGTTGACGGACATCATTTTGAGCATTTATTGCATTAATGTGGTATTTACAGGTAATCACGCTGTAAGAGCATGCGTTCTCAGAATTGATAAGTTCACAAAGGTACATGTATCAGATTGGAAAAACCGAAATAAAATGTTCAAACGTACCTACGTTCTGTATTTTAACTTAAAAACCTTCCTGTTAGCAACTGTTCGTCTAAAATTTTGAGCCACATGTTTGTTGCTATTACAGCGCGATGTATCACAAAGAGAAAAAAGTGATGCAACTAAAACATTCATATTTCTTTACATACTACACAAATACGTAATAAAAAAATGGGAGTTCCTATTTTTAAAAAAATCCAGTTGATATCCGTTTGACCTATGGCAGCGCCATCTAGCAGGCCAACCATAGCGCC
Organism: Schistocerca gregaria; assembly: GCF_023897955.1. Classification (NCBI taxonomy): domain Eukaryota; kingdom Metazoa; phylum Arthropoda; class Insecta; order Orthoptera; family Acrididae; genus Schistocerca; species Schistocerca gregaria. The sequence continues at coordinate 163,326,203 of NC_064929.1, read as the reverse complement.
ATGTGGTTTCCCCCTTCAAGCTAGGCAAGTTTCCTTCTTTGCAGTTTTTTCGTTTGATGCTTTTTCGTAAGAAATTTGGCCCGGTCACGATCAATGTACCACCCTGTATATGAAGATGGTATCTCTTCTTTCGTACATGTCCGAAAGAACAGATACCATCTTCATATATAAATATAGAATTCGCCTGTTGCCCGTCGTCCATAGTTCTCAGTATATTATATGAGAACAGAAAAAGCTGTGTTTCGGACGAGTGATGCTTTCTAAAACTGTGCTGATTCCTGGACATAAGCTGCTTAGCCCTAATAAAATTTATTGTGTAGCGAACTGCTGATCGCCTCGTTTTACGGATGCAGCAATTCGTCGACGTCTCCGGTGCTCATAGTGAAGAAATTACGTAGGCGGGGGTTAATAACAAAGTCAGCGTTATGCCTTTCTTATCTTTTGACATTTTCAGCAGAGCACCCGTTCCTAGTCCATTACATACGGGGACATTCCTATCCGCCCTTCTTGCTTTCACAGCGCCAGATTTGCACCTTGTGGCCAAAATCGGAACTAAATTTTTCTCCAGCGTAAATCGGTTCTGCATTAACACTTTGGAATGTGTAGCAAGTTTCGCTACCATACGATACTTACAGCCAACACTGGACCCCAGTCGGTAGCTGTACAACAGTTATAACCGCCGTGGCTCCAGAGTGAGTCGGCCAATTCGAAGGGCTCAAGTCTCGTCACCCGGGCGCCCTCTTTGCACAGCGACGGCCACGCAGCGCAGCTAAGTGACGGAGTCGTGTTGCTAGGCGACGCTGCCTCACTGTAGCCCATCGGCATACGTAGGGTGGGCACGCCCAGGTGTCTGCAGGCTGCTCCTGCCAGCGACGCCTTCCTCCGGTGATCCATCGTCCGGGACGCGCCCGCCGTGAGATTTATCTCGGCCGCAAGTCGCTCACAAGTCCCTCCTATTAAAATATGGGACTCGCACCTCGGCCTCTCTGCCTATTCTGTGTCTTTTTCAGACCTTCTGCCCAGTGATTTAGGTGTATTGTATGTAAAACACACTTTCGTACATATTTTATGCCTGGCGCAGACGGCGATGCGTCGTGCTGCTGCCTCACACACACACACACACACACACACACACACACACACACACACACACACACACGACAGGCACGCACGCACTGATGTAGACAGAATGTTGGCTGAAACCGGATGTTAATAGCAAAGAAATTCTAAACTCCGACTGGAATGTATACAGCAAATACGCTGGTGGCTTGTTAATAGCAATAAAATACACTGTAATTCTCGAAGATATACAAATATTTTATAATGCAAAATCTTGTACATGGCTGCAACGTTCAGGGACCGTGAATAGCTGCAATTGAAAGAAAATCAGCACTCGGTCACTATTTTTAACAAATTAACCTGGTTTCGACACTGCTAGGAGTGTCTCCTATACACCATTCTTTGATTTAAATTCTGAAGGAATTCTTTGATTTAAATTCTGAAGGAGACACTCCTAGCAGTGTCGAAACCAGGTTAATTTGTTAAAAATAGTGACCGAGGGCTGATTTCCTTTCAGTTGTATTTTTAAATGTTATTCTAAAAATAAAACTAAAGAAAAAAGTTGATATAACATAAGTCCGCAAGGGTTTAGTTACGGAGTTATGGCTAATAACAGATTTTGCCTGAAATTTAGCAGCTTCGCTAATAAGAAGCCATCGCAAAACTGTACGAAGTTAAAGAAAAGCACGATTTCCATTTATTTGGTTGTTATTGGTCTGGTGAATCTAATAAAACATGTCCCAGACGTGTGTATCTGCAGTAGTTTTCCAGAACATCCACAGAAGCAAAGAGGTAATTTCGTAAAAAAAATTTAATTTGTTAACTGCTTGGCAGAATTTGTTTTTTAAATTACAGACAAACGTCCAAAGTTTTCAACAGAAATTGCGCAGAATTTAATTTTGAAAAATGTGGTAAATAGCGTTAGCTAAAACTGTATCAATGTCAGATAATTTGCATTTCATAATAAAAGTGAATTCTTGATAACCGGAAAAACAAAGCTCAGTGTTAAGGAAGTTGTACAGTATACATACAATTTCACAATAGTCGGCCGGTGTGGCCGAGCGGTTCTAGGCGCTTTAGTCCTGAACCGCAATACCGCTACGGTCTCAGGTTCGAATCCTGCCTCGGGCATGGATGTGTGTGATGTCCTTAGGTTAGTTAGGTTTAAGTAGTTCTAAGTTCTAGGGTACTGATGACCTCAGATGTTAAGTCCCATAGTGCTCAGAGCCATTTGAACCATTTGAACAACAAATGTTCAAATATCTCTCCACCGAATTCAATGCATTTAGCTGTTTGTGTATGAACAGAGATTTTGTTGCTCGTTTCAGTTTCACAGGGTTGTTCTGAATTTCGGCTATTGCATCACTATGTGGTTTCACATAAATACACTGTTGTTCTTTCACTGAACAATACAGAAAACCAACTCTTTTCAAGGTTAGGAAACAACTGAAACAACTCACTAACGATTGCCAACAATGACAGAAACGTTTCTACATTCTTAATGAAAGTAAACAAATATACTTGTATAATAATCTTTGCTTCTCTGGATGTTCTGGAAAACTACTGCAGATACACGTGTGGGACATGTTTTATTACATTCACAAGACCAATAACAACAAAATAAATGGAAAAGCGTGCTTTTCATTAACCTCGTACAGTTTTGCGATGGCTTCATATTAGCGAAGTCGCTAAATTTCAGGCAAAATATTTTATTAGCCGTAACTAAACATTTGGGGAACTATCTTTATATGAACTTCATTCTTTAGTTTTGCTTGTAGAATATCATATTAAAATATTTGCATATCTTCCTAATTACCCTGTGTATCCAGTGAAAGTATTATGGATACCGAATGTGAAACAATTTGCGTGAAGACTAGTGTTAAAGATGGAACATTCATGGTCATAGGACGCGTTTAGTGACCCCCACTGCGTCTACAGCAGCAGCGGCGGAATGGTTGAGGGAAGGTCTGGACAATATTGCGCTTAAATTTCCTGGTCGTGCTATAATTTTAGGTGGAAAATTCTAAATCACGAGCTACCGACTGGGAAACCTAAGTGCTTACAGCGGATAGGACAGGGACAAGAAATTTAGTGAAATTATTGTGTGTGCCTTATCCGAAAATTACTTTGAGCAGTTAATTAGCGAACAGACTCGTCTTGACCTGCTGGTGACTGAGAGATCCAAACTTTTCCATTCAGTTAGTGTAAAACAGGGAATCAGTGCTCATAAGGCCGTTACAGAATTACTAAACACGGTTGTACATGGGAAGACGTAGAAAAGTACTGTAATGTATCCCTCTCAAAACGGAAGAGAACAATTTGACTGAAAAGTAACGAATGTACTTAAATCCTCCGTATCGGGATCTATCACCGTAATCACAGCTCGAGCAGACAAGTACAGATATGATATCATGAGTTTAATTTCGATTTAATTCTCCTACTATCGGCTGAAATAAAACTCTTCCGTTACCTGGTTTCGTAGTGGTCAGGTTGACAGTCGCTGCTCGGGAGCGGATAAGGTTAGTGACAGCGACCGTGGTAATATGAAATGTAACGCGAGAAAATGTTTTGCATTATATAAAAAAAATAATGGATTCGGACACCATGAGAAGGTATCTAGACTGCAAGATTGCACTTACATACGAGGCATGTTCAGAAAGGAAGTGTATTGTGACAGTAACGAGCTATGGTGTTTTAAGGGTTGGGAGGTCCCCTGACCATAGGGAGCATCGCAGGGACGTGGCAGTATTTAAACTCACGTCACTTGTCCAGTTGCGTCAAAGACGTTGGTAAGAAATCCCGTAAAAAGCGAGACACATGCTGTTACTTGCTTCCTAGACGCGGAAGGAATAACACCTACCGATTTTTTTTTTTTTTTTTTTTTTTACGAATCAAAACTGTCAACGGCGTAGGTGTTACGAACAGAATGAGTCTTTAAGTGGTGTGTGAGTGAGTTTAATGGAGCCCGAACAAATGTTAATGACGAACAGAGAAGTACAAGAAGTTCCTGTTTCAACGATGGGTTGGTGCACAAGATGGGCGAAACATCGTGAAGACTGCCGATTGAAGTGAATGAAATTTCTGCTGCATTTCCACAATTCTCCAGACCTCTCTTCTACGGGACACCCACAGAAACGCTCGAATTCCGGAAACCGTGTGCAAGATGGCTCCCAAAACAGGACTAGAAAAATCGGATCAATAGCGTCCGTGAGTTTCTTGAGCGACTTTAACAGGATCATGTGAATTCTCCAAGCGCTGTTATGACTGGATATCAAACGTGGGGAGCTCATTATCGGCCTAAGACAATAGACAATCGTTAATGTAGCGTCATACCAATTCCCCATGTCATTAGATGTCGCTACTGTAAGTCTACACATATTCTTTCCGTAGTTATTCTACCAGCTTCATGTTATTTAATAAGCTCCATAAGCTTGTTCTTGTTTATGTAACTGCTTTTAGCTAAAAAGACCGCAAGAACGTCTCAAGATTCATATGTCATCATTTAACTATTTTCTTCTAACAATTTTAAATTTAACGTCATTCGTCTTTTCATTTAATGCACTTCATTACTGTAATAACTTACACATTTGGCAAGCCCGCTGTAGACTTGACCTACTGTACTCTTAATTTATTACATACTGTAAAATTCTCATAACTGACGAATATGCTGTGCTGATTTTGTGTATATCTTGTGACGATGGCACTATGGCGTAATTTTATTAGGACATAGTATATAACAGATATGCCTCGTCATATTTTAAGCCTATGTTTTCATGTACATGAAAGTAATAATTTTTAAACACGCCAAAATTTATTGCTCTAAGACGTAATCTGCTCATTAGTTGTGTTTCATTTCCCATGTTTTGCTGCAGATCTGAAGACGGTCATGTCAGACCTAAACCGGTGCTCTAACGACCAAACGTTTTCTGATCATTGGTGCACAGTAATCAGTTGTAGTCCGAATATCGTTACGTTTAGCAAAGCGACAAGAGGTTTATTTCACAGTGTCTGACAGGTTAACATGAAAATTTCATCTCCGGGCTGACAATGCTCAGCATAAATGGACAGAGTTAAAGAGCAAGTACGATTCGCTTTAGATTCGTATGTGCCGAGCAAAATTGTGAGGAGTGGAAAAGACCCAAGGTGGTTAGACAATCGTGTTAGAAAGTTGCTGCGAAAGCAAAGGGAGCTTCATTGAAATCTTAAACGGAGACAAAGCCTCAAAGGAGGCCAAAATTAGCATGCGTAAGGAGGACCATGCATGATTAGCGTGAAGCATTCAAAGAATTCGAAATAAAATTCTATCTACCGACTACGCAAAAAATACTAAGATGTTATGATCTTACGTCAAATTAGCAAAGGGTTCTAAGCCGTCTGTTCGGATACTCTGTAACTTTAATGGCTCTGAAACGGAGGATGACACAGAAGAGCCGGCTGCGGTGGCCGAGCGGTTCTAGGCGCTTTAGTCTCGAACCGCGCGACCCCTACGGTCGCAGGTTCGAATCCTGCCTCGGACATGGATGTGTGTGATGTCCTTAGGTTAGTTAGGTTTAAGCTGTTCTAAGTTCTAGGGGACTGATGTCCTCATCAGTTAAGTCTCATAGTGCTCAGAACCATTTGAACCATTTGATACAGAAAAAGCCAAAATACTAAACGTCTTTTTCTAAAATTGTTTCACAAGTACCGTCCCTGATATGCATTCCTATATGTCTTTCTTACATTTACAGCACGAAATTTACACTTTGTAACCAAGAATTCGAACGATTTTTTTTTCAAGTGTAAATCGGTTCCCTTTTAACGCATTAGAATAGCTAGCAAGTAGCTGCAGCCCACACTGGAACTCTGTGAACAGCTGCACTTGAATTTGCAACCGCCCGGTATTTATATAGAAGTAGAACGCTGTATAAGCACGGCAGACGTCTCCTACAATTCCACTTCTGCTCCCACTACGAGTTGGGCATACAGTCCTCTTCTCCTCCATTTCCCCCTACCTCAACTCACCATCACCACCTTCCAGTCCCAAATGCAGTCCGCGGCTCCATCCTTTACGTCTTAGTTCAATTCCGAGCTTGCACCGAACGCGATACACGCGAGATAACAAAACCCGCACCTATGCAACTTTAGCTCCCCCACCACCTATCCTCACTCTCACTACCCCCCCCCCCCCCTCCACTCACCCGGCCACACTCCACCCACTCGTCCCCGGAAGCCGCTAGCTCTCCGCTCCCCTCTCCCCGCCCCCTTCTTTCCCACTGTGATTTATCGATATTGTTAAGTCCTCTCGAATATATATGTAAAAAGGGCGGTCGCTTTCCTTTTCTGAGCTGCGTCTCTCTCTCTCTCTCTCTCTCTCTCTCTCTCTCTCTCTCTATGCGGCCGTCGCCATATGTCGCTGTCTCCATCGGCCGCGTGTTCCGTGCTCGGCCGGTCCAGAGATTTATTCGCGCCCGCTTGAGTTACCGCTTGTCCGGTCGGCTTTTGTGGCCCGCCGTGGTGCAGCGTGGCGTGTGACTCGGTGCGCGTGAATGTGCGTGTGTGTGCGTTCGCGCGCACGCACTGGTGGCGCTGTGTGTGTGTGTGTGAACCGGCGTGGGCGGGCCCGGAAGGCCGGTGTTCGGCGTAGCGTCTCAATCCCGCGGACACGCCCACTCGGTACTGCCCGCCTTGAAGTGGCTGGTGACGTCTGCCATCTTACAGGCGGAGAGCACCGCCGAGCACGTTTGTTTTAACAATAAAATTTATCGCAGTCAAGGACTTTGAAATGTGGCACCTGCTGTACGACCCTGAATCATGCACTGTAGGTAATTGTACATGGTGTGCCACGGAAAACAGCATATTTTCAAATGGCGACCCTGCTGATGTGCAGATGTGATCACGCCATGTACTACTTGTAATCGGACCAACACAGTACTAAAAGCCAGCCGGGGTGGCCGAGTGGTCTGGAACCGCGCGACCGCTACGGTCGCAGGTTCGAATCCTGCCTCGGGCATGGATGTGTGTGACGTCCTTAGGTTAGTTCTACATTCTAGGGGACTGATGACCTCAGATGTTAAGTCCCATACTGCTCAGAGCCATTTGAACCATTGAACCAGTACTAAAAGAAATCCGATAAATTTTTGGCATACGATAAATCGCACAAATCTAAGGGCTGTCAATTCGACTAAATACCTATGAATTACAGTTACGAGCAACTTAAATTGGAAAGACCACATAGATAATATTGTGGGGAAGGTGAAACAGAGACTGTGCTTTGTTGGCAAAACACTTGCGCGTACTCTGCTGGAATAGTGCTGCGCGGTGTGGGACCCTTACCGGGTAGGATTGACGGAGGACATTGAAAAAGTGCAAAGAAGGGCAGCTCGTTTCGTGTTATCGCGCGATAGGGGTGAGAGTGTCACTGATATGATACGCCTGTTGGAGTGGCAGTCACTGAAACAAAGGCGGTTTCCTTTGCGGCAAGATCTATTTAGGCAGTTTGAATCATCAGCTTTCTCTTACGAATGCGAAATATTTTGTTAACACCCACTGATGCAGGGAGAAATGATCATCATAATAAAATAAGAGGAATCAGAGCTCGAACGGGAAGATTTAGGTGTTCCTTTTTCCCACGCGCCATTCGAGCGTGGAATGGTAAAGAAGTAGTATGAGAATGGTTCCATAAACCCTCTGCCAGGGACTTAAGTGTGAATTGCAGAGTACCGATGTAGATGTAGATGTACTCCCTTCTGTTCAGTACGGAACGTTGGCCAGTACAGGTGCGTATTGAGACGGTGGAGCAGTTCTGTTACATTCAGAGCATTAGGCTACCTGCGCACAGAGGGCCTCGGAAGAGACCACCATTTCCGTGTTCCAGACGAATGTAAAATATGCCGACCGCGGTGGTCTCGCGGTTCTAGGCATGCAGTCCGGAACCGTGCGACTGCTACGGTCGCAGGTTGGAATCCTGCCTCGGCCATGGATGTGTGTGATGTCCTTAGGTTAGATAGGTTTAAGTTGTTCTAAGTTCTAGGGGACTGATGACCACAGCAGTTTAGTCCCATAGTGTTCAGAGCCATTTGAACCATTTTTTATTGTAAAATAATCAGGAGGATAAAGCAATGCCGTGAGACGTGTTATCTAATCAGTGTCAAGCATAAGGGACCAGAACTCTGCAACCATGTCCACGGCAATCTCCATTCTAGAACAGGATTTAAAGTTTGAGACTAATAGGCTACTAGTGGCTCAACAGTTACGGCAGGAGAAAAAGTGACTCGGCGCCCTTTGTGCATAGCACTGTTGGGCAGAAGAGACGAGGATGACGCCTTGCAGACAAATCTTGTGATACCTGAAGGGGCAAACTTTTGTCTGAAAGGACTTGTCAATGAAGTAAAGCTTACGATTTCCTCGAGCGCAAAGCATGAGCGGCCAGGTCAGATGATGTTTCAGTTCTTCAGGGATCAAATCAAGAATAATCATTTTACGATGACTTCGACAATACCGATGTGCTGAAAGTCGTAACCCGCGAACAGACAGACACAGTTTCTCAAGAAATGACACACGATGTAAGGAGGAGCTTATGTGAACTTCAGCAAAGCATCGCTAATGATGGTAATATTGAAAACCGAGAGCATGACTCACACGGAGCTTAGACTAGGATTATGCTTTACCGGCGACTGATATACTTGGTTCCCAACAAAAATCACTACCAAACTTCTGTACGACATCGGAAGGATTCTTACTTCGTCGCCAGTCTCTCCATCCTCATTTGTTTCTTATTCCAATTAGTTTACCGCCTAGTGTAAAAGTAGCTTTAATGATTCTTAGATGGTTCCTACGATTTATTAGTTAAAAGTGCATTCTATTGATCAATATTTATATATATTAATGTATATTCTGTAATATTTATATATAATGTATTCAACAATATTTATATATATTTGTACATGTGGTGTCTGTTTTTTCTGGCATGTCCGAAAGAACAGACACCTTACACACATTTTATTCAAAGGCTTTCAATCATATTAGCAGCATTTGTCCAACGAAATGAATCGATGGAAACAGGTGAGGTGTTCATGGGTGGGTATTGCTATGTTGGTAGTTTTACGTCGGATGTGAAGTGTGCTCGGATAGCCTAGCCATTTCGATGCCCAAATGCGGCTTAATGTCAATGAAAACGTTTCAATAATCAATATTTGAATGGAAATAGTATCTTTTTCGCGCCTGAATGTCGGGTTGTCCCCCGGCGTGTAGAGTTTCTCCGCTATAGACGCTGTCACGCATCGGTCACTTCCTCAGTCAGCACACCGACCGTGGGAATCGTCTCCCTACCCTTTGCAGCAGCGCTCTGTGTTACTTCTTACGACAGCCACTTACCCAGCTTACACACAGCTCTAAAATACGGTGGAAAAATGGCAAATGAATGAGGCTCGAAATAGAATCGGACAGTGCCAGGCGTAACTGGAACTCAGGCCGAAAAAAAAAAAAAAAAAAATCGGAGTTCACTTATTACAAGTGTGACGAGACGAGTGAGACGCTTCAGGCGTTGGTACGACGACGTACGAATGTCTCTGTAGCATCGGAGAGAGGCGGAATGTAAGGTCTCCTCAAGTGTCGAGCAGTCTGATGCGATCCAAGACTGGTATGCTACGTATCTGTACAAATTAAAAAGACAGATAAATTAGTAAGTACTAGCCACATAGACAAGTTTTGTTGACATTTATCAATGTGTCACTAGAAATGTCTATTATTAAATTTTTGTGTTCTTAAGTTGGACAGGATTTGGGGGTAATAGTACTTACTTACATCCACTCTCAACAAAAATTTGCATAAACTACACTGACGGTTACAAAACGCAGCACCAAGAAGAGGTTGTACGGCATGAACAAAGGTTGGTAGGCGTGTTTCTACATTTTAAAGATGGTGTCTGTTCAAGTTTCGCGCCAGTGGCATAAGAGCGGCGTTAGCAGCGCTAGTGTGAGGATACGAATTTGGTTTGCTTTAACTGCAGGCTGTAACGGTCGTGAGAGTTAGTTTCCTTTGAGACAGGACGCGATGAGTTTATGTTAGACAAGAATGCCTGCAAGGCGACGAAGACGCCACTGTCAACACCGCATTGAGTTTGAACGAGAAGCTGCATGTTGCTTCTACGATATTGCAGAGAGACTTGACAGGAATATAGCCACTGTACATAATGGCTGACAGCGTTGGTTACGAAAATGTACCGCAGCTAGAAAACCAGGATACGGAAAGAGGTAAGACCATCGTGTTCGCCGTACGTCTCTGGCCCATCGTACTGCACCTGCATCAGCAATATGAACAGCAGTTGGCACCACTGTGAAACAACAAACTGTTAAAAATGGGTTATTTCAAGGACAGCTCAGAGCCAGATTCCCTGCAGCTTGCGTTCCCGAAAAAAAGTTACAGGAATGTTTCCAAAAGTGGAAACATCGTTGGAGTCGGTGCTCTCAGTCATCAGGGCATTATTTTGAAGGAGACGCATCACAGTAGTATGTAAGTACCACCACTGAACAATTACAAGCCCATTCCTAAAACTTTCCAATTACACCTCGTATAATGGTATTGGTGCACATCGACAGTATAATAAACGATGCAAGAATGAGATTTTATTTGCACTAATATAGATATTTCCCATGTATTGATACAATTTCTTGGACGATGAGTGTTCGTCAGAGACGAGAGTATCGTCAGGACGGCCAAAGGAAGTGTGACAAGACCGCTCCTTTTCCCAGTAAACACAAATGATCCGACGGATAATGTCAGCAGAGATCTGCTACTGTTAGCCGATGACGGTATACTATACGAGAGAATGTCGTTAACTAACTGTAGGAAGATACAAAATGACTTGGACGGAATGTCTGCTTTGAGCGATGAAAGGGAACTTCAGCAGCCGAGAATTCTTCCAGGTTTAATGGCCGTGGTCCATGGAACTCTTCTATCCCTGACGTTTCGTCCAAAGCTACGTTGGACATCTTCGGAGATGCTCCTGGTTGTGCTGAGTCTTGCCTCCGAAGATGTCCAACGTAGCTTTAGACGTAACACCAGGGATAGAAGAGTTCCATGGACCACGGCCATTAAACCCGGAAGAATTCTCAGCAGCTGAAACATCCGGTCGTGAAAGCCTTCATTGTATTAAAGGGAGCTTCCTCTACACGCAGAAAAATTAAGTTAATGCACTTCTGAAACCAATCCTGCGACGTTCGAATTCAGTATTAGTGGTATGCTGCTTGGCACGGTCATGTCATTTAAAGATTTAGCAATAACATTGCAAGGCGATATGAAATTGAAGGAACATGTAAGGTCGGTAGTAGGAACGGGGAATGGTGGGCTTAGGTTTATTGGGAGAATTTTAGGAAAGCGTAGCTCGTCTACAGAAGAGGGCACATACAGAACACTAGTGAGATCCGCTCTTGAGTACTGATCGAGTGTTTGGGATCCCCACATGGTTGAATTAATGGAAGAGATCCAAAAAATTCGGAAACGTGCTGCTACGACGGGCGTTCAAGACGTAATGCGCTACATTTATTTTCTGAAAGCAGAGTAGTTTTTATTCAGGATTCACCTACAGTACAGTATTGGTTGATTCGGGAGAGGGGACCAAAGAGAGGGCTCACCACCCCATCCTATTATTAAAAGAAGGAGAGGAAAGGCGGCCGTGCCCTTTCAAAGGAACAAACCCATGATTGCCTGAAGCGGTTTATGGAGATAAAGAAAAACCTAATCAGGATGGCCGGACGCTGGTTTGAACCATCGTCCTCCCGAATGAGACTCCAGTATTCTAACCACTGCGGCACCTCGCTCGCTAGCATATTGCTCCCCACTTTTTCGGCTACAAAATCCTATTTTGGACAATCTTCGTTCAATGCTACGGCCGAGGTGTTGCTGCATGAATAACCTCCCCATCCACGTACTGCTTCCCGCGGAGTGCGTCCTGCTTTGGGCCCAACAAATGGAAGGCGAAAGTGAGAGATCGGGGCTGTGGGATGGATGAGGAACATCATCCCAATGTGCGCAGTCTATCGTGACGCCTAGCGTCGTTATGGAAAAAGACACGAACACGCTGAAGTCGTTTCATTAATATCCCGAGGGTAGCGCAATACACTTCAGAGTTGATCGTTGCATATTGAAGGAGGACACCAAATCCCTTTAGAGTCCAGGAAGACTATAACCCTGACATTACTGGCTGAGTGAGAGGCTTTGAATTTTTTCTTTGCAGGAGAGACGGCGTGCCGCCACTCCGTGGAACCCACGTTTTATCGCCAGTCACGATTTTAGACAAAAAATTGCCAGTCTCAGCCACGTAACGGTCAAGAAATTCCGCACAGATGAGCCTTCGTTGCTCTTTATGGTGTTCTGTCAGGTGGCGAGAAACACAGCGGACAGACAGCGTTGAATACCCCATCTGGTGGATGAGTGTGTCAGCACTAGCAACAGTATACGCTCTGGTTCAAGACCGCTTGTGTCGCAGTTATTGGACATTTTCTTTGAGTTGTCAAGGCTGTCTGTACACCTGGTTGGTTAGGAAGGAGTTGAATTTATGATGTCTGAAGATGGGTGTAATCCCGAAACGTGCAACATATTCTAATAAAAGAGTCAGTTGAACGTCTGATGACTTTATTGCGATTGTACAGCACTGGTTGCCAATTATTTACTAGCAGCAGAGACCTCCACTTGTGCAGCGAGCTGTTTGATTGTGATCCGTCCGCAACGTCGAACGAGAGTGTCCGCACGTTCCGACATTGCAGGAGTCACAACTGTGTGTTGCCTGCCGGCATGTGGGAAATGGAAAAGCTATGCACGACCTTGTTGCGATGACGACAGGCGCCTCGACCAACGATTTGCCGTGATTTTGTTGACTGCTCGGTCCCCGTAGACATTCTGCAAGCGGCTTTGTATATCGGCGATGCTTCGGTTTTGCACCATGAGAATGTCACTGACAGCTGTCTGCTTGGAATGCACCTCCTGAGCTGTGGCGGCATTAAGTTAGTAGACTGTCCTGTCTGGCGCCACTAGCTCAAGAGTAGTATCCACTATCCCTCTTCCGGCCCCGTTGCTAGTATGTATGAGAAAGAGTTGGTATCTCTAGGTTGTGTCCTCAGAAGGTCTTTGCCTGCCCATTCATATGCGGGGTTCACTGACCCGAGGGAGGCACCAGGTTTGGGGATTGGCTGTAGCGCCCCGACAAGAGGCGATCACGTGGTCGGAGGGCCTGTGCAGAGCGAAGATACCGGAGTACTTCATGCCGGCCGGGGTGGCCCAGCGGTTCTAGGCGCTACAGTCTGGAACCGCGCGACCGCTACGGTCGCAGGTTCGAATCCTGCCTCGGGCATGGATGTGTGTAATGGCCTTAGGTTAGTTAGGTTTAAGTTGTTCAAAGTTCTGGGGGACTGATGACCTCAGAAGTTAAGTCCCACAGTGCTCAGAGCCATTTGAACCATTTTTCGGAGTACTTCACCGGGGTCAGCGTCAACTACAAGGAGCAGAACGACATCCCGTCGGTGGGTTGGCAACACTCGTGTCGGACGACCGCTCGTGGCCTGGCTTCCCCCTTCACCAGGCTTTCATCGGCGCCTCTCAGTAACCGCTGCGACGCACTGTGGATCCATGGAACTGCTTGCCGATGAAGGGGAGTAACATTCAGTAACCCTCATCGTGATTGGTGTCATTATAGACACTGAAATTTTCAAATTTTTGTGCTGAACGTTACTGGTATTCGGTGTTATTTAGGTTACTGAAGTCTCCTAATCGCCAAGTTCTGCTATAACTTGTATTCTGTAATTAATTTCTAATATGCTGTCAGTTTTCGTGCGATTTCATGTAGAATGCGATTAGTCATTACTTTTCGCCTCCTTGTCTGAAAGTTTTGTATTTATGAGCCGCAGTACGAGCCGTATGATATTTACCGAATAATTCTTTCCTCTGATCGGTTAATTCAGCGCTTGCTCCTTGCTTTATTTTGTGTTTCTCTATTTTTCTCTAAAATAAGTTTATTTGAGGGCTGTAAAACTGTCTTTCTTGAACTTCATGAAAGTTTGGGATCTGAAGCGGGAATATTCCACGATGTCCCACAACAAACTCCGCATTTTTTTTCAACCTAAATTAGCTGAGAAAAGAAAATGTGTTGCATTATTTCTCTTCTCGTAGATTTGTTGCCCATAGGATTGATCAGAACACGATTGAGAATCTCTGGGCGGAAGACGACGACCTTTCCGAGAAACACTGAGAAAATTTAGAGAACTGGTATTTTCGGTTGACTGCAGAATGTATCTACTGCCACCTTCGCACATCTCACGTAAGGAAGGCGAAGATAAAATAAATAGTGATGGCAGCTATCCGTGAAGAAAGCGGTTTTCCGTTCTACCGGTTCCTTCCATCTCCTGATTCACCCGACTGGTAGAACAACCCACAACAATCGGTTTCTGACAGAACCGATTTTTGGACTTTTATTGCCGTGCGCGATAAGCCGAGCGGTCTGAGGTGCTGCAGTCATGGACTGTGAGGCTGGTCCCGGCAGAGGTTCGAGTCCTCGCTTGCGCATGGGTGTGTGTGTTTGTCCTTAGGATAATATAGGTTAAGTAGTGTGTAAGCTTAGGGACTGATGACCTTAGCATAAGATTTCACACACATTTGAACTTTTTTTTTGTACTTTTATTACTATCGTTTCCAGCAATAGACGGAGACATCCAACAAACATTGACAGGTCTAACTCTTCCTCAGACTTCTGCATTGTTCGTTTCAGGATACATAGAATCCAAATATTAAAAAAAAGTAGAAGAATAGTCAGTCTACCGTTCGCTGCTTTTCTCGAAAAGCAATGAGGAGGTGAATTCTAAAAAAAAATTCACCAGTTCTGTCCAGCGGTTTCTAATCTCTTAAATATCTGTTCAAAAATCGTATTGTAATCAAGGATCCTACCAGTATTTGACCATTACGAATAGCCATTACTAAAACGTGAAAAGTGAGTTTAGAGAGCTACATTTTTCGCGTTAAATTGTCCGTTTCCAAGGGCTGCAAGCAGATGGAGATAAAGCCAGCATATCAGCTTCTGTTTTTATTAAAATATTAATGGCTGTGAAGTTTTTAATCATTACGTTCCCATAATTTCTTTTTGTCTTTTATTATTTCGCAGGAATGGTAGATAAATAGAGGTTTTGTGCAACAAAGATCAGTGTGCCCTGATATGAAATTTCCTAGCAGATTAAAACTGCGTGTAGGGCCGAGACTCGAACTCGGCACCTTTGCCTTTCGCGGGCAAGTGCTCTACCAACTGAGCTACCCAAGCACGACTCACGGCCCGCGAAAGGCAAAGATCCCGAGTTCGAGTCTCGGTCCGGCACACGGATTTAATCTGCCAGGAAGTTTCAAATCAGCGCACACTCCGCTGCAGAGTGAAAATCTCATTCTGGAAACATCCCCCGGGCTGTGGCTAAGCCATGTCTCCGTAATATCCTTCGTTTCAGGAGTGCTAGTTTTGCAAGATTCGCACGAGAGCTTCTGTAAAGTTTGGAAGGTAGGAGACGAGGTACCGGCAGAATTGGAGCTGTGAGGATTGGGGCGTGAGTCGCGCTTGGATAGCTCAGTTGGTAGAGCACTTGCCCGAGAAAGGCAAAGGTGCCGAGTTCGAGTCTCGGTCCGGCACACAGTTTTAATCTGCCAGGAAGTCCCAATTATATCGTTCTTTTCCTTCAATTATTTCGCATGAAAAATCCGTTTTTAGTCAAGGATGTGATTTTAATTTTTGTGGATATTTGAATACACTTGACTTTTTTCTGACAAAACTAACTGCCGTTTCAAAAAATTCGGGTGAGCAATTTAGATCGTAGACAAAATATAACATTTACCGGAAACGGTTACACGACAATAGTTATAATTGCAGTAACGAATTAACCTATTGGCCAACATTTAATGTTAAATCTATTCGTAAATAATCGTTCTATAAGGTTTTGGTGTGTAAGTTGGCTCCTTTTGTCAGAATCAGTATCATTCAAAGATGATACCTGTCTTTCAGACATTTTGTTTAAAAACAAAAAAATCTCTGCTATGGCAAACAGATATATCGGTTTTATACTCGGTTACGAAAAAAACCTTCTATTGTAAACGAGACCAAACAAATACCCAAAAATACCGGGTATTCGGAACGAAAATACTCCGGGATTGGTTTTAACTCGTAGGTTTTCCCACCCCTGAAGATGTGAGAAATTAACGATTGCACGGAGCCAAATAGACACTCAGTCTTTCCAGTCTCCGTTGGCAAAATTGGAACAGCAGAGTTAATGACTGCACAGTACCCTCCGCCATGCGCCATATGATGGCTTGTGGAGTAAGTAAGTTCATGTAGATTGTTGCATCCTCTAGTGCTGCTCACTATTAGCTTGAAGTCTCTAATTCAACTGAACGTGAGTGTACCATGTATCGCAGTCACTCGTTCGAACGAATATGACAGCACAATACCCATGAGAAATAAATGCTGTCAAACGCGACGGCTCGCCTTCAATCACCGTGCGTACCGCACGGGACGTCAGCAATACGTTTCACTCCACAGAGGGTCGGCTGCACTGCTCGTCTTATTGCCGCTCCAGCGTCTTGTACCGAGCGACAGCACGGCGGTACGTGAAGGAACAATTTGTGTTCCGATAAACCGGATCATGCACTCATTACGTCGCATTACGTCCGGGCGGACCTCCGACGTCAGCGAGAGAGAGAGGGGGGGGGGGGGGGCGTGGGGGAAAAACGTCGCCGTAACAAGTCGCAGCGGACGGCGCAGAAAATAGCTGCGGAATAAGCTCAGACTTGGCGTTTTTCTGCGGGTTTTGTCAGCAGCGACGGCGATCGACGTCAAACGGCCGGCAAAACGACGTCCGACAAGACAGGGACAAGAAAGTAAGTAATGGTTCTTGCGAGCCGGCTTGAGCGACTGTTCCGCGGGTCGTGCTTGAAGGTTTGCGCGGCGGCGGAGGATTACCGGATAGACGCAAAAGGACCAAGATACGTCAGCTGCGCCGCTCCTGAGGACGACAAGAAAAGACATGATGCCGAGAACGTGGTCCGCGGACGGGCTGATTGCAGTGGCCCCAAAAGCACTGTGGATTACCAAAAATAGGAATGCTTTTTCCTGTTCGCACGATTTCGGTTCAGTTTTCTTAGAAGAAGTGTTTGATGTTAACCTCGGTGTAATCTGAAGCGCAGCAGGTGGACAAAAATACGCAGACAGCACACAGTCAACGCATAACCATGCCTAATATGGTGCACAAAAACCGTCGGCATCCAAAACAGCTCCCAGACGACTTGGAATGGATAAATAGAGGTCTTGTACGTTTTTCAAGGGAATTTTATCTGTTCTTCGTGGAAAATAATGACCGGCCGCAATGGCCGAGCGGTTCTAGGCGTTTCAGTCTGGCACTGCGCGACCGCTACGGTCGCAGGTTTGAATCCTGCCTCGGGCATGCATGTTAAAAAAAATGGCTCTGAGCACTATGGGACTTAACTGCTGAGGTCATTAGTCCCCTAGAACTTAGAACTACTTAAACCTAATTAACCTAAGGACATCACACACATCCATGCCAGAGGCAGGATTCGGATCTGCGACCGCAGCGGCATGTATATGTGCGATGTCCTTAGGTTAGGTAGGTTTAAGGAGTTCTAAGTCGAGAGGACTGATGGCCTCAGATGTTAAGTCCCATAGTGCTCAGAGCCATTTGATTTGAATTTTGCGAATGTTTTTTGTAAATAAATCTGTTAATACTAACTATGAACTAAACTACACAAAACTGCAAACGCCATTTTTATCCGCGAACCATCAGTTTAATGACCTGGCACACTGCTTTTCTAGAGATGGGGGGCAATTTCTTTAGGACGCTTGCTTCAGTTATAGTTGATCGCTTCTTAATTTAGTTATTCAACATTCCTGAAACGGTGCCGATATAGCAGTTTCTATAAATTAATTTTGTACTTTGTAAATAGTAGGTCGTGTATCTACCCTTCCTTAGCACACCTGCGAATCGCATAAAATATATTCAGTGCCATTTTTATCTGTAACTGAGTCGGCCTTAGAACAGCGTTGTCTGTCATAATTGTCATTCAGTCTGAATTTTTTCATTTGGTCGTCGCTGTACTGACTGGTTTGATGCGCCCCGTTACGAATTCCTCTCGTGTCCCAGCCTCTTCATTTCAGAGTAGCACCTACACCTAAGTCCTCGGCTATTTGTGTGGAATACACTGATCAGCTAAAACATTTCGACCACCGACGTACTATTGACATAAATTCGTCTAGGCGATAGCAGCGGCACCTGGCGAGGAACGACTGCTAGTCATAAGCACGGTGCATGTAGTACCAACGAGCGTGGTGTCTGTGTGTAGACTGGGGAAGGCGCGCTGTCAGTCTGAGTTTGACCCAGGGCAGATCGTAATGGCGCTGAGCCTCGGCACGAGCATTTAGGAAGAGTGGCATGGTGAGTGTCTTCAACACGTGGCAAAACCAACGTGAAACCACGTCGAGGAGTCGTGGGGTTGGGCGGGCACCCACCATTACACATGTCGGACGTAACAGGTTTGACAGACCGGTAAAACAGGACAGGCGGCGAACTGTGGCGGAGCCAGGGACACCACTTTAATGCTGGGCAGGGTACACGTGTGTCTGAACACACAGCGCATGGAAACCCTCCTACTGATGGGCCTCCGCTGCCGACTACCCATGCATGTACTCTAAACATTCATGGCGGTGTCTGTTTGTTCTATACCGTGTCTCCCTACCACTTTCGCACAACGACGCTCTGAGCGTGTTTTTTTAGGGAATTGACTAGTTTGAACCTGGGACCTGTTGCTGATAAGGAGACACCAGACCACACATGACATGTAGAATTCAGAAGAGTTCAGCCAGACTAGCGATGATATAACCAAATACTTAATGATTTCAGCGTCAGCTCCACTGCACTCCCTGTAAAAGAATCTTAATACTAACTAAAGTTAGTGGAAGGGGTTCAAGGCTTTCCTATTTTTAGTTAGCTAGTAAAATAAAGTCGAAAAAGCAGCTAAGTTTACTATTGGAAATTTTATTCTACTCACAAAACATTGTTTATAAATTGCACTATTGATAAAAGGAAGTGTTTCAATACAGGATGGGAAAAACCAACTGCGCTCAACAAAAATGTGTACGAATATTCCCTGAGTGGGTTTCAAAGTTCTACAATGGATCGAAGGATGACCTATGCCATATCACATCTATAATCTAGGTTTAAATTAGGTTTCACAAAAGAGAAAACTATCAAAATGGTCTACAGGGACCCTCAATTATCTTTATTTACTTATCTAACTTGTCGTAAATTACAGTGCCTGATGTGGCTTTTCCATAACTATATAACAGAAAAATCATCGCGTTTCAGATTTTTACTTCAAGTGGCAAATGTGAACACTATGAGCTTTAATTGACGATCGACACTAGTATTACGCAAAAAGGCGGTATAACAGATGATACTTCTGCAGTTCTGAGTGAAGCTTTATGCACTGTTATGCGGCGTCGCGTGCGTTCATTATCTTGTCGGCGACGTCAGGGGCGGCGACCGGCGCAGCAGCCATCCAGCTCGCCGTCTCGGAACTAACTCTCCTAACTTCTCCTTACTACAATTTACCGAAGTTGGTTTTTAAAAAAACTATCTGGCTCTGTTTTCATCTCACCAACCAGGGTCTCAATGTTAACCTTAAGCTCCGCCTACAAAAATTCTTTCTATCCAATGAGAAACGTTATACTTTTCGTGGTGGGGAAATGTTTTTGAAGTTTGCAACGTAACAGAGACGCGAAAAAGGCTCACGCTAAAACCTGTGGCTGCTGTGGTCCTTTTAGCGTTATCGAAAGATCTATACTGTTTTACTGGAGTGCTCTAGCTTTTAACATGGGCTGGCGGGTGGTCCTTGACGTAACAGTGACGCGAAAAAGTCTCACGCTAAAACGTGCTGGTGGTGTGGTCTTAGCGGTAGGCTGGCGACGTGGGTCTCCAGTCCGTCCCTTATCGTAGGGCCTTCTAGCTTAACACGGTTCTGCTCTCGGCTTCTGTTCTCGTTTCTCCCCTCGGAACTGCGTCTGTCTCACGATGGGAAGGTATGACATGCGTTTAGGCATTCTTCTGTTAGTCTGTGGTATTCCATTTGCTCACTCGTTACTCGTATTACTTTGGTTAATTTAATGTCACGATTTATCCGGAGCGATGTGACATACTACTGGATTTGCTTGTCGTGTCAGGGTTTTCATGGATGGTGTTGGATTTGCCTGTCACCTTACAGTACTACTGGTAACATCAGGACATGGGCAACTATGACACGTGACCATAGGCACTGGACGTTGACACAGTGGCAGAGCACTGATTTCTTCATCATTATGCCGGTGAGAGGACGCGAACACTTGCGTCCTGCATGGGAACATCGCCTTGACACCTGTACTGTAGGTCGGAGACAAGCTGGCGGCGGTTCCGTTATGCTCTGTGGAACATTCACGTGGGCATCCATTGTTGCAATGGTCCTCGTGCAACGCACCTTGATGGCCAAGTAGGTTCGTACACTGGTTGCAGACCACGTACACCCATTCTTGACGATAATGTTTTCCGACGGCAGTGGCATTTATCAGCAGGATAATGCATCGTGTCACAAGGGCAGGAGTGTGATGGAGTGGTTAGGAACACAGCTGCGAGTTCTAGTTGGTATGCTAACCCCTCCCTCCCCTCCGCTCCCTCTGTCAACTCGCCAGATCTGAACGCGATTGAGCACATCTTGGCTGTGACTGAAAGAGGAGTGATAGGTCATCGCCTTCCTCCCTGAAATGAATGTGTTCAAATGGCTCTGAGCACTATGGGACTTAATATCTGAGGTCATCAGTCCCCTAGAATTTAGAACTACTTAAGCCTAACTAACCTAAGGACATCACACACTTCCATGCCCGAGGCAGGATTCGAACCTGCGACCGCAGTGGTCTCGCGGTTCCAGACTGAAGCGCCTAGAACCGCTCGGCCACAACGGTCTGCGAATTTATGGGATTTAGGTGACTTTTAGGAATGTGTGTTGCTAACTCCCTCCAGCGACCTATCAAGACTTCCTTGCTTCCACGCCATGACACACCGGCGCTGTTATCTGTGCCAAAGGTGGACACACTGTCCATTAGATAGGTGGGCATAATGTTCTGGATGATCAGTGTATTCCATTCTGTTTTCCCTTACACTTTTTTATATCTACTTGATGTCCCGCCATTTTGTCCCCTTTTGTTTTCAATGTTTCCCGCATATTCCCCTCCCCTCCCCTCCCCTCCTCTCCTCTACTCATCGAATTTGCGGAGAACCACCTCAATTTTCACCTGCTCCCTCTACATAATGTTTATCTTCCATTTATAGCGCCACATCTCTGACGCTTCGCATCTGTACTTTTTCAGTTTTCTCACAGACAATGGCTGTATTCCATTACGGCTGAACTCAGAACGTACATTCTCAATCATTTCTTCCTCAAATTAAGGCCGATATTTGATACTGATGGTGATGGTAATGAAAATGAAGAAGTAGTCCCATAATCCTTGACAGAGCGTAGGGACGGTAGGGGAGACCCGCACTGCTGTACTAGGCAAGGTCCTAGCGGAGGTGGTTTGCCATGGCCTTCCTCCGACCGCAATGGGGATGAATGATGATGATGATGACACAGCAACACCCAGTCATATCGAGGCAGGTGAAAATCCCTGACCTCATCGGGAATCGAACCCGGGACCCCCTGCTCGGGAAGCGAGAACGCTACCTCGAGACCACGAGCTGCGGACTTAGTAGAATTTGTTCGCTCAGGAATGCCGTTTTTTCCCGTGCTAGTCTGCTTTTTATGTCCTCGCATCATCCGTCATGCTTCCACGCCAGCGGAATTCCTTAGCTTTTTCTACTTTATTGCCCCCAACTGTGATGTTAAGTTAATTGATAATCTCATCCCTTCTGTTACTCATTGCTTCACTCTTTCTTCACTGTCCGTCGTTTCTGTGTCCTCAATACGCTCTTCATTCCATTCAACGGATCCTGCAATGCCGTACTACTTTTATTGAGGATACTAATGCTATCGTCATTTATATCCTTTAACCCTGAATCTTAACCTCACAGCTGAACCTTTCTTTTATTTCTGTGCGTCCTTCTTCGACGTACGCACTGATCAGAAGGGGTGAAAGGTTTCGTCCCTGCCTTGTATCCATTGTAATCCGAGTACGTTTTAGGTTTTCGACACTTACTACTAGATCCTGTTTCTTATGAATATTACATATTACCCGTGCTTCTCTATACCTTACACCTACTTACCTGAGACTTTCGAAAATCTTGATTTATTTTACCTTGTTGAACGCTGTAAATAGGTCGACAAACCCTCTGAACCTGTCATGAATTTATTGAAGTACTGCTTTTATTACAAAGGCCAATGTCAGATCTGTCCCTATGGTGCCTTCGCCTTTCCTAAGGCCATTATGATCGCCACCTGTGGAATTCTTAATTTTCTTTACTCTCCTCCAGTATATTATTATTATCAGCAACTTTGATCCATGAACAATTAAGCTGATTGTGCCATAGTTTACGCACATACCTACCCATCCTATACTCGGAATTTCGTAGACGACATTTTTACTAAAATATGATGTTATGCCCGTAGGCTCACAGACTCTACAATATAACTGAAATAGCCGTTTGGTTGTCTCTTTTCCCACTGGTTTTAGAAATTGCGAATGAGTGTCCTCTCTGCCTTCCGCCGCCTTTGAGCGCAATTCCGAAGCTCTGATTAGAGTGCTGGACAGCCTGTGTGATCCACGTGTGCCGTCATTTCGTCTTCTCTCAGGTCATCAGACTCCCCCTGCCCCTCGTAGACGTCTACAGTGTATTCGTAAAGGGTATACGCATAGAAAATTCATTCAGGCTTTCTCTGGTAGGCTTATTATAGATGTGTGTTTACTAGTAGCGGTGAAATGGTTCAATTGGCTCTGAGCACTACGGGACTTAACATCTGAGGTTATCAGTCCCCTAGGACTTAGAACTACTTAAATCTAACTAACTTAAGGACATCACACGCATCCATGCCCGAGGCAGGATTCGAATCTGCGACCGTAGCGGTCGCGCGGTTCCAGACTGAAGGGCCTAGAACCGCTCGGCCACACCAGCCGGCAGTAGCGGTGAAGTATGGTGCTATATTATTGTGCATATGAACTGATAGGTGAGTGGTTCTTTTGTGTGTATACCCTCATTTATTCATGTATCCTACTACCTCCCGTCTCTAATGACCTCGTTGTCGACGGGGCGTTAAACACTAACCACCATCACCTACTACCTCTCCTGCGTCACGTGATGCTGTCCCATACCAAAGGTGCCCAAGTAAATTGTGACGTTTTTCTTCTGTGTT
This sequence comes from Schistocerca gregaria, assembly GCF_023897955.1. Classification (NCBI taxonomy): domain Eukaryota; kingdom Metazoa; phylum Arthropoda; class Insecta; order Orthoptera; family Acrididae; genus Schistocerca; species Schistocerca gregaria. The sequence goes on along the minus strand of NC_064929.1, from coordinate 163,302,764 downwards.
TCAATGCGACACATGTCAATTACGACTACGAGTAAAGAATCCTGACTTGTCACATTGCTGTTATTCTCTTGTTGGATTTGTTCCAGTTAACAATCATACGCATTGTCGACATAATAAAATTGAGGTTCGAAGTTTAAAAAACTCATTCAAATTATAACGTCTTACGACATCCTACCCTACTCCGAGGGATTTATTCCTTGTTAATAATAATAATAATAATAATAATAATAATAATAATAATAATAACCATTTTCTCCTCACGATTTGTCCTTAGTTTCGTTCTGCACAGGGCCCATCTCTGTGGCAGGAATTGCGCTAGTGGCTTCCTTAATTCTGTGTTCAAACCACCAGCTGCGAGTCCTTTCTGCGACAGAAATGCCTCTTCCACCAGCACTGTTCTTATTTTGATGCCCTGTTCAGAATAAATCTTTCTTAATCCAACTTATCGAATACTGGAATAGTCTCATTTGCTTTACAGTTTTTGGTCCTAACTAATACTCTGCCCTGCCAATAACCATGCCTTCCCTTTAAAGCTGCGAAGATTCTGAGAAAGACAATAGCAGAAATCCTGTATCATTAAATGCTGTGGCCCATGAAGTTCACGCAGTGTAAGTCGATGAGACACTTCCTCCAAAGAAATTCTAACTACGCATTGGAGTAAGTGAGTAACTCGCGGTCGGAAACATAGACAGAGAGTACTAGGTAAAGGAGTGAATTTATTGACATGAGAAACGCTAGCAAATAACTGGAAAGAGCAAAGTGGTTCTATAGTACGAATTACCCGTCGTAACTGAGGTTTCAACATCGCAACTCTATATCTACATAAAATATAATACCAAACCAGGATTTTTTTTGGTCATCAGTCTACTGACTGGTTTGATGCGGCCCGCCAAGAATTCCTTTCCTGTGCTAACCTCTTCATCTCAGAGTAGCACTTGCAACTTACGTCCTCAATTATTTGCTTGACGTATTCCAATCTCTGTCTTCCTCTATAGTTTTTGCCCTCTACAGCTCCCTCTAGTACCATGGAAGTCATTCCCTCATGTCTTAGCAGATGTCCTTTCATCCTGTCCCTTCTCCTTATCAGTGTTTTCCACATATTCCTTTCCTCTCCTATTCTGCGTAGAACCTCCTCATTCCTTACCTTATCAGTCCAACTAATTTTCAACATTCGTCTATAGTACCACATCTCAAATGCTTCGATTCTCTTCTGTTCCGGTATTCCCACAGTCCATGTTTCACTACCATACAATGCTGTACTCCAGACGTACATCCTCAGAAATTTCTTCCTCAAATTAAGGCCGGTATTTGATATTAGTAGACTTCTCTTGGTCAGAAATGCCTTTTTTGCCATAGCAAGTCTGCTTTTGATGTCCTCCTTGCTCCGTCCGTCATTGGTTATTTTACTGCCTAGGTAGCAGAATTCCTTAACTTCATTGACTTCGTTACCATCAATCCTGATGTAAAGTTTCTCGCTGTTCTCATTTCTACTACTTCTCATTACCTTCGTCTTTCTCCGATTTACTCTCAAACCATACTGTGTACTCATTAGACTGTCATTCCGTTCAGCAGATCATTTAATTCTTCTTCACTTTCACTCAGGATAGCAATGTCATCAGCGAATCGTATCATCGATATCCTTTCACCTTGTATTTTAATTCCACTCCTGAACCTTTCTTTTATTTCCATCATTGCTTCCTCGATGTAAAGATTGAAGAGTAGGGGCGAAAGGCTACAGCCTTGTCTTACACCCTTCCTAATACGAGCACTTCGTTCTTGATCGTCCACTGTTATTATTCCCTCTTGGTTGTTGTACATATTGTATATGACCCGTCTCTCCCTATAGCTTACCCCTACTTTTTTCAGAATCTTGAACAGCTTGTACCATTTTACATTGTCGAACGCTTTTTCCATATCGACAAATCCTATGAACTTGTCTTGATTTTTCTTTAGCCTTGCTTCCATTATTAGCCGTAACGTCAGAATTGCCACTCTCGTGCCTTTACTTTTCCTAAAGCCAAACTGATCGTTACCTAGCGCATGCTCAATTTTCTTTTCCATTCTTCTGTATATTATTCTTGTAAGTAGCTTCGATGCATGAGCTGTTAAGCTGATTGTGCGATAATTTTCGCACTTGTCAGCTCTTGCCGTCTTCGGAATTGTGTGGATGATGCTTTTCCGAAAGTCAGATGGTATGTCGCCAGACTCATATATTCTACACACCAACGTGAATAGTCGTTTTGTTGCCACTTTCCCTAATGATTTTAGAAATTCTGATGGAATGTTATCTATCTCTTCTGCCTTATTTGACCGTAAGTCCTCCAAAGCTCTTTTAAATTCCGATTCTAATACTGGATCCCCTATTTCTTCCAAATCGACTCCTGTTTCTTCTTCTACTACATCAGAAAAATCTTCACCCTCATAGAGGCTTTCAATGTATTCTTTTCACCTATCTGCTCTCTCCTCTGCATTTAACAGTGATATTCGCGTTGCACTCTGAATGTTACCACCGTTGCTTTTAATGTCACCAAAGGTTGTTTTGACTTCCCTGTATGCTGAGTCTGTCCTTCCGACAGTCGTATCTTTTTCGATGTCTTCACATTTTTCCTGCAGCCATTTCGTCTTAGCTTCCCTGCACTTCCTATTTATTTCATTCCTCAGCGACTTGTATTTCTGTATTCCTGATTTTCCCGGAACACGTTTGTACTTCCTCCTTTCATCAATCAACTGAAGTATTTCTTCTGTTACCCATGGTTTCTTCGCAGCTACCTTCTTTGTACCTATGTTTTCCTTCCCAACTTCTGTAATGGCCAATTTTAGAGACGTCCATTCCTCTTCAACTGCGTTGCCCACTGCACTATTCCTTATTGCTGTATCTATAGCGTTAGAGAACTTCAAACGTATCTCGTCATTCCTTAGAACTTCCGTATCCCACTTCTTAGCGTATTGATTCTTCCTGACTAATGTCTTGAACTTCAGCCTACTCTTCATCACTACTACATTGTGATCTGAGTCTATATCTGCTCCTGGGTATGCCTTACAATCCAGTATCTGATTTCGAAATCTCTGTCTGGCCATGATGTAATCTAATTGAAATCTTCCCGTATCTCCTGGCCTTTTCCAAGTATACCTCCTCCTCTTGTGATTCTTGAACAGTGTATTCGCTATTACTAGCTAAAACTTGTGACAGAACTCAATCAGTCTTTCTCCTCTTTCATTCCTAGTCCCAAGCCCATATTCTCTGTTACCTTATCTTCTACTCCTTCCCCTACAACTGCATTCCAGTCGCCCATGACTAATAGATTTTCGTCCCCCTTTACATACTATATTACTCTTTCAATATCCTCATACACTTTCTCTATCTGTTCATCTTCAGCTTGCGACGTTGGCATGTATACCTGAACTATCGTTATCGGTGTTGGTCTGCTGTCGATTCTGATTAGAACAACCCGGTCACTGAACTGTTCACAGTAACACACCCTCTGTCCTACCTTCCTATTCATACCGAATCCTACACCTGTTATATCATTTTCTGCTGCTGTTGATGTTACCCGATACTCATCTGACCAGAAATCCTTGTCTTCCTTCCACTTCACTTCATTGACCCCTACTATATCTAGACTGAGCCTTTGCATTTCCATTTTCATATTTTCTAGTTTCCCTACCACGTTCAAGCTTCTGACATTCCACGCCCCGACTCGTAGAACATTATCCTTTCGTTGATTATTCAATCTTTTTCTCATGGTAACCTCCCCCTTGGCAGTCCCCTTCCGGAGATCCGAATGGGGGACTATTCCGGAATCTTTTGCCAATGGAGAGATCGTCATGACACTTCTTGAACTACAGGCCACATGTCCTGTGGATACACGTTACGTGTCTTTAATGCAGTGGTTTCCATTGCCTTCTGCATCCTCATGTCGTTGATCATTGCTGATTCTTCCGCCTTTAGGGGCAATTTCCCACCCCTAGGACAAGAGAGTGCCCTGAACTTCTATCCGCTCCTCCGCCCTCTTTGACAAGGCCGTTGGCAGAATGAGGCTGACTTCTTATGCCGGAAGTCTTCGGCCGCCAATGCTGCTTATTTATCAAAATTTAGGCAGTGGCGGGGATCGAACCCGGGACCGAAGACGTTTTGATTATGAATCAAAGACGCTACCCCTAGACCACGGGTTAAGGATTAAGAATCCGGATTATCGTCATTTTATAAGAGAGAGAGAGAGAGAGAGAGAGAGAGAGAGAGAGAGAGAGAGAGATACTGTAATTCACTTGTGTCTACGATTGCATGTACTGAAGCTGAATTCTTGTTTCCACATGCTCTTGGCCTTTTTTTATAATGTCAGCAATATTCTGCCAGGTGTTCCGATTCTAATACATCGAGTAGTAGTTGACGTTATTCACAGCATGAACGCTGAAACAATGTTTGAAAGGATTGTAACTGAATTTGTTCAGGACTGCCTTCTGGCTCCGTAGCTGAGTGCTCGGCACGGCAGACTACCATGTGGAGGACCTGGGTTCGAATCAGGTTAGTGCCAGACATTTTTCCTTGGTGGGTTGTTTTGGAATGGAGTGATGCCAATTGAGAAGCAGCTTGACCTGGTAGTACCGGTTCAAAGTTTTCACTGATGCTATTGGCATACGATGACATGGTGG